>NC_052160.1:22952223-23581072 GCF_902713615.1 Scyliorhinus canicula
ACAACACATACAGGCACAACACACACACACAATACACACATACACAACACACACTGACACAACACACACAAAATACACACACGGATCTGACACGCACACAACACAAACAGACACAACACACACACTCACAGACCTGACACACACAAACATAGACCCAACACACACAGAAACACACAAAACACACATACACACAAAGCACATACGCACAAAACACACAGCCAGTTGCATGTTAAATAGTGATTTCCATCTCCACTCTGTCCACCCGCCCTTGTTTGACTGACTGCCCTTGGTGACCTGAAGCCAACACCTTGTGACCTGAAGCCATTGAACTCCGCGATGGCAGCTTCAGATGGGACCCCTCGTGCGTCTCAATGCAATTTTACAATTTGCTGAATTCTGATCAAATTAAACAATTGTGAAAACACAAAATGCAAACACATAAAGAGTCTTGGAGTGAGAGGGGTCCCTGTGGTGAGACTAAATTTCCCTGATGTGGAGATGCCAGCGTTGGACTGGAGTGAGCACAATAAGAAGTCTTACAACACCAGGTTAAAGTACAACATGTTTGTTTCAAACACGAGCTTTCAGAGCACTGCTCCTTCCTCAGGTGAATGAAGAGGATGTTGATGTACCTCTTCATTCACCTAAGGAAGGAGCTGTGCTCCCAAAGCTCGTGTTTGAAACAAACATGTTGGACTTTAACCTGGTGTTGTAAGACTTCTTACTGTAAAAATTTTCCAGCTCACCAGAACGTTTCGGGAACAAGCACAGCATATGCCAACATGCCGATTCGAGTTTGCATCCCTGTTATCAGCACCCCATTACTTAACCTCGACATTCCCCGGTGTGTCAAAATCCCAAATGTTTGTGAGGCGAGCCGTGTACCTCGCTGTACCTCCCAAATGATACAGCGCATCTGAGCTCTGAATTACATTCTGATCTAACACCCCAGGGGTGTGATTGTCGAACATTCACAACCTCCAGAAATGCTGTGGAAAGGGTTAACTAACTCGAGACTGCAGCAGCTCAGTGCACTTCAGAACATCAACAGCAAAGATTGAGAGGTTGTAGCCTCTTCATCGCAGAGCTAGCTGAAGGCAGTCTGAGCATTCAATTCGGTGCAGGATGGGTTCTGCTGCGACGAAAGGGAATAGCAAAGACAGATATATGGAGAGAAGTGTCTTCTTACTCAATACATTGAGCAAACCAGAAGAATTCTTCATTGTTCCACTGGAGACTTGTGAGATGATGCCCCATCCAGCAGCTTGCTGTTGATCTGTTGATTGCACAGGAATTTAGGGACCTCTGTCACGCAGTTACTGGCTTTAAAGTGCTGCTATTTGTGCCATGGAATCTCAATGGCACATGAGGAGGCCATTTGGCCCATCAGTCCCATCAGCTGGCTGTCCGTCGTCAAATCCAGTCAATCTCATTGCTCTGCTCTTTATAGATTATCATAGAATTTACAGTGCAGAAGGAGGCCATTCAGCCCATCGAGTCTGCTCCGGCTCTTGGAAAGAGCACACTACCCAAGGTCAACACCTCCACCCTAGCTCCATAACCCAGTAACCCCACCCAACACTAAGGGCAATTTTGGTCACTAAGGGCAATTGATCATGGCCAATCCACCCAATCTGCACATCTTTGGACTGTGGGAGGAAACCGGAGCACCCGGAGGAAACCCACGCACACACGGGGAGGATGTGCAGACTTCACACAGACAGTGACCCAAGCCGGAATTGAACCTGGGACCCTGGAGCTGTGAAGCGATTGTGCTATCCACAATGCTACCGTGCTGCCCCCTGTACTTCTCCAAGTATTTCCCTTGAGTGCTTCCCAATTTCCTTCTGAAATTACCGATCCTCCCTGTTTCTACCATCCTTGTAGCAGAACAAAATGACTACTTTTAGATATTCTAAGCTCAATTTTCCTAGGGTGATGCGATGTTGGCGCTCGGCAGTGGAATTTGCCGTTTCAATCCACCTCCGATATCTTTTTTAAAAATTCATTTACTGGATGCGGCATCGCTGGCTAGGCCAGCATTTGTTGCCCATCCCTCATTGCCCTTGAGAAGGTGACGGTGAGCTGCCTTTCTGAACTGCTGGAGTCCATGTGGCGTTGGTACATCCACAGTGCTGTTAACATAAGAACTAGGAGCAGGAGTAGGCCATCTGGCCCCTCGAGCCTGCTCCGCCATTCAATTAGATCATGGCTGATCTTTTGTGGACTCAGCTCCACTTTCCGGCCCGAACACCATAACCTTTAATCCCTTTATTCTTCAAAAAACTATCTATCTTTACCTTAAAAACATGTAATGAAGGAGCCTCAACTGCTTCACTGGGCAGGGAATTCCATAGATTCACAACCCTTTGGGTGAAGAAGTTCCTCCTAAACTCAGTCCTAAATCTACTTCCCCTTATTTTGAGGCTATGTCCCCTAGTTCTGCTGTCACCCGCCAGTGGAAACAACCTGCCCGCATCTATCCTACCTATTCCCTTCATAATTTTAAATGTTTCCATAAGATCCCCCCTCATCCTTCTAAATTCCAACGAGTACAGTCCCAGTCTACTCAACCTCTCCTCATAATCCAACCCCTTCAGCTCTGGGATTAACCTAGTGAATCTCCTCTGCACACCCTCCAGCGCCAGTACGTCCTTTCTCAAGTAAGGAGACCAAAACTGAACACAATACTCCAGGTGTGGCCGCACTAACACCTTATACAATTGCAACATAACCTAAGGATGCGAGTTCTAGGATTTTGACCCAGTGACAGTGAAGGAATGACGATATATATTCACATTGAACACGCTGGGACCAGATCAGGTCCAGGACACATTAAGACAAGGGGGAAACTTTCATTCACTCTGCCCCATGTACTCCTGTTCCTGCAATGCAACTTATAGTTTGAAACTTTCCCATTTCCCACACCACCCAGACACTGTGCTCTCCTTGAGCCTGAATATTAGTAGCCAGCCATTTAACACTTCTTTGGAGCGAAAGACATACATAAATGCAAGTTGTTGAAACCTCTTTTTTGATATCTTAACAGGCAGTTTACCTTTTTTAAAATAGGGAAATGGAGGAAATGTACGTGGAAATACTGGAACAGCAAGAGGCCATTCAAACCTTCGAACCTGTTCCACTATCCAATTAAATCACGGTTAATCTATACAGCACCAGACCACTTAGTCCCTCAAACACATTGCACTATTCAATTCAATCATGGTTCGTCTATTCAGTCGGAGACCATTGTTACATATCCCTTAATACCCTTTCTGAACAAAAATTATTTGATCAGTTTTTAATTGATTCCCAACTTCAACAGCATTTAGGGGGAGAGAGTTCCTGATTTTGCAACCCTTTGTACTTCCTGATCTCATTCCTGAACAATCTAGCTTAAATTGTAATGTACTATCCCCTTCTGATTTACCCCCAAAAGCAGATTGTTTCTCTCTATCCACCCCCCCCCCACCCCCCCCCCCCCCACCCCCCCCCCCCCCCCCATCAAAGCCTTTAATCATTTTAAACACGCACAAATAATAATCCCAGTTTTAACTTCTTGTTAACCCAATCTGTTCAGCAATGTAGGCAGGCAGCGAGAGGTTTATGGGGGCAAGTTGACTCCATTACTGGATTGAACATTGCAATCCCTGTGCAGCTGAGTTTATGGAAACATAATGCACTGTCCAGAACCTCCGATCTCCAGATGGTCATACCCTGGAGGCATTCCACCTGCCCCCCCCCCCCCCCCCCCCCCCCGCCCCACCCCGCCCCACCCCGGGGAATGCACCATGAGACTCCTAAGAAACCCAGCACACTGGCTATGCGGGAGCTATTATAGAAGTTTGGATTTCCGATGGGCAATTCCCTGTCTTCGGAATCCTCTGAAACTCTGAATCTTCTGAAGAGTCCGACTCACTTACCTCAATAGTTACTCAGGAAAAATTAGAAGGATTAAAATCAGTTCTAATGGGTGACTACACTACAGATCCCCAACTCACCAATGATGCCCTAACTACCTCCCCTTAACCCTCTCCTCCCCCATCCTCCCCCCCATGATCCGACGACCCCACTGACACCCCAACTCCCCACTGAACAGCCCTGACTACCACCCCAACCACCTCCTGACAATGTAACTACCCCACCAACTACCGACGACCCACCTGACCCAACGAATATACCGCCAAACCGCGTGACGAACCCCTCACCTTATGCGCCCTACCCCTCACCCACTCACTGCCACCCTACAAAGGGTCATGTCAGGCTGTGCGAAAGCCCCCATACTATTTACAATTTAGCCGATAGTAGCTATTTACCTCAGCGAAGATCAACTGCCCCCTGCTATAAGCAGCAAACACTACCTAGATGGAAAACTCTTTAAAACTCTCAGTTGCCTCCATGCCAAAACTGAACTATTTATTTATTTTATTTAGCATGTGCAGAGCCTAGGAATGGCCTTGTCAGTGGCTGGGTGGAGGTCTTTAAACCCGCCTTCGAGTTAAGTTAGCGGACATTCCTCCGCAATATGAGTCACTGTTTGGACAGCACCATAGCTGTGGCCTGGATGGTCTTGGCGACCCCACTGATGTCTGTCAGGTGGCTGCACAGATGCCTTGACCAATCAGGAAATGGATTAAAAGGGCCCACTGTTGCCATGGGAGATCAAAGCCAGGTGGACGAGCAGTGGAGTCTATGATGAGAGAGGGGTTTCTGGTGAATGTACTCTCCTGCCAATCCTCCTGCTATAGGTCAACTGTTACTCCGCAGTGTGGTGGGTTTAACCCTATCGGGTGGTTTGAGAGAAGACACATTGCTGATGGGTTGAGGAAGTCAATTGAATTAGGACAGGGGTGTTGAGCTAGACTTTCTCCAGCAGCTTACCTGTTTCAAACATGCTCCTGTTGTGGGTCACCTTAAATTTCAAAGATCAGTTAGTATCCTTTACTCTGCTCAGGATTTGCGAACCACTCTCAATTACTTCAAGTCGGCATACCAGAAACTTGGTCTGTCCTTGAATATTGCCGAAAGACGACTCATATCAACCTTGATCAACCAAATATGCCACTTTCCATATATATTGAAGGAGAGTCTCTGGAATATGTTAAGCACTTCCCATCATTTGGCAGCCACATCTCCCAAAAGGTCACCATTGATGAACAGATCCAACATCGGATCAGCTTTGTCTGAGCAACCTTCTCCAAACTGCAGAAGCGAGAATTTGACAACAAAGACCTCCGCATGTCAACAAAAGGCCCCATGTACAGAACAGTTGTCCTCACCACATTCCTGCACTGCAGTGAGGCCTGGACTGTATCAGTGGCAAATAAGAGAGAGAAAATCCATCAACATCCTCTGAATTCAATAGGACAACCATCAGACAGATGTTTGTGTCCTTCTTGAAGCTAGTTCCACAGGCATTCAGGCGAAACTCCTACAAAATCAACTTTGATGGACTGGACATGGTGTCCACCTGGCAGAAAAGCATTTCCCCACCAGGTCCTATTTTCTCAAGGCTCACGGTCAAAGATCCAGAGATGACGAAGAAAACATTTTAAAGACAATTTGAAGCTGAGGGCGGCAGCGTTGACGTTAATGGCTGGGAAGAACCTGCAACCAACAGTTCATAATGGCGACAACTTGTCCATCAAGCTGCGTCACGCTTTGAGTCACAACGGCTTGGCGATGAGATAGAGAGGCGGCAGAGATGGATTGAAAACGAAGCAAATCCTACTCTCTGGATCCCCCTGCCTCGTGAGACATTCTGGCACATAAGATCTGCAGGTTGAGAATTGGCCTGCCCAGTCACATGAAGAAAGATGGGCAGGAATACACACAGCCAAAGACATGAACGTGGAGACTGAGGGAATTTTCCTCCACATATTTATCCTGGACCAGATCTGTCCCGAGGGTGGATGATCCTGACACCAGTGACTGGCTCCATCGACAGGATGGAGAATTTAGGACTGTTTCTTGGTCCCAAACACGTCTCCAGACAGGTTACTTCCATGCCTGTCACCCCGGTGTCCACCTCCAAGTGGTCAAACTGGCCCTGCCAGTTCAGAGACCTGGAGAACTGGAAAATTCCAATCTGCCTTTATTGATTAGATTTAACATGACTCTTAATGAGAATAATTGGCTACGCACTGCGAGGGATTGGGTATCCCTATCGACCCAAGCCTGAAAAAATTGTTCAGCACCAGGGGTCAGGAAACCGGCAAGCAGGCTGATATTTCTGGGCCCCATCCCTCTCCCTGTCTGCCCCCCCCCCCCCCCCCCCCCAGGGCCCCGGACATCCTGCCCCTGGGTCTCATTGAAACAGCAAATTGCTCTCCCCGGTACTGACACTCCTCCATCTCGACCAGCGCCGGGAAATAAAATATGTGTTTGCAGAAACTAAGAGTGGAAATGATGTGTTACGGAAACTCAAAGGTAGCATGCTGAAGCTAGTCTGGGTGTCTCAGCACTGCATTTACAGAAAGGCGGGTGATCCATTAATAGCTCACAGACGGACCAGCACATTCACTCATCTGCTTGTGTCGGCAGGAAGCTCCTGGAAGAAATTTAATCCATTTTTATTCCTCTATTGTAGCTCTTGAAAAGCAAAGCTGAGGTCAGGTCACTCAGAATCTCATTGACTTGAAACTGTATCTTTGCGATTAACAATGAGACAAATGCTTTGTGATTTTTAAAATTCATTTATGAAACATGGCAATCACTGACTTGGCCAGCATTGATTGCCCATTGCCACTTGCCCTTGAGAAGGTTATGGTGCATCACCTTCTTGAACCACTGCGGTCCATGTGGTGCAAGTACACCCCCAGTGCTGTTAGGGAAGGGTGTTCCTGGATTTTGACCCAGCGACAGTGAAGGAACAGCGATACAGTCCCAATGTTGAAGGTGGGGAATGGGGTGTCAATCGCACAGGCTTCTTTGTCCTGGATGGTGTTGAGCTTCTTCAGTGTTGTTGGAGCTCCACTTCTCCAGGCAAGTGGAGAGTATTTCATCACGCTCCTGAGCCGTGCCTTGTAGATGGTGGACAGGTTTTGGAGAGTCTGGAAGTGAGTTACTCGCTGCAGGATTCCTAGCCTCTGACCTGCTCTTGCAGCCACAGTATTTATATGGCTCGTCCAGTTCAGTTTCTGATCAATGGGTAACTCCAAGGATGTTGATAGTGGGAGATTCAGCGATAGAATACTATTGAATGTCAAGACAAGATGGTTACCTTCCCTCTTGTTGAAGATGGTCATTGCTAGGCACTTGTGTGGCATGAATATTACTTGCCACTTGTCAGATCACAGCTGAATAACGTCCAATTCTTGCTCCATTTGGACATGGACAGCTTCAATATCGAAGGAGTTGCGAATGGTGCTGAAGATTGTGCACTCGTTAGCAAACATCCCCACTTCTAACCTTCTGATGGAAGGAAGGTCATTGATGAAGCAGCTGAAAATGGTTGGGCCTAGGACACTCCCCTGAGGAACTCCTGCAATGATGTCCTGGGACTGAGATGATTGGCCTCCAACCACCACAACCATCTTCCTTTGTGCCGGGTATGACTCCAAGCCTAATTCTCCCTAATTCCCATTGACTCCAGTTTAGCGAGGGCTCCTTGATGCCATACCCAGTCAAAGGTTGCCTTGATACCAAGGCCAGTCACCCTCACCTCACCTCTTGAGTTCAGCCCTTCATCCTTTTTGGACCAGGGCTGTAGTGAGGTGAGCAGCTGAGGTGTATATAATACAATGTGATATCCACATCGTAACATTGCTGCATTTCATTGTTCTTTCCCGTTCAGAGGCCCCATCCCTCTCCGTGTCTGCGATTGTCCTTGCTGTCACTCCCAGTTGTGGTGCTGAGTGAATGTGAAGTGCTATCTTTTGAATGAGATATTAAACCGAGGCTCAATCCCGCCCTTTAAGCCGGATGCAATATTTCCCACGAGACTACTTCGGAGAAGTTCGTGCAGGGGAGTTCCTAGTGGTCCTGCCAAATTATTATCCCTCAAAGACCATCAGCAATACAGATGATCTGATCATTTTCTCACTGGGGAACTTGTTATGTGCAAATTGGCTGCATAATTTCTTATACTGGAATGAGAGTGAAGGGAACTTCATGCTGTCATCTTTCCCGTAACAGCCTCCCCGAACAGGCGGCGGAATGTGGCGACTAGGGACTTTTCACAGTAACTTCATTTGGAGCCTACTCGTGACAATAAAGCGATTTTCATTTCATTTTTTTTTCATTTTCATTCCTACATTATACGATGACTACACTTAAAAATCACTTCATTAGCTGAAACTTTTGAAACGGTGTTATACAAATGCAAACTATTTAATTATTTGCTCCTCATTCAGAGTTTTCTTGACAGAGCTAACATCATTTGTGCTGATTGAAAAATGGTGACTCCTTTCGGGTAATCAATACAGCAACATCCCCCGGAGCCAATTGCCATCTCCTTTCCAAGGGAGCATCAGGAATGTGGAATAAATTCCTGCATTCCTCACGCCACTCCGGGGGCTTGGCTGAAAGCTGATTGGAGGATCACCCTCGTGCGCTACTTGCTTTGATTCCGAGGCACAGAAAATGGCGCCGACCACGCCTGCGACTCTCAGCCAAGTGGCCATCATGAAGTATTAATATTTCAGCATTGGTAGCGCAGCTTGGAGTGAAGGGACGTTTCCTCTGCATCTTAATCAGCCCTGGGCCTAACCTGATCCCTGAGTGTTCGATGCTGACACCAGAGGTACATGGAAACCGCAAATTGCTCTCCCCAGAACCGAACATCACCTCACCTTGAACAGCACACTAAAGAAAGCGAAATGTGTGTTTCCAGAAACCAAAAATGAAAATGATATGTTACGGTGACTCAAAGTGCACAGGCACAAAAGGCTGCACTTTGAAGCCAGCCAGCTACTGCATTACAGAGAGGCGAGGGGTCCATTAACAAGATCACTCAGGAATATGGGCCAACACATTCACTCTCCGGCTTCATGTCAGTGAGATGCTTCAGGAAACAGTCCAATCCATCCCTATTCTCTCTTTTAAATTGTCCTTAAAAGCAAAGGTCACTCCGAATCTAACTGGTCCTAAACTATAACTTTGTGATTCGAAATGGGACAAATGCTGAATGAGTTGATGAGATCATACCTGTGTAGCTTAATGGAGATGGCCACCTTATTAATGCATTAATGGTCAATGCTCCCCCGTCCAATTTAAATCGCTCCACCACCGTGTATGCCCTAAACTCTGGAACTTTACATCTTCTTACCTCTCACTCTTTATTTAGATGCTCCTTAACATCTAAATATTTGATCAAACCTTTGATCACCTGCCCTAAACCTCCTCACCTGTCTTTCTGTCAGATTTTATTGATCATGCTCCGGTGGAGCGCCTTTGGCTGCTTTACCACATTATAGGCGCTATATAAACATAGGGTCCTGTTGTTGGTGCTTGACAGGCAAAGTCTTCAAACTGCTCACAGCAATGAGTTCCAGTTTAGATTGGGAAAATGATTCCAACTCCATTGCCATTTCAACGAGCCTTGACCTTTGACACTGTGGCAAGTCTTTTCCTGCAGAAATGCTTCGGGAAAATTAACAGAGTTGTTTGTAGTTATTGATTTTAAGAGTCCCAGCTGGCACTGTTGTGGCTGATTTCTGCTTTTCACAAATTGCAAATATTAAAATGCACAAACATTGCCTCCTTTTGAAAATTGGAACGTTAGTTGACTCACTCATTTGCCAAACATCAAAAATCCAGTAATTGCTGGTGTAAATCACCTGAGTACAGGATTCTTGCTCTTTAACTGTCAGCAAAGCATTGACTGAAAATGAGTTGAATTTCAAAAATAACAATCACTCCATCGCCATGGTGATCCAATCTAGCTACTCAAAATTAATTATTGCTTTTGCGAACTTGGAAACTTAATCGCATACCTGATAATAACACCAGTCCCGATTTGGAGTCCATTACACCTTTGTTCTGTGCAGGGTGGTTACATAACCGGAACGCTTGAATTTTCCTCTCCGTCGTTACAAAAATGGCTCCAGAGGCCCAAATCCAGAAATCCTGGCCGCGAAATACCATCTTCGCTGGGGGTGGGAAAGGGGAAATGGGAGCAGGTTCTAAATTGCACATTATGTGGTTCATGGAGACAGCTGCCCACATAAAACCAACAGCTGCCTCCAGTCATGTCTTATTTTCATCAGCTAGGAAACACAATGGGGTCAACTCTCCGTCAGTGGATTCTCCGTTCAGCTGGCAGCGCGTCAGTGCCCGCGGGTTTCCCAGTGGCATTGGGTGGCTACAATGGGAAATTCCATTGGCTAATGGCGGGAACAGAGAGCAGTGGGCGACAGCATGCCGCCGGGAAACATGCGGCTGCGGAGAATTCACCATAAGGAATGCAGATTAGGCCTGGTGGGAGCAAGTTTAAACTTTGCAGAGTTACTGTAATAGATTGGGTACCCTTTGGGGAAAGTAAGATCGCCTTTAGCATATAGTCCCAGGACACCTTTGGGGAAGGTCAGGTGCCCTTTGGGAGAGGTCAGATGCCTTTGGAATTGTTAACATAAACATAAATGCAGGTAAAACATATATAAATACACTGGAAATGTTGAGCTCATTGGAACTGAAAAGAAAGGTTTCAACAGAACTCTCAAAAGGAGCAATCAAATGGAACTACCTTAGGAACTGTCAAGCTGTGAAGGCATTTAAAACTCCTGTCCTTTAAATATTTGGGGGGGGAAAAACTGTTTGCAATGTTTCTAAAAAAAAATCAGTGCCTACTAATTCACTCTGTTTATTGACATAAGGCTGATGCTTATCATTACTGGATTGCTGCATATTGATTTCACAACCTTCCAATATCACATTGTGGTGACTCTCAGTTCACAGTTTGATTGACAGCTTCAAGTGGTGATAGGCTCTTTGTCATTTTAGCTTAGAGCGGGAACAACAATTTAAATAATATTTGAATTTTGCTCAGCTAGATAAACAGGGGCAGCCTGGCACGTGGAAAAGGAACATGGGCACATCAACAGTGCCAATTTACCATCCAAGTCATGCACATAATCCCAGCTTGGACATATTTCGGCCATTCCTTGATAATCACTGGATCAAAATCCTGGAATGTTCTCCCGAACAGCACTCTGGGTGTATCTTCAACACATGGACTGCAGATGTTCAAGTAGGCAGCTCACCACCACCTTCTTGAAGCAACAATAATATGGGTAAGAAATTACCAGTGACGTTCACACCCCATGAAGGCACATTTAGTTAAAATGCGTAATTTGCCTTTGGACAGTTGCAAAACCAGCTGAGGCAAATTGGTAAAAGAGCCATTCTGAGGAAAAAGTGGGACATGAATTTTGCCGCAATGCCCAGCAGCTCAGGTGGGTTGATGTACTGTTCTGCAGCCGATGACAGTCCTCAGCACACTTACTGAGCTCGACTGCAGCAGGGACAGAGATAACAGGGATGCAACTATTGACACGATTGAGATAGACAGGTTCCTGATTAATAAGGGGATCAGGGATTATGGGGAGAAGGCAGGAGAATAGGGATGAGAAACTATCAGCCATGGTTGAATGGCGGAGCAGACTCAATGGGTTGGGTCGGGGGAGGTGGGAGGCTGGTTTGGTTTGGGATGGGGGATTGGAGTGGGGGCCAGGTCAGTGGGGATGGGCGTCTGACAGGACAGGGCAAAGGTTTGGGGCTGGGTAGCGTCGGTTTGGGAGTTTAGGGGTCAATCAGGTGGAGGATGTGGGGGTTGACAGGGTCGGAGGGGTGGTTGGGGCTTGGATCGGGTTGAGTCCGGAGGGTCGGTTTGAGTTGGAGGGTCAGGTCAGGTTAGGCCAGGTTAGGTCAAGCAGGGAGGGAGTGAGGATTGCATGGCGGGGGAGGGGGCATGGTAAGGGCCGGTTCAGGTCGGTGATGTGTTGGGTAAGCTGGGTCTGCGAGGACTGTGTTTACTGTAGCAATGAGAGAGGCAGGCTTCCAACACTTGAATAAATGCAACTCTATTTTATTGAACTCTTAACTATTAAACATATTTTAACTGTGGGTTGACACTATGCTGAGTTGACTGGAGACCTGAGGCTAACCTGACCAGACTATCTTACTACCACATGGTGGATGTTCGTGTGGTTGCTCACGGGCTCTGGCTGTCTCAGAGTCTGCATTCCCAGGGGAGCGGGAAAACTAATGCCCTCTGGCTTTATAGTGGCCGTGTCCTAACTGGTGATTGGCTGCTGTGTTCTGTGTGATCATTGGTCATCCTGTGTGTCAATCAATGTCTGTCTGGGCACCATCATATACTTGTGTATATATTATGACACTGTCGGAAAGGGTCGAGTTGGGGGACAGTGGGGGTCAGATCCGGTCAAGTCGAGGGTCAGGTCGAGGCGAGAGTTTGGGGAATCTCTTGCAAGTGGGGATGTGGAAAATACGATGGATTATGGGGCGCTAGTTGGGGGAGGGTGTCTGGGCGGTCGGAAGTTGGGGGGGTCCCCTTAGGAGTCTGGGGTACTGGGCATGTACTTGCAGAGCTCAGTCTGGGTATTTAAAATTGTTACGCTCAAGTTAGAAGCCTTTTATTTCTTCAAACTCTTTCGGATTAACTATTCGTGTGAAACTGGCAGAACCAACAGAAGTTAGCGATCAAAATCATTCTGTCGGATGGTTCCCATCACAACACAATTGTCCAAGGGAAGATAGCCTTTCTGGCCATTTGCCGAGTAAACTTTTACCTGAAACCTCCAAGAGGGATTCCCCAGCATAACTTTGCCCCCCCCCCCCCCCCCCCCCCCCCCCCCACCCACCGAATCTGCCATTGGGGAGCCAGGAGGTTACGAGGCATTATGTACTCGCAGTAGAAACCATTATTTTTTTTTAAATGATGTCACCATACAAGGGGCTGGAACTCCACACCCCGACACTGAAATTGCGGCCGGCGCGGGGTGGAGAATCCATTTTCCAGCACGGAATCGGGACTGGCACTGGTTCCCCGATTCTGCGGGTCCCAAAAAGCAGGGTACTCAGAGAGTACGCCGCGCCGCCTAGGACCTACCTGGGCTATTGCCAGAGGCCCACACTGCCATTCTCCTCCCCCGAACGGCCAAAGTCCCAGCGGCGTGGATCTCATGTGGTCCAGCCGGTCGGGAAAGTAGCGTGGCGGCTGCCCTGGTTGGGGTGGGCTGATCGGAGGGCATTTCCCGGCCTTGTACACGGGCGCGCAGCCAATCGGGGGTTTATTTTCAGGGTCCAGCTCCGCGGTCTGAGTCCGCCATTGAGAATGGTACGGCCACTGGAGGCCGCCGCCCTGCGCATGCGCAGCTTCCGACCCGGAAGCAAAAGCTGCTAGATCTACCCCGAGTACTGCTAGCCCCCTGCAGGGCTAGGAATATGTGGGCCTATCCTGCCAGTTGTTCTGCCGTGAATGTTCACAGTTTTGACGCCGGACATAGTCCCAATAACGGAGAATCCAGCCCAATATGTTTAACGTTGAAAAGTCTTGTTCCCCGTCACACCTGCACTCACTGACATTCATCAGCTCCAGTATCAGCAACGCTTTGATATAAGAATTCTCACCTTTTGTCCCTTCCATGACTTTGCTCCTTCCCATGCCTGCAGCCCATAGCTCTCTGAGACATGGCCCTCCAATTCCAGCCTCCTGATTTTAATCTATTTGTTTATTGTCAGAAATCTCCTGATTTGCCTGGTGGTGTTTTTTGCTGTTGAAAGCCTAATTTATTTGATTCATGATTGTCGCCAGGAACCAGCAACATTTATTGCCCTAATTGCCCTTGCGAAGGAGGTGATGGATACACTTTCTTGAACCTGCAGTCAGTGTGATGAAGACGCGCCCGCAGTGCGTGTGGATTTCTTGTTGATGTAACTGCAAGGCTTGATCAGCAGAGAGTAAAAAAGACCGCTTGCCTTCAAGCACCCTGGTCATCAGCGTGGAATGACAATCCGGAATTTCACGGTCACCATTGTTGATATTAGCTCTTTAATTCTAGATTTGTTAAGTTAACTGAATTTAAATTCCCCTCCTGATTTGGTGGGATTTGAACTCAAATCTCTGGATTACTAGTCTAGTAACGTGTCCACTATGTCCTACGTTACACTGGAACTGAAAAGGACATAATGACCGCGATTTAACGGCCTCATCTCGCCCGACTTGGTTTCAAGACGAGGCCGTCGACTCTCGCGATTAGTCTCCCGCGGGATTTGCGACGCTCGAAATACCTCGCGAGTGTGGTAAACCACTGTTGCACCTCTATTAGAGGATTTATGGTAGGACCTGTACTACCGGTGCGTTGGTAGTCCCTGAGTATAAATATGTGTGTCCTCCATGCTGCAGCCATTTCGCCAGCTGCTGTGGGAGGCCACGCATCTTACAGCAATAAAGCCTCAGTTGCATCCAACTCAACTCTTTGTGCAATTGATCGGCGAGGTTTAACAAAATCTTGTGAGGCGTCACGATCTGGACCTCGCCCTCACTGGATGTGAGCCAGATTTGCATGTTTAAATGAGCCATTAGATTAATTTAAATATGTCTGCGCTGTATTCTCCCAAGGCCCAGGAACTGCCTCGACCAGTCGTATTTTGTGCCACCCTTGCACTGCCAGGGTTCCCAGGTGGCATTGAAATGAAAAATCGTTTATTGTCACAAGTAGGCTTCAAATGAAGTTACGGTGAAAAGCCCCTAGTCGCCACATTCCCGCGCCTGTTCGGGGAGGCTGGTACGGGAATTGAACCGTGCTGCTGGCCTGCGTTGGTCTGCTTTCAAAGCCAGCGATTTAGCCCAGTGTGCTAAACCAGCCCCTGGGTGTCAGGGGCTGCCAGGCTGGCTGGGGGATCCTCCAGAGTGCCAGGCTGGCAGTGCCAAGGTGCCTGGGTACCAGGTTGCCTGTGCCAGGGGTCGGGCCCAGGGTGCCTTGCCCTTAAGAGGTGAGGAGAGGTGGGGCTTGAGGACCCTGGAAGAGATAAGTTGGGGGTCCGGGGGGCCGTGATGGGAATGCGGAGGGGATCGGGGCTGCCTTTAAAAATGGTGGCCTGATCGCGAGTACTCACAATGTAAATGCGGCCTTGACTGGGCATTCCCTGCCGAGGCCAAAGTAGACAGCAAAGTGCCGCTGAATAGTGGGGTGTATCTCAGCGCTGCAGCCACTGGAAAACACCCGCTAAACATGTCCAAAAACGGACTCTGACTTTTTTCCACTTAATTCACCCTCAATGAATTTGGAATGAAACATCTGTTTTAAGTAATTATTGGAGTGTTTGACAGTTTCTGGAATTAATGCACGTGGAGTGTCCTGGTTAATGTAGATGTCACATACTTAATATATGATCAGACATTACTGATGATTTTGTCTCTCAGGCACAGTCCTTTCTGTGATGTGCTCATCTCCTCAGGCTTTCAGCCTCTGGCCCTATCTCCTCCTGACAATGTGACTATCCTGTACGGAACTGTGAAAAACACAGGTGAGACAGTCTATGAGACAATGTTTGCAGCATCCTGGATGAAGCCTATCGATATACTCACGGCCTTTTCTTCAGCATTGTCTGTATTGTTCTGTCTGAATTTGAGTGTGACGTGCGTTGTGTTTGGTCTTCTATACCTTACGAAGGAATCCACCAAACACCTCGACCTGTCCAAACCAGGATCTTTATTGAGTCTCGTGTGGTAAGATAGCAATCTGTTACAGAGCACGTTATTATGGAGCTTGCTTATTACTCCTCTGGAACTACACTACTATCTGAGGATAGGGTGGAAGTGATGGCTTAAGTGAGTCGGTACAGACTTGATGGGCTGAATGGCTCCTTCTGCACTGTATGTTCTATGTTCTACACCTAGCACCAACCATTTGCTTGTGTGTCTTAGTACCATCTGTCACCAACTGCTGAAGGCCGGACATGTGTTCACTAGAGTCCCTGGTTACATGACCTTGGTCTTGAGACCACATGGTGCATCTGCACTGCCACCTACTGGTTGGAGGTTGCACACCATTCATCTATGATATAGCCCAGAGGCATATGATCACAACGTGACCCTCCATGTAGCGATCCTTTGATCCACTGTTTATCATTTGCAATTGTGTTGAGAGTGAAATGAAAATGAAATGAAAATCGCCTATTGTCACAAGTAGGCTTCTAATTAAGTTACTGTGAAAAGCCCCTAGTTGCCACAGTCCAGCGCCTGTTCGGGGAGGCTGGTACGGGAATTGAACCGTGCTGCTGGCCTGCCTTGGTCTGCTTTAAAAGCCAGCTCTTTAGCGCTGTGCTAAATCAGCCCCTGATGAGTCCATCATCATCGGTGTCCCTCAATTCCAGGATGGCATCTACTCAGTTTCTGCCACTGGTCTTCAAGTGACTGAATGGGACAATTCTCAAATCGACAGGCCTATGGGCACATGCAGCAGGATGTCCCACGCGGTAGAGGATTTGCTTCCTTTTCTTTCCTTCTCTGTGGCTGCTCTGCCTCATTAAGACATTGTGATTCAAAGCATGATGCAGCTCGATAGATGGGTTCCCACCATTTTTTATTTTTTTTAATATAAATTTAGAGTACCCAACTCATTTTTACCAATTAAGGGGCAATTTAGCACAACCAATCCACCTCGCCGGCACATCTTTGGGTTGTGGGGGCGAAACCCACGCAGACACAGGGAGAATGTGCAAACTCCACACGGACAGTGACCCAGAGTCGGGATCGAACCTGGGACCTCGGCGCCGTGAGGCCGCAGTGCTAACCCACTGCACCACCGTGCTGCCACTGGTTGTCACCATTTTGAATGATTGGCAGCAAGCTCCTCCCAGTCATTAATATCAATTCTGCCATGTTTGAAGGAGAGCTCCAGAGTGCCTTTGAAGCATTTTGTTTGCCCTCGCTGGAACGTTGGCCATTTGAGGGTTGTGAAAGCAGGACCTAGTGGTGGAGATGCTGTTCAGCCATGTGGACACAGTTTCCAGTCCATCAAAGTTGATTTTGCAGGAGTTTTGCCCGAATGTTTGTGGAGTTATCTTCAAGGAGGAAAATTACGTTTGTTTGATGGCCCTCCCATTGAATCTGGAGGATGTGGCGGAAGTATTGCTGATGTCATTTCTCTATTGTTTTCAAGAGCTGCTGATCGCAGCCCGGGACTCACCCCAGTGCAGGCGTGTGGTGACGGCAACTGTTCTGTGCATGAGGACTTCTGTTGACGTGCAGAGATCTCTGCTGTCGAACGCTCCCTGCTGCAGTTTGGACAAGGTCGATCTAGCGTAGCTGGTCCAGTGTTGGATCCCCTCGTCAATGGTGGCCTTTTGAGAGAGGTAGCTGCCAAAATATGTTAGACTCCACAGTAATATTGGATGTCCCCGGGCTCGTGCCGAGCGTTTGATTCTCGCAGAGTGTAGGAACGTTGTGCTTCCAAATGATGAATTAATCATGGCAGCTCCCCACTCGCTGATGTACAGAATTCTGAGTGCGTGGTCGCACATTAAGTGTACAATAAGGGAATGAAAGCTCACATAGTGATCCAGGTTAACAGTAGTGGTCTGTACAGCAATGAGCGCAATCTATAATTCCACGCAGACGTGAAGTTGATAAAAGCAAATGATCCAGTCATCCATATTTTGGCCTTGATCCTGTATCACGCAGAATGACTTGGGATGCTCCAGTGCGCCATATGACCAGAAGATATAAGAGCAGAATTAGGCCATTCAACTCATCGAGTCTGCTCCGCCATTCGTTCATGGTTGACGCCAAAGCCTATTCAGGAATGTACAGCAGATTGACCAACCCGGTAAGAGTTGCTAAGTGTCTCTGAGAGTGATGCAGTGGCCCAGAAATTAGGCTTCTCTTTGAAGGTTGGCGAATATCTTTTGTCGAACACCTGGACTGAACCATAACATTAAGTATAATCGTCTGAGTTAATAAACACTGGTGGCACCCAGGGGACAATTTGGACCTCCTGCACTGCTGCTGTGTCGGCTTTGTCTTTTTTCATTCATTCTTGGGTGTGACTGACAAAGCCAGTACTTGTTGCCCATCCTTAATTGCCCCTGAGAAACTGGTGAACCGTCTTCTTGAATCACTGCAGTTAATCTGGTGCAGGTACTCCCACAGTGCAGGAAGGGAGATGTGTCTGAACAGGCCTCTGTAACAGTTTGCATTTACATAGTATCTTTAATGTAATAAGATGTCCCCAAGGTACAAAGCAAGGTTTGACACTGAGCCAATAAAGAGAAATTAGGACATATGACCCAAAGTTTGGTCAACGATGTAGGTTGTAAATAGCTTCTTAAAGGGGGAGAGAGGGGTAGAGAGGCAGAGAGGTTGAGGGAGGGAGTTCCAGAGCTTAGGCCCAGGCATTGGAAGGCACGGCCAGCAATGGTGGAACGATAAAAATTGGGGATGCTCAACGGAGGATTGCACATGTCTGGAAGGGTCGTAAGGCTGATGGAGGTAACAGAGGTCGGGATGGGGGAGGCAATGGAGAAATTTGAAATCAAGGCTGATCATTTCGAAGCCAGACCGAGAGTTAATGTAGATAGCACAAGGGGTAATGTGTGAACACAGCATGGTATGAATAAGGACACAGACAGCAGAGCTTTGGGTCAGCACAGGTTCGCAGAGTTTTAAAAAAAAGCTGGTCAGGAGGAATGATCTGGTGTCGAGGTAACAAATACATGGATGAACAGCAAATGGGGTGAGGCAGGGATGCAGATGTAACCGATGTAGATGTGTTGTTCCTCGTGTCTTAATAAAGCTCGTAGTCTCAAATGTGGAGAAGATGCTTTATTGTGAATTCGTTCTCTCTTCAGAGCTTTACCTACGGCTACCTCAAATGCTACTAGCTGGTGTGTCTGTGTCCTGCTACGAGTTCTGCCCTCTGTGAAGTGTGTCCTCACTTCCTGTCCCGGTCTATTTATATGGCTCTCCCGTGCTCCCTCTAGTGTCTGCTCAGTTGTATTGCATCTAGTTAACTTGTGATCACCACAGTAGAAACAAGTGACGATGAGTAGCGCAGATGTGGGATCCAGGCACAGGGTGGCGGCGATGAAAGCTTATCCCACAATGCTTGAATCAATGTGTTCATTATCTCGTACATCTTGAATCACTAACACGAACAGACCTGATGGGTGCTGACTTCAGATTGATCTACCTACGAGCCCCGAGGTTGCCAACTCTGGTTGAAGATATTCCTGGAGATTTCATCAAATGGCCTCGCACCTCCATCCACCTGAATTCATGTTAACGGCATTTACACATCCATTCTTGTGACAGCTCATCTTCCCACGCAATTCGATCATTCTGATTGCCAATCAAACACCCTTTTCTCTCCAGCTGTGATATTTTTACAGCTGAAGTGCTTTTCCAAAGGAAAGAAGAAAAATGCCCACACT
This sequence comes from Scyliorhinus canicula, assembly GCF_902713615.1. Lineage (NCBI taxonomy): Eukaryota > Metazoa > Chordata > Chondrichthyes > Carcharhiniformes > Scyliorhinidae > Scyliorhinus > Scyliorhinus canicula. The sequence continues at coordinate 22,971,619 of NC_052160.1, forward strand.
GCTTTTTAATGACCCTCTGGCCTTTCACCCTGGGCTTTGTTCACCACGGAGTCCCCGAGATGAATCTGAAATTTTAGACTCACCTGAGGAAGGAGGTGCTCCGAAAGCTAGTGATTCGAAACAAACCTGTTGGACTTTAACCTGGTGTTGCAAAACATCTTACTGTGCCCACCCCAGTCCAACGCCAGCATCTCCACATCTTACATATTTGGACAATGCAGTGGGCCACAACAGACTCCATCTGAACCTTTACATCCACAAAACCCCAACAGGAAAAACCGGCGAAAAGCAAGTGCAAATTAATCTGAGTTTGTATGGCTCCCATGGCCAGGCCTCGGGAGGTTAACTGTGTCCCATTAACCACGCCAGGTGAAGACAGGGGATGTACTGCAGGAGAGGGGAAAAACCCGTGGCTGGTTGATATGATGGTGTGCTGGTCAGAAAGTGTTTTATGAGCGATTTTGGGATTGTGCCGAATGGAGTTGAAGAACATCTTCGCCGTGGTACTGGGATACAGAGGCTCCCATGAACTCAGCCGATATGGCGAAGATAAACTGCCTCTGCGCAAATGCTCCTGCTTAACGCACAAATAAATTAGAGAACAGAAGGAAGTGTTGCAAAGAGCATGCTTCATCAGAATGAAAAAGGACATTTAATAGCAGAATGCCATCCTTGAATGATTTCCTCTTCAATTCACTGAATTTCCAAATATTTTCATACATTATTTATCGGCATTATTTTTCTCACGCTCTGCAAGATCCACATAGCTCTCCCAGCTCCACTTTCAGTGTTTGTGTATTTTCACACTGTGAAGATTACTCCTGAAGATGCAATACATCAATTATGCAAATTGTTGCTGAGGTTTTTTTTTTGTTATTAAACAGTGCGATTGATTACAGGGGCAGAAATCGGTCCGGTAGAGACTCGGTGGATCTTTCACAGAGAGGTACACAAGCAAAAGAAAGAAAGATCTTGGGCTTTTTTAGCACCTTTCATGACCTGAGGAACCGTGACCATCACAGCCGAGGAAGCACTTTTAAAGTGTAGTCAGTGTTGGAATGTAGGAGGTTCGGCAACCAATTTGCGCACAGCAATCTCCAACAAACAGAAATGCGATACAGGTCAGATGACCTGTTTTTATGATGTTGGTCGAGGTTTGAGTATTGACCGAGATACTGGGCACAGCACTCCTGGTCTTCTTCAAAATGGGATCTTTTACCTCCAGCTGAGAGACCACTTACGGCCTTGGTTTAATATCTCAAGCGAAAGGCGGCACCTCCGACAGTGCAGCACCCCCTCAGTGCTGGTCGTAACCGCAGGTTGCATCCTTGATTTGTGTGCTCCAGTCCCCGGAATGGGGCAGAACCCACAGACTCCTAGCTCAGGGGTGTAGTGATCTCTGTATATACATATACATAAAGGGTCAGTACAGTCAAATGATCACTAGAGGGCAACACTAACAGGGAGTATATAAGCAAGCTCAAGCGGTTTCCCCGCTCTCGTTGGATGTGTTGTAGCTAGAGGACAGAAGCAAGCTCAGAGTGTAAAGTATATATTTCATTGTTAATCTAAATCTATCTTATTCAAATCGAACACTAGTAAAAGTATTGAAGAAAAGAACTCACAAGTAAATTGATTAGCATCAATGCTTCACAGCTCCAGGGTCCCAGGTTCGATTCCCGGCTGGGTCACTGTCTGTGTGGAGTCTGCACATCCTCCCCGTGTGTGCGTGGGTTTCCTCCGGGTGCTCCGGTTTCCTCCCACAGTCCAAAGATGTGCGGGTTAGGTGGATTGGCCATGCTAAATTGCCCGTAGTGTAAGGTTAATGGGGGGATTGTTGGGTTACGGGTATACGGGTTACGTGGGTTTAAGTAGAGTGATCATTGCTCGGCACAACATCGAGGGCCGAAGGGCCTGTTCTGTGCTGTAATGTTCTATGTTCTATGTACTCAATAAATTAGTTGTTATCACTGGACGACTTTGAGTTTTACCATCAAAGTTATGTTCAACTCGGCAGAAACAAATGAGTAACAAATATTACTCCCAAGTAATATAACAAGGGGCGAGGGGCGCTAGCTAGTAAGACCACAGCTGAGAAAAAGCCATCACGAAGGACGTGTGTCACTGATGCAGCTCCAGAGTCACGGCCTATGGAGGTTGAAGGACTGTGTGACAGCGTGGTGCAACTTTAACAATGCGAGTGTGCCATTAACACTGTCAGAAAAGCACTGATGGGAAGTAGGTACTCTTATTTATGACAGACTTTCCGCAGGATGCTGACATTGACAAATCATTTTGTGCCAAAAGGGTGGTAGTACCGCACTCTTTTACAGAGCAGTTTGTGCGTACAGCGAAACGGTCTTTTAGCATGGGGGAAAACAGATTGTCAGGATGACCTACAGCATTGTGCAAGCTGCCTCAGGCAGAGCAGGTTGCTTTTTGGCACTTGATGCACTCATTTGTTTTCATGATTTAAGGGAGATTCACAGCCAAAGCGACGCATCTGCGCTGCTCGCCAGGAACAGCTGAAGGTTCTCAGACGGTCAGATAACGAGGGGAGGCATGTACAACCCAAGGACTGATCACAATGAAAACGATGCCCATTTTGGGTGGCAGGTTGAATTCACTCTCCCCAGTATCTGTATTCCCAGCTACTCGGGGAGAAAGATGCTGCAGCTCGAAATATATCCTCCCCCTTCCACCCTGGTCATTTCCTCCTGGATAGCAGGCTATTTCTCCCTCTCTTCTTGTCAATTTCCAATCTTTTTTATTTATTTATTTTTATTGATTTTTATTTTTTATAAATTTAGAGTACCCAATTTATTTTTCCCAATTATGAAAAATGAAAATCGCTTATTGTCACGAGTAGGCTTCAAATGAAGTTGCTGTGAAAAGCCCCTAGTCGCCACATTCCGGCGCCTGTTCGGGAAGGCTGGTACGGGAAACGAACCCGTGCTGCTGGCCTGCCTTGGTCTGCTTTCAAAGCCAGCGATTTAGCCGTGTGCTAAACCAGCCCCTATTATTGAATTAAGAGGCAATTTAAATTAAATTAAATTAAGAGGCAATTTAGCGTGACCAATCCACCTAACCGGCACATCTTTTGGGTTGTGGGGGCGAAACCCACGCAAACACGGGGAGAATGTGCAAACTCCACACGGACAGTGACCCGGGATCGAATCTGGGACCTTGGCGGCGTGAGGCAGCAGTGCTAACCACTGCGTCACCGTGCTGGCCTGTCAATTTTCAATCTTCACCGCTTTCTTATCCAAATAAACATCGTTGCTTCAATAAAATTCAGGATAAGTTCAGGTTTGCATTCGGAGGGATTGTAACAGCAGAAATGCCATGGTTACAGCAAGCTGTGATGAAATAGTAATCTATTATTTAACAGGCAAACATAATAGGTGCCAGTCCAGTTTGCATGTTCGCACTATAATTTCACATTTTGAAGTACAATAAGAGTATGAATAATTTATTCCAATTCCTTAGCTGTTCCATTTCTTTGCCCAGCCTAAATCTCCCTGGGGTCTGAATTCCAGGAAATCTTGTTGCATACCAAATTTTTACTTGATGATTTGTCAGTTAGAGTGGCCAAGGTCCGTGTTAGCAGGTGGTCCTCAAAAGCAATGAAGAAGGTATTAAGGATCAATAGAGGCAACTTTAAAATCCATTCATAAGAATCTAAGGAATCGCAGCGTCAGGGAGAAAGTCAACCAGCCCTTTTGAGGCTCTTCCGACGTTCAATAAAATCATGGTCGATCTTCTAGCTCACCTCCACCTTTACCCACATATCTCCTGATGTCCTTCAGTGTTCCGCACTTTATTGATCTGAGTATTCAACAACTGAGCATTCACAGCCTATTCTATATCTCCCCTCATAGGACAGCCCTCTTATCCAAGGAATCAATTGTGAACTTTGTTTGCACCCTCTCTAAGGCAAGTATATCCTTGAGGTCAACATACATAAATAATAGAAGCAGGAGTGGGCCATTTGGCCCTTCGTTGCTGCTCCGCCATTCACTATGATCATGACTGATCATCAAGTACAATACCCATTTTCATTTTTCATTTCATTTTCATTTCATTTCATTCATTCATACTCTGATCCTGCCACCTTCCCCCCCCCCCCCCCCCCCCCATTTCCCTTGATCCCTTTATCCCCAAGAACTGTATCTGATAGCTTTTTGAAAATACACAACGGTTTGGCCTCAACTACTTTGTGTGGTAGTGAATGCCACAGATTCACCACTTTCTGGGTGAAGATGTTTCTCCTCGCCTTAGTCCTAGCACAGTGGTTAGCACTGTTGCTTTGCAGTGCCGGGGTCCCAGGTTCGATTCCTGGCTTGGGTCACTGTCTGTGCAAAGTCTTCATGTTTTCCCTGTGTCTGCGTGAATTTCGTCCGGGTGCTCCGGTTTCCTCCCACAAGTCCCGAAAGACGCGTTGTTCGGTAATTTGGACATTCTGAATTCTCCCTCTGTGTACTCGAACAGGCGCCGGAAGGTGACGACTAAGACCTTTTCACAGTAACGTCATTGCGGTGTTAATGTAAGCCTACTTGTGACAATAAAGTTTATTATATTTTATATATATACTATATATTATGTTAAATTATATGAAAAGGTTTACCCCTTAATCCTCAAACTATGACCCCTGATTCTGGACTCCCCCACAATTGGGAACATTCTTTCTGAATCTACCCTGTCTAATCCTGTTAGAATTTTATAAGTTTCTATGAGATCCTCTCTCACTCTTCTAAACTCCAATGAATACAATCTTAACTGACTTAGTCTCTCCTCATACGTCAGTCCCGCCATCCCTGGAATCAGTCTGGTAAACCTTCGCTGCACTCCCTCCATAGCAACAACATCCTTCCTCAGATAAGGACACCAAAACTGCACTCAATACTCCAGGTGTGGCCTCACCAGCGCCTGATACAATTGCAGCAAAACATTCCTATACTCAAATCCTCTCACTATGAAGGCCAATATAGCATTTTCCTTCTTCACTGCCTGCTGTACCTGCGTGCTTACTTTCAGCGACTAACACACAAGGACACCAAGGTCACGCTGAGTAAGGACTTCAAAACTGTACACAGTGATCCAGATGTGTTCTCAGCTAATCCCAGTATGATTGCAGCAAGACTTCCTTACCCTGATCCTCCAATCCTCTTGTAATCCAGTGTAGGATGAGGCCGTTCAGCCCATTGTGCCTGTGAACAGCGTCGACAGAGCGATCCGATTGCTCTTTCGCCTTTCCCCTGTAAACACTTTTCCTTCGAGTGCATGCCCAATTCTCTCCGGCAATTTACCATCGAATGCACTCAGTGCATCCCAGATCACAACTCTCCTGGTGGAACGATATCTTCGCCTGTCACCACTGTTTTGTTTGCCAATTATCTGAAACTGCTGTCCGTTTGTTCCAGACACCTCCTGCCAGTGGTGAGATTTTCCAGCCCTCCTGAGACGTATTTTCTGGCAGCCCATATTGGCCAGTGGTGGTGGGTGTTGCACTGAGATTGCCGTGGTACCTGAGCTGCTGAGGAAGCGGAATTTCGAACATCTTGCCTGGGTGCTGTTGCTGGTTGTCACGGAGCTTGCTGAGTTAAACTATATGGATTTAACAGGTACTATGTTGTGTTATGCTTCTTCATGTAGCATAAGCTGCTTCCTTGATGTATGCTCTGACAAAGGAAGGTTCAGACTTGGAGATAGGTTTAACACATTTATTTAACAGTTAACAATTCTCCTACTTGAGTTTGACTCTCCTGCTAATCTTGCTATAGTAACTCAATCTAACTAACCAGTCTGCTCTAATCCATACGGTGAGTGTGATGCTTCCTGATCTGCCCCTGTCTCTCTGAGTGTCGCCTATGGAAACGAGAAAGAGCATGTGTGCCCTGTCCTTTTATATATGGGTTTTGTAATGCCCCCTTGTGGTAGTGTCACCTCTGGGTGTCTTGGCTGCCCATTGGTCATGTCCTATTCTGTGTGTTCATTGGCTGGATGTCTGCATGTCATGATGTCTCTGGTGCTCCCTCTAGTGTTTACTTAGTCTTACTGTATTTGCATTAACCCCTTGTGTATTTACAGTGAAGCATATCACCACAGTGGGATCTTCCAATCCCGCCAATGTCCACTGGTTTTAGGGCGGCACGATGGTGCAGTGGTTAGCACTGTTGCCTCACGGCGCTGAGGACCCGGGTTCGATCCTGGCTCTGGGTCACTGTCCGTGTGGAGTTTGCATGTTCTCCCCGTGTCTGCATGGGTCTCACTCCCACAACCCAAAGAAATGCAGGGTAGGTGGATTGGCCACGCTAAATTGCCCCTTAATTGGAAAAAAATGAATTGGGGACTCTAAATTTATTCTAAGAAAATGTCCACGGGTTTATGCAAGCCCTGCGCACTCCACCACTGGGGAACGCTCTGCATTTGGACCGGAAGACCCTGTCGATGGGAAGGGCCGGAATATTTTGGCCAGGATCTCCTCCTTTTGAACATTATTCTATCAAATCTCCGCTTCCCTGCTTGCGACACCTTTGTAAATCAGTATTTGCCATCACAAGATTTTGGGCGCGATCTACCGGTCATGTTACACCCAAATGGCAGCGCGGCGCACTGCAGCCGGTCGATGCCGGTTGATCCCCTTTCTGGGATCTACTTGGCTGACCTCGCCTTACGAGATCCCGTTAGATCTCGCAAGATGTCGCAATGTGAATCCCGCCCACTGTGGGCGGAGCACCTTTTGGCAGATCTGCATATTAAAGTGAGACAGCTCTTCTCCCACCAGTGGGAATTTCTGGTCGCGCTGTTTCCCGCTGAATGCACCCCTCGCTGCCAGGAAACCCGAATGTGGGGGCACACCGTCCGTCGGACTGGACGATCCTGCCAGCGTGAGCAGCCGGTTCATTCCGGCCTAAGTTTGGTTAGATCACGGTGGGGAACTCGCCAACAGAGCCGGCAAAATCCCCAGCCAAACTTAACACGAATGACACAAAGAGGCTTTTCCATTAGGTAGCGCCCGTAAGTTCAAATCCCACCACGGCAGCTAGGGGAATTTAAATTCAATGAATAAATCTGGCAAAAATGTACCGACACCACATGGACTGCACTGCGGTGGTTCAAGAAGGGGGCCCATTACCACCTTCTCAAGGGAAATTAGGGATGGCCAATAAACGCTGGTCTTGCCTTCAATTCTCATATCCCAAAAATGAATAAAAGCAAAGTACTTTGTGAAGTGTCCCTGTTGCGATGTAGGAAACACAGCAGCCAATTTTTGCAGTGCAAACTCTCACAAACAGCACCATGACAATGACCAGATCGTCCATTTCAGTGATGTTTTGGGGGTATTACTGCCTTGTTCTTCAAAATAGTGTCATGGGATCTTTTACCTGAGAGAGTAGACAGGAACTTGATTTAATGTCTCAGTGAAGGTTGCACCTTCAAATCAGCAACACTCCCTCAGGACTGTCGGCCTGGTTTATGTGGTCAAATATAGGAGGGGGTCTTGAACCCCCAACATTCTGACTCAGGGACAGAAACACTGCACACCAAGACACCAGGGCTGCTATAGGTGTGGCCAAAGGACACGGCCCAAGCAAGGCTGCCAGAATCAGCAGTACGCGTGCTGCCCAGGTCGGAAGCCAAAGCCACCTCAGGCCCGGGCCTTGCAACTCCATCAGCCTGTAGAAGTTGAAACAATGTAGCTAAACTGCATCATCACCTCTAAGGTGGCCCTGAGAAAGATAACACTCTTGGTCAATTGCCATCCCCTGGAAATGGAGGTGAATATGGGAGCGGCCATCTCCACCGTCTGGGAACAGACCTTCCGGCATTTCCGGATGGGCATTTTGTCCTTAGGCCTGTGAGACACCAGGGTCAGATGGCCCACATATACAGGGGAACCGTTGAAGATTATGCAGACCACTATGATCTCGGTTACCTATGGGCAACAGATGGCCTGACTCCTGCTCATGGTTGTACGAGGATCAGGACCCAGAAGATGCATAAGGTCCACCTTAAATAGGAACCGGTGGATTGTACGAGGTCATTGGCAAATACCCAGAGGTATCACAAGAAGGTTTTGGTTGAATAAAGGGAGCAAGGGTGAAGATTTATGTGGGACTCTGCTCCCCACCCAAATATTTCAGGGTACAGCCAGCCCCATACCCTTTACTCACCGAAGTAGAGACCAAACTCGAGCAGTTAGAGACCCTCAGGATAATATGACCAGTGCAGTTCACAGAGTGTCACCTTTGCAGGAACTATGAACTAATGGTTAATAAAGCCTCGCGTTTAGATCGGTGCCCCATGCCACGCATAGAAGATCCATGTGCCAGACTGGTAGGGGGTCAAATCACCAAACTAGATATGAACCATGCCTACCTCCAGCTAGAACTAGACAAGTCATCCAGGAAGTACCTGAAGATTAACACCCATAAGGGTTTATACGAATATTCACGCTTGTCCTTCGGTGCCTTGTCGGCTTGCCCCATTTTTCAAAGCGTGATGGAGAACATTCTCCAAGGGCTATGTCAGGTGACAGGTTACTTAAACGATGTACTAATCACAGGAGCCACAGAAAAAGAGCGGCCAGCAAACCTGGGAGGAGGTTTTGAGATGATTTTCTGATGCAGGTGTCTGTCTCAAACGAGAACGATGTGTGTTTCAGGCAGGCAAAGTGATTAATCTAGGGTATGGAGTTGACAAAATAGGCCTACATCTTTTCGAGAAGAACGTTAAGGCCAGCAAAGTGAAAAAAAACAGAATTAAAATCGTTCCTAGGCTTTGGAAACTACTCTGCAAACTTCATCCCAAACGTGGCCACTTTGTCACCCCTGCGCCCACTGTTAAAGAAACACCAGACGTAGCCATGGCAGGCACTGCAAGATGAAGCCTGTCAATCAGAACTTTGGCAGACGCGGAAAGACACTTCTCAGATCAAAAGGAAGGATTGGCTGTTATTTATGGGGTGAAGAAATTCCAGCCATATATCCACGGCCAGCATTTCACAATCATAACAGACCATAAACCCTTGATGAGCCTTTTCAAAGAGGATAAAGCAACTCCTCCGCCCCCGCTCCATCACCTTGGCTCCGATCCAACTTTGAGCATTATTGATAGCGCCGGCGAATAATCTCTTCAACGCCACCCAGGAAGCCACATTGCCAACTCAGATGCCCTGAGTCTGAGTCACCTCCCGCTGCGTACAAGTTTGACACCTCTGCTGGCATAGGAAGAAGTCAGAAGCAGATTTAAGCATGCGCCCAGAAGGGCCCCACACGGGTAAAAATTGCACCATATGATCCTCGGTGGTGGAATCCAAGGACAACCAATTGATGACATGAAGCCCTTCCTCACTAAACAGCAAGAGCTGAGTGTAGAAGATGGTATCATCCTGTGAGGAGCCCGAGTAGTCGTCTCTGCCCAGATTGACGCCCAATCCTTACTGGATTACTCAATGAGCACCCCAGGGTCCAAGATGAAAATGTTTGCCCGGCCTCAATACTGACATCAAGAATCTGGTGGTGAAGCAGTGCTCCATGTGACAGGAGAACCAGAAGCTCCCACCTTCAGCTTCTTTGCACCCATGGGAATGTCCAGAAAGACCATGGATACGGGTGCATGTGGACTTCTCCGGCACGTTCTTGGGATCAATGTTCCTTATTACGGTTGACACCCACTCACAATGGTTAGAAGTACATTATATGTCCTCCATGACTTCTCGTGCAGCAACAGAAATATTCCGGCAAAGTTTCTGTAACTACGGCATGCCAGAGGTCCTTGTATCCGATAATGGTACCCCCTTAACCAGTGGGAAATTTCAGGATTCATGAAGTTCAACGACATTAAACACATCTGACCACCATATTATCCAATCTTTAATGGCCTGGCAGAACGGGCAGTTCAAACATTCGAAACCGAATGAAAAAGCAGCCTGCTAGTTCCCTGGATATGAAATTGGGCCGGTTCCTCTTTGATTATAAAACCACACCACACACGACAACGGGAGCCACACCAGCGGAATTGTTAATGGGATGATGACTGCGCACCAGGCTCAGCCTACTGGCTCCCAAATTTGGGGGGGCAAGGATGTGGGGACGCAGGTGTAGTCAAAGCAGGTGACCCAAAAAGGAACTACAACACCAGAGAGCCGAACGGACCTTCAGAACAGGAGACACTGTCTATGTGTGGAGCTTTGAAGATGGCTCCCAATGGATCCCAGAGGTTGCACTGCAAAAGACTGGCCCGGTTTCTTATCAAGTCAAAGTCCAAGGGAAGGCCCTGAAAAAGCACCTGGACCACCTAGTCCAATAACAAAAGAGAGCTCATCGCCGCTGGAGTGAGGGGGATGATTCGGACATGAGGGGGGGAGGCATGTGACTCAGGAGGACCTCGGGGGAATCGTTGATTGATCTCTCTTGGACTTTGTAGAATACGGGTTCCCGTGGTGAGCGGGCGGAGGCCCACCTAGTTGGGGCTTATTAACAAGGCTCTGAAATGTTGCTCCCAGACCCGGACTGGCAGCTCCCAATAGTCCTGGGCTGGGGCGTCTGTTTTGTGCGTTGGGATAGCGGCTTTATTTTCAGTTTAAAAATAAACCAGTTTGGCCTTTCACTCTGCCCCTCCTGGAATTGTTACAGTTACAATCAGATCAGCCATGATCTAACTGAATGGTGGAGCAGGCTAGAGGGGCCGAGTGGTCTATTCTTACTTCCAGTTATGTATAGGTTGCATCAACGGATGGACACACACACGGTTGGACACACACCTCCCAGTTTGAGTTGCCGCATGTTGAGCCGGAGGGAAAGGCCATGTATCTCAGTTTTATCTTCTGATGGAAGGACACAGGGTGAAACACTAACTCTGGGGTCAAGTCTCACCTCCCCAGCCACGTGTTTTTCAGCGGCACACCGTCGCTGGCAGCGGGATTCTCCGTTCCGTCACTGACCAATGGAATTTCTCATTGTAGCCTCCCCCTTGCCGCCAGCGAATCCGCAGGGGGGACGTGCGTAGCTGGCAGAAGCGAAAATCCCACCTGCAGAGAATTCACTCCCCTGTTTATCTTCCCATAGATCATTTATGACGTGCTGAGTATTTCCAGCATTTTCCCTTTTTATTCTAGTTTTTCTTTTCATTTGATCCTGTTCTTTAATCTCGCCAGCTGTTAGTATTGACGTTCTGACCATCGGCCAGCTCAGTGAACAAAGCTGGGTTGACCCCAGGCTCCATTCCAAACAGGGGCACAACTGACTGTTCGGGGAGTTGAACGTTTTTTTTAACTGTTGCTAGAAATTCAATGCAAAGTATATAATTTCTTTTGACAGGTAGTTTTTTTCCATTATAATCACAGTGGTAAGTTACTGACTCAATCTCTCACAGTGCTGAGTGTTCAAGTTCCAAATGGATTTTTTCTTGGCCCAATAACATTAGATTTTATTATGAACAGTGCTACACAATGTGCTTGTTGGCATTAGCCTGGAGAGTGTCTCTGGGCAGATTAATGAGTGGGTGTCAAGAGCCCCTAATATCCCACAAGGAAAGTCATGTGATTCACCAGGTAGATACATTCTATTTATCATTCCGGGAGAATTAGAAGGATTGGTATCTATCTACTACTGTTCTTTGGTCAGTGAGGGGATTGATGTGTCTGGAGCATAGCCCCGTGATTAACAATCACCAAACTAAACTACTGAGAAATCACCAAACTTCCTTTCGCAGAGCCTCCCAAACCCAACCACCTCGAAGGACAAGGGTAGGAGGTGTGTGCTATTATAGAGTCATTGGGCTCTCTGTCTGAGTGACGCTGGTGTGAGAACAGTGGCATTTTAAGCCCCAAAAAACGTCGCCGAACCTCCACCGATCCCCCGCCTGGTGGGGGCTAGCAGGCACGCAGTATAGTGCCGCGCTGTGCAGCATGGCGCCGGCCGCATGTGGATCCGGCCTGCCAAATAGCGGCGTCCTTTGGCCAGGCATGTCCCTCCCCAGGACCAACCCCCCCCCCCCCCCCACTGCTCTTGCTGAAGCCCCCCCCCTGCCTGCGGATTGGCTCCCCCCCCCCTTCCTGTGGCAGTGATGGACTGAGTCAGCAGCTGCCATGCAGGGTTGCCAAAAGAAAATAGCACACGCGTGCCACGCCATCAGGAACCTGGCCCATCGGGGGCAGAGCATCGGGGGAGGGGAAAAGTTCGGCATCAACGCCGACATTCGACAACGAATAAACGGGCATCGTGTGACTATCAACAGGCAGGACTGTTCCCTTCCAGTTGGGGAACACTTCAGCAGTCAAGGACATTCAGCCTCTGATATCCGGGTCAGCATTCTACAAGGAGGCCTTCAGGAGACGCGACAACGCAAAATTGCTGAGCAAAAACTTATAGCTAAGTTCCGCACGCATGAATGCGGACTCAACCGGGATCTGGGATTCATGTCGCATTACATTCGGCCCCCACCAACAAGCCTGGACTTGCAGAGGCCTACCGACTGAACTGGCTTGGGACAATTCACACCTCTTTAACCTGGAGTTACCTCTCTCTCTGCATCTTTGATGATTTGATTGCCTGCAGGTGCTCGCATTCCGGGGCATCTCTGACTGTGTCTATATAAACATTTCTGGAACAAGCCTTTCCATTCACCTGAAGAAGGAGCCGCGCTCCGAAAGCTCGTGTTTGAAACAAACCTGTTGGACTTTAACCTGGTGCTGTAAGACTTCTTACTGTGCTCACCCCAGTCCAACGCCGGCATCTCCACATCATTCCTTCCTATAGTGTGGCGACCAGAACTGCACACAGTACTCTAGCTGTGACCTAACCAGCATTTTATACACCTCCATCATAACCTCCCGTCTCATATATTCTACTGTAGTGCAGGAAAGGTGGCAGACAATTGTGCACAGCAAGATCCCATAAGCAACAAGGTGATGGTGGTCAAGAGATAGATATTAAGGACTTCCGGTTGCGGCTATGACCAGCTAAGTCGCACGTTTGGCTGCTCCTGCTACAAAGGTGTTTTCGGGCCGATTGGAGGGCCCCAACGGCGCTGTAAGGACAAATCCCGGTGGGGGAAGGCTCCCTGAAGAGAACCAGACCAACCTTATGGTCGGTACCCGGAGTGGGGTGGTAAAGAAAGCAACAGCAGCTCCCAAAAAAAAGCGGGGGAAGAAGACCAAAATGGCGGCCGGTGGCGCACCCGAGGAATGGAGGAAATGGGCGGAGGAGCAGCAGGCCGCTCTCCTGCGCTTCTTTACGGAGCTGAAAATGGAGCTCTTGGAGTCAATGAATGCGACGACCACCAGGCTGATGGGAGCCCAGGCGACCCAAGAGGCGTCGATTCGGGAGCTGCAGCAGGAGATGACTGCGAGGGAGGAGGAGGCCACGGTCCTCGTGGGAAAGGTAGAGGTGCACGAGGCACTCCACCTGAAATGGCAGAGCCGTTTTGAGGAGCTGGATACCCGAATGAGGCGGAAGAACCTGAGGATCCTGGGCCTGGCAGAAGGCCTGGAGGGGTCAGACCTCCCGGGATATGTAGCAGAAATGCTGAGCTCCCTGATGGGGGCAGGGGCCGTCCCCTCGCCCCTGGAGCTGGAAGAGGCCTACAGGGTCATGGCTAGGAGGCCAAGAGCAAATGAGCCCCCGAGGGCGGTGCTGGTGCGGTTCCAGCGACTCAGCGATCGTGAGAGAGTGCTGGAGTGGGCCAAGAGGGAAAGGAGCAGCAAGTGGGAGAATTCGACGGTGAGGGTCTACCAGGACTGGAGTGCGGAGGTGGCAAAGCGGCGGGCCCGGTACAACCGGACGAAGGCGGTGCTACATGCAAAACGGATCAGGTTCGGAATGCTGCAGCCAGCGCGCTTGTGGGTCACCTACAGGAACCAACACCACTATTTTGAGTCACCAGAGGAGGCGTGGGCCTTTGTACAGGAAGAGAAACTGGACTCGAATTAGACCCAGGGGATACTTGGCGGCCGTAGCCGCTCGGGTACTTTCAGCTGAATTCTCTGTTTGGATTTTGAACTCTTGCTGTGGTTTTTCTTCTGATGTTTTTCCCCCCTTTGCCAACTTCCCTTAGTTATTGTTATTGTGGTTATTCATGGTTATTTATGGTTATTTATGCTGTTTGGTAGAGGGCGACTGTTAAGTACATCGTTATTTGTTATTTATCTGTTATTTATAATGTTAAGTTGGGGAGGTGGGACGGGGGGGGAGAGCAGATCGGGGATATGGGCCCCTAGGGGGGGTTCTTTTACAGGCATGGACGGGGACGGGGGTGGAGCTGAAGATGGCGGGGTGGGGTGTGGCAGGGCGAAAGCGCGGGCTTTCCTCTGTTTTCCCGCGCGTGGGGCAGAGGAGGGGGGAGGGGAGGAGTGCGGGGCGTGGCTAGCAATGGCGACCTTTCCCGCGCTGGAGCGGGGCCAGGGAGGAGTGGCAAGGGGGGGGAGGCCCCCCCCCCGAGCCGGGGGGAGTCGGAGTGTGGCAGGAGCAGCCGGGTCAGCGTGAACCAGCTGACTTACGGGAGTACGATGGAGGGTACATCGCGGCTAGGAGGGGTCCTAGCCTGGGGGGGGGGGGGGGGGGGGGGAGGGGGGTTAGGGAGGGACACCGGGTTGCTGCTGAAAAGACCAGAAACGGGAAGTGGAGGACTGGAGAGGTGGGGGGAGGGGGACATCGCCATGGGGAGCGGGTCAGAAGGGGAGGGTCGACCCGGGGCGAGCAGGGAACAGGACATGGCTAATCGGCAGGGGAAGGGGGCGGGTCGTCCCGCGACCCGGCTGATCACTTGGAACGTGAGGGGGTTGAATGGGCCGGTCAAGAGATCAAGGGTATTCTCACACCTGAAGGGACTGAAGGCTGATGTAGCAATGTTACAGGAGACCCATTTGAAGGTAGTGGACCAGGTTCGCCTGAGAAGGGGGTGGGTGGGACAGGTGTTCCACTCTGGATTGGACGCAAAGAACCGGGGGGGTGGCGATTCTGGTGGGAAAGAGGGTGTCATTCGTGGCGGAGGAGGGGGTGGCGGATAAGGAGGGTAGGTATGTGATGGTGAAGGGTAAGCTGCAGGGGGAGAAAGTGGTGATGGTCAACGTATATGCCCCGAACTGGGATGACGCGGGTTTTATGAGGCCCCTGGAGGCAGGGGGCTTGATCATGGGGGGGGGACTTTAACACAGTGCTGGACCCCGGGCTAGACAGATCGAGCTCAAGGACCAATAGGAGGCCGGCAGCGGCAGAAGTGCTGAGGGGGTACATGGAGCAGATGGGAGGAGTAGACCCATGGAGGTTTGGTAGGCCGAGGGCGAGGGAGTATTCCTTTTTCTCCCACGTCCATAGAGTGTACTCCAGAATCGATTTCTTCGTGTTGAGCAGGGGGCTGATCCCGAGGGTACGGGAAGCTGAGTACTCGGCCATTGTGATCTCTGATCATGCACCGCATTGGGTGGATGTGGAAATGGGGGAGGCGCGAGACCAGCGCCCGCTGTGGCGGCTGGATGTGGGGCTGTTAGCGGACGACGAGGTGTGTAAAAGGGTCCGGAAGAGCATTGAGAGCTATCTGGACTTGAATGACACGGGTGAGGTGCAGGTGGGGATGGTCTGGGAGGCCCTGAAGGCAGTGATCAGGGGAGAGCTGATCTCCATAAGGGCGCACAGAGAAAGAAAGGAGAGGCAGGAGAGGGAGAGGCTGGTGGGGGAGCTATTGGAAGTGGATAGGAGATATGCGGAGGCACCAGAGGAGGGGCTGCTGGGAGAACGGCGCAGCCTGCAGGTCAAGTTCGACCTGCTGACCACCAGGAAGGCAGAGACGCAGTGGAGAAGGGCACAGGGCGCGGTCTATGAGTATGGGGAAAAGGCGAGCAGGATGCTGGCACACCAGCTTCGCAAACGAGATGCGGCTAGGGAGATTGGGGGAGTGAAGGAGAGGGGCGGGAAGGTAGTGCAGAAGGGGCAAGAAGTGAACGGGGTCTTCAGGGATTTTTACAAGGAGTTGTATCGGTCTGAGCCGCCGACGAGGAGAGGGGGAATGGAGGACTTCCTAAACAAATTGAGGTTCCCAAGGGTCCAGGAGGGGCTGGTAGAAGGGCTGGGGGCGCCAATAGGGCTAGAGGAGCTAGTCAAGGGAATAGGTCAGATGCAAGCGGGGAAGGCGCCGGGGCCAGATGGGTTCCCGGTGGAATTCTATAAGAAAAATGTGGACTTGGTGGGACCGGTACTGGTACGAGCCTTTAATGAGGCGCGAGAGGGGGGGGTTCTGCCCCCGACAATGTCGCAGGCTCTGATCTCCCTGATATTGAAGCGGGATAAAGACCCCGTGCAGTGCGGGTCCTACAGGCCTATCTCGCTTCTGAACGTGGATGCCAAGTTGCTGGCAAAGATCCTGGCAGCTAGAATAGAGGATTGTGTGCCAGGGGTAATCCATGAGGACCAGACGGGGTTCGTGAAGGGGCGGCAGCTCAACACGAACGTGCGGAGATTGCTGAATGTAATTATGATGCCGGCAGTGGAGGGGGAGGCTGAGATAGTGGTAGCGCTGGACGCGGAGAAGGCATTCGATAGGGTGGAGTGGGAGTACCTGTGGGAGACGTTGGAACGGTTTGGGTTTGGGGAAGGGTTTATTAAGTGGGTGAAGTTGCTCTACTCGGCCCCGACGGCGAGTGTAGTGACAAACGGGAGGAGGTCGGAGTATTTCGGGCTCCACCGAGGGACCAGGCAGGGATGTCCCCTATCCCCCCTACTCTTCGCACTGGCGATTGAACCGTTGGCGATGGCACTGAGGGGTTCAGGGGGGTGGAGAGGACTGACTAGGGTAGGGGAGGAACATCGAGTATCGCTGTATGCGGATGATCTACTGCTGTACGTGGCAGACCCAGAAGGGGGAATGCCGGAGATAATGGAACTATTAGCAGAGTTTGGGGACTTTTCGGGGTACAAACTAAATTTGGGCAAAAGCGAGGTTTTTGTGATACACCCGGGGGACCAGGGAGAGGGTATTGGGAGACTCCCCTTCAAGCGAGCAGGAAAGAGCTTTAGGTACTTAGGGGTGCAGGTGGCAAGGAACTGGGGGACCCTCCACAAGTTGAACTTTTCCAGGCTGGTGGAACAGATGGAGGAGGAATTTAAGAGGTGGGACATGGTACCGTTGTCGCTGGCGGGGAGGGTGCAGTCAATCAAAATGACGGTCCTCCCAAGGTTCTTGTTTTTATTTCAGTGCTTGCCCATCTTCCTCCCTAGGGCCTTCTTCAAAAAGGTGACGAGTAGCATCATGAGCTACGTGTGGGCGCATGGCACCCCAAGGGTGAGGAGGGTCTTTTTGGAGCGGAGTAGGGACAGTGGAGGGCTGGCACTGCCCAATCTCTCGGGGTACTACTGGGCGGCAAATGTGTCAATGGTGCGCAAGTGGATGATGGAAGGGGAGGGGGCAGCTTGGAAACGAATGGAGAGGGCGTCCTGTGGCAACACAAGCCTGGGGGCCCTAGTAACGGCACCATGGCCGCTCCCCCCCACGAGGTACACCACGAGCCCGGTGGTGGCGGCCACCCTCAAGATATGGGGGCAGTGGAGGCGACATAGGGGGGAAATGGGAGGTCTGTTGGCGGCGCCAATAAGAGGGAACCATAGATTCATCCCGGGGAACATCGACGGGGGATTTCAGAGCTGGTACAGGGTGGGCATACGGCAGCTGAAGGACCTGTTTATAGAGGGGAGGTTTGCGAGCCTGGGAGGGCTGGAGGAGAAGTTTGAGCTTCCCCCGGGAAACATGTTCAGATATTTACAAGTGAAGGCATTTGCTAGGCGGCAGGTGGAGGGGTTTCCCCTGCTCCCCAGTAAGGGGGCGAGTGATAGGGTGCTCTCGGGGGTCTGGGTCGGAGGGGGGAAGATATCAGACATCTACAAGATAATGCAGGAGGCGGAAGCAGCATCAGGGGAGGAGCTGAAAGCCAAGTGGGAAGGGGAGCTGGGAGAGCAGATAGAAGACGGGACGTGGGCGGATGCACTGGAGAAGGTCAACTCTTCCTCCTCGTGTGCGAGACTGAGCCTCATTCAATTTAAGGTGCTGCATAGAGCTCACATGACGGGGACAAGGATGAGCCGGTTCTTTGGGGGTGAGGACAGGTGTGTCAGATGTCTGGGAAGCCCAGCGAACCATGTGCATATGTTCTGGGCATGTCCGGTGCTGGAAGGGTTCTGGAAGGGGGTGGCAAGGACGGTGTCGAAGGTGGTGGGGTCCAGGGTCAAACCAGGATGGGGGCTTGCGATCTTTGGGGTCGGGGTAGAACCGGGGGTACAGGGGGCTAGGGAGGCCGGAATACTGGCCTTTGCGTCCCTAGTGGCTCGACGAAGGATATTAATTCAATGGAAGGACGCGAGGCCTCCAAGCGTTGAAACTTGGATTAACGATATGGCTAGCTATATTCAGCTAGAAAGGATCAAATTTGCCCTGAGAGGGTCGGTACAGGGATTCGCCAGGCGGTGGCAACCTTTCCTTGACTTTTTAGATCAGAGATAGACGTACGGGGTCGTGGCAGCAGCAACCCGGGGGGGGGGGGGGGGGGGGGGGGGGGGAGGGGGGGGGGGAGGGGGGGGGGAGGGGGGGGGGCAGCAAGGGTCGTGGGGGGACATGCACGACTGTAACGCGGGCAAGTCTGCTCGCTGCTCATGTCTGAAACTGTAGGCTGCCTTGTTTGTTAAGGTTGCCTGGGGGGGGGGGGGGGGGGGGGGGGGGGGGGGGAGGACTGGTGCGCGCGAAAGGGCGGGCGAGGGAGGGACATTTGCCTAGAGGGATTGTGTTGTAAATAATTTAAAAATTAGTAGGGGTAAATGTCTGTATGGAAAAACTCTTTCAATAAAATTATTTTAAAAAAAAAGAGATAGATATTAACCAGGGATAATTTGCCTGCTCTTTCGCGAAGGGTGGGGTGGTTTCCGTTCACATAAGAGGGCAGGAGTCCTGAATCGGACCTGAGGCAAGAAGACTGTCCACTGATCTGCAGCTAACATGACTGAATACAACCCTCAGAAATGACGGGTATCGCGGGAACTATTTCAATCGCGTGACGTTGTGACTCGTCAGGTCACTGGGACTAGAGCTCCCACCAATCCCAGTTGAAGTAAAATAAAAAAATCACCAACCATTTGACATATATACAAAAAATCAGCATTGTCACAGAAGAACACTTACATTGCTGAGCAAAGATAATAAATAGCCAGATATCTTCTTTTTTAAAACACAGCCGAACATCCAAATTGTATCAGTGACAAGTAGTTTGAAAAACTAAATGATTTTGAACAGTACTTTAACATAAAAGACAGTGCCGTATCCCCCTGGAGCACTGATGGAACATATAGAATGAGTCTGGGATGCTCAGATTGTTACATCTGTCCCTTAATACAATTTTAAATTATTCATTGGAGTTGGTCTACTCGCAGTGCCCTGAGACCAGGCTGCACATTTCATCAGCTCAGCGTTGTGCTGTTTCATTATTCAATAGGGCTGAATTTACCGAGTGCTTATTCCAACTCCCAGGACAGACACAGAAAAAACACTCGTGACAATCAGAGTGCTCACTGACAATTGGTATCAAATACACATCAAATGCATCGCGTCTTTCTTCCAAAATCCATTCCCGGGATCTGGGCGTGGCTGGGGAGGACAGCATTTATTGCCCATCCCTCACGTGAGAAGGTGCTGGGTGGGATGCCTTCTTGCAAGGCTACAGTTTGCAAGGTGAAGACGCTGTACAGTGCTGTTAGGGAGGGAGTTCCAGAATCTTGACACGGCGGCAATGAAGGGACACCGATGTAGTTCCAAGTCGAGGAGGCGAGTGGCTTGTTGGGGAACATGATGGTTGATGGATTGATATTTTTTGTCACATGTACCGAAGTACAGTGAAAAGTATTTTTCTGCGGCCAAGGGAACGTACATAGTACGTACATAGTAGACAAAAGAATAATCGACAGAGTACATTGACAGTAGTACATCAACAAATAGTGATTGGTTACAGTGCAAAACAAGGGTGTTCCTATGCACCTACTGCCCTGGGTTTAGGAAGCGCTGTCGGTGAAGTCTTATTGGTGAGTTTCTACAGTGCATCTTGGAAATGTCATGGTATGCCTTTCTTGGTCATTGGCTATAATAGTTGCAGTTTAATAATGTTTTGTGATCTGAGAACACTTGTCTTCAGCTTATAGGGGCAGCAGGGTATAGCCTACCTTGTCCCTTTGTGGCTATTGATGTGTTATATATGTTGGATTAACACGGACTGCAACTCGATGCAGTATCACTTGAAAACAGGCTTCCAACGCTGTAGATGGTTCAACACTGCTTTATTAAACTTGCCGAGTAATGTGCACAGTTCGCTGTGGGTCGACACTCTATCAAGTTTGCTAACCTTGGTCTGGCTTGCCCAGACTTGCTCTGTGCCATGTGTAGTAGGTGCTGACTGTACATTGTACCCTGACTGTTGCTGCAGCTATCACTAGTACGAAAAGGCCGAGCCTTCCTGCCTCGTGTGTTTTATACTGGTAATGTACCCTGTAGTGTCCTGCCTGGTGATTGGTTGTTCTGCATTCTGAGTACTGATTGGTTCCTGTGTGTGTCCATCACTGCCTGTCTATATCTCATTATGAGCATGAGTGCATATTATGACAGCAATCTGACGCAGAAATATTGAAAGCAACAGTAAAGAGGATCTGATTCCACTGGCAAGAAGAGTGGGAAATCAGAGGACATTCCTTTAAGATCATTCTCAAAGATTCTAGGAGCACGGCGGTGGGGGAAATTTGGATGTTTCTTCATGCAGTACGTTGGAATGATTTTGAATGTGCTGCCCACAAATTCAATCGCAACTTTCAAAGCGGAGTTAGATGCATAATTAAAGATGGAAAATCTGCAGAGAGATCGGGAAAGGGGAGGGAAGTACAGTTTCAAAGAACTGGTGCAGGCACAAGGAGCTGCATGAAGCACCAACATTATCAGGAGAGTTTACCGTTCCACAAACCCAAACACTGCTTAATTTCTTTATACTGGCCTTTCTGCTGCATTCTAGAGGAATAAGAGGTCTCTAAGAGATGTTAATGCTTTGAGATTGTTGGAACCAACAATTCTACGGACACGTGCTTGTAGGATTAGAATAGCGGTTTTAATATACTCACAACAGAGCCAGCCTATTAGCCATTGAACTTTCGGTGAACTGGCCGGCTGACCATGTAGCACTGATCTTTATACAGCAGCTTCCGGGAGAGCAGTCCTCGGCAGAGCCAAGGGAGAAGCCCCGTACAACTCGAGCATTCCCAGAGCTACTCCCCCTGGAGGACAGGTAGTGCAACTGCACTTACAATACAGACACATGTATATACAGGTTATAATCCGGTGTGAATCACATTCACCACAGAGATGTATATTAATTATGAGGCGATTTGAATCATCTGGTTTGTTGGCCTCAGTTTAGTTCTCTAAGGACACCGGACCTCTTGTCTATCAGCAGATAATCACACGTGCCAACCGTACAAATGCGGCGAATGTGGCTCCATAACCAATCCACCAAACAACAGCGATAGCTTGCATTTGAAAAACGCCTTTTACATCCCAAAGGCATTTCGCAGGAGTCATTAGCAAACCAGATTTGACACTAAGCCACATGAAGGGATATTAGGACAGAAAACCCCCAAAAAGTTAGATTTTAAGGAGTGGCTCAAAGGAAGAATGGTCAAGAAGTGGAGAGGTTTCGGGAGAGGCTCTCAGAGTTTTGAGCCAAGACAGCGGTCAATGGTGAAAAGGTAAAAATCGTGAAAGCTGAAGACATCAGCGTTGGGAGGCTGCGGAGACCTTGGAGGGTTGTAGTCTGGACAAGAATACATGGATAAGGGATGAGGCCATTGAGGGATTTGAGAAGATGAATGGAAAGTTGTATTACAGTGATAAATAAGGTTGTCAAATCTTCAGGATAGTCAGAGAATCAAAGAAATTTACAGCGCAGGAGGAAACCATCGTGTCCGGGCCAGGCAACAATTAACCATCCACCCTTGTCTCACTGTCCAGATCTTGGCCCCGTAGCCCTGTCGATTACAACACCTCAAGTGCATACCCAAGTACGTTTGAAACGTTATGAGGGTTTCTGCCTCTGCAGCCCTTCCAGGCAGCGAGTTCCAGATCCCCGGCAGCCTCTGGGTGAAAACATTTCCATTCAAATCCCCTCGTCACCTGCTACCACTGGAGACTCCCGGAATTAAAGATTGACCTTCTGGAAACTGCTGTCAGCAAATCCTGAGGGGGGAAACCATAGGATCATTTTTACAAATCATCACCGGGTTTCTCCTTTTGGGAGACTAGGTTTTCCCGCCGGAGTCGTGCCTGATTGACACTCACGCCCGGAGAGCAAATCAGGAAGCGAGTCTCAATCCTTAGCAAATCTTAGCCACCAACAAAGCAAGGTCACAGAGGCCAACCTCCATCCTCTCAGAATCCTCAAACACACTGTCACCTCTCAGTCTCTGCCCACCATTCCCAAATTCCTAATCTAAATCCCTCCAACAGAATTTCTGCCTTTGCCAAAATACCATAATAGCTCTTCTTGAGGTCACAAATTATATCCTCGACAACTGTAATAAAAATAAACTATCCCACCTCATCCTTCTCAAGCTGTCTTCAGCCTTTGACGTGGTTGACCACCATCTTCCTCTGACGCCTGGGTGGGAATTGTTTTATTATTATCCACCTAATTGTTGCCAGAGAATCACCAGGAGTGACTCTCCCCATTCCAGCCCTACTTCACCACCACCTCTCTCCACTCCTCCATTCTTGCCCCATTGTCAGACTGCTTCTCCGAAATCTGGCACTGGATGAGCAGAAATTTCTTCCAATTAAATATTGGGAAGACCGAAGCCATTGTTTTGATCCTAGCCAGAAACCCTAGCACACTGGGCTAAATCACTGGCTTTGAAAGCAGACCAAGGCAGGCCAGCAGCACGGTTCAATTCTCGTACCAGCCTCCCCAAACAGGCGCCGGAATGTGGCGACTAGGGGCTTTTCACAGTAACTTTATTGAAGCCTACTCGTGACAATAAGCGATTTTCACTCTTTTTCATTCCTAGCCATTGGCTCCATCCTTCTCCCTGGAATCTGATTGAGGATGAACCACATTGTTTGCAACTTTGGTGTCATATTTGACCCCAGGATGAGCTACCAGCCACTTATCCATGTCATCAATATGACCACCTATTTCCACGTCTGTAACATCACCTGACTCCCTGCCACCTCAGCTCAAACCTTAACTTTTTTTTTAAATTTAGAATACCCAATTCATTTTTTCCAATTAAGGGGTAATTTAGCGTGACCAATCCTGCACATCTTTTTGGGTTGTGGGGACGAAACCCACGCAAACACGGGCAGAATGTGCAAACTCCACACGGACAGTGACCCAAAGCCGGGAACGAACCTGGGACCTCGGCGACGTGAGGCAACAGGGCTAACCGTGCGTCACCACTGCGCCACCGTGCTGCCCCAGCTAAAACCTTAATTCATGATATTGTATCCCCAAGACTTGACTATTCCAATGCATTCCCTGCAGGCGTCCCACAAACAAACAAAGAACAATACAGCACAGGAACAGGCCCTTCGGCCCTCCAAGCCTGTACCAGTCAAGATACCACCCTTGGCCAAAACCCTCAGCACTTCCTAGTGCCGTATCCCTCTATATCTATCCTATCCATGTGTTTGTCAAGATGCCTTTTGAATGCTGTTAGTGTATCTGCTTCCACAACTTCTGCTGGCAACGCGTTCCCGGCACTCACCACCCTCTGTGTAAAAAACCTGCCTCGCACATCTCCTTTAAACTTTGCCCCACGGACCTTCAACCTACGTTTGGCCCCTGGTGACTGATCCCTCCACCCAGGGAAAGAGTGCCTGCCCATCCACTCTATCCATGCCCCTGAAAACTTTGGAGACCTCTATCAGATCACCCCTCAATCTCCACGTCCTCCCTTCCATAAACTTGGGGTCATCCCAAACCCTGCGGCCCTTGTTCTTACTCACACCAAATCATGTTCCCCTGTACCATGTGCTCACTGAGCAACACTTGCTCCTGTCTAACCAGCCCTGGATTTTAAAATTCACACCCTCCCACTAATGGCCGTGACCCTTCCCTATTCTTGTAACTTCCTCCAGGCCCACAACCCTCTGGGATCTCTGCGCTCCTCTAATTCTGACCTCTCACACTTTACGGATTCTACTTGCCTGACCACTGCCGCCTGTGCCTGCAGCTGCCTGGCCTGAACTCGGGCATTTCCTCCCAGAACCTCTCCACCTCTCTTCCTCGCTTTCTCCTTTAAGATGTTCATTAAAACCTACCTCCTTGACCAAGCTTTCGGCCATTTGCTCTGACATCTCCCCATGTGGCTCAGAATCAAATGTAGTTTTTGGAAACCTCCGCAAAGTGCAGTGGGGTGCTTTGCTCTGTTAAAGGCACCATGTAAATACCAGTTGCTGTCGTTATTCCTTTGTTAGTTCTCGAACAAGTGGCTAATCCACCAGCTGGTGATTTCCAGTTCTATGGACTGATTTTGCTGCATGCCCCTGAAGTAATAGACCTCCAGATTAATCACATTAAAATTCATATTTCAACAGGATTCCAAGCCACCTTGAGGGATATTGGAGAATCCAAGTTATCGTGGCACACGAGGAGGTCATGCAAACATTCAAGACTGTGCAGTGCAAAATATTCAGTGGGAACTGTTCAGTCTTTGTGATGAAATGGTTTCAAAGCCCGTGTGTGATTTGTTTTTCGTTCTGACAGTCCCGAAATGAAACAGGAACCAGGTCCAGGGTTTCTGGGAAGGGGTGGTCAATTGGATTTCCAGGCTGCGACGACGGTCCTCTGAGAAATCGGCCTCTGGTTTGAGTTGCCAGGGAAACGGGAGCTGATTTGGGAAAAAGCAAATACCAGGCTGGGCGGTTACATTTTCAGTCAATGGTAGGAACAGGAGAGAAGCTGAGAAATCTGTGAGATCTAACTTTGTGGTATCAAAGCTCCGCAGGGTCCGCAGTGCAAGGCGGGGGCACCGTGTAGCCCGGTGGACCTGGTTGGGCACGGGGGGTCGGCATCATGCTAACATGTTGGCCTTTCCCCACCCCTACAAACAATGGTTATTGGAATTCAACCAGTAATGGTGGCCATCCTCTTCGTCACCAAAGCCCTGGGGGATGCCTTGCGGCTGTATGAGCTGGAGCTGCTGGAGGAGGAGGAAGCTGCAGCAGCAGAGCCTGCCATAGAGGAATAGGAGGCAGCCACTGACGATGGAGAGTCAGCCGCCCAACTGGCCTAGGAGGAGGAGGAGGTTCAAAGGTGACGGCGAATGAGGCCTCGTGGATACTGGAAGCACCTGTCATTTGAGGACCTGTCGGACCGGGCATGCTGTTGAAAACACCGGCTGAGCAGGCAGAGAGTGCAACCCTATCTGCCACATTATGATGCACCTGGCACCGTGGGGTATGGGGGAGGACTCGCGCTCCTGGCGGCTGTCAGGGTAACCGTCACCCTAATCGCTTACGCCACGGGGTCCTTCCAGGCGGCCAGTGGGGACCTGCCCGGGATTTCACAGGCCTCAGTGCACAGGTGCATCCCCACCATCACGGAGGCCCTATATGGGCAGGCGGATCATTACATCCATATCCATGTGGACCGAGCCCACCTGGATGACCGAGCAGCGGGGTGCCTCGGGTCCAGGAGGTGATCGATGGGATACATGTCCCCCTACGAGCACCTGTAGATGAAAGGCAGCTATTCACAAACCAAAAGGGGTTCCACTCGATGAACGTGCAGCTGGTGCATCAGATGTGGATCATGCACATCTCTTCGAGATGCCTCCCTGCTGGGGGGTTAACTCCTGGGCGAGTGTTTTGGCTGATGATGCCTATCCGGAGGCCCAGACCGACACGGACACCTGTATATAATGTCCATGCAGTGACCAGAGGCATGATCGAGCGGTGGTTCGGCATCCTGAAGGTGCGGTTCAGGTGCCGGGATTGCTCTGGAGGAGCCCTGCAGTGTGGCGCTGGAAGGGTCACCCGCATCGTGGCAGCCTGCTGTATCCTCCACAACATTGCACGGCAGAGGAGCAACATGCTGGAGGAGGAGGATGAGCGCTGGTCCTCGTCCGACGTGGAGGTCAGGGGTCAGGGGAGGGCGAGGGTGGATGGGAGATGGGCCCAGGAAGGCACTGGAGGCCGCACATCGTGTGCGCCAGAACGCTCTGATCGCCTCCAGGTTCCCGCCGAGGGGGAGAACTGGCCAGAGGCACAGTCACCGCATCCCATCACCTTCTAGGTGCGTGTCACATCAACCTGTGACTGCGCATCTCCCTCTGGGACTGGGCCACCCCCTTCTGTGTCCGCGCCACATCAGCCAGCACCTGGGCATTGCCGCTGCTGCTCTCAGCCATGGCCCGCTGTGACTGGGTCACGCTCAGGAGCACCGCTGTAATGTCCAGCTGGCTCTGACACATGGCTGCCTGTAAGGGGGTAGCCCTGTCCTGGTCCTCGGCCACCACCTGCATACATTGCCCCAGGTCTTGGGCATGCTGATCCATAACCAAACCCTCGCCCCTGAGGCCTACATCGCGGACGCCACTGCAAAGTTGGCCTGGGTGGCACGCATGACCAGCACCATCTTCTGCTCCTGCACACGGTTGGACTCCAACTACACTTGCAGGTGCTGGATGCTCGCCGACATCCCCTCATGTAGTCCCTGACTCTGCGACTGCATCTCCACAATCAATGAGACTGTTCATTCCAGACGCCCAAACCTAACTGGATGGCAGGGACCCTTGACAAAGGGTCATCTGGACTCGAAACATCAGCTCTTTTCTCTCCCTACAGATGCTGCCAGACCTGCTGAGATTTCTCTTTGGTTGCTGATGCACCATCGATTGCACGCGAGGCGAGTGATTTACCAATGTCAGGCTTTAATTAACTAGAACACAGCCTGGCGATCGTCTACAGTGGAAAGGAACGATCGTCAGGCTTCTGAGCATTTATACCTCGTTGATAGAGGCGTGGTTAACTCAGCCTCTCGGCCAATCGGTCGAGAGGCACATGACCGACCAGGGCCAATGGTAAGCCGACGTTCTGGCCCAATGGCAGACGAGTATGCAGATCATATCATCACAGTTGCTGCCATCTTGTCGGCAGGAATGGTGTGTGTGGGGAGTGAAGTGTGTACATACGGTTGTAGCTTATCCCCCCCCCCCCCCCCCCCCCCCCCCCCCCCCCGAGTGCCAATTGTGAATTTGGCGAATCCGGCACCGTTTCTCATCGGAATCGATTGTGTTTCTCGCGGTGCCGGTGTTACCCCCTTAATGGTCGTTGAATTGGTCCTGATGCTTCGCCGGTTTTGCTGTTGTAGAACTCCGCAAATTGTGCTCCGGAGTCAACACCGAGGGCAGGATTCTCCGGTCGCCGACGCTGAAATCGCGTTTGCCGATCGGCCGGAGAATTCCCGTTTGTGCCAAAATCGGGGGCTGTGCCGCTTTGGTGCTGCTCCACCCAATCGAAAATGCCGTACTCGAAGGGTACACCACACGCTATTGGTCGGCCTCAGGACCACACCTGAGGCCCTTCCCGATGCTCTGCCCCTGATGGGCTGAGTTCCCGATGGCGTGTAACCCTTATCGTTTTTAGTTCATGAACCCGGCGTGGCGGCTGCAGAGTGCGTCCAGCGCCGCCACAGTTGCGGGGGAGCCGTTTCGCGGGCAAGGGGGGGTTTTGGCGAGGGCTGGGGGCACTGGTGGGGGATGGTCCGGGGGTGGCTAGGGGGGGTTAGTGGGGGACAGTATGTGGCAGGCAGGTTCCGCGCGCGCCCGGCGCCCAGCGCCCAGTCGCATGGTGCGGCCGCTGCAGGCTGCCGCCGTGCGCGGGCGCGGCCACGGACTGGCAATTCTCCGGACATATCCGCAGGTAAAGCCGAGGGCTTCCCACTGCATGGCTGCTAAGCCCCCACCAGACGGAAGATTGATGGAGCTTTTACGCCGTTTTTTCTGGCGTAAAACACCACTGTTCTCACGCCGGCATCGGCACTGTGTCTTCAAATCGGAGAATCCAGCCCAAAGTCTCAGGAATGGAGAATTCCACCACCCTCATTTCGAGAGCGCCTTCCATGATTTCAGGCTGTCCACAAGTGCTTTACGGCCAATTAAGTATTTTTCCAATGTGGTAACTGTTGTAATGTAAAAATGGCAGCCAATTTGCATAAGACAAAGTGCCACAAACAATCAATAGATTTAATGATGCTTTGATCCTGGACCGGACCCGCTTTGGAGGGGGTGGAGCATCGCGAAAGCGGCGCCGCCCCCGATTTGGTCTGGGTCTGTGATTCTCCGGCCGATCGCCGATCGCCATTCCGGCGTCGGCGGTCGGAGAATCCGGCCCAAGAGATCGTGATTTTCTCCCCACTTAATGGATGGAAGCTCCGAGACTTTGGCCAGGCTGCAAGCTTCTGCCTTCATTCCACTGGGCAATGAGTGACTCTGCTTCCAGCGCTACACAGGATACCCTGTGCTACAGGCGACTTTTTAAAAATTAATTTTCGAGATGTGGGTTGCATTTATTGCCAATCCCTAATTGCCATTCGGAAGGTAGTAATGAACCACTGCAGCCCATCTGTAATGTGTCCACCTCCAGTGCTGTTCAGGGAGGGAGTTCCAGGAGTTTTACTCAGTGACAGTGAAGGAATGGCGATATCTTTCCCAGTCAGAAAGTAGAGGCTCCCAGCTGGAAAAGAGCTGCAGTTGGTAAACTTTAACGTGGTCTTGGGAGAAGCCCTGAAGATCTAAGAAGGCAGCAGAATGTTGGTGGCTCCGTGCTGGGGGAAGTTGGGGCGAACACGAGCCTTTGGAGCAGCAGTGCAGCCTGGGAACCCAGTGGAACAGAGTGTCTCGGGAGACGAGACTAAAACCCTGCGAGGTGGGCAGTTGTTCCGGCTGTCTGAGTTGGAGCATTTGGACATTTTGAGAGAATTCCAAGGCAAGACCTTCAAAGGTGAAGAATGCAAACCCTCGGGAGGGAGAAAGAGTTTCAACGAGATTGGTGGACACACTGGCATCTGGGTACATTGCTGAATAATCCATTGAATCTGCCTTGGTCACAGCTGTCACTTATTGTGCAGCGCGGTGTGCTCAGTCACAGCTGCCTGTTCGTTCACATGTACCTCATATTAACCTTGACTGCTGGAATGTAAAATAAAGGTGTGCTTGTTAGGGGAATTGGACATTCGTAATTCTCGCCACATATCGACGGCCTCAGGATATAGCCTGAGGCCCACCCTCGATGCTCCGCCCCCAAACGGTTGAGTTCCCGAAGGCGTTGGTCGCGTGTGGCCTCATTCGTCGGGAACACGGTGTGGTGGCTGCGGACTCAGCCCAGTGCCGCCACAGTCGGGGGAGGGCCAGTCCGCGGATGGGGGGATCTTTATTAGGGGCTGGGGGCACTGTGGGGGGTGGTCCGGTGCGCACGAGCCAGCCAAATGTGGGGGGACTATTTTGTGTGCTGTGTCCGCGAGCGGCCTCCACCATGCAGGCCAGCATCGTGCGCATGCGCGGCCACTGACCCGGCATTTCTCCGGGGCGTATCGCCAGCGAGAGCCAGGTGCTCTACACTTCCTTCCTGCTGGCCGCCAGCAAAACGGGGAACCAGTGGCTGTTTTGCACCATTTCTCTGGCGTAAAAAGCCACCTTTCCCTGGCCGGCGCGGGGACACATCCTCAGGATTAGAGAATCCAGCCCCTTGTGATTGTGGGCGGGATTCTCCTGTTCCCCAGCCGTGTGTTTCCCGGTGGCGGGATCCTCTCTTCCTGCTGCTTGTCAATGGAATTTCCCATTGAAACCACCCCACGCCACTGGGAAACCCAAGGGTGGGTTATGCTGCCGGCGGGAAGAGAGAATGCCAACGGCCGGAGAATCCTATCCATTATTCTTCCCTCTCTTTAACTATGATGAAGAGTGATAGTTACTCCAAACGTTAACTCTGTTTTCCCTCCTTCCAGATGCTGCCAGACCTGCTGAGTTTTTCCAGCATCCTCTGTTCTTGTTTCAGATCCCAGAGTCCGCAGTATTCTGCTTATTTTACAAATTAGTGCATCTGCCTGGGCTGGTCTCGAGAGCTTTTGAATCTGGCTGCTTTTTGTTGACATTGCCGCCCAGTTTGACATGACTGGATTGGGGAACCCACCACACTACTACACAACTTGCACCAAAATTAAAGGCAAAGAATCCTTTCTGTTTTTTAAACTGTCGTCCCAACTTGCCCTGCCACCTTCAGAGATATGTGGACATTCAAAACAGATCTACTGATTTACCTGTTACACCCTTGCTTATGTGTACATGGACGCTGCTTCGGCCTACCTTTAAGGAGGTCTCTGTGAGAATTTGGGTGCTTGCGCCAAGGCTGGAAATGGGGGGGGTGGGGGCAACACCAGCTGGGAGGGGAAAGGCAGAGGAGGCAGGACTGGGAAAGGTGGGGGTCATGGAATAGGGTAGGGGTTTTGCTAGACTGTCCTGGGGCAAGAGTTATAATAATGTCCAAGGAAGAGTCAGGGATTGTCCTGGGGCTGAGACCACATTGTTGGGGGCATTTTGAAATTATTAGGAAGGCCTCTCTGGACAGTGATGCTCATACACTGTATGGTGTAGAGGGTGTGGTCACTTACCTCAGGAATGTGGTCCAGAGGTAAGAGGCAAGGTACTGTGAGGCAGATGGCACAGTCACGGTCAGGGGAGGCATCTGTATCCTGTAAGTCAGTAGCTGAAAAGTCATGGGGGAGCATTTGGATGGCCTCCTGGGGAGTTCTGTCAGGGTGCATGTGGCCTTGAGAAGGGAAGGGGTCAGGTTGACAAAGGGTCTGGGGACGTCAACATTAAGGGTTTGTGAGGAAGGACAGGAATATCAACATACACAATGATGGGATCGGGGTAATGAGGGAGGTTGGTTAGTGACAGGAATGGGAATTAGGAGGTGGTAACTATGGAGGACGATGGGAGGAAGATGCTGGGTGGTGGGGGAGGTTGGGAGCTGGTCGCACTCACAAATGTGATCAGTGTGATGTTCGCTTTCAGTCATCAATGATGCAGTTAGAAAAACAAGCTTGTAGACAATAATATGGGACGGGCCTCAAGGGGTGTGGGAGGAGTTCTGCACAGTTAACCTATGCTGATGGAAGAGTCACCCTATCATGGCCCAGCTGTGTGTTGGATTTGAGGATTGCATGTACAATGAGTGAGCTTTACTCCCTTTGTAATGGTGTGCATTCAGGCAAGAATCCATTAAGTTTAAATGCAGCAATGCATATGGCCTTAATTAACAATTGATCATTACAGAGGCAGGGCCGAATGAATGCAGGCTCCAATAATCAATGGGGGCAACGTGGGCTCTACATGCTTTCATCTTCCCAGTGCATTGGTCATGGTATAGGTTCGGACATTAGTGTAAGGTTTGGGTATCAATAGTTGCTGTAAAGGCCACTGGAGACAACCAACACGAGGCTGATTGGGGCTGCTATGGGTTGGGTCTTTTGACCCTGATGACGACCCTTGTTTGAATGTTCAGCCTGACAGGAAATCTCAGCCATCTGTCAGCATCCAGGACGATACCACTCAGCAAAGGGTGCCCTTGGTACACGTTGTGCAGACAAAGAGAATGAAAAGTTGCCTGGTTTATAGAGGAAGAATAATCAACACTGATTACTCAATTGTATCAGAGACAAGGAGGAAAGGAGAATGCAGTCTTCAGGCAACGCTGCTTTCTTGATAGCTTTGATATGATTGAGGAGAAGATGGGGCCTGTCACCAATTTGGCGCAGCTCAGGGAAGACCATCAGCAGGAGGAACAAGACCTGGTGGGGCCCGAGTAAGACCCAGATGCTGATATGGAGGGACCATACTTATGAAGACGTTTGGCATGACCAAGGGTCTACAGAAGATGCAGCTCATACATTGAGATGAGCATATGCCTTTGCTCGTCTGGGGATGTGGTGGATCAGACTTTCCACATTTTGCATGAGGAACTCACGCCGCACAGACTTGGAGAGAATCCAGTGTTTAATGTTCCCAATGCATTCAACATTTTGCCAGCAGGCTCCATTGGAGCCTGTGGAATCTCACTATTGGCGATACACAAATGCATAAAGGAGGTGACTGATCCCTTTACCAATAAAGTTCACCATTACATGCAGTTCCACATGGTTAAGGCAAGCCAAGTTGCCAGAGCTGTGGGATTTGCTGCAGTCTCAGACTTTCCTCAAGTGCAGGCCATCATCGACTGCACACGTGGCCTTGAGAGCTCCCTGGCAGCAGCCTGTAAAATACACTACAAAAAAGGATTTCACTCTCCAGATGTCCAGCTAATCTGTGACCACAGAAAGTAGGACATCTCTGTTCATGCCGGGTATCCAGGGTCCTCTAATAACTCTTATATCTTGAGAGACTCATAGTTACCATAGATTATCGAGGGTGCTTGGCGTTTAGAGGGTTGGCTCTTCAGTGATAAGGAGTACCCCCTAATGACATGGTTAATGACACCCATTCGCCATCTACAGAGTTCATCTGAGGAGGGTTACAATGCTACACATTCAGCCATAAAATCCTCAATAGAGCAAACTATTGGCCTCTTAAAGATGCATTTCGAGTGTTTGGACTGATAAGGAAGAGCTCTCCACCACCACCGAGAGTGACTCACATCATCATCGTTTGCTGCACCCTGTTCAACGCAATGCTGCAAAGAGAGGATGTTTTGCCACAGGGAGACATGGAGCCCCACATCTCCTCAGAGAAGGAGGACATTAAAGGGGATGAATCTGAAGAGTATGAGGATTCAGGCGAGCCACAAGAGGATGCCATTGCATGGGCACAATATGGCAGATATGCCCTGACAATCTCATAGCTGTAGGATTCGCAATAATATGAAGACACGTTTTTACGAGCGCAGTTCTCTTCATGCATCGATATAGGGGAGACAACACGACTTCATTAACATCCTCAACATCTTACAAAAGGTCATCAATTGCTCAATGATAACAGACAAAACAAAAGTCACCTTCAACCCTAATGATAGGGTCATCCTTGGAAGGCGCAGTAGCGTAGGAACCATGTGGCCACTATGGAATGGGGTAGGCGCTCCACTAGTTCACATCTTCAAGCAAGTACACAAAGTGCTGAAGCTGCGTGCTCTGCTGGAGCTGGATCTCCAAGGCGGCCGCCCATCTTCCCATGGAGACTACAATACGCTTGCATACTGGTACTGTGACATCAGACAGAACATGGACGGACTCCTCCATTCTTTGTTTCAGTCTTATGACGGCTTCTGACAACTCTGTCTGATGTTCCCCTGCCCGATGTTCCCCTGCCTGATGTCCCCCTGCCCGATGTTCCCCTGCCCGATGTTCCCCTGCCTGATGTTCCCCTGCCCGATGTTCCCCTGCCCGATGTTCCCCTGCCCGATGTTCCCCTGCCTGATGTTCCCCTGCCTGATGTTCCTCTGCCTGTCTCTGCATCTCCAGCATTGCTCTCAAGGCTCATTGCAGAGGCTCATCATCGGATATGAACTCTGCAGAGGCCTGGTCTCCAGCAGTCCTCCTGTAGTCAGAGACCTTGGCTATCACTGCCTTTGCCAGCTGTGGAAACACGTCCATGAGCAGTTCACCAGATAATAAGCCTGAACCTCCCCTGGAATGAGGACCCCCCCAAGATGTGTATATCTGTGCTGATGCAGGGTTCAGGCGGATGCAGTGAGTGGCCTTCAGCAGATGGTTCTTCAGAATCCTCATCTGAGGTAGTCTGAGAGTTGGGCTGAGGTGTTCTCTGGTGGTCTTCGTCAACCTATTCTTGCTGGTAGCTGGAACAGAAAGAAGAGATTATTAGTGAATGGCTAAGCAAGCTCCTACACTAAAGTCACTTGCAGTCATTGTCTGCATGTTGTCGACGTATTTGTGGAGAGTCACAGGGTTGTTGAGGAGTCCTATGTCACCTTACCCACAGGAAGACTCTCAATCCTCTCCTATGAGCTCCGCCGTCTGCTCCTCATGGGAGGAGGGTATCCCCCGCTCCGGGGTCCCCACTCCGACATTCAATCTGTCCCACCGACTGTGGGTGAGTTTGTCCTGGATAAAGTCAGATGTGAGCACCGTGGATCAATGAGCAGTTCAGAAGCATGCATGCCTACTGTGTGTGCTGAGCCCTCCTCAGTAAGGGATGAAGATACCATTTGTGCAGGAAGGAGATCTTGAAGTGCCATGCTACCGTGCTGTTAGGGGCAGCACGGTAGCATGGTGGTTAGCATAAATGCTTCACAGCTCCAGGGTCCCAGGTTCGATTCCCGGCTGGGTGACTGTCTGTGTGGAGTCTGCACGTCCTCCCCGTGTGTGCGTGGGTTTCCTCCGGGTGCTCCGGTTTCCTCCCACAGTCCAAAGATGTGCGGGTTAGGTAGATTGGCCATGCTAAATTGCCCGTAGTGTCCTAAAAAGTAAGGTTAAGGGGGGGTTGTTGGGTTACGGGTATAGGGTGGATATGTGGGTTTGAGTAGGGTGATCATTGCTCGACACAACATCGAGGTCCGAAGGGCCTGTTCTGTGCTGTACTGTTCTATGTTCTATGTTCTAGATAGTCAATGCTGATATCCCATCTGCCGGTCATGTGTGACATCCCTGTGGATTTTATCTCCAGGACCACCGATTCCGCTCATGAGAGTGTGAGTGTGTAATGAGGAGAAGGTTCACTTACCCTGATGGAGCGCGTCAGATCATCCATTTCTTTCCCGCACTGTAGATTGGTTCTTTATTCCTTGCTATGGGTGCTGAACTCCCGGCAACCTGCCGCCAGTCCGGCCTGATCAGGTGGGTGGAGCTCGGACTCCCATCCCTCGGGAAGAGGGCCTCCTGCTTTTCCGTTTCGGCCTGGAGGAGAATCCCCAGCCAGCCCTCATTGAAATGTGGAGCTAAGGGTTTGTTTTGTTTGGTTGCCGTGGTAAAGCAAAGGTTCACAACACACCCCTGCTTGCAGTGAGTGACTATGTGTGTCAGTGCCATTTAAACATGGCACACGGATCTTCCCTGAGGTAACGGCGGGGCAGAGGAATCACTGTCCGTTCCACCATGAGATTCGACAAGCTCCTCACTGATCCATAATTAATGAGCTGAAAAGCGGAAGATCGGACATGAAAATCCGCCCCGCCACCCAGCGGAAATCACTCGGACATTCCCGCCCGTCACCGCACATCCTCTCCGGAACAGAAAATTACGCCCTATATTTTATTCGACCACTTCCCCATTTGTTGAGTACCTTATGGGACCGGAGAACTTGACTGTTGTGGACAAAGAGATGGTGGCAATGTTAGCAAGGATGTAACAAGTGCCAGGAGTGACACAACCAGGGCGATGTAAACTACCCCGGAGTCACATGACTGTCACAGTCAAGGCTTAATCCTAACACTTCTGGCTTGTCTTCACAGTGTGAAGTTATTTCCATAGACCAGGAGAGTCCCTTATTGACAGAAATCTGGACACTTATGCATGTTGTGTCTGAAATAGCAAGTCCGGGATTCATAATTAACCCTTAACCCGGAGTCTATATCATCCCTCACCAATCTATTCCAGAATTTTCTGTTTGAATTTCTAAGCTTATTCCCAAGCTTTCTTAAAGCTTGTAAAGTTATGTAATGACTGAGTTTTCATAGAATTTCATAGAATTTACAGTGTAGAAGGAGGCCATTCGGCCCATCAAGTCTGCACCGGCTCCTGGAAAGAGGACCATACCCAAGGTCAACACCTCCATCCTATCCCCATATCCCAGTAACCCCACCCAACACTAAGGGCAATTTTGAACACTAAGGGCAATTTATCATGGCCAATCCACCTAACCTGCCACCCAGCGGTGGGAGGAAACCGGAGCACCCGGAGGAAACCTACGCACACACGGGGAGGATGTGCAGATTCTGCACAGACAGTGACCCAAGCCGGAATCTAACCTAGGACCCTGGAGCTGTGAAGCAATTGGGCTATCCACAATGCTACCGGAATAGAGATGTACTTGTGTTTGGAGTCACGTGGACAAAGGGTCTGGTTTAGCACAGTGAGCTAAATAGCTGGCTTGTAATGCAGAATAATGCCAGCAGCGCGGGTTCAATTCCTGTACCAGCCTCCCCGAACAGGCGCCGGAATGTGGCGACTAGGGGCTTTTCACAGTAACTTCATTTGAAGCCTACTTGTGACAATAAGCCATTTTCATTTCATTTCATTTCAGTAAAAATCCCCATCTTTCCAGCAATATCTCTCGAGGCTGGCGAGCCGAGCCCGGAATGTTCCTGACTCCCACTACCTAATCCGAAGATGAAACACCAGCCCCGGGGGGCTGTTTTAGGGAATGTTAAAAAGCGCCAATGAAACGAAAGCTTTCTGGGCATCCAGCAGGTTCTTCTCATCTACAAGCACGTGTAGGATTGCTTGGCTCTCGGATGCGGGAAGGTTGGAGGCGTTGTTGGTGGGGCAGAGTGGGGTTGGTGAAGGGATGGAGGGTGGCCGAGGGTAAGGTGTGGGGGGGGGTAAGGGAGAGGGTGCATGGTCATGATGCTGCAGTCAACATGGTGAGTGGGACAGTCTTAGAGCCATAGAGATCTACAGAACAGTGAATGCCCTTCAGCCCATCGCATCTGCACCGGTCAAAAACAGCCACCTAACAATTCTATCCCATTTTCCAGCACTTTGAAAAATTCAATCAAGTTGGCCAGACATGACCTCCCCTTAACAAAACCAAGCTAACTGTTCTTGATTAATCCCTGCCTCTCCAAATGCAGATTAATTCTGTCTCTCAGAATTGTTCCCAATATTTTCCCCACTACTGAGGTTAGACTGAATGGCCTGTAGTTTCCTGGTTTATCCCTTCCTCCCTTCTTGAATAATGGGTACCACATTGGCGATCCTCCAGTCCTCTGGCACCTCTCCTGTGGCCAGAGAGGAATTGAGAGTTATTACCAGTGCCCCCGCTATTTCCTCCCTTGCCTCACTCAGCAGCCTGGGATACATTTCATCCGGCCCTGGATATTTGTCTACTTTTAAGCCTGCTAGATCACTCAGAACCCCCTCTCTGTCTATGTCAATTTCTTTAATTGTATTACAATTCGTCTCCCTAATTTCTGTACCCACACTGTCCCTCTCATGAATGAACGCTTACACAAAGTATACATTTAGAACCCCACCTACATTCTCCAGCTGCACACACAAATTACCACTGTGATCCTTAATAGAACATAGAACATAGAGTGGAGAAGGAGGCCATTTGGCCCATCGGGTCTGCACCGACCCCCTTAAGCCCTCACTTACAGCCTATCCCCGTAACCCAATAACCCCTCCCAACCTTTTTGGTCACGAAGGGCAATTTAGCATGGCTAATCCACCTAACCTGCAAATCTTTGGCCTGTGGGAGGAAACCGGAGCACCCGGAGGAAACCCACGCAGACATGGGGAGAAGGTGCAGACTCCGCACGGACAGTGACCCAGCGGGGAATCGAATCTGGGACCCTGGCTCTGTGAAGACACAGTGCTAGCCACTTGTGCTGTCGTGCTGCTCTAATGGGCCTACTCTTTTCCTAGTTTCCATTTACCCGTAATGTACTTGGAAAACAATTTAGGATTGTGGTAGTATGACAAGGTTATGGTACCTGGGAGTGTGAGCTGCCATTGGTGCAGAGGGCTCGCTGCCCATTGGCCCAAGTATCGTGTTCTCTGTATTCGTATTGGCCAAGAGGAAGGTAGCTCCGCCTATGAGGCGGGGTATAAGAACCCGTGTTCCCCAGCTGCCAGGCCATTTCTGTACGTCGGCTGCCGGGCTCACTTCTTGCTGATTAAAGCCTTTCGTTTCGGACTTCACCTACGTTTCGTGTCCATTGATTGTGCATCAAGGATTTTGCTTTATTTGACCTGCCAGTATCCTTTTGTGTCCCCTTTTTGCTCTCCCAATTTCCTTGTAAAGCTCCCTCTTGCGCTTCCTGTATGCCTCTGGGGCTTCTGTTTTGAGTCCTGCCATAAGCCTCCCCTTTTTCTCCTGATCCAATGCTGTATATCCCTCGATATCCAGGGTTCACTGGATTTGTTGGTCCCACCCTTTTTCTTGATTGGGGCAAGTTGGCCCTATACTCTCCTTATTTCCATCTTGAATGTGTAGTCTGTCACAGATTTACCTAAAGAAATGTCTGCTCCCAGTCTTGGTGAACCAGTTGGTATTGTTCCTGCCTGTCTGTATTCTCCTGCTATACATTCCAGGTGCAGTGCTACACATGGATGATATAAATCTCAGATCGGTCGGAAAATTTAGATTCTCTGCCAGAACTATAAAAACTGAGAGACTTCCCCAGAGCCTCTCCAGTCTGAATCTCTCTAAAATCACAACTATCAGTCTTCCGTGACACAACAGCATGAATTGTTGCAGGGAATACAAATAAGCAGGTTCTCTCATATTGTTTGTTCAAAGCACATAAAGGCACTAAAAGTCAAGAACGACTAGCCCCTGCACAGCCATAGGACTCTCCAAAGCACTCTACAGCCAATGATTTACTTGCAGAAGTGTGATCATAATCCTCCTGCAGTTGGGTGCACTTGCACAGAGGTTATGCTACTTGGACTAGTAATCCAGCGGCCTGGGTCCCACAAAACATCGGTTCAAAGCCCACCGATGCAGCTCAGGAATTTAACTTCAGTTAATTAAATAAACCTGGGATTAAAAAGCTGGCACCTGTGATGCTCATTGTGAAGCGACCAGAATGTTGTTAAAAACACATCCGGCTCACTATCGGCCCCGGAGGGAGGGAAATCTGCCTTCCTTACACGGTCTGGCTTCTGACTCCAGGCCGTCAGCAACATAATTGGCTTTTAACTGCCCTCAGTAACGGCCTAGCAAGCCAACTTGGTTGTAATCAGGAAAATGGCGCCCACACCCTGCGATGGAATAAAGAAAGGTCGGAAAACGTGACGGCCATTTCTGCGCCGCATGCATGAGGTAATTGAGTGGAGAATCAGCTTCAATTGTGTTGGCGAAAGAAGACTATGTTGGCCAGCACACTGGGCCAACACTCTTCCTCTGGTTCAGGAAGTTGTGGGTTTGTACCATACTCCAGCAGGCTGCACGCAAAATCTAGGCCGGCTCTCCCAGGGAGGTGCAGGAAATCGTTCTCTCACACTCGTCTGAAACCACAATGGCTTCAACTACCCCCCCCCCCCCCCCCCCCCCGCAGCTAAATCAAACATTTGTGTCAGGTTCCTGTGGGCTCCACTTAATCTTGCAATCATTAAAAATCGACAGTGGGGATTTAATCAGCCAGGTGGACTCTGTCGTGCTGCTGTCTGGGGGGGAAGGATGAATCTTTTGCAGCACAAAGGTAGAAAGGCCTGCATTTCTATAGCACCTTCCATGATCTCATGCTATCCAAGATGCTTCACAGCCAATGAAGAGCTTCTGAAGCGTATTCACCATTGCAGTGTATGAAACGTGTGCTCACCAGCAGTCCATCAGGGGCCGTCTGTGTGTTTATGATGTTTTTATCTTTTATTTTGCTCATCCAGAAAGACATTAGCTGACACTCGGCAGGTACGCTCCGCTGTTAAGGCTGAACCTCCTCTTTTTGCCTTCAGCGATTGCAGTCCGATGATAGATTTTGGCACTTTTTGAATAATTGATGTGACGGCAGCCATACGATGTTTACTTGATTTAGCTGCCCCTGGAGAGTCTAAAATTTTCATCTTGTACCTACAGACGACAGCGCGCAAAATTGATCCGCCAGCCTAATGTTTTTTCAACTCCTAGCAACATCCATTATCCACGTGTCGCAGGCTTGTTCAAGAGCTGATAGAATCTGGAACGGCCTATAAGGGCACTGGAAGCTCATTCAGTAGTAACAGTGCTCAGGTCTCCGCTGCACTTCAGGAAGGCCTTTTGAGTGGGCGCGGAACAGAGGGACCAGAATGATACCGGCGCTAAAAAGATTAAATTGTCGATGAGGTCTGTACTCCCTTGAACACTGGAAATTAAAGTGTGATCTTAGTGAGGTATCTAAGATGAATAAAGGATTTGATCTGGTGGATCAAGAGAAACTATTTGCTCTGGGTGGAATTCAGAACCAGTAGCCGTCACCTTAAAATTAGAGCCAAGGCCATTTAGGAGTGATGTCAGTAAACACTGTTTCACACAAGGGTAGTGAAATCTGAACTCTCTCCCCTAGAAAGCTGCTGAGGCTGGGGATCAATTAAAAATTTCAAAACCAAGTTTTTGTTGGGCAAAGGATCTTAAGGGCTAAATAACCTAGATGGCAAGGTGACACAGTGGTTAGCACTGCTGCCTCACAGCGCCAGGAATCCAAATTCAATTCCAGCTTCGGGTGACTGTGTGGAATTCGTACGTTCTCCCCCTGTCTGCGTGGGCTTCCTCCGGGTGCTCCGGTTTCCTCCCACAGTCCAAGGCAGTGGAGGTTAGACGGGGTTACGGGCATGGGCCGAGGGAGGGAGCTCTTTCAGAGGGTCAGTGCAGGCTCGATGTGCTGAATGCCCCCCTTCTGCGCTGGAGGGATTCACTGGAAAATTGAACAATGGAACAGGCTCGAGGGACTGAATGACTTCCTCTTGTTCCTATGATTATAATGAAACCACTGGCCTTACTGAACTTGGCATGGTTCTGGGATCACACCTGGGCCCCTTTTATCCTGAGAGGATTGGTATTGTAGCCTGTGGAGCACTCCCCAAATGTAGCTCCAACGGACAGATTCTAATTAACAGTTATAATCTTCAGATGTCTCACATGGGCTCGAGGTAAATCAACAATTTCATACACTCAAAGGAAACCATGGGAAAGCTACGGAAATGTTGACTCTGACATACTTCACAGAAACTAACTACAGCTTTTCCCACTCAACATGATTCATCTGTTACAAACCTACAAGAGATGCAAATTGGTCCCACAAGGAGAGACTAAAAGAAAGAAGGTAATTTATATAACCACCATCAGAGCCCACTTGCCTTGGGTGTGGTAGTAGATGTTGTAAGTTCAGTAGGCCCCACAATGAGTCTTGTACAGTTCAACATTAAAAATGTTTATTGGTAACACATAACCTTGTGCATAGCC
Source organism: Scyliorhinus canicula (assembly GCF_902713615.1). Lineage (NCBI taxonomy): Eukaryota > Metazoa > Chordata > Chondrichthyes > Carcharhiniformes > Scyliorhinidae > Scyliorhinus > Scyliorhinus canicula. The sequence goes on from NC_052160.1 coordinate 23,012,742, forward strand.
AAACCCCTTAACACCATGCTTGCTTCTACACAGGTCTCTGTCCAGTCCACACCGATGCTAGTCTCAGGTTATGTGTCTCTTTAATAATAATAATCTTTATCATAATCTTTATTGTTACAAGTAGGCTTACATTAACACTGCAATGAAGTTACTGTAAAAATCCCCTAGTCGCCACACTCCGGCGCCTGTTCGGGTACACAGAGGGAGAATTGAGAATGTCCAAATTACCGAGCAGCATGTCTTTCGGGATTTGTGGGAGGAAACCCTCACAGACACAGGGAGAACGTGCAGACTCCGCACAGACAGTGACCCAAGCCGGGAATCGAACCCGGTCCCTGCCGCTGTGAAGCAACAGTGCTAACCACTGTGCTACCTTTACACCACACTCTAGGTGGCACTGTATTCCAGTCCCATGTTAACCCACGTCATGCCAGATATCCCTACACTACATCTTCTCCCAAGTTTTTGCCCAACATATACACATTAGAATTGTGCTCCAGCTTCCCTTCAACAACATAACGGGCTATAAAGCAAAGCCAAGGAGAATCGGCAGTAGGAAACCAACAAACCATTGTCAACTACCCCGGCAGCCTCGGACACACCCATACCTACCATCACAGCTTCCAAAGTCAGATCGGCCTCCTTGAAAGTGAACCCTTGGAAAGCAACAGGTCCTGATGGAGTCCCTGGCCGTGCACTCAGGTCCTGCACGGACCAACTGGCGGGTGTGTTCGGGGACATATTCAACCTTTCCCAACTCTGTTCTGAAGTTCCCACCTGCTTCAAGAAGGCCACCATCATACCGGCGCCAAAGAAGAACCAGGCAATGTGCCTCAATGACTACCGTCCGGTGGCCCTGACATCTATCATTATGAAATGCTTCAAGAAGTTGGTCATGAGACACATCAACTCCATACTCCCAGAATGCCTTGATCCACTGCAATTCGCTTACCGCCACAACCGATCCACAGCAGACGCCATCTCCCTGGCCCTATACTCATCCCTGGAGCATCTCGACAACAAGGGCTCCTATGTCGGACCGCTATTCATTGACTACAGCTCTGCCTTCAACACCATAATCTCAGCCAAGATCATATCAAACCTCCAAAACGTAGGATTTGGCTCCTCCCCCAACTTCTTGACCCACAGACCACAATCAGTCAGGATAAACAACGACACCTCCTCCACGATAGTCCTCAATACCAGGGACCTGCAAGGCTGTGTAATTGGCCCCCTACTATACTCCCTGTACACACACGATTGCGTGGCAAAATTTGGCTCCAACTCCATCTACAAGTTTGTTGATGACACGACTGTAGTGAGTCGGATCTCGGACAATAATGAGTCAGAATACAGGAGGGAGTTAGAGAACCTAGTGGAGTGGTGTAACAACAACAATCTCTCCCTCAATGCCAGCAAAACTAAAGACCTGGTCATTGACTTCAGGAAGCAAAGTACTGTACACACCCCTGTCTGCATCAAAGGGGTCGAGGTGGAGATGGTTGCCAGCTTCAAATTCCTAGGGGCTTACATCACCAAAAATCTGTCCTGGTCCACTGACATCGATGCAACGACCAAGAAAGCACAACAGCGTCTGTACTTCCTGAGGAAGCTAAGGAAATTCGGCATGTCCAGATCGACTCTGGCCAAATTTTACAGATGCAGCATAGAAAGCATCCTATCTGGTTGCATCACAGCCTGGGATGGCAGCTGCTTGGCCCAAGACCGCAAGAAACTAGAGAACACAGCCCAGTCCATCACGCAAACCCGCTTCCCATCCATTGACTTGGGAAAGCGGGCAACATCATCCCAGCAGCACTGCAGCTTGGCTGGAAGTAACAGTGCCTGCGCTGGGATGCTTACAGCTAGTGTGGCAGCAACCTTTAGATCCTGGGGTTGGGGCTCATTCCTCTGTTGCTAGTCATTTTCCTGGGTGTTTTCCACCCGAGGTACAGTGGTAATAATCTCAAGGTTAGGCTGGCCTCACCAAAGAGCTTCTGCCGCCCGCAAAAAAAAAATTGGACAAAGCAGCTCTGTGAAAAGTAAGGACAATTCAGAGCTGAGGTTCGAGTCGAAAATCTCTTTACTGGCGGTGGGCCCCCACGGGAACTTACAATTCTGTGCAGTTGATGAACAGAGGTTGTTTTGACATCTAATGCTTTTTTAAGAAGGTTAAGGGCAACACAGGTATCTCTGCTTAAGAGAGAAAAAGATTGGTTTTGGATGGTATACGTGACTGAGAATACCTGCTTATCGTCATGCCTTAATGGTTCGAAGATTATGCCTGTCACCGGAAGTCAGCTATTGGACCTCCTGAATAAAGCATTGCATTCACGTGTTCAGCTTCTGACTTTTTAAATTTAATTCTGAAGCTATCATGTACCTTCAGAACTTTTCCCGCCAAAGTCCCCAATTGTATTTTTGATTCGGTGTTTGGACCAGTCCGGATTTATCGTCCATGGTTGCGTTTAAGTTCAGTTGAGGACATATTTAAATGCTGCGCAGGTTTTAAAGGTGCCATTCTAATAGAATTTACAGTGCAGAAGGAAGCCATTCGGCCCATCGAGTCTGCACCGGCTCCTGGAAAGAGCACCCTACCCAAGGTCAACACCTCTACCTTATCCCCATAACCCAGTAACCCCACCCAACACTAAGGGCAATTTTGGACACTAAGGGCAATTTATCATGGCCAATCCACCTAACCGGCACATCTTTGGACTGTGGGAGGAAACCGGAGCACCTGGAGGAAACCCACGCACACACGGGGAGGATGTGCAGACTCCGCACAGACAGTGACCCAAGCCGAAATCGAACCTGGGACCCTGGAGCTGTGAAGCGATTGTGCTATCCACAATGTTACCGTGCTGCCGCAGGTGGGGCCGCAGTGTCCGTTCCTTCAAAGAGTTTTCCTGCACTTGTCATATTTTGGAGGGCTCCCATGGCGACGGTAATCCCAACCTCTTTGTGATTTGGGTTTCTCTGTGGCGATTTGTTAACAACATCTTGGGGCCTTCTCTGCGACATTGGAGGATTTTCAGGCATTTTTCAATCGATTCCCGGCTTTGATTTTATTTCTGCCAACGAGCTCGGCCGCCGTGTGGTATGGCCCTGATTCTGAGGACAGGCAAGATGTGGAGCTTTTGGAAACAGGCTGCTCCGACTTTTGTACCGCACTGTTCCGGATAAGAACTTCATTGTTTGCTCACCCTTCCTTTGACTCTGCGCTCTGTGGGCATTTCCGATGGGCCTTTATGAGATCCTGTGGACTCCTCAGCTGTACAGCGGAGTCTTCTCTTCTGCCATCCTGCTTCCAATTCTGCAACAGAGCTTGTTCCAGGCGATCTCCCTCTCTGCGTCTTCACTTCAGTTGATTTTTGGTCAGGTCAGAATGCTGCTCCTTTCATTTTCCAGCCTTTGGAATCCCTGCTCCAGCTTCTCCGAGGTTCTTGGTTTTTCTATTCGCTGCCACCATGTTCTACGTTCAGTAGGTCTCACAAAGATGTTCTGAGTCTTTATGGTTGAACCTTAAGTGTTTATTGATAACACATGGTTTGCTGGCCTTCATAGCCAGAGGATTTGAGTATAGGAGTAGGGATGGCTTGCTGCAGTTATACAGGGCCTTGGTAAGGCCACACCTTGAGTATTGTGCGCAGTTTTGGTCTAGTTTGAGGGAGGACATTCTTGCTATTGAGCGTGTCCAGCGAAGAGTTCACCAAACTAATTCCCGGGATGGCAGGATTGACATATGAAGTAAGACTGGATCGACTGGGCTTGTACTCACTGGAGTTTGGAAGAATGAGAGGGGATCTCATAGTAACATATAAAATCCTGATGGGACTGGACAGGCTAGATGCGGGAGGAATGTTCCCGATATTGGGGATATCCAGAACTAGGGGGTCACAGCCTAAGAATAAGGGGTCAGCCATTCAGGACTGAGATGAGGAAGAACTTCGTCTCTCAGAGAGTTGTGAACTTGTGGAATTCTCTCCCACAGAAAACTGTCGGGGCCAGTTCATTGGATATATTCAAGAGGGAGCTGGACGTGGCCCTGGCAGCTAAAGGGATCAAGGGATATGGAGAGAAAGCAGGAGTGGAATGCTGAATTTGCATGATCAACCATGATCATATTGAATGGTGGTGCAGACTCGAAGGGCCAAATGGCCTACTCCTACATCTATTTTCTATGTTTCTGTGTCTATGACTTTGTGCATAAGTATCTATATATATATACATAGAACATACAGTGCAGAAGGAGGCCATTCAGCCCATTGAGTCTGCATTGACCCACTCAAGCCCACACCTCCACCCTATCCCCGCAACCCAATAACCCCTCCTAACCTTTTTGGTCACTAAGAGCAATTTATCATGGCCAATCCACCTAACCTGCACGTCTTTGGACTGTGGGCGGAAACCAGAGCATCCGGAGGAAACCCACGCAGACATGGGGAAAACGTGCAGACTCCGCACAGACAGTGACCCAGTGGGGAATCGAACCTGGGACCCTGGCGCTGCGAAGCCACAGTGCTATCCACTTGTGTTCCCGTGCTGCCGTATATAGCACAAGCTTTGAGATAACTCCATGCTTGCTCCTACACAGGTCTCTATCCAGTCCACATGTGACCAGAGTCACAGCTGATATGTCTCTTTACACCACACTGGGGGAGGTGCTGTTACTCAGTCCCACATTAACACTTGTCATGCCAGATACCCTTAAGCTACAGCCAAAGGAAAACCTGTGCAAGGAAAAACAGCACAGAGTCAAGACATTAGCGAAAGAAAAGACTCAAATTTATATAGCACTTTTTACAACTTCAAAACATCCTGAAATGCTTTACACCCAATCAGATACTTTGAAAGTATAGTCACGGTTGGAATGTGGAAAACGCAACAGCCAATTTGCAGAGAGAAGGTTGCAAAAGCTTTACTGTGAGAAATGACCTCTGTTTGGAAGGGAAGCAGAAATCACGGAGCAAGAGAATAAAAATGTGATTCCATATTGGAACATAACAGTTTATCACCCGCAGGCAAAGTCTCACTTGTGCCCTTATCTCAACACACTGACGCGTCTATTCTTAAATAAGGCGGACAGGACCGATAAACACAAACACACAGATAACAAGGAATAGGTCTTTCTGGGAAGAAAGGCAGCAAAGATACGAGGTAGACTTGGTCTTTGCAGTGTGGGCAATGCTACAAGGTAATAGACAGCAGGAATTAGCCCGAAAGCAATTGTATGAGCTGGGAACCACTGTCTCAAAAATGACTTGTATATACGTCGCACCTTTACTGTAATAAAATGACCCAAAGCACAGGGGCAATTCTCAAACAAGGTTTGACACCAAGTTACATAAGGAGATATTAGGACAGATGGTCAAAAGCTTGGTCAAAGTAGTGGATTTTGAGGAGCATCTGGACAGGTGGGCGTGCAGAGTTGAGAGGCTATTGCAGGGCTGAGGGCCATTGTCGCTCAAGGCACTGCCACCAATGTTGGGTGACAGGAGTGCGGTCTGGACAAGAGGCCAGGATTGGAGGAGTGCAGATGTCTCGGAGAGTTGTGAGGCTGGGGGAGGTTACAGAGATAGGGAGGAGGCGGCCATAGAAAGATTGGAAGACAGCATTGAGATTTTTAAAATTGAGGCATTGCTTAACCAGGAGCTAGTGTAGGTCAGAGTGCAGGACTAAAGGCAGGTTTATTAAAGGATGGGGGAGTGACAGAGAATGGCAGGTTGCCCTGGAAACAATCTGAGCTTAAAGTGGAACCTGGTAGCACTTCCATAAAGACAGAAGGTCATTTCTCACAGTCAAGCTTTTGCAACCTTGCTCTACAAATTGGCTGTTACGTTGCCCAAAATTCCAACAGTGACAATACTTTGGAAGCATTCGATTGGGTGTAAAGCATTTCAGGATGTTTTGAAGTTGCGAAAAGTTCATCTTTTGGATGTGGGCTTTTGAGTTGGTGTAATTGAGTTGTGGGGCAGCTCAGAGAGATATCGGGGATGACTCTCTAATCGCCTGATTCGGCAGCAGATGAGCTAAGGCAGGGGGTGGAGAGAGATGACACTAGGGAGGTGAGAGTAGGCCAGTTGGCGATGGAACGATATGGGGATTGCAAGTCCAGCTCAGGGTCAAATAGGGCATCAAGGTTTTTCGCAGTTAAATGCAGCTTGGTCCCTCTCACAGGGAAAGAACGCTTGAATGTGAAGGGTCACATGAGGAAGCAAACCATTTTAGTCATATGAATTATTTTGCAACAAGGTAATTCATCACTGAAAACAAGGGCTTTGATGTGATTTCACCAAGGGAATACTTTGCAACCTAGTGTGGATGTAAGCTGAACAATAAAAGCACTGATTACTACACAGTGCGTTCACTCTCCACATGAACTCACCTTGGTGATATGAATATAGTGATTCTGCTGTAGAGCAGGGCAGAATCCTAGGAAGTTTAATTCACACTTTGAGCACCATTGCAGCATGAGGCACACACTACTGACTAAAATATTACTCGAAATTACAATTTGTTGCAGCGATTTTATCAAAAGCCCTCAGATTGGATTTGCATTTTTGCAAGATATCTCAGCTAATTGATTCTCGAACCTCTCTCCCTTTCTCCCTCCTTCCCTCCAGACAGAATTCTTTCACGTATGGGCAGGATCCATCTGGGCGGTGTGTGTGACAAAATCACAAGGTCTTAATAAATGAGTTGATTATTCTGTTCCTACTTATTTCATTGCTGTTCGTGGGAGCTTGCTGTGCTTAAATTGGCTGCCATGGTTCCTGCATTAAATGACGGCACTTTAAAAGTACTTTATTTTCCATCAAGTACTTTGGGGCGACCGGCGGTCGTGAAAGGCGCTATACAAATGCAAATCATGCAAACCAATGAGGCTATGACCCGGTAATTTCTTTTGGTGATGATAGTTAAGGGACACTGGGGAGAACCCCTTCTCCTGATCTTTTTCAAGATAGTGCCGATGGACTTCTTGCAGCCACCTGCCAGGACAGATGGGGGCAACTGGTTTAACATTCCGTCTGAAAGATGGCATCTCCGACGATGAGTCACTCCCTCAGCAATGCACTGGAGTGCCAGCCAGGATTTAGTGCTCAGGCCTCTGGAGTAGGACCTACAACCAAATGACAGACTGCTGACCCAAAGGGTCACAGCTGATAGGCTTCCTACATTGCAGCGGTGCACCTCGTTGGTATTTCGTTGGTTGTAAAGGATGTCGTGAGAGCGTGAAAATACTGTAGAAATTCAGGTTATTTTGTGTATATTAATTTAATAGTTTCCTAATACAGGTTGAGCAACCCTTATCCGAAATTCCGAAAACTAAAAAATTCCGAAATCCGCACTTTCTTTCGAGTGCCGAAAGAGCCATCACGAACGAGAAATCCCACAAGGGTCCTGAGTGATGCGCAGTTCCCAACACGGGCTGCACATGCGCAGTTCCCAACACGGGCCGCACATGCGCAGTTCCCAACACGGGCCGCACATGCGCAGTTCCCAACATGCGCCACACATACGCAGTTCCCAACACACAGCGCACATGAGAGGTTCCTAACGTGCAGAGCACGTGAGCAGTTCCCAACATTCCGCACATGCGCAGGCCCCAATGCATACCGCACATGCGCAGGCCCCAATGCATACCGCACATGCGCAGGCCCCAATGCATACCGCACATGCACAGGCCCCAATGCACACCCCACATGAGCAGTTCCCAGCACGTGCTGCTCCTGCGCAGTATATTCCAAAATCCAAAAAATTCCAAAACCCGATACATACTCGGCCCCAAGCATTTCCGATAAGGCATTATCAACCTGTACTTGCACTCAGATGGTAGTAAAATAAAGCTGAAGTTCTGAATGGTTGAGATATTCTATTTCAATCAAATCATCTTCACGGCTTTAATATCTGCTGTCACCATTTACCATGAGGCAGGTGGTTACTTTGGCATTCCCATCTCACTGGCGGGTGAAATGGGCTGAATAAATAACGCATGCGCATCTTGATCATTTTGATTTATGTGTTTGATAATCCGGGTTTATGCTTTGCCGGACACCTGAGAGAACAAGAGTACGAGGGAGACAAAAGCTGGTGTTGAGTTTAGCTCAGTGATGTGGGACATCCTTTGTGCCATTCTTCCAATGTGGACAAGGTAAAGGGGAGAAAGACTTGCATTTTTATAGCGCCTTTCACAACCTCAGGGCATTCCCATCATAATCTTGGGAGTGACCATTGACCAGGAAATGAACTGGACCAGCCATATAAATACAGTGGCTTTGAGGGCAGGGACTGGGAATTCTGCCGAGAGTAACTCACCTCCAGACTCCCCAAGGCCTGTCCACCATCAGTGAGGTGAAAATCAAGAGTGTGAGGTGTTGTAGGAGGAATTTATTCTCTCAGGTGGGTAGTGAATCTTTGAGGTTGGGTCATTAGGTATGTTCAAGGCTGTGATGGACAGACTTTTAATCAGTGAGGGAATCAAGGGTTATGGGGGATAAAGCGGGAAAGTGAAATTGAGGATTATCATATCGGATTGGCCATGATCTCATTCAATGGTGGAGCAGGCCCAATGGGCCAAATGGTCTACTTATCCAAGGTGATGGCATACTCTCCACTTGCTTCCAACAACACCCAAGAATCTTGACAATATCCAGGGCAAAGCAGCCCACTTGATTGGCACCCCACTCACCACCTTAAACATTCACACCCTCTACTACTGACGCGCAGTGTCAGCAATGTGCACCATCTACAAAATGCACTGCAGCAACTCACCAACGCTTCTCCAACAGCACCTTTCTTAGCCATGACCTCTACCACCTCCAAGGACAAGGGCAGCAGATGCCTGAGAACACCCTCACCTGCAAGTTCCCCTCAAAGCCATACCTCCGTGTTTCCTGGGACAAAATCCTGGAAATCCTTCCCTAAGGGGACTGTAGGTGCACCTACATTAGATGGACGGCAATGGTTCAAGAAGGCAGTGTGGTAGTCACCACTGTTGTATTGTATATATCGCATATGAGGTGCATTACGGTAAGGCTCCTGAACTACAGGTATGGGGGTAGATCCTTGCCTGCTGGCTCCGCCCAGTAGGCGGAGTATAAATGTGTGTGCCATCCGAGCTGCAGTCATTTCGGCAGCAGCTGCGGGAGGCTACACATCTCCGCGTAATAAAGCCTCGATTACACTCTACTCACGTCTCATCGTAATTGATAGTGCAACAGGCAGCTCATGGGGCAGCACGGAGGCACAGTGATTAGCAGTGCTGCCTCACAGCGCTGAGGTCCCAGGTTCGATCCCAGCTCTGGGTCACTGTCCGTGTGGAGTTTGCACATTCTCCCCGTGTTGCATGAGTTTAATCCCACAACCCAAAAGATGTGCAGGGTAGGTGGATTGGCCGCGCTACATTGCCCCTTAATTGGAAAAAATGAATTGGGTACTCAAGGCAGCTCATCATCACCTTCTCAAGGGCAATTAGGCCAAGCCAACAAAACCCACCCCGTGTGAAAGCTCAAAAACAAGTCACATGGAAATTACACCATAGAGACGGGTCTTTCGACGCAACATCCTGCCTTTGTTGGTGTTATAACCCGACCGTAGGCCAAGGGATCTGTGGTCTCACCTGAGTATGGGCAGCATGGTAGCACAGTGCTTAGCACAGTTGCTTCACCGCTCCAGGGTCCCAGGTTCGATTCCCGGCTTGGGTCACTGTCTGTGTAGAGTCTGCACGTTCTCCTCGTGTCTACGTGGGTTTCCTCCAGGTGCTCCAGTTTCCTCCCACAGTCCAAAGATACGCAGGTTAGGGGGATTGGCCATGATAAATTGCCTTTCATGTCCAAAAACGTTAAGTGGAGGTTACAGGATAGGGTAGAGACGTGAGCTTGAGTAGAGTGCTCTTTGTAAGGGCCGGTGCAGACTCAATGGGCCGAATAGCCTCCTTCTGCACTGTAAATTCTATGATCACCCGAGAGGAGGGGGCGGAGCTACACCCTTAAGCCAAGGGCCTCATGGGACATAAGTGCCTCTGCCTGAGTGTGGGCCAGGTGCGTAAGGCCCTTCGGGAAGTACGAGTTGCATTATAATCGGTCAAATAGACAGAGTTTTTCTTACAGTCATTGCTTCCATGTGGCCGCTTGCCTGGAACTTTACACTGGCGATGAGGATGGAATTGTCCATCACAACCACGGTCCCGAATCCATATGAATTTTGCGGGACTTTATCAAGCAGCCAATTACAATAGGTCAAAAAAACTTTAGTTTTTTTTACAATCATCATTTCCGTGTGGTCGCTCACCTAACACTGGCGATGAGGATGGGATTGGCCGGGCAACCATAAGCCCGACGCAATATGGATTTTGCGGGACCTTTTCTTATCAAGGACGTCCATTCGAAGTGGATGAATGTCCACCTCATGATCACGATGACGTTGCGAGCCACTACAGAGAGACTCCGACAAACTTTCAGTGTCCACGGCCTTCCCGAGATGTCAGTGTCAGACAATGGCACATTGCCAGAATTGTTAATGGGTTGATGGCTACGCTCGCAGTTGAGCCTCCTCCTGCCAGACATCGGGGAAAAGGTCTGTGGCCGGCAGGAAAACTCTGAAACGCGACGATCCAGACCAATCAGGGACATTTTAGCAGGCGGCGTGGTATACATCCAAAGTTTCACTGACAGGGATTCCAGGGACAGTGGTAAAGGGATCGGGGCCTGTCTAGTATTCCATACAAGTACACGGAAAAGAATGGCAAAGGCACGTGGACCACCTCCATGCAGCCGAACCTTACAGGATCTCGAGGACAAATCAAAACCCCCCACGACTGGCGGTGCCCCTTCCTCCAGAGCAGCCACGTTTGATGCCCAGTGAAGCGGATCAGCCCCTCGATTCGGACAGGTCCGATGCAGGAGGTCGACTTATCCGGCCCAGAATCGGACATGGTGACTTTGCCCACAGCAGTTGAAATGGATCCGGTGACGGCGGGCGGACCAAGCACGGTGTAACCACCCAGGCTCCACCCGCCCGCAAACGTCACTGCCCAGTTCGTTACACCCCTCCGGGTGCAGAACAGCGGACGTTAGAGAGACAGTCCTGAGCAAAGCTGGCAAAGGATCACCCCCCTCCTGCCATCAGGATGGAAGACATGTCGGACTTGTGGGGTGAGGGGTGTTATAACCTGACCGGAGGTCATGGGTGTCGGCAAGAGTCCCTGTGGCCTCACCCGAGTATGATCTCCCCAGATGAGGGGGCAGAGGTACATCCATAAGTCAAGGGCCTCTTGGGGCATAAATACCCTGGTCCAAATGTGGGCCAGGCGTGGGAGACCCTCTCGGGGAGTAGGAGTTGTATTATAATAGGTCAAATAAACTTGAGTTTTTCTTACAGTCATCACTTCCGTGTGGTCGTTTGCCTGGAACTTTACAGTTACCTCTCAACGTGACTTTGCCCATGTTCTCTGGCTGGCCTTCCATAAACTTCAGCCCATCCAGAGTCCTGCCGCATGTGCCCTACCCCACACCAAGCTACGTCCAAACATCACCCGCCGTGCTCCCTAAACTACGCTGATCCCTGATCCGGCAACTTCAAAGTCGTCATCTTTCAAATTTCTCCCTGGCCTTGCCCTCTCCCTATCTCTGTAACCTCCCCCAGCCCCTCAGACCCTCCGCATCGCTGCATTCCTCGGACTCTGGCCTCTCATTCTAATTAGCTTTAGCTGCCGTGACCTTGAGCTCTGGAATCCCTTTCTCAGGGTTTCTTCCTTCCTCTCCTCCTTTGGGACACTCAACCATTTTGACCACACTTTTGCCCACGGATCGTAATATCTCCTTATGTGGCTCCAAATCGAATTACATTTGATAACATTCCTGGGGACTGCCTTTTTTACTACATTATTTTTTCTAAATTTAGAGTGCCCAATTAATTTTTTCCGACTGCGGGCAATTTAGTGTGGCCAATCCACCTACCCTGCACATCTTTAGGTTGTGGGGGTGAAACCCACACAGACACGGGAAGAATGTGCAAGCTCCACACGGACAGTGACCCAGGGCTGGGATTCGAACCTGCGACCTCGGCGCCATGAGGCAGCAGGGCTAACCCACTGCGCCACTGTGCTGCCCCCTTTTTTACTACATTAAAGTGCTATATAAATGTAACAATTTGATGTTATTGATGCATAAAAAGCCCAGAGAGATGAATAAAGAATGCACGTTGAATCAAGAAGAATAGTAAAGATGCTGTCTCTCTTTGTTCTCTCATCCCATCAGCACACGAGGCGGGTGAGGGGAAAACAAACATCTAACTGCATAACCATTAGAAAAATGTAATGTGGCACCCTGATTTCAAAATGCACATTCGGACCTTCGGAAGCATATTTAAAAAACAGCTTTGAAGTGCTTTACTCAACACTGGTAACATTGTAAAAACTAAGCTGAATCTTAAGAGATGACGGCGACCTGTCGGATCTATAATTGATAAGTTGAAGGCAGGCTGAATAGAGACGGCTTGTTAGACAGCAGAATGCATTAGCGCACAAAGTAATGGCAAAGTCAGCTCATGTGAAGCTGCTTCTTTCTTTCATCATTAATTCATGGGATGTGGGAATCGGCGTCTTTTGAGAAGGTGTCGGAGGGCCGCTGCGGACCGTGTGATGAATGTGCCACCCACAGTGCTGTCGAGACTCGATGGGCCAAATGGCCTCCCTCTGCACTGTTAAATCTGTGGTCTATGATAAGTGGTGGGGAGGTCTCAGGATTTTGAGGGAAGAGCGACATATTTCCATGTCAGGATGGAGTGGGTCTTGGGCAAAGGTGAGGGGTGTTTACAGGTGCTAGCGTTTCCGTGCAGTCGCTGCTATTGTTCTTTTCAGTAGTGGAGATAACCGATTTGTGTAGAACGGGAACATGGTGACAATATCAAAGGGATGGTGACCGAAAGTCTCCGGAGACATGAGTTTGAATCCCATTGTGGTCGCTGGGGCATTTAAATTCAGTATCAATCTGGGATAGTAATGCGTGTTGTAAAACCTTCAGGGAAGGAAATCTGCAGTCCTTACCTGTGCTGTACTACATCTGACTCCAGTCCCACCTCAATGTGGTTGACTTTAAACCTCCATCTGGAATGGCCGAGCAAGCCTCTCAGTTCCCTCCCTAACAGCACTGAGGGTGTATCTACACCACACGGACTCCGGGGGTTCAAGAAGGCAGCTCTCACCACCACCTTGTCGAGGGCAAACGAGCCTTACCAACGTCGCCCACATCCTACGAGCACATGAGGGAAAAGTGCTGCCAGGTTTTCAAGCTGTGGTTGATTGATGAAGGTTTCAGTGCTGTATGTGGAAAGTCTTACCGTGAGCCAGCCAGCCAGGGTAAGATTGCAAAGACTGCACGAAAGCATCAGGGGAAAAAATGTCTCCCAATAATCTGAACTGGTGAAGAAGCCATTCCCAATCTGGTGCTTCTGAACCTCTCAGTTTAAGATTCACCGGCAAAATTAAGGTAAATATTCGTGTGTTAAAATCCATGCTACACGTCAATGCTTCCTATCCTTTACCAACCCGTCCCACGATCCGGTCTCTCCCTCTATCGGGATCAACGGAGAAACCCTACCAAACGTGGATCATTTCCCCTTGTACAAGGCGGTCATCCTCCCAACTCTTCCATATGGTTCCGAAACTTGGGCTGCATACAGACGCCACCTCAAGGCCCGAGATAAGGCCTCAAGGTATTATCAACGCTGTCTGAGATGGATTCTCCGCATCAGCTGGGAGGGCAGATGTACTAACATCATTGCCCTTGAAGGAGCCAAGAGAACCAGCATTGAGGCCACGATCATCCAAAATCAACTCCGCTGGGCCGGCCATGTGTTCAGGATGTCAGAGTCCTGATTGCCAAAGTAAATCTTCTTCACCTAGTTCAAGGAAGGCTTCCAAACAAGAGGAGGACAAAGGAAGCTCTTCAATGGCACCCTGAAGGCTTACGTCAAGAAATACAACATTGATATCAATGTTGAGAGGTCCTGGGTAATCCTTGCTCAGAAGAGACCTACCTGGAAGAGGTAAGGTTTAGTCCCAGATGGCCATAGGCTACTTTTTCCTTTGACTGGGAGAGCTGACTGGTGGTGGTTTAACCTGAGGATCACCACACCTCAGGCGAGGGGCAAGGTTGAGAAGGTGGGTCCTTCATGAATAACCTCAGGCAGTACGGGAGTTGAACCCACACTGCTGGCCTTGTTCTGCATCACAAACCAGCTGTCTAGCCGACTGAGCTAAACAGGCCTCCGGAGAAATCTGCTGATGGAAGGGACACAATTCTTCGAGGACACCACTGGCAAGAGGAGACCTGGAAAAGGAGCCTGAGAAAGCAGCACCAGCTACCTCGAGTCCAAGGATTGATTCCCATCTCCCGGCAACACCTGCCAAGTGTGCGGTCGGAATGCGGCTCTAGGATCGAGCTCACCAGCCATGCAAGGTCCCACAGAGCCTATGACCAAGGACACGGAGTTTCTAAGGTGGACAATCATACCCGTTAGTGAGTGATTTCCGAACGGGAATCTGTGCAAACCCGACCGGCCCGACAACTCCCAGATTTCTGAACTCTTCCAATTCCCACCAATTTCCATCGCTCCACTGTTGACGGCGATGCCTTCAGCTGCCTAGGCCCAAAGCTCTGGATCTCCTCCGCGAAACCTCCCCATCTCTCCTTCCCCCATTTAAGATGCTCCTTTAAACCTCCCGCTTTGGCCAGGCTGTTGGTCACCTGCCCTGAAATGTCTGTATTTGGCTCAACGTCAAATCGTGTTGGGTAGCTGCCCTTGTGAAACAGCGTGCCACGTTTCACCATGTCAAAGGCACCTGACAAGTGTTAATTGTTGTCGTTGACAACTTGAAGAAACACACAGACTTTATTCAGCAATCCAGGCACTGTCAGAGGCAGCATACTTTCGCTTCTGATTGTTGCAACGGGAACATCAAAGCCTGAAAGCTATATTCTGTACGGAGAGGTGATTCTGGTCCATCTGCGTGATGCTCCCCCGTGGAGATGTTTGGTTCGAGGGCAGAATAGATGGTGTAACTAGACCCCCATTGGTGCACAAAGTGCCAAGGCAGTAGTACCGTTCCTACTTAGCATGCCTATGTTGTTCAAAGATATTTGCCCTGTGCCAAAGGGACTGAAACAGCATTAACTAACAGATGGTTTGATCTGAGAGAAACTTTGCACAAACTTTTCACACAACCCTGATAGTTTCTTGGCTTCTTGCAATCGGAGGTAAATGGGCGATCCAATGGAAGCATTCACGATGATGAAGCGATTCAGCGGGGAGGAGCGAAATTGTTTCCTCTGGTGGGGTGGGGGGTGGGGGGGGGGGGCAGTGCACAGTTCAAGGCAAGGGGCAGAACTTTAACATTAAAGCAGATAATCCAGAGATGAGGTCAGGAAGTCTCTTCCCCCTAAAAGCTGCTGAGGCTGATGTTCAATTGAAAATCTCAGAAGTGAGGTAGTAGGTTTATGGTTGGCAGGGATGTGTAAGGGTTATGGAGCCAGGTTAGGTTGATGGGGCCAGGATACAGATCACGTAGGGTGTAAATTAATGGTGGAAAAGGCCTTCCCTGAGTCTTCCCTCCGCCAGCTTGCATTCAGCAAGAAAAAAACTCACATAGAATTACATAGAATTTACAGTGCAGAAGGAGGCCATTCGGCCCATCGAGTCTGCACCGGCTCTTGGAAAGAGCACCCTACTCAAGGTTAACACCTCCACCCTGTCCCCATAACCCAGTAACCCCACCCAACACTAAGGGCAATTTTGGACATTAAGGGCAATTTATCATGGCCAATCCACCTAACCTGCACATCTTTGGACTGTGGGAGGAAACCGGAGCACCCGGAGGAAACCCACGCACACACGGGGAGGACGTGCAGACTCCGCACAGACAGTGACCCAAGCCGGAATCGAACCTGGGACCCTGGAGCTGTGAAGCGATTGTGCTATCCACAATGCTACCATGCTGCCACACGGTACCCAGCAGTTGAATTGAAAGCTAAAAGATTGAAGGGAATTAGAATTTGTATTCATTTATCATTTTTCACATCCTCATGAAGTCCCAAAAATATTCCATACTCAATGGTTAATTTCTTAATCCAAGATCCACTACAGAGATGTGAGCACAAAATTCCAGCACAGTACTGAGGGTATTGTTGCCAATTTGCACCGGAGGCGCCAATAATGTTGCTCTTTTTTTTTAATAAACATTTTATTGAGGTATTTTTGGTATTGTAACAACAACAAAATAAACAATGTACATGAAACTATAAACATAGTGTAAAAGCTGTCTCCCTCTCTTACAGGTCCCACCTTTATTAACCCCCTACTCTAAGCTAAACAAACCCCAGCCCCACCCCTCCGCTGACGATTAATTTTCCGTGAAGAAGTTGATGAACGGTTGCCACCTCCGGGCAAACTCTAACAGTGACCCTCTCAAGGTGAACTTTATTTTCTCCAGACAGAGAAATCTAGCCATGTCCGATAGCCAGGTCTCCGACTTCGGGGGCTTTGAGTCCCTCCAAGCTAATAGAATCCGTCTCCGGGCTACCAGGGAAGCAAAGGCCAGAACGTTTACCTCTTTCTCTTCCTGGATTCCCAGGTCTTCTGACACCCCGAAAATCGCCACCTCTGGACTCAGCGCCACCCTTGTTTTTCACACCGTGGGCATGACATCTGTAAACCCCTGCCAGAATCCCCTAAGCTTTGGACATGTCCAGAACATGTGGATATGGTTCGCTGATCCTCCCACACACTTTGCACACCTGTCTTCCACCCCAAAGAATCTGCTCATCCGGGCCACTGTCATGTGGGTCCAATGGACGATCTTGAATTGTATCAGGCTGAGCCTGGCACATGTTGTGGACGCGTTCACTCTACTCAACGCGTCCGCCCATAGACCATCCTCGCCTCCCAGCTCCTCCTCCCACTTGCGCCTCAGCTCCTTGGTCTGTGTCTCCTCTGACCCCATAGGTTCCTTGTAAATGTCAGAGACGCTCCCTTCTCCTACCCACCCTCTGGAAACTACCCTGTCCTGAATCCCCCTTAGCGGTAGGAGCGGGAAGGTTGATACCTGTTTATGTAGGCAGTCCCGTACCTGCGATATCTGAATTTGTTTTCCCTCGCCAACCCAAACTTCTCCTCCAGTGCCCTCATACTCGGAAAGCTCCCCTCTATAAACATATCCCCCATCTTCTCAATCACTGCTCTCCGCCATATCTGGAACCCCCCGCCCTTACTTCCCGGGGCAAACCGCTGATTATTACAGATTGGGGGCCAAACCGATGCTCCCTCTGCTCCCACATGTCTCCTCCATTGCCCCCAGACTCTCAGAGCCGCCACCACCATGGGGCTGGTGGAGTACTGTGCCGGCTGGAACGGCGGAGGCGCAGTTACCGACACCCTTGCATCAAGCCGCCTCCATACACTCCCATGCTGACCCCCCCCCCCACTTCCTGATCATGGCTATATTCGCCACCCAATAGTTACTAAAATTTGGCAGCGCCAGCCCGCCCTCTCCCCGACTCTGTTTAAGCATTACATTCCTTACCCGCGGGGTCTTGCCCGCCCAAACGAAGCCAGTGATCACTTTGTTGAGCCGTTTAAAAAAGGACCGCAGAATAGGATGGAGATTGAAACACGAACAGGAATCTCAGGTGGACCGTTATCTTCATCGTCTGCAGCCTCCCAGCCAGTGACAGCGGAAGCGCGTCCCACATCCGAAAATTGTCCTTCATTTGGTCGACTAGCCGGGCCAGATTTAATTTATGCAGCCGGTCCCACTCCCGTGCCACTTGAATGCCGAGGTACCTAAAGCTTCCCCCGACTAATCTGAACGGCAGCTCCCCCAATCGCCTCTCCTGTCCCCACGCCTGGACCGCAAACATCTCACTTTTCCCCATATTTAGCTTATACCCCGAAAAACGGCCAAATTCCCCTAGAATCCTCATGATTTCTTCCATCCCCTCTATTGGGTCCGATACATACAGAAGCAGGTCGTCTGCATAGAGCGAGACTCTGTGCTCCAACCCCCCCGGACCAGCCCCTTCCAGCCCCTTGTGGCTCACAGAGCAATTGCCAACGGCTCTATAGCTAACGCGAACAACAGTGGGGAGAGGGGCCATCCCTGTCTCGTCCCCTGGTGCAATCTAAAATAGTCCAATGTTGTCCTATTCGTCTGTACACTTGCCACAGGAGCCTGATACAACAACCTGACCCAGTCAATAAAGCCCCACCCAAATCTGAACCGTCCCAGTACCTCCCACAGATAATCCCATTCTACCCAATCAAAAGCCTTTTCTGCATCCATTGTGATCACTACCTACTTTCCGGGGGCATCATGATCACGTTTGACAACCTTCTTACATTGGCCATCAACTGCCTACCCTTAACAAACTCTTAACAAACCCCGTCTGGGCCTCCTCAATAACGTCTGGAACACAATCCTCAATTCTGGAGGACAAAGTTTTGGCCAGCAATTTAGCATCCACATTCAACAGGGATAATGTTGCCAAATTTACCAGATATGGCAGTTATTAATGATAATATTGCTTTTCAGAGTCGCCAGGTATCAAATGATACCACCACAAGGCTTTACCGGATAATCGATCAAAGACCAAACGACCATTTAGTCAGTTCAAGTTCAAAGATGGTTTATTTACACACAAGGATTACTTCGACATGCAACATAAAACGCTACAAGTTAAACTACACCTCACAACTACAACTTAACTTCAGGACAACCGGCTCTTTGCAGATGAACAAGGCCTGTGTTCGGATCTTGCGTGGCCGGGTAGAAGAAGTGGCTTCGTTTCTGCTGGGCTCATCCATCTGGTAGCGATCGTTGGTCTGGAACTTGTCTTTTGGTCGTAATGCTACACTTGGTTTTAGGCGTAGGCCGGGGCCAAGAGAGACCAAACACATGGCTGTGTCTCTTTTTATCACCCTGGGATTTCGCCCTCTTTGGGGCGGCCCTTAGCTTCGGACCCAATAATTCAGCAGGCTTCGATCACTGCCTTCGGTTTTGGCCAATCAAGGGGCGGGTGCCTTGATGGCTGGGCGTGTCCTGAACGGTCATTGACCTTGGCTGTTTGGGCTTTCTTAGCAAAGGGAGTGGTGCCGGTTAGTCTGCATCTGTATCGGTTACCCGAGTACAGTCCTTTTGTTCTGGGGAAATGGGCCATTAGAATGCAAATGAGCGGGAGTTTCGATCATGTCTAGCTACCTGGGTTGCAAATACACACACAAGCTCTGAGTCTGTCTGAGTCCTGGGTTGGCCATAATTACCATGGTCCTTTGCAGGTGGCCATCTGAGATGGCTACAGTGTACTGCACTATCAGAGGATCAGTACTGAGGGATCGCTGCACTGTCAGGGGGTCAGTACTGAGGGAGTGCTGCACTATCAGAGGGTCAGTACTGAGGGAGTTCTGGACTGTCAGAGTGTCAGTACTGAGGGAGCGCTGGACTGTTGGAGAGTCGGTACTGAGGGAATGCTGCACTGTCGGAGGGTCAGTACTGAGGGAGTGCTGGACTGTCAGAGGGTCAGTACTGAGGGAGTGCTGCACTATCAGAGGGTCAGTACTGAGGGAGTGCTGCACTATCAGAGGGTCAGTACTGAGGGAGTGCTGCACTATCAGAGGGTCAGTACTGAGGGAGTGCTGGACTGTCAGAGTGTCAGTACTGAGGGAGCGCTGGACTGTTGGAGAGTCGGTACTGAGGGAGTCCTGAACTATCGGAGGTTCAGTTCCAAAGGAGTGCTGCTCTGTCAGATTGTCTAAGCTGGGGGAATGCTGCACTGTCGAAGGATTTGTGTTGAGTAAGTGCTGCACTGTCAGAGAGTCCATGCTGAGGGAGTGCTGCACTGTCAGATTGTCTATGCTGAGGGAGTGCTGCTCTGTCAGATTGTCTATGCTGAGGGAGTGCTGCACTGTCAGATTGTCTATACTGAGGGAGTGCTGCACTGTCAGATTGTCTATGCTGAGGGAGTGCTGCACTGTCAGAGAGTCCATGCTGAGGGAGTGCTGCACTGTCAGATTGTCTATGCTGAGGGAGTGCTGCTCTGTCAGATTGTCTATACTGAGGGAGTGCTGCACTGTCAGATTGTCTATGCTGAGGGAGTGTTGCACTGTCAGAGAGTCCATGCTGAGGGAGTGCTGCACTGTCAGATTGTCTATGCTGAGGGAGTGCTGCACTGTCAGAGGCTCAATACTGAGGGAGTGCTGCACTGTCAGAGGGTCAGTACTGAGGGAGTGCTGCACTGTCAGAGAGTCCATGCTGAGGGAGTGCTGCACTGTCAGATTGTCTATGTTGAGGGAGTGTTGCACTGTCAGAGAGTCCATGCTGAGGGAGTGCTGCACTGTCAGATTGTCTATGCTGAGGGAGTGTTGCACTGTCAGAGAGTCCATGCTGAGGGAGTGCTGCACTGTCAGAGTCCATGCTGAGGGAGTGCTGCACTGTCAGAGAGTCCATGCTGAGGGAGTGCTGCACTGTCAGAGAGTCCATGCTGAGGGAGTGCTGCACTATCAGAGAGTCCATGCTGAGGGAGTGCTGCTCTGTCAGATTGTTTATACTGAGGGAGTGCTGCACTGTCAGATTGTCTATGCTGAGGGAGTGTTGCACTGTCAGAGAGTCCATGCTGAGGGAGTGCTGCTCTGTCAGATTGTCTATGCTGAGGGAGTGCTGCACTGTCAGAGAGTCTATACTGAGGGAGTGCTGCACTGTCAGTGGGTCAGTACTGAGGGAGTGCTGCACTGTCAGAGAGTCCATGCTGAGGGAGTGCTGCACTGTCAGATTGTCTATGCTGAGGGAGTGTTGCACTGTCAGAGAGTCCATGCTGAGGGAGTGCTGCTCTGTCAGATTGTCTATGCTGAGGGAGTGTTGCACTGTCAGAGAGTCCATGCTGAGGGAGTGTTGCACTGTCAGAGAGTCCATGCTGAGGGAGTGCTGCTCTGTCAGATTGTCTATACTGAGGGAGTGCTGCACTGTCAGATTGTCTATGCTGAGGGAGTGTTGCACTGTCAGAGAGTCCATGCTGAGGGAGTGCTGCTCTGTCAGATTGTCTATGCTGAGGGAGTGCTGCACTGTCAGAGAGCCCATGCTGAGGGAGTGCCGCACTGTCAGATTGTCTATGCTGAGGGAGTGCTGCACTGTCAGAGGCTCAGTACTGAGGGAGTGCTGCACTGTCAGAGGGTCAGTACTGAGGGAGTGCTGCACTGTCAGAGAGTCCATGCTGAGGGAGTGCTGCACTGTCAGAGGGTCAGTACTGAGGGAGTGCTGCACTGTCAGAGGGTCCATGCTGAGGGAGTGCTGCTCTGTCAGATTGTCTATGCTGAGGGAGTGCTGCACTGTCAGAGAGTCCATGCTGAGGGAGTGCTGCACTGTCAGAGGATCTGCTCTGAGGGAGTGCTGCACTGTCAGAGAGTCTATGCTGAGGGAGTGCTGCACTGTCAGATTGTCTATGCTGAGGGAGTGTTGCACTGTCAGAGAGTCCATGCTGAGGGAGTGCTGCACTGTCAGAGAGTCTATGCTGAGGGAGTGCTGCGCTGTCAGAGAGTCCATGCTGAGGGAGTGCTGCACTGTCAGAGAGTCCATGCTGAGGGAGTGCTGCACTGTCAGAGAGTCCATGCTGAGGGAGCGCTGCACTGTCAGATTGTCTAAACTGAGGGAGTGCTGCACTGTCAGAGAGTCCATGCTGAGGGAGTGCTGCACTGTCAGATTGTCTAAACAGAGGGAGTGCTGCACAGTCAAAGGATTTGCTCTGAGGGAGTGCTGCACTGTCAGAGAGTCTATGCTGAGGGAGTGCAGCACTGTCAGAGGGTCTGATCTGAGGGAGTGCTGCACTGTCAGAGAGTCCATGCTGAGGGAGTGCTGCATTGTCAGATTGTCTAAACTGAGGGAGTGCTGCACTGTCAGATTGTCTAAACTGAGGGAGTGCTGCACTGTCAGATTGTCTATGCTGAGGGAGTGCTGCACTGTCAGATTGTCTATGCTGAGGGAGTGCTGCACTGTCAGAGAGTCCATGCTGAGGGAGTGCTGCACTGTCAGATTGTCTATGCTGAGGGAGTGCTGCACTGTCAGATTGTCTATGCTGAGGGAGTGCTGCACTGTCAGAGAGTCCATGCTGAGGGAGTGCTGCACTGTCAGATTGTCTAAACTGAGGGAGTGCTGCACTGTCAGATTGTCTATGCTGAGGGAGTGTTGCACTGTCAGAGAGTCCATGCTGAGGGAGTGCTGCACTGTCAGAGAGTCCATGCTGAGGGAGTGCTGCACTGTCAGATTGTCTATGCTGAGGGAGTGTTGCACTGTCAGAGAGTCCATGCTGAGGGAGTGCTGCAATGTCAGATTGTCTAAACTGAGTGAGTGCTGCACTGTCAGAGAGTCCATGCTGAGGGAGTGCAGCACTGTCAGAGAGTCCATGCCAGAGACTCAAATAGGCAGGGTATCTATTGGACAGGATTTCACAACAGAATGTGCTGGAGAGAGCTGCACAGGAGAGTCCAGGGCAGGAGTGAGCAGCGCTGGTTTTAGTTCTGTACAGTGCTCCAGTGCCTCTGGTTAACAACCTACAAGAAGAAAATTAACTCTGGAACAAAACAGTAGAAAGGTGATTTCTTGAGCTATGCTTTTGTCAATTGTGCCAATGCAAATAAGGATGCAAAGCCCATGCGTGTTATAAGCAGGGAAGTACTGGCAAATGAGAGGAGAAGTTCAGATTTTGAAAGAGAAGTGCTGGGTGAAAAATTCCTTTTGAGTTTGAGACCCCAGAGTCAATTACCTTACAGCCGACACCAAATTAAAAGACAACGCTGCTGTACCTGACCTGTGATACCACATTCCAAACATGCCAAAAGTCCACGAGTCTGTCATCATTCTGGTGCAACATCTCCCAGGAGTATCCAGTGCTGAGTAAAACAAGCATTTTGTTGCTATGCCCTTCACAGCGACCTACACGTGCGAGGGTTGGATTTTCCGTTTTCGTAAAGGTGAAGACGACACAAAGGGACTGGCTGAAATCTGCACCTGATATGTGCATTACCCTCTGCTCCTTTGAACCTGATTCAAGTGAGATCGTGAGGACCAAGCACATTAAAGGTAAGCAAACGTGGCGTGGGTCCCGAAGGTCGGCCAGTTAGCAAAAGTGGGGCCCTGGAAAAAAGGTTGGAGAAACATGTCCTATATTATACCAGTGACTAGACTTCAACACCACTTCATTGGCTGTAAATTATATAACACCCTGAGGTCAGGAAAGGCACTATATAAATGGAAGTTCATTTTCTGCAGGGACTATGGTCTTAGGCCATTGCGCCCAGAACCTCGATTAGTGATGGTAACATTAAAGAATTTATTAAAACCTGTTCAAGCTTTACCCCAACTGAGGAATCTGACAAGGTGCGTGACTTGAACATATCCCGTTTACTTTAATTTTATTATAATCGATGCTTTTGAACCTGCACAATAAAAGATCATACTGACAAATATAAAAGGAACGGGTTAAAGAGGATCGGAGTTATTGGGCCTTTCTTGACTCTTTGTAATATGATAGGCAGGCAAGGATACCATCAAAACGATTGTTCTGCCATCTCTGAATGTTCACAGCTCCAATTTCCTGCCGTCGCAAATCTAACACTTCACTGAACTCAATAAGTATCCAGTAGATATTGAAGTTACTTCCAATGTCAATTGCAGAAAAGAAGTAGGGACACATTCACATGAGGCCGAACAATTGCACGAGGGAGGCTTCAGAGAGCGCATTGACTAAATAAAGGACACGAGTTTCGAAAACATCTATTACTGACATTTGAAAGAACTCTGACTCGTCCTTCCCACGGAAAAGGTCCCGCAACCTGCTTCCCGCCTGAGACAGAGCAAGGTATTACAATATCGGAGAGAAAGGGAGAATTGAATTGCTCCTGCAATGTGTCCCCTCCCGAAACCTCCTCAGAAACAGAGGTGTAATTCATTCAGCAGGCAACCTGAGAAGGATTGAGGAGTGCCACGGTTCAGACTGTTGAATTAAAGTTACAGAGAAATATCGCATTATAACAAACCTCCCAAGCAAGACTGTTCCCAGGATCCTCTCTTACTTAACGGATGAAATCCCTTCTGAACCAGTCAATGTATCCGCTTCAGTGAAACTCCAGGTCGGAATTAAATCGGCACTCTGGGCAAAAGCTCAACATCAAGGTCTCCTTCAGGTTCGTAGGCCGAGAGTTACAGATGCAAGTCGTCCCCGAGTCAGGGAGGTTGTGGGTCCAAACCCCACCCTCGAGCCCAAAGCAAAAATACAAACAACCTGGCACTGGCGTGCAGTATGGAGGGAGTGCTGCTCCGTTGGGGAAAATCAAATTCATAGAATCCTGACAGTGCAGGAGGAAGCCATTCGGCACATCGAATCCAAACCGACCCTCCGAACGAGCACTCTGTCCGGGTCCCACTTCCCCATCCACCCCGCCCTATCCTAGCAACCTAATCTCCACATCCATGGATACTAAGGGGTAATGTATCATGGACAATCCAGCTAATCCGTGCACCTTTGGACTGTGGGGGGGAAACCTGAGCACCCGGAGGAAACCCACGCACACCCGGGGAGAATGTGCAAACTCCACCCCGAGTGTCCAGGCCAACTTTGATCCGTTATCACCCAAAACAATTTGATTATGACCACACAGCTACTTGTCGGAGCTTGCATTGTACAACAGGTTGGTTGCACTTTTTACATGACTGCAGAGACTACACTTGAAAAAAGTAGTTAATTGATTGTAAAGTGCTTTGGGACATCCTGCAGCCATGAACGGCGCTATATAAATGCACGCCTTTCTTGTTTTTCTTTGCTTTGAGAAAGGATGCAGAAACAGCTTGCATCAAATCAGGAGAAATCCTGAAAGAGCATCTCCATTACTGTGTGATTGGCAGCTTTTTTAGCCTTATTTATGAAGCTATGTGAAACAGATCTTGCAGCCAAAATTCCATGCCATGTCGGCTTAATTCAACAGGCCAGGATTTGGCATTGAGATAATGGACTAAAGGTGAACTGAAAAAAATAGCTGGAGAAACCGTAGTTCGTGTCAAAGATGGTTAAAATTGATTTCACATTATCACATTTTATAAATGATAAGCTTTGACAATAAGAATAGTACCAATAAAATGATATGTAATATTATTACCATCAAATGTCACTGAAATAAAACAACAGAACACAATTCTAAACATCCTTCACATCTCCCCAACTCCAGATATTTGAGTTATTAGAAGGCTGCATCAGTCTACCAGCTACAGAAAACTCAATGTGCCCAGTGAAGCATGTTACAATCCTTTAATAACTTCAAATCTACACCAGTAAATGTCACCAGTTTACTATTAAACGATTAATGACTTTGAGATCCTTGAGCTAATATAGGAGCAGTGATCTCAGGAGATAGATTGCATGGCAAGGTTAAATATTGCAAGGCAATCAAAAATTCATTTCTCAATTTCATATTAAATAAGGCCACGCCTTATCCTGTTTATGAAATTCACAAATTTTGTGCACCAGCCTAAGGTGCTTCATTAATATGAGGACCGTCTTGGCACTCTTTCTGTTGTGGTATATGTTCAGATGCTGTTCCAACCAATGTTTGCCACGGTTGTTCCAAATCCGCCTTCAACTCCAGTGTTATCAAGTGTTTATTTCAATTTAGAGTACCCAATTCTTTTTTTTTAATTACGGGACAACTTGGCGTGACCAGTCCACCGACACATCTTTTTGGGGTTGTGGAGGTGAGACCCACGCAGACACGGGGAGAATGTGCAAACTCCACATGGGCAGTGACCCGGGGCCGGGATGGAACCCGAGTCCTCGGCGTCATAGGCAGCAGTGCTAACCACTGCGCCGCAGTGCCATCCTCGGGTTATCAGGCTGAGAGGAAACAATTTTAAGGCGAGTGTTTCAATGCAGTGTAGGGTGAGATTTTGGAGAAAAACATGTTTCTTCTAGGCAAACGGCTGTTGGAAATCTAGGGCGGGATTCTCTGCGATCGGCGCGATGGCCCACCGCCGGCGTCAAAAAACGGCAGGGAACCATTCCGGCATCGGACCGACCGGAAGTAGTGGAATTCTCTGCACTTCCGGGATCTAGGCCGGTGCTTGAGGGGTTGGCACGGCGACAGCCGGCGTCGAAGGGACTGCGTGAGTTAGCGCATGCACAGACCGGCCGGTGTATTCTAGCGCAGGGAGGTGTCTTCTCCGCGTCGGCCATGGCGGAGTCCTTCAGGGGCCGGCACGGAAGGAAGAAGTGCCCCCACGGCACAGGCCCGCCGGTAGGCCCCGATCGCGGGCCAGGCCACCGCGGGCCCCCCCCCCCCCCCCCCCGGGTTAGATCCCCCCGCACCTCCCAGAGAACTGCATCAGCCAACTTACCTGCCAGGTCCCACCGTGTGGGACCATGTCCAATCCACGCCAACGGGACAGGCCAAAAACGGGCGGGCGCTCGGCCTATCGGGGCCCAGAGAATCGCCGGGGGGGGCTGCTGCCAATGGCCCCCAACCAGCGGGGTGTGAACCCCGCCCCCACCCAAAAACCGGCGCCGGGGAATATGACAGCCGATGCCGGGGCGGTGGGGCGAGACTCACGCCACCCTCCGGGGATTCTCTGACCCAGTGGGGATTGGAGAATCCCCCCCCTAATGTTTGAGAAGCAGAATTGAAATGTTTGAGAAGCAGAATTGCAGCTACAGTGAAGATGTCTATTTGGCATTTCGATGGACATCAATTCCTCAGTTATGTATATAGAGAGAAAACCATTAGATCAGAGATGATAGCCGGGATTCTCCGAGCCCGTGCTGGGTCGGAGAATCGCCGGGGGGGGCGAATCCCGCCACTCCGCTCCGACACCAATCACGCTGGCGCAGTCGCTGCGGCACTGGTCGGGGGCCGTTGAAAGTGGCCCCCGCGGCAATTCTGCGTGCTAGACAGCCCGAGTGCTCGCCGAGTCCCGCCGGTGTCGTTTGCGTATAGAACATAGAACATAGAACACTACAGCGCAGTACGGGCCCTTCGGCCCTCGATGTTGCGCCGACCTGTGAAACCATCTGAAGCCTATCTGACCTACACTATTCCATTTTCATCCATATGTCTATCCAGTGACCACTTAAATGAATGCCCTTAAAGTTGGCGAGTCTACTACTGTTGCAGGCAGGGTGTTCCACACCCCTACTACTCTCTGAGTAAAGAAACTGCCTCTGACATCTGTCCTATATCTATCACCCCTCAATTTAAAGCTATGTCCCCTCGTGTTGGTCATCACCATCCGAGGAAAAAGACTCTCACTGTCCACCCTATCTAACCCTCTGACTATCTTATATGTCTCTATTAAGTCACCTCTCAGCCTTCTCCTCTCTAACGAAAACAACTTCAATTCCCTGAGCCTTTCCTCGTAAGACCTTCCCTCCATACCAGGCAACATCCTAGTAAATCTCCTCTGAACCCTTTCCAAAGCTTCCACATCCTTCCTATAATGTGGTGACCAGTACTGCACGCAGTACTCCAGGTGCGGCCGCACCAGAGTTATGTACAGCTGCAGCATGACCTTGTGGTTCCGAAACTCAATCCCCCTGCTTATAAAGGCTAGCACACCATATGCCTTCTTAACAGCCCTATTAACCTGGGTGGCAACTTTCAGGGATTTATGTACCTGGATGCCGAGATCTCTCTGTTCATCTACACTACCAAGAATTTTGCCATTAGCCCAGTACTCTGCATTCCTGTTACTCCTTCCAAAGTGAACCACCTCACACTTTTCCGCATTAAACTCCATCTGCCACCTCTCAGCCCAGCTCTGCAGCTTATCTATGTCCCTCTGTATCCTATAACATCCTTCAGCACTATCCACAACTCCACCGACCTTCGTGTCATCTGCAAATTTACTAACCCATCCTTCTACACCCTCTTCCAGGTCATTTATAAAAATGACAAACAGCAGTGGCCCCAAAACAGATCCTTGCGGTACACCACTAGTAACTGAAAATGAAAATGAAATGAAAATCGCTTATTGTCACGAGTAGGCTTCAATGAAGTTACTGTGAAAAGCCCCTAGTCGCCACATTCCGGCGCCTGTCCAGGGAGGCTGGTACGGGAATCGAACCGTGCTGCTGGCCTGCTTTAAAAGCCAGCGATTTAGCCTTGTGAGCTAAACCAGTGAGCTAACTGAACTCCAGGATGAACATTTGCCATCAACCACCACCCTCTGTCTTCTTTCAGCTAGCCAATTACTGATCCAAACCGCTAAATCACCTTCAATTCCATACTTCCTTATTTTCTGCAATAGCCTACCATGGGGAACCTTATCAAACGCCTTACTGAAATCCATATACACCACATCAACAGCTTTACCCTGATCCACCTGTTTGGTCACCTTCTCAAAAAACTCAATAAGGTTTGTGAGGCATGACCTACCCTTCACAAAACCGTGTTGACTATCACTAATCAACTTGTTCTTTTCAAGATGATTATAAACCCTATCTCTTATAACCTTTTCCAACATTTTACCCACAACGGAAGTAAGGCTCACAGGTCTATAATTACCAGGGTTGTCTCTACTCCCCTTCTTGAACAAGGGGACAACATTTGCTATCCTCCAGTCTTCCGGCACTATTCCTGTCGACAAAGACGACATAAGGATCAAGGACAAAGGCTCTGCAATCTCCTCCCTGGCTTCCCAGAGAATCCTAGGATAAATCCCATCTGGCCCAGGGGACTTATCTATTTTGACATTTTCCAAAATTGCTAACACCTCCTACTTTTGAACCTCAATTCCATCTAGCCTGGTCGACTGAACCTGAGTGTTCTCCTCGACAACATTGTCTTTCTCCAGTGTAAACACTGACGAAAAATATCCATTTAACGCTTCCCCTATCTCCTCTGATTCCACACACAACTTTCCACTACTATCCTTGATTGGCCTTAATCTTACTCTAGTCATTCTTTTGTTCCTGATATACCTATAGAAAGCCTTAGGGTTTTCCTTGATCCTATCCGCCAACTACTTTTCGTGTCCTCTCCTCGCTCTTCTTAACTCTCCCTTTAGGTCCTTCCTGGCTAACTTGTAACTCTCAAGTGCCCTAACTGAGCCTTCATGTCTCATCCTAACATAAGCCTTCCTCTTCCTCTTGACAAGTGCTTCAACTTCCTTAGTAAACCATGGTTCCCTTGCTCGACAACTTCCTCCCTGCCTGACAGGTACATACTTATCAAGGACACGCAGTAGCTGTCCCTTGAAAAAGCTCCACATTTCGATTGTACCCATCCCCTGCAGTTTCCTTCCCCATCCTATACATCCTAAATCTTGCTGAATAGCATCATAATTGCCTTTCCCCCAGCTATAATTCTTGCCTTGCGGTATATACCTATCCCTGCCCATTGCTAAAGTAAACATAACCGAGTTGTGATCACTATCACCAAAGTGCTCACCTACATCTAAATCTAACACCTGGCCGGGTTCATTACCCAGTACCAAAACCAATGTGGCCTCGCCCCTTGTTGGCCTGTCTACATACTGTGTCAGAAAACCCTCCTGCACACACTGCACAAAAACTGACCCATCTACAGGTACTCGAACTATAGTATTTCCAGTCAATATTTGGAAAGTTAAAGTCCCCCATAACAACTACCCTGTTACTCTCGCTCCTGTCGAGAA
The DNA here is from genome assembly GCF_902713615.1 of Scyliorhinus canicula. NCBI lineage: Eukaryota > Metazoa > Chordata > Chondrichthyes > Carcharhiniformes > Scyliorhinidae > Scyliorhinus > Scyliorhinus canicula. The sequence goes on from NC_052160.1 coordinate 23,042,440, forward strand.
TCATCTTTGCAATCCTTTCCTCTACATCTCTGGAACTATTCGGAGGTCTATAGACAACTCCCAACAGGGTGACCTCTCCTCTACTGTTCCTAACCTCGGCCCAAACTACCTCAGTAGACGAGTCCTCAAGCGTCCTTTCTACCACCGTAATACTTTCCTTGATTAACAATGCCACACGCCCCCCCCCCCTCTTTTACCATCTTCTCTGTTCTTACAGAAACATCTAAATCCTGGAACCTGCAACAACCATTTCTGTCCCTGCTCTACCCATGTCTCCGAAATCGGCACAACATCGAGATCCCAGGTACCAACCCATGCTGCAAGCTCACCCACCTTATTCCGGATGCTCCTGGCGTTGAAGTAGACACACTTCAAACCAGCGTCCTGCTTGCCGGTGCCCTCTTTCGAACTTTTAACCCTATCCCTGACCTCACTACTCTCAACATCCTGTACACTGGGACTACAATTTAGGTTCCCATCCTCCTACCCGGCGGGACCTCGCCATTCTGGTTGCGGGGGCCGTCCTGGTGGGTGGGCGGTGGAGCCGACTCGAGGGGAGGCCTCCACAGTAGCCAGGCCCGCGATCGGGGCAACCGATCAGCGGGCGCGCTAATTCCGGGGGGAGGCCTACGTTCCTCCTCGCCGGGCCCCTGTAGGGCTCCACCATGTTGCCCGCGGGCCAGTGCGGAGTTGGCCATGGCGTGCATGCGCCTTCGGCGCCGGAGCAGTGCACAGCACTCCAGCGGCATTGTAGCCCCCGGGGAAGGGGTGATTGCCTGGGCCTGGAGGCCGTTGACGCCAGCATCACTCGCGCCGGTTTTGACGCAGGCGTCAACACTTGGCCGGGTTTTCAGAGAATACCGGCTGTGAGCTATTGAGAGATTTTCCCAAATAAAAATAAATCTCTCGTATTATGCTTATATAAACCTGTGCAGATGTTCCTCTTTCTATGTCCAGACATAATTCAGGATCTGGCGAATTAGCCAATGGCAAGAAGGTCAACAATAGCACTCTTGCATTGTGAACGAGTTGGTTTCTGTGGTCAGGTCCTACACACATATTTGTTCCTCTTCTGTTAGGGTTGCCAACTCTGCCTGGATATATACCTGGAGGTAATCAGCACATCATCTCTTGTCTCTGGCCACCATGCCCCCACCATTGGTTGTCCACACTGCTTTACCCAGCCAATTGGAGATGGTCCAAAATTTCTGGTACCTGACTCTGGATGATTCTTGACCATCAGTCAAGACGTAGAAGAACAAGGACAGCAGATACATGGGAACCCCACCGCCTGCAAGTTCCCCTCCAAATCGCTCGCTACATTGACTTGGAAATATATCGGCGATCTTTCACTGTCACTGGGTCGATACCCTGGAACTCGCTCCCTAACAGCACTGGGGGTGCACCTACACCACATGGACTGCCGCAGTTCAAGGCAGCCCACCACCACCTTCTCAGGGGTATTTAGGGATGGGCAATAACTGATGTCCCAGCCATCGATACCCACATCCCATGAAAAAAAAGTCCACCAGCCTTTTCTATATCAGATCTCAAAACTCATAAAAACATTGAAAAAAATATTTTAAAAATCACACAATTTCTTTTTCACTCCCCCCACCCCCCACCTAGGTGTTGCTAGTAGCAGTATCCAGGTGATCAAGCTTCAATTCCTGAAGACCCTCTGGCAGTCTTGGAGGGATGCCAATGCTACACTCAACTGCCTTCACTACAAAATGTCACCAAGGCATTGCTTTCCTCATGGAATTATTCTCGTGTTGGCCTTTTCACTCACTTAGCAACCAAATGAAAATATACCCACCTCAAAGATGAGTGCTGTGTTTTGCAGACCACAAACGAGTCCGGATCGAGTAGATTTAAGGAAACCTTGTTTATTAGCACACACTAGTATTTACACTAGTATTTTTACTGGTACATACACCAGATCCCAGCCAGGTCTGAACTGCCTTGCATGGCCGACTTTATACAGAACGTAACTATGGATGATTTAGGGTTCCCCGCCCCTTTAGCGGGGGCAGCTCGTATTCGGCGAGACTCCCTGGGAGGTTGATTGCCCCAATCCTGTCGGTCTCGTGCGGGTTAGAACACTATGTAGAAGGGGAAAGGGACTCTTCCTCATAGAACCTGGCCTTTTGCTAACTGCCTTCTCCCACTCCTGCCGCCGGATAGGTCCCCCCAGAACTTATTCCACAGGTCTGTTAGACCCTCGTGTAACGAATGCCTATCTGACCCACCTTCTAGTCTCCAACTCGTGTCTCCCCCCCCCCCCCCCCCCCCACCCTCACCCTCACCCCCACACCCACCTGAGGTGTGAACCAATTCTTTGGAGCGAACAATTTGTCCGGAGCAGTTTTGTCAATTCACTTCATGATCTTGGAAGTTTCAGTTGAGGGTCCCCTCTCCCTGGAAAATCCCACGTAGAAAGATCAAAAGCCACAAAAGCAAAGGGATCTGATTTCTCTGCCGTGCAATGATTAAAACCTCAAGGTCATGTATGCTGTAAGTCCCGCGAGGTGTGGAGTTCAGCAATGTACTTCTGACATCCATCAATTGCAGACACTTAACTGGAAAACAATAACAAAGAACACATTCTTTCTATATTTTGACAGTTCCCATTGTTTGGCAGTGGAGGTGGGGGCCTGGGGGTTGTCACACTGAAATGAGAGATAGCAATACGAAGAAAACATGTATATAAAAAACTCTGAGGTCTTATTGGAAGCCACATCAATTTTGTTCCCTGTGTGTCCCTGATCCTCCATGAACCATCTGCGTTGATCCTTCACCACCTGCTTCCTGAAAACAAAAAAGGAGAAAATGTCACAAAAAGCCAGTCAGTCGATCCTCTATCCCAGCATCCATTCAGCAAGTGAAAGGACCCCACCATCAGGGAAGAACTGCAGGTGCTGCGGTTTAATCCCCCAGAAAGGCTTTCATTTCTATAGCGCCTATCACAACCTCAGAATGACCCGAAATGCATTGCAGCCAAGGAAATGCTTTTGAAAGGTCAGTTTCTGTGGCAATGCCGGAAACATGATAGATACTTTGCACTCAGCAAACTCCCACACCCAGCACAGCAGTGTGATCATTGTTGTTGTGATGTCGATCGAGGAATAAATACAGGTCAGAAAACCCTGAGCCGCACTTCCGAAAACGGAACATATCCAAAAACTAAAACGTTTTTATGAACGGCAATGCGGTTAATATCCATGTTAATAAAAGCAACATAAGGACCCGAAGTGGAGAAACAAGTGGAGGAACTGCAGACTACAGCTTGCCTCGGTTTATTGCAATACAACCAGCCCGAGGTTTATCATATATACAGCAGATCCAAAAATCCAAAAGTACCAAAATACAATCATTTCCAAGAGTTTCAGACACTCAGCCTGTATTGCCTAGGACACTGGGTTTGACTCATTTTCTCTTCTTTGAAATAGTTCCATCAAACCTTTTACATCTGCCTCAGGAGGCAATTCGGGCCTCCATTATCGGAAAGACCTCACACCTGGAAGTACTGCACCCCCTCCCTCCAGTACAGGTACAGGGAGAGCAACCCAGACCTCTGTGCTTCAGCAACTGGAGTGGAACCTGAACCCACAGCCTTCGTACTCAGAGCTCCATTCTCTAGTTTCTCTGCTACCTGCTCTCAAACTCTTTCTGGGTTTGCCTGGTCCTTTAAACCCACCTCCTCTTTCCTCGATATTCCCACTAAACTGCTGATGGCCCAAGTTCCCCTCCTGGCTCACGTGCTAGCTGATGTAACTGGTTCTCCGTCTTCAGGAGTTGTCCCTCTCTCCTATAAATCTGCCGTCATCACCCCCTCCCTTCATAAAGCCAACCATCCACTCCCACAGTCCTGGCAAACTATCGTCCCATTTCCAATTCCCTTTCCCCGGAAGTCGCCTCCCAAATCCGTTCCCATCTTTCTCGGAGCTCCGTGTTGAATCTGTACAATCAGGTACACACAGGCGGACAGTCAGAATGTTATGCCATGCGCCACGGCGGAGGCCAAAAGGGATTGAGCCATGTCGTCTTCCCGTTCAGTATGTGCCACAACCGGCTAACAGCCACGTGAACTATCGGCAATTCAAGGAGGACTGGCGATAGAGAGAGAGAAACAAAAGGGAGAAAGAGAGAGAAAGAGAGAGACCATTGACAGAGCCACAAAGCTTTGAGACTGCCCCTCCTAGTGCGCTTTGGGCTAGCTTTGATTCTTAGTGAACTGCCCCAGAGGCAGACAATGAATTCGAGCAGAATTCATTGGAGAATTTGGTGTGAGTGCAAAGTGCTGGCTAAATACAGAACAGCAGGGATAATATTGCAGGACTGCTGTGGTGGTGGTGGGGGGGGGGGGGGGGGGGGGGTGTCTAATTTAGCAGCACCAAGCACTTTGAGAATAGAGCTCCTGGGGTCAATAGGTGTGGAATTGAAGTCAGTCATGTGCTATGGGCTAATGGGTGGTGAGTAATGGATTGAGACAGGCCGCAGTCATTTCACAGAAGACCATTAAACACCATCACAGATAAAAAAAAACCATCATCCTTTCTGCCTGAGCAGGATTCAAATTCAACTCCCATAGTATTGACCCATTGTGCCTCCCACTTCAAAGAGCAAGTATTTAAAAGCCGCAGTTCATAACACGCTCCTATTGCAAAGGTCCGAAGCAAGCAGCAACTTACATTTATATTTCAATATAGTAAAACATTGCAAGGCGCTTCACTGAAGTGAAGATCCTCCGACACCAAACCACACATAAGGAGGCAGCGGCATAGCAGTGTTGTCACTGGACTAGCAAACCAGAGGCCCAGAGTAATGCTTTGGGGACCCAGGTTCAAATCCCCCATTTGCCGACGATGAAATATTAATTCAGTAAAGAAAACTGGAATGAAAAGAACAATAATGATCCTGAAATCATTGTCGATTGTTGTAAAAACCCATCTGGTTCACTCATGCCCTTTAGCGAAGGAAATCTGCAGGTCTGGTCTACATGTGACTCCAGACCCATAGCTAAGTGATGACTCTTAACTGCCCCCTAGGGATGGGCAATAAACGCTGGCCCAGCCTGCGATGGTCACTTCCCATGAACGAATATGGCAGGTGAAGTTAGATCCAGGTTAGATCCAGCGCCTTAACGGAGTAGAGATAGAGATAAAAACAGAAAATGATGGATAAACTCAGCAGGTCTGGCAGCATCTGTGGAGAGAGAAACAGAATTAATGTTTCGAGTCCTTATGACCATCCTACAGATTTGGCTGGTTTATGGAGGGCATTCCAGAACTTAGGGCCGAGACAAGACAAAGTCAGCAGTAATGGAGCGAACAAAAACTGGCAATACGCCAGAGGTCAGAATTGGAGGGGTGCTTGGAAGATTCTGGTGCTGAAGAAGATTACAGAGAGAGGGGGAGGGCTGAGTCACAGAAAGATTCAAAAACAGTGATGAGAAATGTAAAATCAAGATTTGTTGGGCTCACCTCCTACGTAGGCTCGTTCGAATATTTCCTTATTTGGTGCAGGCTCAGATTATAATGTTTTATAACAGTCTTTATTGTCACAAGTAGGCTTACATTAACACTGTAATGAAGTTACTGTGAAAAGCCCCTAGTTGCCACATTCCGGCGCCTGTTCGGGTACACGGAGGGAGAATTCAGAATGTCCAATTCAGCCAACAGCTCATCTTTTGGGACTTGTGGGAGGAAACTGGAGCACCCGGAGGAAACCCACGCAGACACGGGGAGAACGTGCAGACTCCGCACAGACAGTGACCCAAGCCGGGAATCGAACCTGGGACCCGGACACTGTGAAGCAACAGTGCTAACCACTGTGCGTCTGTGGCACCCTTTAAGGTAATTTCATGGTAATTGGCAAAAAAGAGGCCGTGATGACATGAGGAAAAACCTTTACATGCAGCGAGAGGTTTGGTTCTAGAATGCACTGCCTGAGGGTGTGGTGGAGGCAGGGCCATTGTGGCATTCTAAAGGCAATTGAATACTTGTCTGAAGGAACTATATTTGCAGGACTCTGGGAGAAAGGCCCGGGAGTGGGGGCTAGGTGAGTCGCACATGCAGATCAAGAGCCGGTCACGGACACAGTGAGGCAAATGGTCTCCTGCTGTGCTGTAACCATTCTCTGCTTCTGCATTGTTGGTGCCGTCAGGCAAGGAGGAGTGGATGGTGGCGACAGAGTGGTACTAAAGCAGACGGAGAAGCGGATGATAATCCATCATTCCCCGCTCCAAAGTCTGAGCATTGCTCATGTTGAGCCGAGGGATTTAGTTACACCTTATTAATAATAATCCTTGGAACACAGTTAAACCATGTTAAAAGAAAATGGAATGTAGACGTGCAACTTTCCAATCTGAGACGTTTCATCCAGCGACTAAATCTAATTAGCTTTAAAAGGCACGTGCTACTATTGCAACGGCAGATTAATTAACTCCTGTTTCTTGTGTGCTGGCTGTTGAGACGTCAGAACAGGAACATCAATATTCCTCACATTGAAGTTCCATTTTTGATATTAAGTAAGTGTCTTTCTTCATTACAAGCCGTCCGCTTGCCTGTTTTGTCTTTTTCTGATGATGCAACAAGATTGTTCCCCACCCCCCCCCCCCCCCCCCCCCATTATTTAGAAAGCAGCTAAGTTGAAATAATTACAATCAGCATCTTGAATCTATGGAGTAGCAGATGGTTAGAGGCTGAAAGCCCGTGAACAGGTTTTTCCCTGGTTAATTCTAGCCTTGTATGCTAGTGAAGGCTGAGCTCATCTGGGGAGCAGATAATAGCTCTTGCGATGCATGGTTGATCATCTGCTCAATCTACTAGACGCAAGCTAGTGAATAACTTCAGGATGTACATTTACACCGTGCTTCTCATGTAAAAGAACATCTCCAGGCACCTCACCAGGGACGAAGCAGGCTGACACACCGAGCCAAGTTGCCAAATCTGCTTGGACATGTTCCTGGAGGTGGCATCACCTCCTCGCTATTTTCCAAACTCCCTGCAACCCCTCCCCCAAGCAAGCATTCCCCTCACCATCAGTGAACACATATGTCCATCCCCACGATCTCCCGCCTTCCTACCCAATTGTTCTTGGCCTGTGAGCGCTGCTGGTTTAGCCAATATTTGTTGCCCATCCCTAATTGCACTTGGAAAGGTTGTGACCCTTCTCTCGATCCGCTTTACCCATGTGGCGTATGTACACCCAGAGCAATTTTTCCGCTCGTGGTTTGCTGCATCTTAGTGGTTTGCTGGGCCATTGCAGAGGGGAGTCACGTACAGACCAGAGTGGGTAAAGGTGGGCCATTTCCTTCCCTAAAAATCATTATGTAGTCCGTGTTGAGTTTGCACATTCTCCCCGTGTCTGCGTGGGTTTCACCCCCACAACCCAAAGATGTGCAGGTTAGGTGGATTGGCCACGCTAAATTGCCCCTTTATTGGCAAAAAAAATAATTGGGCACTCTAAATTTTTTTTAAAAGCATTATGTAAACCAGATGAGGCTTATTTTTAACAACAATCTGATGGTTTCATGATAATTATTCATGAGACTTTTATTAATGAATAAATTAATACATTGAATTTAAATTCCCCAAAGCTGCGGTGGGATTTAAATTTGTATCTGTGGACCTGAAATACTAATCCAGAAGCATGATTGTAGAATCCCTACAGTGTAGAAGGAGACCATTCAGCCCATTGAGTCTGCACCAATTCTTGGAAAGAGCATCCTACCTCAGTCCACACCTCCACCCTATCCTCGTAACCCCACCATTTGGACACTAAGGGGCACTTTAGCATGTCCAATCCACCTAACCTGCATATCTTTGGACTGTGGGAGGAAACCAGAGCAAGCGGAAGAAACACATGCAGGCACAGGGAGAACATGCAGACTCCACACAGACAGTGACCCAAGGCCGGAATTGAACCCGGGTCCCTGGCGCTGTGAAAGCAGTGGTGTTAACCACTGTGCCGCATTGCCGCTGTGATGCTACCATCCCCATCAGTAGCAGAGTAACTCTTCATTACCTTATTATTGATTCTTTACTATCGGGCAATCTTCCTTTTTTTCTCCTCATTTTGTTGCACTAATGAAGACAAATGTTCTAATAAATCTTTTTATACCAGGGTTCCAAATTCAGATTGAGAGGAGGGGATTCTGGTGGGGTCTTATCCATTCTGACTCTCTTGCGCCACTAAGACCCCTTCAGGTGACCCAAGGCCTGTCCAGCGGGAAAATAATCGAACCAGAAAGGAGCAGTTATTTCACCACAGAGGCCTGCCTTGTGCCATCCAGAGCAGATGATTTCACCAATGATCTCCTTTGATGGGTTCTTGCTGCGATCTCCCCCCCCCCCCCCCCCCCCCCCCCCCCCCACCCCCCACACAGTCACAATATTGCGACATCGCTCCGACATTCCTCACCCGCACCAACAAATGACAGGGCTATTCCGACCATAACCATTTGTGCCCGAAAGGGAGCCACATGGGAGTAACGGTAACAGGTATCAAACGCTATGCAATAGTGCTTCCTAGTTTATGTCACCCCACCCCCCACCCCCTCACCAGCTCTGCCCGAAAGGGCAGTGGAAGTAGATTCAGCAGTACTTTTAAAAAGGGAACCGGGTGAGCCCTTGAAAAATAAACATTTGCAGGGTTAAAGGGAAGTAATGAGGGAAGCGGGACGAACTGGATAACTCTTTCTGAGAGCTGGCACAAGCACAGTGGACCAAATAGCCTCTATCATGCTGTCAGGAGAAGAAGCTCAACACCTCCACTCTCTCTGCATAACTTGAATCAAGTAAACAAAGCAAAATAAATTGAGGGGAAGACGAGATTAAGAAAGAGAGCGAAAAGCTAAAAAGTATCGAATTATTTGAAAGTTGAAGGAATGAGCCCCCACATTTGTAAAGGTTATTTTTTTTCTCTGCCTCTCAATGCTCCAATAAAGGCACCATATAGCGTTGCTGCTCTTGTTGTGGCGGTGGTGATGGGTTGGTGTAATGTGGAGATCGACACAACCTGGTCCTTTCCCTGTCTCGAGAAGAGGCCTATTATGGCAAGTGTTACTCCAGCGACATTAATATGAAGGTCAACTGTTACAGATGTTCAACTCAAGGTAAAGCAATAGTCATGAAGTAACTGTGGATCACCTCCCACCTCCCAATCAAAGGTAGCTTTATTTGTAACAAATTGAATGAATGGCGATCTATGCATAAAAATGTGCAAACTAAATCTAAATATTGGCCGTCGAGCCCTGGTCCATTGTTGATTTCATTATGATGTAGAAATTGTGTTTGTTCTGGGGTGCGGGAACTCAATATTTTTTTGCCTTGCGTTCTATGCTAGGGGGGATGTAGCAGAGTTGCCTCACTAATTGGTTTTTTAATTATCACAGTGAAAGCACCACACGGGTACTGTGCAACGCTGATTTACAATAGGTAAGCAGCTTGAGCTCGCATTACATATATAGAACAAGGCCCGAGGCCTGGTAGAATTAGTGGCAGGAGGATGGACTGTATCATTAAATTGGTAACGAAAAGACATTCCAAATGAATGCCATTGCCGACACCGTGTGGGCGAGATTGTTGATGTCAAATGTATTCAAATCGGAACAATTAATACTGAAGACTGTAGGGGCTTTGCTCTCTCTCACCGAGACCTCTCGTAGTTCAAATAATGAGGTGCTTTGAATAGAACACAGGAAATTCATCTGGCCATTGGTGATGCAGGAGTAAATTCTACACAGCTTTCCCTCGGCTACCTGACGAGGCTGCTGGGGGGTGGGGGTGAGAATTCAGCATGATGGGGGGGGGGGGGGATAATCTTCAGATGTGGGCTCAGCCACACAGGGGCGATGTTAGGGAGCACCTCTCTACACAAAGAGTTGTAAAGATCTGCATCTCTCTCCCGCACAAGCACCTTGGAGGCTGGAGGCCAACTGAAAATTCCAAGACTGAGATTGATGAAGAGTTTTTGTTCGCTGCTGAAAGAATGTTTCCCTCGGCTGAGGAACCCAGTACACGGAATCACAGGCTGAGATTTCCCGATCCCGTCAGGGCTAGAACCCGCCGTGGAAGATACGGCGGCCCAGCCATAAGTTCATTGCCCCTCGGTGGGACTGGATGATCTCGGTGACGGGAGGGGCTGGAAAATCTCAGAATCAGGGGTCGGCGGCCATTTGAGGCAGAGATGAGGAGAAATCTCTTAACTCAAAGGGAATCTTTGGAATTCTCCAACCAAAAGACTGGGGGTCCCCTGTAATTCAGCATATTGATACCAGAGGTTGATAGATTTTTGGATACTAACGGAATGAAGAGATTTGGGGATATTTTGGGAAGGTGGACTTTAAGCTGAAGATCAGCCATGATCTTATTAAATGGCGGAGTGAACGCATAGGATCAAATGCTTTACTTTCTTCTGCTCTTACCTGAGGTTTATTAAAGGTTGCGGAACCCAGGTGGGTAGATGGAACCAGGAGTGATCCCAAAGCAATCGGGAACATGGTGAACTGTGGCTCTTTTCTCTTTCATCCTGACACTGAGACCAGCTCCGATGAAGTCGAGATCAGTCATCTGGAATAATGAAAGCGCCACTAAGCTCATATGACCCAGTATGACTCTGGTCAGAAACACGTACCAATGTAAGCATCCAAAAACATTGTGTCGGATGGGGCAGGGTGCAGTGGGAATCTGTGCATCAGCCTAGAAGCAAGATGTAATATGAAATATAAGTCCTACCCCATCAATAACACTTGCAGTCTGTCTAGAATCTTGACAATCCTGAATGATGATGGTCACAGTCACAGCATAATGGAATGTATTGTATTACTCCTGAAGTTACAGTAATAAAAGATGAAATGTGAGCTTCCTGACCATTTGTTTGTCTATGAGGAAGGAATGAGAAGAGAAAAGTCCCTCCCTTAGGGGAAGAATGTGCAATTTCTATCTGGTTGGTTTCTGATAATAGGTGACCTAGTCCCCCATTGAAGCCTTACAATACTTAGCAAGTTGGTGAAGCTATGCAGGGTTAATCCAGTGGTTCCTGTAGGATACTGTAAATAGTATTTATTGAGTCAGGGACTTGGGGAGAGATGTGGTAAGAAGGCTAATGTTAAATATGTAAATATAGGGCTGAATTCACCGCTTCGCAGAAAGAATTGCGATCGGGAAGAGAATAGCGGACAATGAAAAAACCACGATTTACGCCCAGCCGATGGAGCCAGGGGTGCAGTGCAGACGGCAACATATCGAGGGGTCCGGGTGAGGAATGGCAGTGTGGGTGGCATTACAGTACAACCCAGGGTCACCATGTAACCTGGTGGTTTTGGATGGTCCAAGGGAATACTCATCTTGCTAACATTTCTGTCTCTTACCCCCCACCCCCCCACTCCATTACAGAAAAGAAATTTCGGACTACAGCCAGCTATGCTTGCCATCTAACTGGCCACAGCTGGCATTGCGGATGCACAGAGGCTGGAGGAGCAGGGCCCAGCTCAGGGAGGACCCAGAAGAGCAGGGGCCAAAAGGCAACACTCAAGTGCTAGCCATCCAAGAGGCTGAGGAAGAGGTGTGAAGGAGGCGCGCACCAGGGCACATATATGCCCTGTCGACACCTGTCCTTTGAGGATCAGCCAGATCGCCTGTGCCGCCGAAGGCTTTGGCTAACCAGCAAGACCGTGCATCCCCTATTACAATCCCAAACCAGACCCCAACTCGGATATTGGACCGAAAAACCAATATTTTATTTTAATTTTGTAAGACAGTGAGTGATTGCACAAAGAAATAGGGATTTGGTTTTTAATACAAACTTTATTACAAACACAGTGTTAAAATCTTTAACATCACGCCTGAAAATAGCTTCCAATTACTCCTTGAACAATACGACACAACACAGTGAATGGTTAGATCCTCTCGTAGGATATGGTCATTGTCTGGCACTTTTGTGGCATGAATGTAACTTGCCACTTATCAGCCCGAGCCTGGATATTGTCCAGGGCTTGCTGCATTTGGACATGGACTGCTTCAGTATCTGAGGAGTCGCAAATGGTGCTGAACATTGTGCAGTCATTCACAAACATCCCCACTTCTGACCTTATGGTGGAAGGGAGGTCATTGATGAAGTTGAAGATGGTTGGGCCTAGGACACTATCCTGAGGAACTCCTGCAGTGATGTCCTGGAGCTGAGATGATTGACCTCCAACCACCACAACCATCTTCCTTTGTGCCAGGAATGAATCCAGCCAAGGGAGAGTTTTCCCCCTGATTCCCATTGGTTCCAGTTTAGCTCGGGCTCCTTTATGCCATACTTGATCAAATGCTGTCTTGATGTCAAGGGCAGTCACTCTCACCCCACCTCTGGCATTCATTCCTTTATCCATGTTTGAACCAAGGCTGTAATGAGGTCAGGAGCTGAGTGACCCTGGCGGAACCCAAACTGAGCATCCATAAGCAGGTTATTGCTGAGTATATGCCCCTTGATAGCCCTGTTGATGACTCTTTCCATCACTTTGCTGATGATGGGGAGTAGACTGATAGGGTGGTAATTGGCTGGGTTGGATTTGTCCTGTTTCATGTGTCTGCATCTCTACCAGTGAAAGGATCATACATTCCCGAAGCTTGACACCAATCCGGACTACAGCTGTTCGCTGGGATCGGGAAGCCCTCTGAATGTTCACTCCCTTGGGAGTCCCTGCCTCCACCCAATGTGCTGCAGCATGTGTGACGTGCACACCAGAAGGTAACTCAAGAAGCTCTTTACTAAAATATCCCACCGAGGTGATAGTCTCTGCAATGGTGGTGGGTGCAGGAGACAGTTCCGTGCTCCGGGGTGTGCTGGGGATGTGGCTGGGTGTCAGCGACCCTGGACAGCCCAGTCTCATCTGACGGTGAGTCTCCAAACCAAAAGATGTGGTGAGATGTTGGGAAGGAGTGGCCGATGGGAGAGGGGTGAGTCACTTGCTACAGGGATATCACCATTGCATTGGGCTCTCACTTGCCGCCTCCCCCCCCCCCCCATGTCAGCCATTACCCTCTGCTTGGCCTCGCCCGCTAGTCACATGACCTTCTCTTTAGCTGGGGTGTGGATCCGCAAGTCAGAAATGCTACCAGTCTTCTCCTTCTCTCGGCTGTTTTGCCCTTCGAGTCAGGTTGGCAGCATTACCCACCTCTGCCATCTCCTCCCAGGTGCTGTTGACGATGGCTGGCTTGAGTTGTCACCGGCGATTACCCCCCCCCCCCCCCCCGGGGGAGAGGGTGTCCCTCCTCCCCTCTCTTCCCCAACATTCTATTCACCTCACTTTTCCAAAAGCTGGGAGGCAGGTCTCCTTTTTGTCATCTTCTTGGCTGGAATGAGAGTGCGTAGTGAGGGAAGTGCTTAAAAGCAGCGATGGTTTGTCAGACTCTTCAGTGTTAATTCAGGCCCCAATCAGACTCCAGCAGGAATGGGAGTTGCTCACAATTGCCATTGGGCAGAGTTCTGGCCCATTCACATGTCCTGGACCGTTGAACGAATCGCGGCCCCAACAGGAACGCGAACTGTATGCTACTCAGTTCTGGCGGGAACAATTAATCTCCCAAACGGAGAATCCTGCCCATATAGTCTACATCATCAGTGACATAAGATCACAGAATAACAGAACATGGGGAGACATCGTTCTATGTCGAGCCTCGTGCTGAATCAATCTGTAAATAACATAATGTCCAGTAACGGATAGAGTTTGCTGAAGCATTGCCTCCAGCATTACTTGTAAGTTCAGTACCGCAACAACAGTGAGAGATGTTGGCAGCGGTTAAACATAACGAAAGGAACAACAAGTGAAGAGCCTTCAGCAACTGGGAGGAGCAACAAGAGAAATTATTGCAGCACGGGAAAATGTTCAACCAAACTCCAGAAAAGGCAACAGTAAAAGGAAGAGATGGAAAAACACTCACCTTTACCTCAACCATGTGAACAGCCTAGATCAAGCCAAGAAACGGCAGAACTGCCGCCGCACCTTTATACGGTGCAGAACAGCATTGGCATGAGCAGAGAAGGCTAGCAAGGAGGAGATCAGTACCTTACTGTATGCCACAGGCAGTAGTGCAGACAACCTGATAGTCAAACAGGGCACAAATGAAGACTTTGGATGACAAAGTTATCAAAGTTTTTGATATTTATTTCAGCCTTTGCAAAAACATAATTATCGAGAGCAAAATTTAATGGGCGCACCCAAAGACCTGGAAATAGTCTAGCTTCATTTCTAAACGAGCTGTACCAAATATCTGAAAATTGTGAATATGGAGCCCTGAAAGATGAATTAACTCGAGATTGCATTGTTGTGGGTGTCTTAGAAAAGCCACTGTCAGATATTTCGTAGTTGGGAGAAGACTTGATCCTATCAAAAACTGTGCAGGTGCCTAGGCAGGCAGAAGAGGAAAAGCAAAGCAACATTTTTATTTGAGGCAATGGAGAAATCTCATGCAGAAAACCATCTGATACAGTCCACCTAATAACATTGCAGCACACCTTACCCCAAACAGAGACGAGGTCACGATAACCACCGTTATTCAGCATTTTCATTGTGGCGGGAATAGTCTGCATCGGAGCAAAGAATTCCCAGCCAATAATGCGGAGTGCCGTACTCCTGCAAAAGGAAAGGCCATTTTCAAACAGCTTGCTACAGCAATCAGCTTTTAATCAAACAATTAAAGGAGAAACAAACGAGATCATGCAATACTCAAAAAATTGAAGACATGCAAGAAGCTGAAGAAGAAATAGATACAGAAATACTATTCTTCGGAGAAAATACAGGAGCAAATGGGAACTACTGGAGTGTAGGTAATTTGGTCATTGGATATTAAACAAACTACAGTGGTTAGCACTGTTGCTTCACAGCTCCAGAGTTCCAGGTTCGATTCCCGGCTTGGGTCACTGTCTGTTTGGAGTCGGCACGTTCTCCCCGTGTCTGCGTGGGTTTCCTCCCGGTGCTCCGGTTTCCTCCCACAAGCCCCGAAAGACGCGTTGTTAGGTAATTTGGACATTCTGAATTCTCCCTCTATGTACCCGAAAAGGCGCTAGAATATGGCAACTAGGGGCTTTTCACAGTAACTTTATTGCAGTGTTAACGTGAGCCTACTTGTGACAATAAAGATTATTTTTTTTTTAAACTTGAAGTCGGACACTGGAGCAGGAATTTCAATTCTGCCAGACACAGAAAGGTGGTTGAAACCAGATATATTTCAGCCATCGACCAAAAGCCTACATGGTCCAGGAGGCATTTAGTGGAAAGTCATGGCACAGTTGACTGCTAAACTCCAGATTCACAATTAAGAATGTTCACTGCTAAATTGAAAAGCTTGCACAGATTTATAACTCATTTTTAAAGGTGATGAATTGGAAAACCCTGAGGAAACCAGACAGATGATTTCTCTGGAACAGCAATTGAAGGAACCAGAGGAATGTGTACAGTATAAGGCAAGCAGCAGATGCATTGTCATTCATTCCTGTTGGGAAGCTTGAACTTAGTATCTTAGAATCATAGAATTTACAGTGCAGAAGGAGGCCATTCAGCCCATCAAGTCTGCACCGGCTCTTGGAAAGAGCACCCTACCTAAGCCCATGCCTCCACCCTATCTCCGTAACCCAGTAACCCCAGCTAACCTTTTTTGGACACGAAGGGCAATCTATCATGGCCAATCCACCTAACCTGCACATCTTTGGACTGTGGGAGGAAACCGGAGCACCCGGAGGAAACCCACGCAGACACGGGGAGAACGTGCAAACGCCACAAAGACAGTCACCCAGGGCTGGAATTGAACCCGGGTCCTTGGCGCTGCGAGGCAGCAGTGCTAACCACTGTGCCACCATTCAGACCCACATAAATCTTGTGGAGAGTCACACAGCTCACCAACTGCGAAATCCCTACCAGCAACCTGACAAAGGCCTCACCAAATATGACAGGCACAGAAAAATGATGGAGAATGTGCTAGAATTAGGGAATATGCAAAACTGGATGACCCGAATTGCTCCAACCTTGTCCTGAAACTGTACTTCGAACAATGCAGATATCTCAGTGATTTATCAATCTAAGATAAGAGGTTGGTCACACCAAGAATCCTCAGACTCAAGACCCTACGAGGAATACACTGGAGACACCTAGACATTATAAAATATCACTCTATGGTACGAAATTCAGTTTGATGGCCAGGAATCTCAAATTCACCAGAGGACATGATTTTGAGCTGCATCTCTTGCACAATCCATCACCAAGAGCAACAATTGATTGTGTCATCAGTTCCATCCAGACCCTGGAAAGGTCTTGGAATGGACCTTTTTGAGCCCAAGGGGAAGACATTCCTTATGGTTGCTGATGATTACTCCAGGTGGATTGAGGTGAAACATCTTCATGGGACAACCTCAGGGGCAGTCATTAGTTCACCAAAGCAAATGTTTTCCACACATAGCATTCCAGGTCTTGTCATTCCAGACAATGGTCCACTGTTTGTGAGTGAAGGATTCAAGAAATTTTCAAAAAGATTTTGGATTTGTCCATGCATACAGCTCAGCCAGATACCCGCAAGCAAATGGTGCGGCCCAAAGAGGTCAAAGCCTTGTTGAAAAAGAATGATGGCATCAAATTAGCCGTGATGAGCCACTAAGGCACACCCACTTTTTGTTAGTTGAATCGATTGCTCATTAATGTCTAATTTGCCAGGTAGTTAGCCACTTGACCTTTCTCCCACGTCCGCACACACCCCAGCTGACGTTGGGTCTACTTCATGTTCTGCTCTTGAAAGCGCTTGAAGTACTGAATGTCTTTTTTCGGAAGAGATGGGCGTTTTGTCTGCAAATGGCCTTTTATCTTGTTTGGTAACAGCGCAGCATTTAACAACTTCTCTCTGCAGATGTGACATTCAAACAAGGGACAAACGGCATGTCCTATGTGTGAAAATCCAAAGGCCAGATGGCTTTTATTGTCCTGTCATGAACATTTCTTGTTCTTTTTTTTCTTGGGGTTCAGATGTTTCAACAACGATTGAATAAGCGGAGGAATCAAACTTACCAATTTCTTTTTGAGACATAAACTAGATGTGGATTCGGTCAATCACGCTGCGTCTGCCAGCCTGTTTTGTCTTCTTTTACTATCAATGGAATAGTGAGCAAACACCATTTCTTGGTTTCTATGGTGACCAGTAAAAACTATCACTTGTCTCAATTTCACCCTTTGGCCTCCTGCGTTTAGAATGTTCACGTTTTTGAAAGACTGACGCCCCACTGTTAACGTATTGGATGATTAATTTTCATGAGTTGCAATTTTGGTTGGATGCAATATTGTTTGAGATGCGATATGTTTGTTTAACATTGATTTTGTATAAAATTTCACGGCACACGTGGACAGTTCTGTTGAAAGCCATTGGTCTACTTCATCAGTCACGTAAAATCACATGGAAACAGAGCATGGAAAGTGATAGTTTCCTATGCTGGGTCAATTGTGTAGTTAGCATAATGTTCAATAAAAGGTGGAGTTTGATAATAGCCTTCAGCCTTATCTGTAAGGCGGGAACCACAACAATAGAAGGGTGCTCAAACTGGGGTCCGCTGATCCGGAGGATCTGTGAAATAATTTCCCGCAACACTACCTCTTGGAATGTAGAGTCAGATTCACTGGTGGCCTTCTATAAGGGTGAATCTGGTTGAATTATTGCCCTGGGATTTGACAACGATTACATTGTAAAATAGCTCAAGGCGCTTCAAGTAAACAGCAACAAACAAAATCTGACACTGAGCTACTTCAGGAGATATTAGGACAGTTGATCAAATGTTTGGTCAAAGAGGAAAGTTTTAATAAGTTTCTAAGAAGAGGAAAGGTGGGAATTCCAAAGCTCGGGGCCGTGGTGACCACCAGTGGTTGAAGGTGAGAATCACGGATGCACAAAAGGCCTGAATTGAAGGGGCACAGAGAGGTGGAGGGTTAAAAGAGATATAGGGCGGGCAGCACGGTGGCACAATGAGTTAGCTCTGCTGCCTCGCGGCGCCGAGGTCCCTGGTTCGATTCCAGCTCTGAGCCACTGTGTGGAGTTTGCGCATTCTCCCCGTGTTTGCGTGTGTTTCGCCCCCCCACAACCCAAAAGATGCGCAGGTAGATGGATTGGCCACGCTAAATTGCTCCTCAATTGGAAAAAAACAAATGGTACTCTAAATTTATTAAAAAGAGAGAAATAGGGACAGAGGGGGCAAGGTCATGGTGAGATTTGAAAACAAGGATGAGAATTTAAGTCACGTGAGATATCCCTCCCAATCAGGGTCCCAAGGCCAGCGTTGTAAAGTCCGGTCTGCACTGTTGGTAAGTGACAATGGGAGTGCAGTCAGGTTGAAGGGTCCGTCTGTCTTGACTGGCTAATGAGCTTGCTGTGGGCTGAACATGTTTTTCTTTCTGTCCTTATAGTCACGTCCCCAACACAGGAACCAGTCATCTATGGACCAGCAGAAGCACCAGCAAAAAAAAACTCTCTTTAGAAAAACGTTGTCCAGATCTTGGAAAATGGCAAACTGAAACACTCTCCCCAAAGCCCATTGAAGCCTGAAGGTCTATGGAATAATAGACTCGACTGGTTGGTAGATATCTGCTAAGCAATGGAATTCAACTCTAAGGCAGGCTGGTGGAACTAAAATACAGATTAGCCACAGTCTCATTGAACAGCAGAACAGGTAAAGGGCTGAATGGTCTGCTGTTAGTATATTCCTAACACAGGATTTCATTAAAGTGCAAGGACAAATAAAGGGGAAGTACAATTAACTTCTTGCCCGCAAATCCACGAGACTGAAAAATGAGGAAATGTTTTTGTTCAATGCGGTGAGTTGATCTGGAACATGCTGCCTGAAAGGGCGATTGAAGCAAATGCAATGATACCTTCGAGCAGGAAATCAGGTAAATACCGAAAGAGAAAGATTCACCGGGTTATGGGTAAAGAGCAGGGGAATGAGATTAATTGTTACCAAAGAGTTAAGCACAGCTGCAATGGGCCAGATGGCTTCCTCCTGCACTAAGTCATTCTCTCATTCTGCAACAGGCCAAGTTCAATACTGATTCGAATCAAATCATTTATAAGGGATGGAGCCACTGTATCCAAGGTACTGGAACATCATAAAGCGGCATTTGCATGTCAGTCTCAGAGTGCAAGATATAGCTGCAAGTTCCAATTTCATACATTTCTTGCACAAACGAGCATGTAAAAAATGGAAATCACCCCATGAGATCCATTATTCATAAAGCATTGGCCGTGAATTTAATCTTAAAGTGTGACTTTAATGCATTCTGTCCCTGCACAAACGCGCAGCATTGAAACTATTTTATTTTAAATTTCGTGTTTTGCTAATTTGGGAGTTACTTTTCTAATTGAGGTTATCTCTCTCACCTTCCCCACTCAAACTCTGCCGCTGTCACATGACAACTGGCTCAGGGCAGATGGTCATGCTAACGTCAAGCTTCGCTTCACCTTCCTTAACTTTCTGCCTGTGCCTTAACTCTGGTATGATGATGGAGAAAAAAAACAATCGCTGGAATTGCAGACGAAAATATTGGACCTTCAAAAAGACCTCAGTTTTATATTTTAAAAAGAGACCCCAGAGATGGCTGAGAATGTGCTTCTAGCCACTGACGGGAATGACGGCAAGCAGCGTAGAATCCAAATTGTGGAATGTTGCGAGTTCCTTAAGTCACCCATAACAAGGACTTCCAACAAAGGTAGTTTATTCCTCAGTTCCACAGCTACACGCAACATGTGTGCTCTGCCTGAGCTTCCTGGGATATCTCCCCCGTTCCCGCGACAGGACATCTACTGTAGCCTCATCATCACATTTTCACCTAACCATGCGTTCTCAACAAAATGGGGGGGAAAGTGCGTCTTCTTTACGAGAAAAAACTTTGAGGTGCATCCCACCACAGCAGTTTGAGAATTTGAAACAAGAATCTGGAAATGAAGACACAGAGAATCTGGAAGTGAAAAGCATCCAGTTGTCAGATTGGCATTAAACGCCAATCGCTCTGCTATTGTCCCTTTTGTGAAGGAAGCTGGGTCTACATGTGACTCCAGCCCCACACCAACCGAGTTCATTCTTAACTGCCCTCTTCCCCGAAGTGGCCAAACTGTTATACCAAACAGTTCACACCAGGGATGGGCAGTAAATGCTTGCTTTGCCAGTGATGGTCACACTCTGGGAATGAATACATTTTAGAAAAGCTCACTTTCAATGAAGCTAAAATGGATAAGTTTTGAAAATCAGTATTCAATTACGGCCTGCAAGTTGCATGTTGCTGACATTCACAATGTAATGGAATTGGTCACTCATTGGCTCATTAAACAGCATCCCGTTTGGGCTCGATTACTCGCTCCCTCCCTCCTCTCATTGACAGGCAGAAGAAAATTGATCAAGTTCTGCTGTGCAAGTGGCCAGAGCCTCACTGTGTCACAGTCTCTCCCTCACAAATCCTGGGCTGGATTCTCCGTTGCCCGACGCTGAAATCGGGAATGGTGATCAGGCAGAGTATAGCTCCCGACGCCGAAATCGCGGCAGCCACCGGTTCGATGCTACATCATGGTGCTCCACCCCCTCCAAGATGGCGTCATTAGGACGCACAGTTGTGACCGCGTTCGTATCTCATTAGCAAGCCTACCCGCGATGCTCCGCCTCCAATGGAACGAGTTCCCGACGGCGCAGTCCACGTGTTCTCTCAACGTTCGTAAACCTGGCGTGGTGGATGCGGAGAAAGCGAGAGAGCATAGGGAGTTTCCAGCCCCGCCATACTTCGCCTACATTCATGCCTCCGGCCGGGGGGCTTCTGACAGGGATGGGGGGTGGCCAGGAGGTGGGCTGTGGGATCGGGGTGGACAGGGACATGGTCGAGCAGAAACAGGGCCATCTTATCTGACGTGATCGGTGTGTGTGTGTGTGTGTGTGTGTGTGTGTGTGGGGGGGGGGGAGGGGTCGTTTGTATAGTCTACGAGCAGCTGCGGCTTGTCAGCCCTGCACTTGTACATCACAGACCTGGCGATTTCCACACCGTTTGTTGCGTATGCTGCGGGTGTTCCATGCGGCGCCGGTGCTAGTCCCTTACCAGTAGCGGAATTGGTGCGTTGTGGCACCAATTATTCCGCCGTGGAACTCCACGAATCCTCCGTTGGCGTCAGCCATAGGAACAGAGAATCCACCCCCCCCCCCCCTCCTCTGTTTCTGTCTTTAAATATCGGGGTCTCCTCATGAATAGACTCTGTTTACTGCTCTTTGTGGAAACTCTGGGCCCCGATGGATCATTTTCAGACTGAAACATTCTGCAGCAGTTATTAAATTCTACCCCTGGCCGTCTCTGCTTTGCTCCGACCAACCTGAATCTCAGACGCATCTGCTGCCCTGATGGATTGCATTAACGCATTACTCACGTCAGGCAACCCACAGCTTCCCAGACTGGTCCAGCCATTCACTGACTCGCAGCCCCAAACGTGAAGCTTTTTTCCATCCAGAGCATCAACAAGAATTATTTGTTGACCCCCAAAACTCTGCTTACCTTGCAAGCAGACCTTGAGGAACTGGAATGCCAACTGAGGAGCAGAATAATACGTTGCATGGTGCGAAATGCAGCAAGGCCTCCCCATAAACAAGCACCTCCATCAACAATGTTCAACCGCCTCCATGGAATCTCTCCTGCTAAAATAGAAAAACTCCCACATCTCGGTGCGTCTGCCAAATGTCAGGTGGCAGAATTTGCTACCAGCCGCAATACAATCGCAAAGGCAGTCATTGGCCTGGGGTCAGAAATTCATAAGTAGGAATAACATAGGAACATGGGTTCTCTAATTCAGGCTGCCAGGCAGTGCAGAGAGAACTGCAGCTCAATCTTTACACAATTAAAAGCTTTTATTTACGGAGTCACAGAATGCAAACATGCGCCTCCAAACCCAACAACTACATTTTCAACCTATTCCTATTTATAGAAGCACAAAGGAATCGCTGGTTAATGTCCAGCACGGGAATCGATTAAACACTAAATTAACATACAATTAATTAATTAACAAGGAGGTGGCCATTCAGCCCCTCCATTCTATTCCACCATTCAATTGGATCATGGCGAATCTGAAAATGAGAGGTGTTCTCTGAGCAAACGCAATGGGTGGAATTCTCCCACCCTGTCTGGGACGGTTTTGGGGGGGGTGGACGTGGAGAACCTGGCAGGGACCAAAAGGTCGGAAACCCGCCAGCGTAAAATCATGTTGCAATTCCCCCAATGGTGGGTTAATGGCGGGTGGGTTCTCCCACTGGCAGGTGGCACGGATGCCATTTGCATTCGTTTACATCTCATGGGTGATTATCAAAACAGCTGCCCACTGGTGTCCCAGTAGAATTTCCAATCTTGCGTGGCGCCAGTGGGAAATCTCGTTGGCGTCAAACCCAATTGCTAAAAAGTGGCGTGCCTCCTTGCCCTCAGTTGTCAGAGAGGTCAGGGCGTGGGGGTAACAAAGCCTTTCTGCCATAGTGTTGCACTGCTCCTGATGCACTGTTCACCACTCTGCAGGGAACACTGGATGCTGCCCCTCTGTCACCATGCCGAGCTAGGTCTTCATGGTCAGCTCCGTGCTGCTGGACCCTCCTGTGTTATCGAGTCCGTTCAGTGCTGCACCTGGGGTTGGGGTGTACAGGGGTCTCCACCCTCCCCGCTCCCCTGGGTGCCACTGCAGGAACTCACGCAGCCAAAGATCCAAAGTTCGATCGGCGCTCGAGAGTGAGGTGAGGAGTGGAAGGACAGGGGGGGGGGGGGGTCTGACAAAGACAAGGGAGGCAATGTGGAAGGAGGGCTCCGCGAGGAGTGGGGGTAGGATGGGTGTGCGGTTGTATTGGATGAGGCATTATACCATGGCTCGACCTGCACTCTCAAGTGGGTTTAAAAGGTCCCCTGGTGGTATTTCAGAAAAGTGCAGGCTAAGCTTTCCCTCAGTCAACATCACAGAAGCAGACTAAACGTCATTATCATGTTGCTGTTTGTGTGGCATCCGGCTGTGCGCAAATTAGCTGCCACTTTTCCTCGGCTAGCACAGCGACACCACTTTACAGGTACCTCCCAAACTGAGTGGGGGACCGAGCCATTCCTTCAGTTTAGGGTCAACCACATTGCAGTAGGTCTGCCGTCAAATACAGGCTAGACTGGGGATATAATAATCTTTATTGTCACAAGTCAGCTCACATTAATACTGCAATGAAGTTACTGTGAAAAGCCCCTGGTCACCGCATTCCGGTGCCTGAGTACACAGGGGGAGAATTCAGAATGTGCAAAGGAATGTTGATTGAAGGATCTTCACAGCAGGTCAGTTTGGGACGTGTGAGACGAAACCGGAGCACCCGGAGAAACCCACGCAGGCATGGGGAGGACATGCAGACTCCGCACAGACAGTGAACCTGGGACCCTGGCGCTGTGAAGCAACAGTGCTAACCAATGTGCTACCGTGCCGCACCACGGTAAAGATGGTACATTTCCTTCCCATAAATGATAGTCGCTGGTCACCATTACTGAGACTGGTTTCCCGTACCAGCCTCCCCGAGCAGGCACCGGAATGTGGCGACTAGGGGCTTTTCACAGTCACTTCATTTGAAGCCTACTCGTGACAATAAGCAATTTTCATTTTCATTCATATTTATGAATCAAATTTAAATGCCACCAATCCCTGCAGTGGGATTTGAAACCATGGCCCCAGAACATCTACCTGGAACCCTGGTCCATTGATATTACCACTACACCACCATCCCCCCTTAGTCAGGGCTATGACCAGATGCTAATGTGCTGGTTTAAAAACTATCAACCAGTGGATTTAGATTGGGATTAGTTTATTGTCACATGTACTGAGGTACAGTGAAAAGTGTTTTTCTGTGAGCAGCTCAACCAGATCATTTAGTACATGAAATGAAAATACATAATAGGGCAACATAAGGTACACAATGTAAATACATAGACACCCGGCATTGGGTGAAGCATACAAGAGTGTAGTATTAATCAGACCAGGCCATAAGGGGGTCGTTTAGGAGTCTGGTGACAGTGGGGAAGAAGCTGTTTGTGAATCTGTTTGTGCGTGTTCTCAGACTTCTGTATCTCCTGCCCGATGGAAGAAGTTGGAAGAGTGAGTAAGCCGGGTGGGAGGGATCTTTGATTATGCTGCCCGCTTTCCCCAGGCAGCAGGAGGTGTAGATAGAGTCAATGGATGGGAGGCAGGTTTGTGTGATGGACTGGGCTGTGTTCACGACTCTCTGAAGTTTCTTGCGGTCTTGGGCCGAGCAGTTGCCATACCAGGCTGTGATGCAGCCAGATAGGATGCTTTCTATGGTACATCTGTAAAAGTTGGTAAGAGTTAATGTGGACATGCCGAAATTCCTTAGTTTCCTGAGGAAGTATAGTCGCTGTTGTGCTTTCTTGGTATTAGTGTCGACGTGGGTGGACTGATGGAACCATCAATTCACCAGACATGTGCTTTCTGATATGAACAGTGGTTTTAATCTACTTACTACAGAGCCAGCCTGTTACCCGTTGATGAACTCTCGGTGAACTGCAGGCTGACTCCGGACAAGGGTATTTATACAGCAGCACAAGGGGGAGGAGTCATGGGCGGAGCCAAGGGTGGAGCCCTGTACAAACTCCTGAGCATTCCCAGACCTACTCCCCCTAGTGGTCGGATAACGCTACTGCGCTTACAAAGATACAGTGTGAATTACCAAGTTACATTCACCACATGGACCAAGACAGATTTTTGAAGATGTGTACCGCTAGGAAATTCAAACTGCTGACCATCTCCACCTTGGCCCCGTTGATGCTGACAGGGGTGTGTACAGTACTTTGTTCCCTGAAGTCAAAGACCAGCTCTTTAGTTTTGCTGGCATTGAGGCAGAGATTGTTGTTGTTACACCATGCCACGAGGTTCTCTATCTCCCTCCTCCATTCTGACTCGTGGTGTTGCATCAACACTAAGATCAGCCACTCCCCAAAGCTCCAGCTCCACGAACGAACAGTGAATAATTACAAATGGAGTCAGGCTGTGGTCAGGGCCCATACCGGTCAAATAAAGGTCAAAGGCTGCACTTTGCAGGACTTTCGGCCAAAAGCTGGTTTGTTATAGAAATGAAAACAATCCAAAAATCAGAAATATTTGGCAGTAAGTATTTACGTTATTTTGCAAGGGCCGTTAATTGCTGACAACCATACACGATCAAGCTGCACGTGCCCAAGACAAACAAATCTCTTCATTTGCTTAAGGTGATGTAAATACAAGTGTTTTAAATCCATTGCACATTTCTGTACAGTGGACAGATCTGACAGAAAAGAATTGGGTCAGTCCCTGAAGATCCAGCTCAAAGTGCATTGTGACTGTGAGCTATTACCCATCTTCCAGCAGGAGGCAATCCATCTCAACCAGGTCCGACCAGTTAAAATGATGAGTCCTCTGCCTCGACCTTCACCTCCATCTCCCTTTGTAGCTGTCGCTCAGGAATATCTCTGCCTTGAAATTATCCATGCAATCCACGGGAGGATTGACGATAGCTCAGTGCAACACCTGTGGCCAACCTTCTTCAAATTTCACCTTCGCATTCAGAGTTCACCTTCCCCTCGCCTTTTGAGACACAAAGATCTGAGCAACAGCACAAGCTACAGCAGCAACAATAGAGGGAGAGGGCCTTGACATCGAGACAAACCCACCAGCTGGGCTGACAGCTAAAGACCGCAGATTAATTTGGAACTGCAACAGTCACAGAGGAGGCACAAGGGCATGCTTAATATGAAAACAGAAAATGCTGGAAACACTCAGCAGCTCTGACTCTATTAGTGAAGAGAGAGACTGATAACTGTTTCAGGTCAATGGCTTTTCATCAGAACTTGTTTTAAACAAATACTGAGGTAGGAAATGGAAGTGGGGAGAAGAGCAGGGAAGGTCTACACGAAGCTGGAAGGCAGGCGAGATTAAATGAAAAAAATTGCAAGGCCAGAGGCCATCAACATCCATTACCTCTTCACAATCACATCAGGTGTAATACTCAAACACTAAAGCAGATACCCTATTAGCTCTCCGCATTTCCATTTTCTTCATTCACGGGATGTGGGTGTCGCTGGCCAGGTCAGCATTTATTGCCCATCCCTAGTTGCCCTTGAGAAGGTGGTGGTGAGCTTCCTTCTTGAGACGCTGCAGTCCGTGTGGGGTAAGTACACCCACTGTGCTGCTAGGAAGGAAATTCCAGAGTTTTGACCCAGCGACAGTCAGAATGGTGGGCGGGGCTTGCAGGGAAACCTGAAGGTAATGGTAGTGTAGAAGTCATGGGTTTGGAAAGTGCCGTCAAATGATCTATGTGAGTTGCTGTGGTATATACAGCACACATTACTGCCACTGCACATTGGTGGTGGAGGGAGTGGATGTTGAAGGTGGTGGGTGGGTTGCCAATCAAGCCGGCTGCTCTGTTGCGGATGGTTTTGAGCTTCTAATGCAGGGGTGGGCAAACTTTTCCGTGCAAGGGCCACATTCAGAAATTCACAATTTTTTTTTTTTAAAATTTAGATTACCCAATTATTTTTTCCAATTAAGGGGCAATTTAGTGTGGCCAATCCACCTACTCTGCACATTTTTGGGTTGTGGGGGCAAAACCCACGCAGACACGGGGAGAATGTGCAAACTCCACACGGACAGTGACCCAGAGCCGGGATCGAACCTGGGACCTCAGCGCCGTGAGGCGGTTATGCTAACCACTAGGCCACCGTGCTGCCCTAGAAATTCACAATTTAAAAAAATTTTAAAGTAAAATAATTACTTCACCCGGTTATGATTCTGGGCGCCTCATATAGAACATAGAACAGTACAGCACAGAACAGGCCCTTCGGCCCTCGATGTTGTGCCGAGCAATGATCACCCTACTCAAGTCAACGTATCCACCCTATACCAGTAAGTAACCCAACAGCCCCCCCATTAACCTTAAAAAAAATAAAAAATAAAAAATAAAATGTTTTTAAAAACATTTTTTTTTTAAAAATGACTTGGTGGGCCGCATAAAGACCTTTGGCGGGCCGCATGCGGCCCGCGGGCCATAGTTTGCCCACCCCTGTTCTAGAGTGTTGTGGGGAGCTGCACTCATCCAGGCAAATGGAGAATATTCCATTACACTCCTGACTTGTGCCTTGGAGATGGCAAACAGACTTTGGGGAGTCAGGAGGTGAATTACTCACCGCAGAACTATCAGCCTACATGGCTGATCCAGTTCAGTTTCTGGTCACTGGTAACCTCCCAGGACGTTGACGGTGAGGGATTCAGCAATGGTAATGCCATTGAATGTCATGGGGAGATGGTTAGATTCTCTTATTGGAGATGGTCATTGACGGGCACTTGTGTGGCACAAATGTTACTGATACTGACTGAAAACATAACACTCAGCATAAATTGCAACCAGTTAAATTGTTTCTTTTTGAAGGTCTGATAACCTGACTGGCATAAATTAAATGGCTAGTAGAGCAATTGGCCCTGACACCACATCTGTGGCATTCCTGTATTGAAGAACCTAAGAACTTGCGAAATAAGAGCTGGAGCAAGCCATTCATCTCATCAAACCTGCTCCACTCTTCTATAAGATCATGACTGATGTACTTCAACTCCACCTTCCCACACTATTCCTATATCTCTTGACTCCTTTAAATATCCAAAAATCCACCAATCCCTACCTTGAATATGTTCAACAACTCTTTTGGGTAAAGAATTCCAAAGAATTGAGTGAATAAAGTTCTCCTCACATCAGTTCAAAATGGCCGACCCTTTGTTCTGAGACGTGACCCCTTGTTGTAGACCCGCCAGCTAGGGGAAAACAGCCTTTCAGCACCTACCTTATCAAGCGCTCTTAAGACTTAGATTTTCTGAAGCGTTAATATTTCGCCGAGAAGGCATCTCAATCCTTAAAATTCTAGGGAATAAAGGCCTAGTTTATTCCATTTCACTTCATCCCAAGAATCAACCTCCTGAGCATCAGCTTCACTCCCTCTGAAGGAAAGTGTACCCTTGCTTCGGCAAAAAACTGGATTCATTATTGAGACACTGCTGGATGTGGGAAAATTCCCACTTCTCCAACCTTGATGGGAAAAAGAGAAATTAAGGAAGCATTAATTTATTCAAAGTTAAAGACACGGATGTTTCACAGGGTTTCCGTGTTAAGGGTCCACCAAGGATTGTGTGGAAGAAGGACATTCAGCCCATTCAGGCCCTTGAAGGAACAAACCAATTAGTCCCACTCCTCTAGCTGCTTACCCATTGCCCTGCAAATGGCCGCCCCTTCAAATGTTTCTCCAATTCTCTCCTGTAAGTTACCACTGAATCTGTTTCCCCCCCCCCCTTCAAGCAGCACATTCCAGATTATAATGACACTGTGTTAAAAAGAAATCACCGCCACGTCTCAATACTCTTTCTCCTGCCCGTTAGCCTGAAACATTGCTTATGAGCCTCTGAGTCAACAGTTCATAATGAAGATCAAGTCTGAAAATAAGCAACTGACGCAGGCACTGAACTGCACCTACAGGAGGTTATTTATTTCTGCCTGGAGTTAGCGTTGAAACTAGACATCAGTTCTACAGGCATGAGCATTCTAAAACCGATAATTAATGCCCACTGATGGCCCAATGCATCGTCAATCACCAGACGTCAGATTAGCACCAAGTACCCACTGTCACAATATACACCAGTATATCATGGTGCAGACACACACTGATGGACATACACTGGGACCAATCAACATGCACAAACACTGCAGCCAATCACCAGTTAGAACACACGCACTATAAAGGCTGAGGGCATCACTTTTCCCGCTCATTCTGGATGCTGCCTCTCAGAAGCACAAGAGCTTATCAGTCACAGTACAGACTCTCACCACGTGCTGAGTGATTCAACTGCTTCGGACAGGCACAGGTCTCTAGTTAAACTAGCATCGTTTGGACCCACAGTTCTCGTATGTCTATTATTTTATAAGTAGTTAATAAAATAAAGTTGAACCTTCTTCAGCGTTGGTGGCATATGTTAGCTTCACAAGTCTACACTGCCCACTTCCCTGATATGAGAGTTTCGCCGGGACGGGAGACGGGGCCTAATCCAGGGAATTTTAATCATTCCGCCACTGGTGGTGTCCTTCAGTTGCCTGGGTCCTAAACACGGGACTTCCCTCCCAAAATCTCTCAGACGTCCCCCACCTTTCCCTCCTCCTATACGGCGCTTATTGAAAATCTCCTTTCGACAGAGCCTTTGATCGTCCGTCCCACTAGCTCCTTACCTGGATCGGTGTTGGGTTTTGTTTTGATGACCTGTGAGGCGCCTCGGGACATTTTACTACATTAAAGATGCTATATAAATGCAGTTTGATGTTGAGTAGACAGAACACCTGAATTAAAGGAATACACTGACAAACAGCTGATAAAGCTGAAAAGATCAGGATGGAGTTGGCTTCTTTCAGGCAAGGAAGAGGAAGACCACACAGAAAATTGTTCTGCGGCACTGGAGAATGTGCAAAGCAGATTCACCGGAGCTGAGAGGATAAGGAATGGCTGAACAGACTGGGGATCATTCCTCTAAAAGGGAGAAGGCTGGGGGGTGTGACCCGACAGAGGTCTTAAATATGGAGGATTAAGATGGAGAAGATGCTGACACTTGATTTGGGGGGGGGGGGGGGGGGGGGGGTGATCCAAATTAACAGTCATGAATAAGTCTATAGTGGATCCACTAGGGCATTCAGGAGGAATAATTTTACCCCAGCGAATGGTGAAAAGGTGGAACTCCCAGCCAATGGGGTGAAATTTTACAGTCCCACCCGCTGGAGGTATCTTCCAGTCCAGTCAAAGTCAATGGACCTTTGAACAGCTCGCTGCATTTTCCAGTCTTGACCCCACTGTGACGAGGCCATACAATTCAGCCCATGGTGTAGTTTAGGTGAACATAGATGCATTTGTTTTATGTTCGTTCACAGGAGGTAGGCACCGCTAGCTAGGCCAGCATTAATTGCCTATCTCTAACCGCCCTTGAGAAGGCGGTTCTGAGCTGCCTTCTTGAACCGCTGCAGTCCATGTGGTGTAGGTACACCCACAGTGCTGTCAGGGAGGGAGTTCCAGGTTGTTGCCCCAGCGACAGTGAAGGAACGCAAATATATTTCCAAGACAGGATGGTGAGTGGCTTGGAGGGCAACATGCAGGTGGTGGGGTTCCCATATTTCTACAGCCCTTGTTCTTCAAGATGATGGCAGTCGTGGGCTTGGAAGGTGCTGTCTAAGGAGCCTTGATGACTTACTGCAGTGCATCTTGTAGATGGTACACACTGCTGTTACTGTGCATTAGTGATAGGGGAGTGAATGTTCGTGGGTGAGGTGCCAATGCATTTAAGGGGAAGTTAAACACATGAGGGAGAAAGGAATGGAATGAC
The DNA here is from genome assembly GCF_902713615.1 of Scyliorhinus canicula. Classification (NCBI taxonomy): domain Eukaryota; kingdom Metazoa; phylum Chordata; class Chondrichthyes; order Carcharhiniformes; family Scyliorhinidae; genus Scyliorhinus; species Scyliorhinus canicula. The sequence continues at coordinate 23,072,880 of NC_052160.1, forward strand.
ATGCTGATAGAGAGATATGAAGATGGATGGGAGGAGGCACTTAAGGAGGCTAAATACCAGCATAGGCAAGTTGGGCTGAATGGCCTGTTTCTGTCCTGCACTTTCTATATAACAAAGATTCTACACAATGTGCAGATATCCAAGTAACACAGAATGACAAAACTAACTATGCAGTATTCTTTGAAGTCTCCCAATGTGAAACGGCAACTTCTAAGTGTAAGAACCGTGGGTGGAGAAAATAATTCACAAATATAGATTCCAGGAATCATGTTGAGTCAGAATTTCAAGATGCCGTTAACTCTAAGCTCAGAAATATGGATGGGAATAGGTCATTCGGCCCTCTGAGTTGTTCTGACATTCAATAAGATCATGGCTTCTCTATCGGAACTCCACTTGTCCATCCCATCCCCATAATGCTTGTTGTCTTAGTGTCCCAAAACGCTATGAACTATGTCTTGGATTTACTCAATGACTAAGCATCGACAGCTCTCTCGGGTAGAATTCACAAACGTTTGAGTGAAGAAATTTCTCCTCAGTTCAGTCCTAAATAGCCAGCCTCCTTACCCGAAGACAATGACCCTTGTCCTAGACTCTCCGGCCAAGGGAAACGATTCTTCAACCTCTGCCCTTGTGAACCCTCAAATAATACCATATGCTTCAATGAGTTCACCACATTCGTCTCAACTCCAGAGCATACCGGCCCATTCAACTCCATCTCTCCTCATCGGATAGCCCTCTTATCCCAAGACTATTGAACCTTCATTGCACCATATCCTTCCTTTGGTTAAAGAAACCAAAACTATACACGACAGACCTGGTGGTGCCTCTTGTGGGTCAGGACAATTATAGTTCAATTTTTAGACATTCCCTCTTGTTCCTTGTGACTCTTCAATGTTTTGCATTTCTCAAGCATCTGATTGGATCACTAAAAGGGAATCAAAACTGCTAAAGATGGCTTGTTAACACCGTCTCAAATAATTCCTGAGAACACCTCCTTTGTTGCCAGTCTACTTTGACCATTGATTTGTACATCTAGTACATTGCTGAAAATTGAGGCAATTACGGAGCAACAATTAACTGGCTCATTATGGAAGGACAAACGGGTTTTGTGAAAGAATTCGGCACATCGACTGTTAGATAGCTCCCATTCTGACTACTGTCCCTGAGCAGTGAATGGTGCTGTGATGATTATCCACATTGAAAACAAAGAACAAAAACCTTTTGCTCAACATTGGTTTGGACACAGCCAACCATTCTCCTCCTGTCAGACATAATACAAGCTTGCAGTTCATGAAAGATTAAGTTGAAGTCAGGTTGCTTGGATTCATCCCTGAGGTACACAGAGAGATTTCACAGGGATCAGTACTAGGGCCGCTGTTTTTCTTGATGTATATTGAAAAATGAAAAAATGAAATGAAAATCGCATATTGTCACGAGTAGGCTTCAATGAAGTTACTGTGAAAAGCCCTTAGTCGCCACATTCCGGTGCCTGTTCAGGGAGGCTGGTACGGGAATCGAACCGCGCTGCTGGCCTGCTTGGTCTGCTTTAAAAGCCAGCGATTTATCTCAGTGAGCTAAACCAGATGCTGTGAAGAAAATGATTGTTGCATTATTTGATACTGGGTGCATTTCAAGCTATTCTGTTCTCGCGACCCAGTATAGCATGCTTTTTTTTCCCGAGCGTGGAAATAGCATAGTGTACATTCAGATGTTCCTTTTTAATTATCAACAACACTTGCATTTATATAGCACCCTCTGTGGAGCAAAGCAAGCCTGTCGCACTTTGCACTGACATTCATCAGACATGCTTTAGCACTAAAGCCACATAAAGAAACATTGGGACAGGGGTGACAAAGTTGCTCAAAGAGCGACTGAAGGAGTGACTTAAATGAGGAAAGAGAGTGAGAGAGATTCAGGGAGGGAATGCCAGAGATTAAGGCCCAAATGTTTGAAGGCATGGCTGCCAATATGGTTAAGACTCTATTCTTTCATGGCATGTGGGAGTCGCTGGCAAGGCATTCATTTGCTGCCCATCCCTAATAATAATAACCTTTGTTATTGTCACAAGTAGGCTTACATTAACACTGCAATGAAGTTACTATGAAAATCCCCTAGTCACCACACTCAGACGCCTGTTCGGGTACACGGAGGGAGAATTCAGAATGTCCAATTCCCCTCACAAGCACATCTTTCAGGATTTATGGGAGGAAACCGGAGCACCCAGAGGAAACCCACGCAGACACGGGGAGAAAGTGCAGACTCCGCACAGACCGTGACCCAAGTGAGAATCGAATCCGGGACAATCTGTGAAGCAACGGCGCTAACCACTGTGCAGTTGCCCTTTAACTGAGGGCGGCAAGGTGGCACAGTGGTTAGCACTGCAGCCTCACAACACTGAGGACGCAGGTTTGATCACTGTCACTGCTCGTGTGGAGTTTGTTCATTCTTCCCATGTCTGCGTGGGTCTCACCCCCACAACCCCAAAAAAAAAAGAAAGGGGTACAGGGTAGGTGAATTGACCATGCTAAATTGCCCCTTAATTGGAAATAAAATGCCCCTTAACTGGGTGGCTCGCTAGGCCATTTCAGAGGGCAGTTTAGAGTCAACCACTTTGCTGCGGATCTGGAGTCGCACGTAGGCCAGACCAGGTAAGGACGGCAGATTCCTTCCCTGAAGGACATTAGTGGACCAGATAGGATTTCACGACAATCAACAATGGTTTCATGATCACCATTACAGAGACTAACTTTTACCTCCATATTTCTTCATTGAGTTTAGATTCCACAGCTGCCGACATCGCCAGAGCATTAACCTGAGCTTCAGGATAACTAGTCCAAGTGACATGAAAACTACAAACTGGACCAAAGCGAGAATGCAATATCGACAGGCAGCAAAGGTCCATCGATCCTGCTCCACGCATCAGGGTAGCTGCAGCATCAAAGCTAGACATCTTCCTCCCTGCCAGCCCTCCCCCACCCATCAACAAAACAACGTGATCACCTGGGACAGGTAAAAAGCCAGGAAGGTACTCGAAGGCCAATAAACATAGATAGATGGAAAGATGGTGGGCTTGATTAAAAGCAGGGATCAACTATGATGGGGGGTGGGGGGGGTTTCTGGGTGAAACCTCATTCTGAAAGCTTTCAGTGGTTTATAGTCAGTATGATATTATTCCTCTCGCGGTTAAAGGAGATGGGGAACCAGGAGTTGCTGGCAGATAATGAATAATGTAGAGCCCGTCAAAATACTCTTACTGATTATTGTAAGAATAATTTCAGATTTGGACTGCTAAGTGCATCGTAAAAATGATTGCAAAATAATTACAGAGAATGTCACCACCATTACCCAAGGGAGACCATTTTTGGAATCTCCGTTCCTGTGACATTTAGATAATCCCAGTAAATCGGAGTGACGGCTGGAATGAGGCGATGCAACACCTAAAACTGTCCTTTAGATTTGCAGCTACAGGACATGGTGTCACAACTCACGCTTGTTGGTAGCCAAGTGCTCCGTACTCACATTGTAAAAACAAAAATATATCAAGCAATTGCTCCGGTGATGTGTTGCGACACTCAGCATCTTTTCCAAAATTCAACACGGTTTTAAATCAATTGCGTTTTATTTGGCTGCTTTGGAGTTTGACTTGAGTGTACAAGCAACTCATCAGGCCTGTACCCAGCTCAAAGAAGATTGATCCATTCATTTTCTCAGGATAGAGGGGCCCCTCTTCAGGGAACTGCTGCATGAGGTACCTGTGGTCAATTATATACCTCGTAATTCACACTGTATTGCCTTACATGTATTGTATCCTTGTGGGCTCTGTATACGAGCCGTTGCGCGGCTCTGCCCATAGGGGGAGATGAGGAGTTTGTACTGGGCTCCACCCTTGGCTCCGCCCAAGGCTCCGCCCATGGCTCCTCCCACTAACCGGAAGTATAAAGCACTGCAGTCGTAAGCCTGCTCTCAGTTCCTCTCGTCGCAGGCAGGCTCAGTTGTAAGACTATTAAAACCACTCTTTACTTCCAATCACGTGTCTTGTGAATTGATGGTCTCATCAGTACCCCAGCCAAGGATTTCAAACAGAAATGTGATTTTAAGTTGGACAATTAGTTTTTCCTAAAATTACGTCTTAGTTCCCAACGCTCCTCTCAACAAACTTTACCAAAGATACAATATTGGCGACGCAAAGGTCAATCAGGCCAGCTCCACTCGGCGCCGTTCCCGCCAACGGGATCTTCCAGTCCCGCTGACCGTGCGCCCCGCTGTGGGTTTCCCGGTGGGGGGGGGGGGGTCATGGAACAGGAAACCCCCATCGACAGTGACGGCACCAATGGAGGACCACCTCGGCGAAACACACCATGAGGGGGTGTGGAGAATCCCGCAGGATCATGTTGGCTGGAGCATCCTCCTTCCTGACATCTTCCTTCCTGTCACTCCTTCCCCAACCCCCCAACCCCCCAGCCCCCACCACCCCCCAACCCTTCACTAAAACTATGTAGTCACCTGGGACAGGCAAAAAGCCAGGGAGGTACTCAGGGCTGGTCTTCTTCGCCGATCACTCGCTAACGAGTATGAGTATCCACAGAAGAATCTGTGTGTCACTGGTCTAGTAAAGATAGATAGGAAGGTAGTGAGATAGAGAGCAAGATAGAGGGTGGGATTGTCCGGTTTCCGACGCCGAAATCGCGTTCGCCGATCGGCCGGAGAATCCACGTTGTGTGGGGGGGGGGTGGCTTTGGCAGGGGCTGGGGCCACTGGTGGGAGGTGGGCCGGGGGTGGCGAGCCTGGCCAAAGGGGGTCACGATTTTGGCAGGCCAGGTCCACACGCAGCCACCGTGTGCATGTACGGCCACGGACCCGGCAATTCTCCAGCCGTATCGGCAGCCAGGTGCTCTACCCTCCGTGCCTGGTAGCCCTCCCACCAGACGGGGAATCGGATGGCCATTTCCCATGCCAGCGTCAGCACTTCGTCTCAGAATCGGAGATTCCAGCCCAGAGAGAAGGACGGAGAGAGAGAAAAAAAGAGATGGGCAGAATTTTATGGCCTTGCCGTGGAGAAGGTGGGGCTAGAAAATACAGCGAGTCATTCAAAGGTCAACTGACTTCGGCGAGTGTGGAAAATCCCACCGGCAGAGGGAGGAAAGGAGGGAGGGATTCAGATTTAGATTTATTGTCACGTGTACCGAGGGACAGTGAAAAGTCTTGTTCTGCGTCCAGTCCAGACAGATCGTTCCCTACACCCGGGAAAGAGTGAGGGGTGAAGGGATGGGCAGATGATCCAGTGACAGATCATTTCTGCAGATCAAATCGAGCATTTCGCCATTTAACCTATAATTCTCCACTTTGAGATCATCAGGAATGAAGAGGTCAAATAGCTGTGCACAGGCTCGGCACCTCATGACCCACAGGAGGGAAGACTGAAGGGTCAGTTCCGGAGGCTGCTCACTCATAGTTCCAAGAATGATTTTAATGTGTCCTCTGGATGAGGGTCATGCTGAGAAGGAGGAGATGGGCCTTCGTCTCGAGCCACGGCTGTCCTTCCTGTGCGGGTGCTGGGTTTGGTGGGGTCTCTCGGGCTTTGAGCCGGCCACAATGATGGAGTGATGGGTGATAGGTGTCCAAGCCAGAATGATGGCTGTGAGCAAACCTGGAGTTTTCTGGTGTGACCATGATGCCTGGGTTTGCCGACAGAGTGAGGCACCCCATTGAAGACCAGCCGGCTTTCTCTCGGGCCAAGGCAGAAGCAGGGACATTAGCTGAAGTTAACAAAAACCATCTTGATCTTAACATGGCCGAGAACAATAAAGACAACTGAGCGGTTTTATCTTCAAAACCCTACATGCCCATCATTTATTCAGTCCCGTGCTGCTAAGCAAAAGCTAATGTGCTAACGGCACCAGCGTTTTTGTTCAATTCACCTTTTCACTCAGAGAATGACAAACAAATGGCAGAGGAATGAATGGGGTGGTGACAGGTACTCGCTGCTATTGAATGACTAGATTTCGGGCCTTTGTAGTCTGGCCTTGTATCCTACAGAGTGTTAGAGATAGCCAGTCTGATAAAAGTGTGTATTACCCATTTGAAGGACACTTTGGCCCTCAGAATCCACAAAAGAACATGAAGTGTTGGCTAACGGGATATAAATCCGGATATATATAACCAGATATAAATATCTACAATTGCACCACGTGGTCCGAATATATTTTTGCAGCAGATGTGTACTTAAAAGGTCATCTTCCAGGATCCCAGGTTAATGTCAATGTTGATCATGTTTTCACTTCATTCAGACCAGAACTAGTGTCCACAATGGGCAAGATAATCATCGGAAAATCCGACAGGGAATTCAGGAGCAGCTTCTCTACCTCGAGAGTAGTTCGCCCGCAGACCTCAAGGGCCACGAGGAGGATTTGAGGCGATTAGCATGGACATATTTGATGGGAAGCTCGGTAAACATATGAGGGAGAAAGGAAGAGGAGGGTACGCTGGTAGGGTGCCATCCTGCCCAGAGCCCCATCACCTGGGGGTCTCCAGTGGCCTGGAAGGTTCCCCCACAGGTGCCGTTACAACTGGTCCACGTTTGGTCAAGGCCTCGCTGGGGTGGGGGGGTGGGAGCATTAGTTCCCAGGCCCCAGGAGAATCCGGCGTGACGTATTTAAATGAGCCATTAACTATGCAGATCTGGATCTTGCCCAGCGCGGGGAAAATCCAGATTGTGACTTCTCGCAAGATTCGGTTACATCTCCCGAGATGTCTTGAACATTGCAAACCGCGCGAGAAGCCTCTCACGAGATTCAACGACCTTAGCACGTCACCAAGTCGGGCGCGACGAGACCGGTAAATCGTGCCCTATCTACTTGTTCATGCGGATGTGGGCATCGCCAGCTGGGCTCATTCGTCTTTACCATCCTGCCAACCACATGATACAATGAGAATGGAGTTGTTGACTAAACACAGCAATCAATCTCTATCCAGACCCAAGACACAATCGAAGGAAATCTCCTGTGGCAAAAAAGGTTTGGGGAACTCTGAGAAGTGTGAGGTGATGCATTTTGGGAGGGCTAACAAGGCAAGGGAAGTAGGACCTATTTCATAGACGCATGTCTATAGATCTCTGAAGACAGCAGGACAGGTAGATAAGTTGGTTAAGAAGACATATGGCGGGCAGCACGGTGGCCTAGTGGTTAGCACAACCGCCTCACGGCGCTGAGGTCCCAGGTTCGAACCCGGCTCTGGGTCACTGTCCATGTGGCGTTTGCACATTCTCCCCGTGTCTGAGTGGGTTTCGCCCCCACAACCAAAAAATGTGCAGGGTAGGTGAATTGGCCACGCTAAATTGCCCCTTAATTGGAAAAAATAATTGGCTAATCTAAATTTATAAAACAAAAGAAGACATATGGCCTTTATTAGCCGAGGCACAGAATATACGATGGCTATGATGGGGCTGTATAAAACACTGGTTAGGCCACATCTGGAGCACTGTTCTGGTTGCCACACTATAGGAGTGATGTCATTGCACTAAAAAGGGTGCATGTGAGATTCACCAGGGATGTTGCCTTAGTTGGAGCGTTTCAGCTATAAAGAGAGGCTAGGGCGGTATGGTGGGGCAGTGGTTAGCACTGCTGCCTCATGGCACCAAGGACCTGGGTTTGATCCCGGCCCTGGGTCACTGTCTGTGTGGAGTTTGCATATTGTTCCCCAGTTTGTGAGGGTCTCACCCCCACAACCCGATATGCAGGGTAGGTGGATTGGCCACAGTAAGTTGCCCCTTAATTGGGAAAAAAAAAAGAATTGGTACTCTAAATGTATTTTTTGAAAAGCTATGAAGAGAGGCTTGTTAGGCCGGGGTTGTTCGCCTTAGACCAGAGGAGGCTGAGGGGGCACCTGATCGGGGTGTAGAAAATTATGAAGGACATAGGTAGAGCAGATAGGAAGAAACTTTTCCCCTTAATAAAGGGGTCAATAACCAGGGGGAATAGATTTACGGTAAGGGGGCAGGACAGTTAGAGGGGATTTGAGGAAAAACGGTTTCACCCAGAGTGTGGTGGGAATCTGGTTGCCTGAAAGGCGGGAACGCTCACAACATTTAAGAACAGTAAGAAGTCTTACAACACCAGGTTAAAGTCCAACAGGTTTGTTTCAAACACGAGCTTTCGGAGCACGGCTCCTTCTTCAGGAGCCGTGCTCCGAAAGCTCGTGTTTGAAACAAACCTGTTGGACTTTAACCTGGTGTTGTAAGACTTCTTACTGTGCTCACCCCAGTCCAACGCCGGCATCTCCACATCATAACATTTAAGAAGCATTTGAATGAGCACAAGAAACGCCATAGCACACAAGGCTACGGAGAAAGCGCTGGAAAATAGGATTGGGATAGGTAGGTGCTTGATGACCTTCAAAGACACGATGGGCCGAAGGGCCTCTTTCTGTGCCGTAAAACTTTGTGACTCTCACCATTTGTTCCAAAATCATCTGTTCCTCCTTAAGAAAGCTCCACTTACCAGAGGTCAGGTCTCAAATTACTCATACTACTCTATCTCAAAATGTCTTCTCTGATTGAAGTCCACTAATGTGCATTGGAATGAATCAATCCTGTCTGCTTCCACTGTCTCCATAGTGAGCCTATTTCATAGATTGGCTGCTCACTCAGTGAAAGATTGGTTTTGAATTTACTCCCCTTTCAAACACAGGCCATGACCTCTGATTCTACTCTTTCAGAGCAGGTGAAACTGCGTATTATGGTCTGCGTTGTCTAGCTTTGTTCCAAACACCAGGCACTAACATATTCGGGACAGACTGCTGGTGCTCGTGACGTGGTATCAATGGCATTTGATGGAATCCATGAAAGTCTAATCTTACGTGCCATGTTAATCAAACATGGCACAGGAGCTCCACAAAGGATTGCTATATAAATGCAAATTGTTGTTTAATTGTGCTGTGGAATCTTTTGTGTGCATTTGAGATAGCAGACTGCTAGGGCGTCTGCAAACATTGCCGCATCGGGACACGCCCAGATGGGACTGCGTTGGGGATGTGTTAGAACATCTCCAGACGGGGCCACATTGAAACATCTACAGATGGGACTGCATTGGAACTTCGCATGGCAGGGCCGTGTTGGAACATCTCCAGACGGGGCTACGTTGGAACATCTCCAGACGGGGCTACGATGAATCGTCTCCAGGCTGGGGACGGGGCCGCGTTGGAACGTCTCCAGACTGGGCTGCATTGGAAAATCTCCAGGCGGGGCCGCGTTGCAACGTCTCCAGGCTGGGCTGCATCGGAACGTCTGCAGACTGGGCTGCGTTGGACCTTCTCCAGACAGGGCTGCGTTGGACCTTCTCCAGATGGGGCTGCGTTGGAACATCTCCAGACTGAGCTGCATTGGAATGACTTCAGACAGGGCTGCGTTGGACCATCTCCAGATGGGGCCACATTGGAATGTCTCCAGATGGATCTGTGTTGAAACATCTCCAGACAGGGCCACGTTGGAATATCGCCAGAGGGGCTGCATTGGAACATCCCAAGGCTGGGTCAGGTTGGAACATCTCCAGATGGAGCCACGTTGGAACATCTCCCGATGGGGCCACATTGGAACTTATCCAGCAGGGCTGCATTGGAATGTCTCCAGATGGGGTTGCATTTGCATGTCTCCAGATTTTCCGATTTGGATTATTTCCAGACTGGGCTGCAGTTGAATGTCTCCAGATGAGGCCATGCTGGAACGTCTCCAGACAGGTCAGTGTTGGAATGTCTCCAGACGGGGCTGTGTTTGAATGTCTGCAGATGGGGCTATGTTGGAATGTCCCCAGACAAGGCAGTGTTGGAACGTCTCCAAACGGGGCCATGGTAGAATGTCTCCAGACGGGGTCATGTTCAAATATCTCCAGGCGGGGCCTCGTTGGAATATCTCTAGATGTGGCCGTGTTGAAACATCTCCAGACGGGGCCACATTGGAACGTCTCCAGACAGGGCCATGTTGGAACATCTCCAGACAGGGCCACGTTGGAACGTCTCCAGACAGGGCCATGTTGGAACGTCTACAGAGAGGGCCGTGTTGGAACGTCTCCAGACAGGGCCGTGTTGGAACGTCTACAGACGGGGCCGTGTTGGAACGTCTCCAGACAGGGCCGTGTTGGAACGTCTCCAGACAGGGCCATGTTGGAACGTCTCCAGACAGGGCCATGTTGGAACGTCTCCAGACAGGGCCATGTTCGAACGTCTCCAGACGGGGCCGTGTTGGAACGTCTCCAGACAGGGCCATGTTGGAACGTCTCCAGACAGGGCCGTGTTGGAACGTCTACAGAGAGGGCCGTGTTGGAACGTCTCCAGACAGGGCCGTGTTGGAACGTCTCCAGACAGGGCCATGTTGGAACGTCTCCAGACAGGGCCATGTTGGAACGTCTACAGACAGGGCCATGTTGGAATGTCTACAGACAGGGCCATGTTGGAACGTCTCCAGACAGGGCCATGTTGGAACGTCTCCAGACAGGGCCATGTTGGAACGTCTACAGTCAGGGCCATGTTGGAACGTCTCCAGACAGGGCCATGTTGGAATGTCTCCAGACAGGGCCGTGTTGGAACGTCTCCAGACAGGGCCATGTTGGAACGTCTACAGACGGGGCCGTGTTGGAACATCTACAGACAGCCGTGTTGGAACGTCTCCAGACAGGGCCATGTTGGAACGTCTCCAGACAGCCGTGTTGGAACGTCTCCAGACAGGGCCATGTTGGAACGTCTACAGACAGGGCCACGTTGGAACGTCTCCAGACAGGGCCGTGTTGGAACGTCTCCAGACAGGGCCATGTTGGAATGTCTCCAGACAGGGCCATGTTGGAACGTCTCCAGACGGGGCCGTGTTGGAACGTCTCCAGACAGGGCCATGTTGGAATGTCTCCAGACAGGGCCATGTTGGAACGTCTACAGACAGGGCCATGTTGGAATGTCTACAGTCAGGGCCGTGTTGGAACGTCTACAGACAGGGCCATGTTGGAACGTCTCCAGACAGGGCCATGTTGGAACGTCTACAGACAGGGCCACGTTGGAACGTTTCCAGACAGGGCCGCATTGGAACGTCTACAGACAGGGCATGTTGGAACGTTTCCAGACAGGGCCATGTTGGAACGTCTACAGACAGGGCCATGTTGGAACGTCTACAGACAGGGCCATGTTGGAACGTCTCCAGACAGGGCCACGTTGGAACGTCTCCAGACAGGGCCATGTTGGAACGTCTACAGACAGGGCCGTGTTGGAACGTCTCCAGACAGGGCCATGTTGGAACGTCTACAGACAGGGCCATGTTGGAACGTCTACAGACGGGGCCGTGTTGGAACGTCTACAGACAGGGCCATGTTGGAACGTCTCCAGACAGGGCCATGTTGGAACGTCTCCAGACAGGGCCGTGTTGGAACGTCTACAGACAGGGCCATGTTGGAACGTCTCCAGACAGGGCCATGCTGGAACGTCTACAGACAGGGCCGTGTTGGAACGTCTCCAGACAGGGCCATGTTGGAACGTCTACAGACAGGGCCATGTTGGAACGTCTACAGACGGGGCCGTGTTGGAACGTCTCCAGACAGGGCCATGTTGGAACGTCTACAGACAGGGCCATGTTGGAACGTCTACAGACAGGGCTTCGTTGGAACGTCTCCAGACAGGGCCATGTTGGAACGTCTCCAGACAGGGCCGTGTTGGAACGTCTCCAGACAGGGCCATGTTGGAACGTCTCCAGACAGGGCCGTGTTGGAACGTCTCCAGACAGGGCCATGTTGGAACGTCTCCAGACAGGGCCATGTTGGAATGTCTCCAGACAGGGCCATGTTGGAATGTCTCCAGACAGGGCCGTGTTGGAACGTCTCCAGACAGGGCCGTGTTGGAACGTCTACAGACGGGGCCGTGTTGGAACGTCTACAGACAGGGCTGCGTTGGAACGTCTCCAGACAGGGCCATGTTGGAACGTCTCCAGACAGCCGTGTTGGAACGTCTCCAGACAGCCGTGTTGGAACGTCTACAGACAGGGCCATGTTGGAACGTCTCCAGACAGGGCCATGTTGGAATGTCTCCAGACAGGGCCGTGTTGGAACGTCTCCAGACAGGGCCATGTTGGAACGTCTCCAGACAGGGCCACGTTGGAACGTTTCCAGACAGGGCCGCATTGGAACGTCTACAGACAGGGCATGTTGGAACGTTTCCAGACAGGGCCATGTTGGAACGTCTACAGACAGGGCCATGTTGGAATGTCTACAGACAGGGCCATGTTGGAACGTCTACAGACAGGGCCGTGTTGGAACGTCTACAGACAGGGCCATGTTGGAACGTTTCCAGACAGCCGTGTTGGAACATCTTCAGATGGGGACAGATTGGAACATCTCTAGAAAGGGCCCTGTTGGAACGTCTCCAGGCAGGGCTGCGTTGGAATATCTCCAGACAGGGCCTCGTTGGAACATCTCCAGATGGGGCCGCTTTGGAACACCTCCAGACAGGGCTGCATTGGAAGGTCTCCAGACAGGGCCGCTTTGGAACATATCCAGATAGAGCCATGTTGGAATGTCTCCAGGTGGGGACGTGTTGGAACGTTCCAGACGGGGATGGGTTGGAACATCACCAGACAGGGCTGCATTGGAACGTCTCCAGACAGACCTGCATTGGAACGTCTCCAGACAGGGCTGGATTGGAACGTCTCCAGACAGGGCTGCATTGGAATGTCTCCAGACAGGGCTGCATTGGAATGTCTCCAGACAGGGCTGCATTGGAACGTCTCCAGACAGAGCTGCATTGGAACGTCTCCAGACAGGGCTCCATTGGAACGTCTCCAGACAGGGCTGCATTGGAATGTCTCAAGACAGGGCTGCATTGGAACGTCTCCAGACAGGGCGCATTGGAACGTCTCCAGACAGGGCTGCATTGGAACGTCTCCAGACAGGGCTGCATTGGAACGTCTCCAGACAGGGCGCATTGGAATGTCTCCAGACAGGTCCGCATTGGAATATCTCCAGGCAGGGCCGCATTAGAATGTCTCCAGGCAGGGCGCATTGGAACGTCTCCAGAAAGGGCTGCATTGGAACGTCTCCCGACAGGGCGCATTGGAATGTCTCCAGACAGGGCTGCATTGGAACGTCTCCAGACAGGGCTGCATTGGAACGTCTCCAGAAAGGGCTGCATTGGAACGTCTCCAGACAGGGCTGCATTGGAACGTCTCCAGACAGAGCTGCATTGGAACGTCTCCAGACAGGGCCGCATTGGAATGTCTCCAGACAGGACTGCATTGGAACGTCTCCAGAAAGTGCCGCATTGGAACGTCTCCAGACAGGGCTGCATTGGAACGTCTCCAGACAGGGCTGCATTGGAATGTCTCCAGACAGGGCTGCATTGGAACGTCTCCAGAAAGGGCCGCATTGGAATGTCTCCAGGCAGGGCTGCATTGGAACGTCCCCAGACAGGGCTGCATTGGAACGTCTCCAGACAGAGCTGCATTGGAACGTCTCCAGACAGGCCGCATTGGAATGTCTCAAGACAGGGCTGCATTGGAACGTCTCCAGACAGGGCTGCATTGGAACGTCTCCAGACAGGGCGCATTGGAATTTCTCCAGACAGGGCTGCATTGGAACGTCTCCAGACAGGGCTGCATTGGAACATCTCCAGACAGGGCTGCATTGGAACGTCTCCAGACAGAGCTGCATTGGAACGTCTCCAGACAGGGCTGCATTGGAACGTCTCCAGACAGAGCTGCATTGGAACGTCTCCTGAAAGGGCCGTATTGGAATGTCTCCAGAGAGGCCGCATTGGAATGTCTCAAGACAGGGCTGCATTGGAACGTCTCCAGACAGGGCGCATTGGAACGTCTCCAGACAGGGCTGCATTGGAACGTCTCCAGACAGGGCGCATTGGAATGTCTCCAGACAGGGCTGCATTGGAACGTCTCCAGACAGGGCTGCATTGGAACGTTTCCGACAGGGCTGCATTGGAACGTCTCCAGACTGGGCTGCATTGGAACGTCTCCAGACAGAGCTGCATTGGAACGTCTCCAGAAAGGGCCGCATTGGAATGTCTCCAGACAGGGCTGCATTGGAATGTCTCAAGACAGGGCTGCATTGGAACGTCTCCAGACAGGGCGCATTGGAACGTCTCCAGACAGGGCTGCATTGGAACGTCTCCAGACAGGGCGCATTGGAACGTCTCCAGACAGGGCGCATTTGAATGTCTCCAGACAGGGCCGCATTGGAACGTCTCCAGACAGGGCCGCATTGGAACGTCTCCAGACAAGGCTGCATTGGAACGTCTCCAGACAGGGCTGCATTGGAACGTCTCCAGACAGGGCTGCATTGGAACGTCTCCAGACAGGGCTGCATTGGAACGTCTCCAGACAGAGCTGCATTGGAAAGTCTCCAGACAGGGCTGCATTGGAACGTCTCCAGACAGAGCTGCATTGGAATGTCTCCAGACAGGGCTGCATTGGAACGTCTCCAGACAGGGCTGCATTGGAACGTCTCCAGACAGGGCTGCATTGGAACATCTCCAGACAGAGCTGCATTGGAACGTCTCCAGAAAGGGCCGCATTGGAATGTCTCCAGACAGGCCGCATTGGAATGTCTCAAGACAGGGCTGCATTGGAACGTCTCCAGACAGGGCGCATTGGAATTTCTCCAGACAGGGCTGCATTGGAACGTCTCCAGACAGGGCTGCATTGGAACATCTCCAGACAGGGCTGCATTGGAACGTCTCCAGACAGGGCTGCATTGGAACGTCTTCAGACAGAGCTGCATTGGAACGTCTCCAGACAGGGCTGCATTGGAACGTCTCCAGACAGAGCTGCATTGGAACGTCTCCAGAAAGGGTCGCATTGGAATGTCTCCAGACAGGGCAGCATTGGAACGTCTCCAGACAGAGCTGCATTGGAACGTCTCCAGACAGGGCTGCATTGGAACGTCTCCAGACAGAGCTGCATTGGAACGTCTCCAGAAAGGGCCGCATTGGAATGTCTCCAGACAGGGCTGCATTGGAACGTCTCCAGACAGAGCTGCATTGGAACGTCTCCAGAAAGGGCTGCATTGGAATGTCTCAAGACAGGGCCGCATTGGAATGTCTCAAGACAGGGCTGCATTGGAACGTCTCCAGACAGGGCGCATTGGAATGTCTCCAGACAGGGCTGCATTGGAACATCTCCAGACAGGGCTGCATTGGAACGTCTCCAGACAGGGCTGCATTGGAACATTTCCGACAGGGCTGCATCGGAACGACTCCAGACAGGGCTGCATTGGAACGTCTCCAGACAGGGCTGCATTGGAACGTCTCCAGAAAGGGCCGCATTGGAATGTCTCCAGATAGGCCGCATTGGAATGCCTCAAGACAGGGCTGCCTTAGAACGTCTCCAGACAGGGCTGCATTGGAACGTCTCCAGAAAGGGCCGCATTGGAACGTCTCCAGACAGGGCTGCATTGGAACGTCTCCAGACAGGGCTGCATTGGAATGTCTCCAGACAGGGCTGCATTGGAACGTTTCCGACAGGGCGCATTGGAATGTCTCCAGACAGGGCGCATTGGAATGTCTCCAGACAGAGCTGCATTGGAACGTCTCCAGACAGGGCCGCATTGGAATGTCTCCAGACAGGGCTGCATTGGAACGTCTCCAGACAGGACTGCATTGGAACGTCTCCAGACAGGGCAGCATTGGAACGTCTCCAGACAGGGCTGCATTGGAACGTCTCCAGACAGGGCTGCATTGGAACGTCTCCAGACAGGGCTGCATTGGAACGTCTCCAGACAGGGCTGCATTGGAACATCTCCAGACAGGGCTGCATTGGAACGTCTCCAGACAGGGCTGCATTGGAACGTCTCCAGACAGAGCTGCATTGGAACGTCTCCAGACAGGGCTGCATTGGAACGTCTCCAGACAGAGCTGCATTGGAACGTCTCCAGACAGGGCTGCATTGGAACGTCTCCAGACAGAGCTGCATTGGAACGTCTCCAGAAAGGGCCGCATTGGAATGTCTCCAGACAGGCCGCATTGGAATGTCTCAAGACAGGGCTGCATTGGGACGTCTCCAGACTGGGCGCATTGGAATGTCTCCAGACAGGGCTGCATTGGAACATCTCCAGACAGAGCTGCATTGGAACATTTCCGACAGGGCTGCAACGGAACGACTCCAGACAGGGCTGCATTGGAACGTCTCCAGACAGGGCCGCATTGGAATGCCTCAAGACAGGGCTGCATTGGAACGTCTCCAGACAGGGCTGCATTGGAACGTCTCCAGACAGGGCGCATTGGAATGTCTCCAGACAGGGCTGCATTGGAACGTCTCCAGGCAGGGCTGCATTGGAACGTTTCCGACAGGGCGCATTGGAATGTCTCCAGACAGGGCGCATTGGAATGTCTCCAGAAAGGGCCGCATTGGAATGTCTCCAGACAGGGCTGCATTGGAACGTCTCCAGACAGGGCGCATTGGAACGTCTCCAGAAAGGGCCGCATTGGAATGTCTCCAGACAGAGCTGCATTGGAACGTCTCCAGACAGGGCCGCATTGGAATGTCTCCAGACAGGGCTGCATTGGAACGTCTCCAGACAGGGCTCCATTGGAACGTCTCCAGACAGGACTGCATTGGAACGTCTCCAGACAGGGCTGCATTGGAACGTCTCCAGACAGGGCAGCATTGGAACGTCTCCAGACAGAGCTGCATTGGAACGTCTCCAGACAGGGCACATTGGAACGTCTCCAGACAGGGCTGCATTGGAACGTCTCCAGACAGGGCACATTGGAATGTCTCCAGACAGGGCTGCATTGGAATGTCTCCAGACTGGGCTGCGTTGGAACGTCTCCAGAAAGGGCCGCATTGGAACGTCTCCAGACAGGGCTGCATTGGAATATCTCCAGGCAGGGCTGCATTGGAATGTCTGCAGACAGGGCCGCATTGGAACGTCTCCAGACAGGGCCGCATTGGAACGTCTCCAGACCGGGCTGCGTTGGAACGTCTCCAGAAAGGGCCGCATTGGAATGTCTCCAGAAAGGGCCGCATTGGAATGTCTGCAGACAGGGCCGCATTGGAACGTCTCCAGACAGGGCCGCATTGGAACGTCTCCAGACAGAGCTGCATTGGAACGTCTCCAGACAGGGCACATTGGAACGTCTCCAGACAGAGCTGCATTGGAACGTCTCCAGACAGGGCTGCATTGGAATGTCTCCAGACAGGGCTGCATTGGAATGTCTGCAGACAGGGCCGCTTTGGAACGTCTCCAGACAGGCCTGCATTGGAACGTCTCCAGACAGGGCCGCATTGGAACGTCTTCAGACAGGGCTGCATTGGAATGTCTCCAGACAGGGCCGCATTGGAACGTCTCCAGACAGGGCCATGTTAGAACATCTCCATACCGGGCCATTTTATTTGGACAATTAACTTCTCAATTTTGGCATTTATGCATGCGTGCATTAAGCATTTATCCTTGAGTTTTTAAAAAACTAGTCATGTCTTCTTTCTTTGACTCAAAAAACCTGGATAAATTGGCTCCGAACAAAAAGAATGTACATTTGGATTGGGGAAAGTTATCTAAACAAACCTTTGTTGAGGCAAGAGATGGATTGGTCCTGACAGCTTGGGCAAATGTTTAATATATGCTCCTCTCCAAATTGGACAGTTTGTTCACATGTAGAGAATTGTTCCTTTGAAATATGTAACATGCACTTTGAAAGAGTCCAGACTAAGTTCCTGTGTTGCTGTTTCAGTCGATTAATCAGTAACTCCATTATCATTGTTATCTCCTGTCATAATAATGAAGGATTAAACAGCAAATTATATCTGGAGATATTGGACTTTAAATAAAAGATGAGCAGCTGGATTCTCTGCTCCGGAAGAGTTGATGCCGGGGCAGGCTTCGTGGACATCCACATCTAACACCGGCGCCACGTGGAACAGTCAATTCCAGAGAGAAACGGTGCCGGTTTCATGATTGACACTCGAGAGGCCAACAAGCTGCAGCCTTGTATACACACTTCACTCCCCACACACACCACCACAACCAGCACTGAGCTGGAGCGTGCTCACATAGAATCACAGAATGTACAGTGCAGAAGGAGGCCATTCAGCCCATCGAGTCTGCACCATAGAACAGTACAGCACAGAACAGGCCCTTCGGCCCTCAATGTTGTGCCGAGCAATGATCACCCTACTCAAACCCACGTATCCACCCTATACCCGCAACCCAACCCCCCCCCCCCCCCCCCCCCCCCCCCTTAACCTTACTTTTTACACTACGGACAACTTAGCATGGCCAATCCACCTAACCCGCACATCTTTGGACTGTGGGAGGAAACCGGAGCACCCGGAGGAAACCCACACACACACGGGGAGGACGTGCAGACTCCGCACAGACAGTGACCCAGCCGGGAATCGAACCTGGGACCCTGGAGCTGTGAACCATCTATGCTAACCGCCATGCTACCGTGCTGCCCATACCACTCCTGGAAAGAGCCCCACTTAAGCCCATATCTCCACCCATAACCCAGTAACCCCACCGAACCCAAGGACAACTTAGCATGTCCAATCAACCTCACCTGCACATCTTTGTGACTGTGGGAGGAAACCGGAGCACCCGGAGGAAACCCACGCAGGCACGGGAAGAATGTGCAGACGCCACACAGACTGTGGTTGATGGGTCGGCTAGGGCCATAGGGTGCCTGGGGGGGGGGGGGGGGATATATGACCCGTGGCCATAAGCTCATAGTGGGCAGTCAGCGGCGTGTGCAGCTTCATGGCAGCCTTGCGGGCCACGGCAATGGTGTTCCGTGCCCATCCACCCTGACCCCCACGGACCACCACCTGGCCAACACTCGCCACTGCCCCCGGCCCTGGCATAAGCTCCCGCGGCCAATGTCACAACTGTCAGCAAACTATAGCGATGTTGGACACTTTCCGTTCCCCCTCTCTCTCCCTCAGCAGCCACGGCGCCTCTTTCACGATTTTTAAAACACAAGTGAACTTTGCCGTCGGGGATTTGGCCCATCGGAGGCGGAGGATCACAGAGGTCCCAGGGAATACCGGGTCGGGCCCGCTAATTATATGCCAATGGCGTTTACTGTACGTGTGTTCTGGAACACATTGACGCCACTGTCGAGGCAACGGAGAAGTGTGATTTCAACATGAAATCAACGTGGACTTGGGCTTGATTAAATGGATTTAATTGGGACTTTAATGGGGACGGTTGGAAGGGGTTGGTTTGAGATGTGTACGTGTTATATATTTGGGATTGAGGGAGACCACGGTTGTCGGGGAGTAGTGGTCAGGAGTATGGAGAATATATGGCCCCCGGGGGGAGGGGGGAGTTTAAGAATTGTAAGGGTGGGGGCTTGATTATTCTTCTGAGCTGGGATGGGCTGGGAAGTGTGGTTTTTATTTTGTTCTCTTTGTGGGTGAGGACTGTCTGGAATTTGCGTACTTTTTGTAATTTAGGGTATAAAATGATGAGTGTTTAATTATTTAAAATATACTTTTTGAAATGTTATTTCGATTACTGGCCAGAGTTGCCTCCACCATTGGCCAGAAAACGCCGTGGGGATTGGATTACCTCCCTGCGATGACCTGCCAGCTGCTTTGGCAGTTAGAAAGTCAGGCTGTTCTGTGCTTTACCAAAAGTAATCAAAACATCAGCCCAAGCGGTCAGGGTCAATCCACTATCTCTTTTTGCCGTGTAACTGGTACACTGTGTTCTAATAGGTGCTACATATTAAGAGAGTCCATCTGTCCTACCCTTTACAATGTCGGTTCCTCGTCCAAGTTTCTGAGCTTGATGTGACGAACGCTACTGCAAAACAATTCTTTTTAAAGTGTGCGATGTTGCAAGGGGTCGGGCGACGATGTCGGTGCAAATTGGAGACACGAAGTAAGTGACCGGAAGGCCAAGTCAAATCGATAAACAATTTATTGATTAACAAAGGTGAAGGCACGTAGCCAGGTTCACGATCGCTTAAACGGGATCAACCTGGAAGAAATCCATGCGGATGCAAGGCGAACGTGGATAGTCAGATGCTTCCTCCCAGGGTGGAAAAGTCTATTACAAGGGAAAATTGGATTAAGGTGAGAAGGGGAAAGTTTAGAGGAGATGTACGAGGGCAGGGGGCAGCAGGGTAGCATGGTGGTTAGCATAAATGCTTCACAGCTCCAGGGTCCCAGGTTCGATTCCCGGCTGGGTCACTGTCTGTGTGGAGTCTGCACGTCCTCCCCCTGTGTGCGTGGGTTTCCTCCGGGTGCTCCGGTTTCCTCCCACAGTCCAAAGATGTGCGGGTTAGGTGGATTGGTCATGGTAAATTGCACGTAGTGTCCTAATAAAAGTAAGGTTAAGGGGGGGTTGTTGGGTTACAGGTATAGGGCGGATACGTGGGTTTGAGTAGGGTGATCATGGCTCGGCACAATATTGAGGGCCGAAGGGCCTGTTCTGTGCTGTACTGTTCTATGTTCTATGTTCTAAGTCTGTTACACGAAGGATGGTGAGTGCCTGGAACCCGTTGTGGGAGGAGGTGGTCGAAGCAGATACGGTAACAAAGTTTAAGAGGCATCTTGACGAATATACGAATAGGATGGGAATAGCGGGATATGCACCCCAGACATGCAGAAGGTTTTTGTTTAGACGCATCATGATCGGCGAGGGCCTGGAAGGCCAAAGGGCCTGTTCCTGCGCTGAATGTTCTTTGTTCTTTGTTTGGACGGGAAGATCCCAGAATGGAACCCTGGCTCAAGACTGTAACTTTTAGCTTTTTTTATACAGCGTGGAGGAACAGAGTCACAAGACCACTAATCAATTTTAAGAACAAGGAAAAAACATTTATTAAACGTGAAAAGTTGGATTATTATTCAAAACTCTTTGACTCTCCCCCTTAGCTTAACAAATACACAGACTTTAAGATTAATACAGATTACAAAGTACATCTTAAGTTACAATGCTCCCATTAACACAAAATCCCTTTTAAGCACACAGATTGGCTGTGATCAGATACACACATTCCACTCTGATCCCAAATTCCCTGGTTATCTGGATTGTATCTTGTTCCTTAGGAAACCTGCATCTTTGCAACCCACGTGTCCTGTCCAGCTTTTCCTGGGAAAGTTGAGAGACGTTCAGAGAGTGGGTGGCACGGTAGCACCGTGGTTAGCACTGCTGCCTCGCAGTTCTAGGGACCTGGATTCCATTCCGGCCTCGGGTGACTGTCTGTGTGGAGTTTGAACTTCCTCCCCATGTCTGCGTGGGTTTCCTCCCGGTGTTCCGCTTTCCTCCCACAGTCCAAAGATGTGCGGGTTAGGTGGATTGGCCATGCTAAATTACCCCTTAGTGTCCAGGAGGTTAGGTAGGGTTACGGGGATAGGGTGCAGACGTGGGATGAAGTAGAGTGCTCTTTTTGGAATAGAGGGTCTTGGGGCCGCCGGAACCGAGGGTTTGGGTGAACGACCTCCTGAAATTCCTTAGGTTGGAAAAAATCAAGTTCTCGTTGAGAGGGTCTGTGGAGGGATTTGCCCAGAGATGGAAACCGTTTAGTGACTTCTTCAAGGATAGTGAAGAGGTCAGTGGGAGGAAAGGGGTTGAAAAGGGCAGCAGGGTGGGTGGGGGGTAACAGCAGGGTGAGTGGGGTGGTTGTGGTGTTGGTTATTAATTGTTATGTGATTCCCTGTTGTTCTCTTTTTGGTTTTGGTTGTGTTTGATGTATAAAAGCCTTAATAAAAACATTTAAAAACAAATGTAGAGTATTCTTTCCAAGGGCCGGTGCAGACTCGAAGGGCTGAATGGCCTCCTTCTGCACTGTACGGATACTATGAGGTTCGTTGCCCAGTGCCTGTGGTTTCTCGTGAATCTTCCCTGCATTATTTTAATGCCTTAACATCCTTCGTAAAGTACATGGAGTGACATAATGTTTATACAACAGCCAGCAGGCCACTTAGCCCATCTATGCTTCACACAATTCTCCTCCTACCCTACTTCGTCTAACCCGATCAGCCTATCCTTCTGCTCTTTCCTCCCTTATCAACTTACTTAGCTTCTCCTTAAAATGGTTGGGAAGCTGCTGGAGAAGATACTGAGGGATAGGATCTATTCCCATTTTGAAGAAAATGGGCTTATCAGTGATAGGCAACATGGTTTTGTGCAGAGAAGGTAATGTCTTACCAACTTAATAGAATTCTTTGAGGAAGTGACAAAGTTGATTGATGAGGAAAGGGTTGTAGATGTCATGTACATGGACTTCAGTAAGGCATTTGATAAGGTCCCCCATGGTAGGCTGATGGAGAAAGTGAAGTCTCATGGGGTCCAGGGTGTACTAGCTAGATGGATAAAGAACTGGCTGGGCAACAGGGGACAGAGAGTAGTAGTGGAAGGGAGTTTCCCAAAATGGAGAACTGTGACCAGTGGTGTTCCACAGGGATCCGTGCTGGGACCACTGTTGTTTGTGATATACATAAATGATCTGGAGGAAGGTATAGGTGGTCTGATTAGCAAGTTTGCAGATGACACTAAGATTGGTGGAGTAGCAGATAGTGAAGGGGACTGTCAGTGAATACAGCAGTATATAGATAGATTGGAGAGTTGGGCGGAGAAATGGCAGATGGATTTCAATCCGGGCAAATGCAAGGTGATGCATTTTGGAAGATCCAATTCAAGAGCAGACTATATGGTCAATGGAAAAGCCCTGGGGAAAATTGATGTACAGAGAGATCTGGGTGTTCAGGTCCATTGTACCCTGAAGGTGGCTGCGCAGGTCGATAGAGTGGTCAAGAAGGCATACAGCATGCTTGCCTTCATCGGAAGGGGTATTGAGTACAAGAGTTGGCAGGTCATGTTACAGTTGTATAGAACTTTGGTTCGGCCACATTTGGAATACTGCGTGCAGTTCTGATCGCCACATTACCAGAAGGATGTGGATGCTTTGGAGAAAGTGTAGAGGAGGTTCACCAGGATGTTGCCTGGTGTGGAGGGCGCTAGCTATGAAGAGAGGTTGAGTAGATTAGGATTATTTTCATCAGAAAGACGGAGGTTGAGGGGGGGCCTGATTGAGGTCTACAAAATCATGAGAGGTATAGACAGGGTGGACAGCAAGAAGCTTTTTCCAGAGTGGGGGACTCAATTACTAGGGGTCACAAGTTCAAGGTGAGAGGGGAAATGTTTAAGGGAGATATGCGTGGAAAGTTCTTTACGCAGAGGGTGGTGGGTGCCTGGAACGCATTGCCGGCGGAGGTGGTAGAGGCGGGCACGATAGCGTCATTTAAGATGTATCTAGACAAATACATGAATGGGCAGGGAGCAGAGGGATACAGATCCTTAGAAAATAGGCGACAGTTTTAGATAGAGGATCTGGATCGGCGCAGGCTTGGAGGGCCGAAGGGCCTGTTCCTATGCTGTAATTTTTCTTTGTTCTTTGTTCTTTCTTTGACGCCAATCATCTCATCTACTCCATTCGTCATTGTCACAGAACAGAATTCACCATTAAAGCTTTGCAATTGTCCGAGATAATCGAGAACCAAGGTTCAGCAAGATTCCTAATACTCCGGGTGAATGACACAAGACCCAGCATCTACACTGTGTTCGAAATGATGGACTCATCCATTTGAGGAATGAAGAGTCCGATATCTGGATACACTTGGGTGAGAGAGTTTAATCGACTGGATCCCTTAACTCCATCGCTTTGTCCAAACACTAGTCACAGTATTCATGGTGCCAACTGTTTGATGTTCCTGTTGATGTAGCAGGATAATAATTGCCATCTGTTGTGTTCCATGTAAGCAGACCTGATGTTTACACATTACCGTCAGAGCTGTGTTTTATGGCAGCGCATATTGGGTGACATTTCCCTTCCTTCCTGAGACAACCCTTGCAAAGTGTATGTTTACTAAACAGGCCATGAATACTTAGTGGTAGAGGCGGCATTGCTGCCCATCAACTTGGTACAATATTTTATTACAAAGAAATGGGTTCCGGGTAGATTGTGCTCACATAGGTGATTATGTGGAGAGATAGTGCCAGAGTCACAGACACTTGACTTGCTTTGGGTATGAGGTGTCAGTAAGAACGCTGTCCTAGACATTTGTCTAGTGTATGTACCCAATTTAAAATAATGGATTGCTTACTTTTTCTTACATGTAAAATGTTATAGCTTTTATTGTTCCCACACATGGTTCCACTTTAGAATTTATTAGGGACAGATTCTGACAGAAAGAGGGAGGAAAATTGTAATTCCTCACATTGCAAAGCACCCACGGTATGTACAAGTGCGAGTGTTGCTCCCCTTCCAGTTTAGCTGGCCTCCCTTTTCAATGAGACCCCCATTCCCAGGGCCGAAAACAAAGCGGCTTGGCGTCCCCGAGACCCCACGTGCCCAGATTCTTATGGGGGCACTTCTGATCTCAGTGGCTCAGTGGGCAGCACTCTGCCCTCTGTGGGCTCAGAGTTCGACTCCAGAGATACTCCCCCTGCAGTACCGAGGGGGTGATTGCCCTGTTAGAGATGCCCACTTTTGCGGAGTCATCAAACCCAGGCTGCTTCTTAAGGTGGGTGTAACAGGGAGGTACTTTGCAGTGTCCCAGTCAATATTTATAAATTAACCTACATCACTGAAAGAAATTGGGTGAGATTGACTCCCCCCTGCGCCACTGCCCCTGCACCACCAGCCCTTGGAAAGAGTACCCTACTTAAGTCTACGACTCCACCCGATCCCCGTAACCCCACCTAACTTTTTGGGTGCTAAGGGGCAATTTAGCACGGCCAATCCACCCGACCTGCACATCTTTAGACTGAGGGAGGAAACCGGAGCACCCAAAGGCAACCCAAGCAAACACGGGGAGGAAGCGCAAACTCCACACAGCCACCCGAGGCGGGAATTGAACCCAGGACCCTGGCGCTGTGAGGCAGCAGTGCTAACCACTGTGCCATCATGCCGCCCCGCGGGGATCCGGGATCTTAACAATAGAGTGAAGGAAATATAAATGGGGAAATCTATGGGTATAACTTTCAATTAAATTGCGATGAACAGGACACAGATTTTAAACTTGCGCGAGGTCATTTCAGGACTGATTCCTTCGTAGAAAGAATGATCAATGTGTGGAATAGACGTCCCAATACAACAGCGGAAGCAAAATCTCTGGAATCTGTGAGGACACTTCCACCTCCTGAACATAGTCCAACTCCACCCACCTCAGATGCCGAAATCCTCATCCGTTGTCACTTCTAAACTCGACAGTTCCATTGTCTCGCTGCCTCTCTGTCCGCTTTTTTAAAAGTCTGGTCACTTTGCAGCAGCCAGTTTGCGCACAGCAAGATCCCACTAACAGCACCGCGATAGTGACTGGATCAGCAGTTTTCAGGTTGAATGATCAATATTGATCAGGATGTCACGGAGAGCTCCTTGCTCAAAATAGTGCCCCAGGATCTTTCACATCCACCTGAGAGGGCAGGCAGAGACTTACGTCAGGGGTTTCAGCCACTAGATGGCACCACCGGTGTTCGAGCGGCCATTTCGTACGGCACTGGGAGAGTCAGCCCAGGATTTGAGCTCAGGTCATGGACTGGGATTTGAACCTCGTTATTCCGAATCAGAGGCAAGAGTTCTACCGACTAAACCACAATTGACACTCAGGCTTTCGTCTAGTCCTTTTTACAGCCGCACAAATACGTCTTGTAGTGTGCCGTAGGGCGTTGAGCTGTCTGTTCATTCTGCCAAAGAAAGGCGCTGTGCACTTAAATGGACAACACCAGCAGTTGTGGATGTTTTTCAAGGCTAGTGAGCCCAGATGCTTTTAATCCTGTTTCTTTGTGCAACCTGACAACGCTTGAACAGCCTCACCTAAGAGACACATAGCCAGCCCCTTCTGTGAGGCTGTTACTATTTACGTTTAGCACAATGTGTGTTTGAGATGGAAATGGACACACGATGAGGGGTAATTTCATGCTATCCAATATCAGCTCAGCTAGATACAAGAAAAGCTATTACAGTCTACCTGAAGTCTAGCGCCAACGTGTCAGAATTCTCCTGCTATCTCCAAATTCCCAGCAATCCTCAGAGGGAAAATAAATCAAGGAGTATTAAAAAAAGATTGTGGGTTTGTTTTTTAAATTTTGGTTCAAGCCAACACCTAAAAACAGATGATCTGATCATTGTTACATTGCTGTTTGTGAGACTTCCCTTGGCACAAATTGGTCGCCATGTTTCCGACATTACAACAATGACTGCACTCCAAATCCTGCCTAATCACCCCACTCCTCCCAATCCATCCCAATCCATCCCACTCTATCCAAATCCTGCCTAATCACCCCATTCCTCCCAATCCATCCCAATCCATCCCAATCTATCCAAATCTATCCCAATTCAACCCAAACCATCCCAATCCATCCCAATCCATCCCAATCTATCCAAATCTATCCCAATTCAACCCAAACCATCCCAATCCATCCCAATCTATTCCACTCAGAATCTATCCCAATTCAACCCAAACCATCCCAATCTATTCCACTCTATCACAATCTATCCCAATTCAACCCAAACCATCCCAATCCATCCCAATCTATCCCACTCTATCACAATCTATCCCAATTCAACCCTAACCATCCCAATCCATCCCAATCTATCCCACTCTATCACAATCTATCCCAATTCAACCCAAACCATCCTAATCTATCACAATCCATCCCAATCCCATCACAATCCAATTACAATCTATCTCAATCTATCCAAATCTATCCCAATTCAACCCAAACCTTCCCAATCCATCCCAATCTATCCAAATCTATCTCAAGTCAATCCAAACCATCACAATCTATCACAATCCATCCCAATGCATCCTAAACCATCCTAATCCCATCACAATCTATCCAAACCCATTCCAAACCATTTTAATTTATCCCAGACCACCCCAAACCATCCCAATCTGTCTCAATCCTCACAACTCCATCCCACTCCTCACAATCAACCCCAATCTCCCAATTTATCCCAGTCTATCCCAATCCACCTCAATCCATCCCACTCCGCCCAATATATCCCAGTCGATCCCAATTCATCCCAATCTATTCCAGGCCTCATAATCTATCCCAATCCATCCCAACCCATCTCAATCTATCCCATCCACCCAATCCTCCCGATCTATCCCAATCCATTCCAATCCCCCCAATCTGTCCCTGTCCATCCCACTCTCAGAAACTGAACTGGACCAGCCATATTAAAACTGTGGCTAAAAGAGTAGTTTGGAGTCCGGGAATTCTGCAGAGAATAACTCACCTCCTGACTCCCTGGAATAATCCCCACATGGCCCATGGGAATACCCTGATTGATCTCTCTGTGAGACTCCTGGAATCTGAGCTTCCCCGCTATTGGGCAAAGGCCATCTAATTGTGACTCATAAGAACTCAGTATAAAAGCCATTTCTGATAAGAACCGGCATGTTGATTGTCCCAACAGAACTTTACTCTGGAAATATATTTGTTGCTGGACAGAGACTTTTTGTGACTGTAATTAATCGGAATTTTCCTTACCGCTCAGCTTCCTGAGACTTGATAATCCTCAAAGTCTGTCCAGCCTCGACAGGCCACAAGTCAGGAGTGGGATGGAATACTCTCCCCTCACCTTGTTGAGTGGAGCTCTAATATTCAAGAAGCTCGACACCATCCAGGAAAAGGCACTCCCTCTCCCTCCAACACACAGAGGCAGCCGTGCGACCTCTACCACCTACAAGGCCAAGGACAGCGGACACCCAGGACCACCAGCACCTGCATGCTCCCCTCCGAGCCACACGCCAGCCTGATCTGGAACCATATCGGCGTAGCTTCACTGTCGCTGGGTCGAATTCCTGGAACTCCCTCCCTAACAGCCCTGTGGGTGTACCTACACCACATGGACTGGAGCCGGTTGCAGAAGGCAGCTCGCCGCCACTTTCTGAAGGGCAATTAGGGACGGGCAATGAATTCTGGCCTACCCGCCGATGCGCTCACCGCATGAAAGGATAAATAACAACAACTACCTACATTTACATGGCACCTTTAACATAGTGAAACATCCCAAATAACAACAAACAAAATTTCGTACCCAGACAAAGAACGAGACATCAGGGTCAGGGCAGGTGACCAAAAGTTTGGTCAAAGAGGTACGTAAGGAGGAGAGAGGGGTAAGAGAGATGGCGAAGTTTTGCCAGGGAATTCCGGAGCTTAGAACGTTGGCCTCTGAAGGCACAGCTTCCAATGGTGAAATTATTAAAATAAGAGAAGCACAGGAGGCCGGAATTGGATAAAAGCAAATCACTGCGGATGCTGGAATCTGAAACTAAAGAGAAAATGCTGGAAAATCTCAGCAGGTCTGGCAGCATCTGTAGGGAGAGAAAAGAGCTAACGTTTCGAGTCCGATGACTCTTTGTCAAAGCTAACAGACAGAGAAAGTTGGAAATATTTATACTGTGGAGTGAGAATGGAAGGTGAGCCGTAGCCACAGAAACCCAGGGAAACCGGGTGCTAATGGCCACAGAAACCAAGGGAAAAGAGTGTTAATGGCAGTCCCCAGAGAGAACAAAAGATGTGAAAGGCCAAACAGCAGGGAAACTAACATCAGAGGGTGAACTATAGATGTGGGGGAGGAGAAGAGTGAAGCAAAGAGGATTAAGAGTAAGGAAAGGTGGATAAGTTGGGGGGGGGGGGAGTGGTTAACACATATTAAGAAAGACAAGCGTCATGTAAGAGTACCTTTAAGAAATGATGGTTTATAATGGGTGTGTATATAAGTATCTGTAGTGAGAGTACCTTTAAGAAATGGGTGTTTATTACTGCAGTGATGACAGAGAGTGGGTGGAGCTGGGCTGTCTGTCAGCTTTTTACTTTTGTTTTAGGTTGTTTGCTGCAGGGTGTGTTTTAGTTTCGTTTTCAGAGCTGGATAGCTGCAGTAACAGCCTCTCTGTAATATAAAGAATATAAATCGATCCTTTGGTGATTTAAAATTAATAACTGCTTTCAGTAGTGACTTTAACCTGATGTGCTTCTGCTGAAAGGTTTTGTTTTAAGTCTTATGGATGTTAAAAGGAAAGTAAGAATTACTTAGTGCTGTATTCTTTTAGGTTGTATTTGAATTAATGGTTACTAAGATGTTCACTGTATGTTTTTAAAAAGGTTAAGTTGAGTTCATAGAATAAACATTATTTTGCTTTAAAAAATACTTTTCCATTTCTGCTGTACCTCGCCTGTATAGTGGGCCATGTGCTCCCCATACCACAATCTAGTAAAAGTTGTGGGTCAGGTGAACTCCATGATACACTTTGGGGTTCTCTAACCTTGGCCCATAACACAAGAAAGAAAGAAATGGTAAAAGACAGTTAAAATGAAATGGGATGAAAACAAATGGGTCAAGGTGGGGTAGAGCTAATCATCTGAAGTTGTTGAATTAGACGTTGAGACCAGAAGGCTGTAGCGTGCCTAACCGGAAGATGAGATGTTGTTCCTCCAGTTTGCGTTGAGCTTCACTGGAACATTGCAGCAGGCTAAGGATATACATGTGGGCATGGGAGCAGGGTCTTTTGTTAAAATGGCAAGCAACGGAAAGGTCAGGGTTCAGAATGCACACAGACCAAAGATGCTCAGCAAAGCGATCACCCAGTCTGCGTTTAGTCTATCCGACATAGAGGAGACCACATTGGGAGCAGCGAATGCAGGAGACCAAATTGAAAGAGATGCAAAGGAAACGCTGCTTAACCTGGAATGAGTGTTTTGGGCCTGGGATGTTAAGCATGGAAGAGGTAAAGGGGCAGGTGTTACACCTTCTGTGATTGCATGGGAAGGTGCCATTGGTCACAGGAGAGGTACTAGGTATGGTGGAGGAGTGGACTAGAGTATCTCGGAGGGAACGGTCTCTGCGGAATGCTGACAGAGGGAGTGAAAGGAAGATGTGTTTGGTGGTGGCATCACGCTGGACTTGATGAAAATGGAGGATGATTTGCATACGGAGGCTGGTGGGATGAAATGTGAGAACGAGGGGGACTCTATCCTTGTTCTGGGAGGGAGGAGGGGCGAGGGTAGTGGCGCGGGAGATGGACCGCACACTGTTGAGGGCCCTGTCAACAGCTGTAGGTGGGAAATCACAGTTGAGGAAGAAGGAATACATTTTCGAAGCACCATTTCAGAAAGTGGCATCATCAGAACAAATGTGACAGAGGCGAAGAGTTGAGAGAAAGGGATAGAGTCCTTACAGGGTGTAGGGTGCGAAGAGCTGTAGTCCAGATAACTGTGGGAGTCAGTGGGCTTGTAGTGGATATTAGTAGATAGTCTATTAGTAGGTAGGCTGGAAATGGAGGTGTGCCGATATCTTGGAGGCATTTACAGAGATTGTAGTTTTTGGGAGGGGGCGGAGAGGGAGAGATTTGAACAGGAGGATGAGGATTTTGTTTTGTTATGCTCTTGACGTAGCATTAGCGGCTTCCTTGATGTGCACACTGACAAAGGAAGGTTCAGACTTGGAGATAGCTTTAACACATTTATTAAACTGTTAACGATTCTCCTACTTGGATTCGACTCTACTGTTAATCCTGCTATAGCTACTCAGACTAACGAACCAGTCTGCTACAATCCATGGGGTGGGTGTGATGTTTAATCAACCCTGTGCACTCACTGAGTGTCTCCACTGGAAAGAGGAAGATCATATGTGCTGTGTCCTTTTATATGGGTTGTAATGCCCTCCTGTGGTAGTGTCACCTCTGTGTGTATCGTGAATGGTCGTGTCCTATCTTACTGGCCTATTGGTTGAATGTCTGTGTCATGTCTCTGGTGCTCCCTCTAGTGTCTATCTAGTCTACTTGTATTTACGTTAACCCCTTGTGTATTTACAGTGATGCATATCACCACAGATTTTAAAATGAATGTTGTTGGACCAGGTACCGGTGTAGGTCTATAAGCTCAGGTGGTGATGGATGAATGGGACCTGGTGCAAATTAGGGTGATGGTACAGCAGAGTTTTCGATGGGCTCAGGTTTCTGGAGATGGGATTCCAATCAGGAGAACTTTGGAGCAGAGATTAGGCAGAAAATAGCACCTCCCAAAGCACGTCTCTGTAGCACCACAGCACCTATATCTGTACAAATAACCTTTTAAAGCTTTTTATTATTCTGACTAACATGGCAGTCAATATATTTTACTGTTATTTAGTATTTTGATGGGCAGGCCTTCCATGACATTTTTGGCCTCCTTATGGGATGCCTGTAATGTACGGAATATCAGGAGCCTGCCTCTGATTAATAGGTCAGTCAGCTGTAAAAACTGTCCCGGTCTCAAAGCTTTCAGACCATGGCACACTTCTGTAACCATCCGATGCCCACATTTTAAGCATGAGTGTCTACCCTATTGTGGCCTCGCACTTAAATCAGCGGAACATTTTCAATTCCGTGCCTCTATTTTCCACGCAGGTCAATCAAAGTTAAACTCTGATGTAGTTGAGGTCTTCGAAATGCTTTGACAGGATAGATAGAAAGTGTTTATTTGGAATTTTCGGGAGAAAGTGTTTATTTGGTGGGGGAATCCAGAACAAGGGGGCAAAGACCAAGAACGAGAAGCAGGACTGAACTTGGGAAGTACGTTCGTCACACGTAGAGAGCAGTCAAAATCTGAAATCGCTTTCAAAATGGAGGCTGCAATTTTTGAAGGTGTTCATTATGAAGCGATGTGGAGCAAAGGTGAGTAAATAGAGTTGAGCTGCAGATCAGGAATAATTTAATCGAATGTGGAACAGGCTCGAGGGGAAAAAATCTTTGTCTCCTGTTTCTCCTACATTCTGGATTCAATAAGTTTTTTGTCAATTCTCTTCCCTCCTCTCCCCACAACATGCCTCAGCCATTCAGTAGCTTACCGTGCTGACCATTCTTCATATGGCTATTCGACCGCCCGGGGCATCACAGCAACAACCACAAGGGGCGGGATTCTCCAATCGCCGACGCCGACACCAAAATCGCAATCGGCGATCGGACGGAGAATCCATTTTTATGCCAAAATTGGGGGCGCCGCTGTTTCTCCGATGCTCCGGCCCCTGAAAAACGGCGTAGTCGAGAAGCTGGAGCATTGGAAAAACAGCTATTGTGACGGCCTCAGGACGTCACCTGAGGCCCTCCCCCAATGCTCCACCCCCGATGGGCCGACTTCCCGACAGCATGGGACACGTGTCCTCTCACTTTTCGTAAACCTGGTCTGGCGGCTGCGGACTGTGTTCAGCGCCGCCACAGTCGATGGGGGGGGGAGGAGCAGCCATTCCGCTGGCATGGGAGGCTTTGGAGAGGCTAGTGAGACTGATGGTGGGTTACAGGGGGCAATGTTTGGCAGGCCAAGGTCCATGCGCGGCACGCGCCATGTTGTAGGGCGCAGCCGCCACAGACCACTGCCGTACTTGTGTGCGGCAATGGATCCGGCCATTCTGCGTCTGTATCGGCAGGTAAAGCCGGGGGCTTTACGTTGCGTGACTGCCAGCCCCCCACTGGGCGGACCATCGGTGCGGGGACAGCGCCGACCAGACAGATCCTGCAGACATAGCCGCAGAATCGGAGAATCCAGCCCAAGAACTTTCATTTGCGTGTGTCTAACGTAGTAAAACATCCTCAAATACTGCACAGGACTGTCGTCAGACAACATTTTACACACAGCTTTTGTACTGTCTCCTCAACCAATGTCCATACACACACACACTTACTCACACTCTAATTCACATGCACCAGCACACACAAACTCACACACACATTCACTCACGCTCACACACACCACAGATAAATTTATATGCATATACATATAAACGCACTCACATAGACTCATTCTCACACTCACACTCTCACTCATACATGCTCACAAACACTAACTCAAACTCACACATACATGCACATAATCACACACACACACACACACGCTCATGTGCAAGGGGCAGTAGGAGCCACTGGATAACAAATGTAACCCCACTATTTAGGAAAGGAGGGAGAGAGGAAACAGAGATGTGCAGACCTGTTAGTTTGATATCAGTAGTCGGGAAAATATTAGAATCTATTATAAAGTGTGTGACAACTGGACACTTGGGAAATGATTGTGGGCAGGATTCTTCATTTGGGAGACGATGGGCGGGATTCTCCATTTTCCGACAGCGATTATGTTTTCGGACGGAGAATCCCTTTTGACGCCGAGTCAGCGCACGGCCGGCGCCATGTTTTACGGCGCGACGGCTGCAGGTCGTCACCGTGCGCATGTGCGCCCACGGAACCGGCCATTCTCCGGACGTTTATATCGTGGGAGCCGGGGATTTACTCGGCGCGGCTGCTAGACCCTCACCGGTGGCAGGATCGGTGTATCATTCACAGACTTACTGACCAACCCACCTACATTCATATCTAAATCATTTATATAAACCACACGCAGCAAGTGACCCACTGGACCCAGGCTACCATCGCCATGAAGGAGGGAGGCCTCTGGTGGGGGTATCTGTAATGGAGGGTCTCTGATGGGGTCTCTCTGATGTGGGACTCTGGTGATGGGATTGGTAGACGGTCGGGCCACCTGCGTTGTGTGGGGGGGGGGGGGGCAACCACCAGACCTTTCCAGCGGGCCGCCCGATAGCACAATTCACAGATTCCATAGAACCTCTACTGTGCAGAAGGAGGTCATTCGGTCCATCAAAACTGCATCGAACTTCTGAAAGGGCACCCTACCTTGGCCCACTCCCCCACCCCATCTCCGTAACCCAACCTAACCTGCATATCTTTGGACACACTTCGAGGCAATTTAGCGTGGTCAATCCACCTAACCAGTGCAGCTTTGGACTGTGGGAGGAAACCGGAGCACCCGGACGAAACCCATGCAGACACAGGGAGAACGTGCAGACTCTACATAGACAGTCACCCGAGGCCGGAATCGAACCCGGGTCTCTGGCGCTGTGAGGCAACAGTGCTAACAACCGTGCCACCCATGTTGGCCTTCGTCACGAGGGGAATTGGATAC
Organism: Scyliorhinus canicula; assembly: GCF_902713615.1. Classification (NCBI taxonomy): domain Eukaryota; kingdom Metazoa; phylum Chordata; class Chondrichthyes; order Carcharhiniformes; family Scyliorhinidae; genus Scyliorhinus; species Scyliorhinus canicula. Next base: position 23,106,815 of record NC_052160.1, read on the forward strand.
AGGAGCAAAGTTGTCTTGCTGCAATTGTGTAGAGCCTTGGTGAGACCTCACCTGAAGCATTATGTACAGTTCGGATCTCCTTATCGAAGGAAGGATACACTTGCCATAGAGGGAGTGTAACAGAGGTTCACTAGAATGATAAAGGGAGGCGCTGGCCTAGTGGCATTGTCACTGGACTAGCAAACCAGAGACTCTAGTAAACCAGAGACCCAGAGTAAAGCTCGGTTCAAATTCTGCCACTGCCGATGATAGAATTTGAATTGAATAAAAATCTTGTATTAAAATCTAATGATGACCATGAAACAATTGTCATAAAAACCCATCTGGGTCACTAATGTCCTTTAGGGAAGGAAATTGGTCATCTTTAATTGGTCAGGCCGATATGTGACTCTAGACTGGTTGACTCTTAACTGCCCCCTCAAGGGCAATTAGGGATGGGCAATAAATGCTGGCCCAGCCTGCAACGCCCAGGTTCCATGAAGAAAGTAACAATAAAATCCCTGGGATGGCGGGATTGTGTTTTGAAGAAGGATTGAGGAAACTGGGCCTGTACTCTTGTGTTTCAAAGAATCAAATGTGGTTAGGATGTTGACCCCTGGTTGGTGAGTCTAGAACCAAAGGCACAGTTTGAGAATCAGGGCCGGCTAGTGAAGACCGAGATGGGGAGAAATGTATTCACTGGTGAATCTTTTGAATTCTTCAACCCAAAAGAAGCTCAATCATTGAGAATGTTCATGACTGAATAGAGGACGCAATTCTCTGGGAAAATGTGTTGTAACGAGTGGGAATTGCCGCGAGCTTCTCGGTGCTCGGCCAGCGAGGCCAGCAACGCAATTCAACGTTAATTGGTCCACTTAACGAGGCATCATGGGCTTCTTGTCGCAAATGATTAGCTGGGACCGCACTCTCCAGCCCCCCGCTAATAATGTCGAGCAACACTTAAGCTGCACTTGCTCAGCCAACCCCAGCCAGCTCACAACAATGGCACCCAAGAGACCGGCCCCAAGATTCAAGGATGCTGACCTGGGGAGACCCCTAAATGCGGTTGAGGCCGGGAAGGATGTCCTGTTCCCCCGAGGTTCCCGGAGAGTCAGCCTCAAGGCAGCCCGTGCTGCCTGGGATGAGGTGACAGCAGCAGTCAGCTCGGTGAGTGTGACCATGGGGACTGACCTACAGTGTCGGAAAAAGGTCAATGACCTACACCGGGCAGCACCAGTGACTAGACACCAATGTCCCCCCCAACTCCCCCCCACTCCCCCCACCCCCAAGAGAACATCCATCCCCTAATCTCCATGCGATCCCCAGCCCTTCCTCCACCCCCTTCAACCACAACCACTCCTTCACACCCGCTCTCCAACCACTGTGAACCACACGTGTAGCCAAAGATGCCCTCTCTGTGCCTCCTCAGGAAAGACTCTCCCATAACCGTTGGGTGAGGGCCCAGACTGGTGGAGGGGTGCCAGACATAAAAATCTTCATCTCCTTTGAGGAGCAGGCCCTGGAGGTGACTGGGGTGGCAGAGGACAAATCAGTCACCAACGCGGAAGCTGGCAGATGCTAAATCGCTGGCTTTGAAAGCAGACCAAGGCAGGCCAGCAGCACGGTTCAATTCCCGTACCAGCCTCCACGAACAGGCGCCGGAATGTGGGGACTAGGGGCTTTTTACAGTAACTTCATTTGAAGCCGACTTGTGACAATAAACCATTTTCATTTAATTTTCATTTCACAACCGGCTCCACCCGGGAGCGTGTCAAACGTGAGTTGTTATTGCTTTACTGACTGACCCATCCCTCCCACTGACCACATGTCCATTCTCCGCAGGTCCTCCAGCCGACAGCGCCAGCCCATCCCAGACGGCACTCTCTCCTGAGGGGAGCTCCGAGGTTGCAACTGTAATAGTCACGGCGTAGCTGTCATCCCCACCCTCCACCAGCGCAGATACAGGCACCTCGGTGGGAAATGTTAGTGGTCAGGGTTCTGGGGCACCATCTGGTGAGCACAGCATTGCTGCTGATGTACATCAGGTGGAGGCAGGAACCCCCGGGCGAGACAGCAGTCGGAGGGCTGCTGCATCCCAGGATCTAGCTGGGTCCCAGCCTGATGCTGAGCCTGTGATGCAGAGGTACTCAGAGCTGGGACATACAGAGGGAGATGCCAGTGACACTCCAGCAGATGCACAGCCACTTGGAGGAGTCCCAGAGGCTAGGGGTGCAGAAGGTGGCGCTGGCAATGCGTGGCACCGAGGCCAAAACTGCAAGGGTGGCAACCGAGCGGAGAGCCTGGTGCATGACGTCGGCACCATGAGTGAAGGTGTCCAAGGCATCGTGTAGTCGGTGATGGGCATGGCTGAGGGACTCGGCAGAATGTCTGACTCGCTGAGGAATGCCAACCGGTACCAGGCCAACCTTGATGAGGTTCTGCGGGACATGCCCCACTCTCAGATGGGCATTTCCAAGGCACTGCAGAGCATGTTCCAGTCCCTGAAGAGCATCATCGAAGGCGTCGACACGATGGTGCAGACCATAGGGTACTGCCAGGGTTGGCAGAGCCAGATGATTGAGGGCAAAGCACTGAGGGCACCGGGGGAGGGGGCCAGATTGGGAGGAGGCGTCGCCATTGGGAGTGGAGTTTGTTCAACGCATTAAACACCTATTTGCACAACCATTATGATACCTCTGTCGTTTCATTCCGCAATGCGGGCTGACCTCCGGTCCCTTTGCCCATCTCTCCAGGCATCCCCGCCTCCTCTCGCCATGGCGATCACCACCCTCCGGCCGTGGACATGTTCCCGGAGTTGTGTCCCATTCCCTAGGTGTGCAGATATTGGGTGTGTGGTGTTGCCTCCCGCAGTGTTCAGGCACAGTGTCCAGATATTAAGGTGTGATTGGGATGCTAGGCAATATTCCCACATGCTCCATGGACCGCCCACCACTTGGCATCTGTGAAGTGCTCACTTAACCACGATTGCCAATTCCCAATAGCAATAGACTTCAGCCATGCAGCCAGAGGCCTTGGCAGTCGGTGGGGGTCATGATCGTTGGGACAGACGGGCAGGGACAGGGATTGCCCCCGGAGCGGGTACACACGCTCCAGGCACTGGCATGTTGGTGCCGCGAGTGGTTGCCCCCCCCGGTTGCCCCCACCAGCACACACCCCCATTCCCCCTATGGCAGCCCACCCCAGCTGAGGTTCCCCCACCCCCTGCCGAGCACGGTGGCAGCAAGCCCAGCAGCCCCTGAACTCTTTGCCTGTGAGGAAAGGTGGCTACTCACCTCCTCGGCTCCCCACAGAAGCCCTTCCGCCAGGTTCACCTTTTTCAAAAGGAATACTAATCGGTGCCAGCGAGAGCACTTGCTGAGGAGGTTGTTGAATGACGGGAGGCCGTTGGAAATGGGGCTACTCTTGTTAATTGTATGGAAATGGGGCTTAAGTGGTGATAATTGGTTTCATGCCACGCTACGACATGATCCCGATTTTGCCTATGGGAGCCGGCCGGTTGCATCGCAAACTGTTTGGCTCCAGCCGCGCGCGGTTCTCGTTTTTGGCCTCTCCCCGCTATTCACCGGCCTCGTTACACTTGAGCGAGAGCGTAGTGAGGCCGGAGACTCACGCCCAGACTATTTTCTTGATTTCTGGTAACAAATTGCATCAAGGGATGGGCATAGAGCAGGAAAGTGTAATTGAAGTGGATGATCAGCCATGTTCTAATTGAATGGCCTAGCAGGCTTGATGGGCCAAATGGCCTACTCCTCCTCCTATGTACCTAGTTTAAAGGAGAAGCTCTGGCCAATTTCTCCTCCCAGGTCCAGTTCTGTTTCCTTCATTACTCCATCTAAGTTCAGCTAACTCTTCACGGAGGCCAGAAATCCAGCCTCAAATCAGGTTTAACAACAACCTGCATTGACCTGGCGCCTCTGACACAGTGAAGTGAGTATCACAGGAGTTGGCACTAAGCCATGTCAGGAGACCTCAGGACAGGCATCCAAAGGTTTTGTCAAAGAGTTAGGTTTTCAGAGTATTTTGGGGGAGGAGAGAGAGGAGGATCGGTTGAGGGAGGAAGTTCCAGAGTTGGGGGGGGGGGGGGGGGGTGGGGGGGGCATTGGGGAGAGCAATAGCCTCTGATTGATGCCCCCATCCAATGGATGCCCGGGGCCAACGCACCGTCGCCCCCCCCCCCCTCTGCTGGAGGCATTGCAGTCAATTGTAGAGCGATAAAAGTAGGGGTTGCCCACAAAAGCCAGAAGCAGCGGAGCACACAGACCTCTGAGATTACAGAGTTAATGGAGGGGTGAGGCCGTCAGAGGGATTTGAAAATAAGGATGAGCATTTTACAGCCAAGACTTTGCTGCTGCAGGAGGTAACCAACATTAGCTCCCAATCTCTGAAGGCTCTGGGAAAAAAAGGTTGTTATGCATTTGTATAATTTATCGAGAGCTAGAATCTATTTCTGGATAATGTTTGGCTGCTTGCGTGTGTATCTTCTTTTTAAGTTTCAGACCTTTCCGTGAAATAAGGCAGATTAGTCTGTAAATAAATGAGGTTATGTAATGGAGTGGAATTCAGCACTGCAAGTGTTCTATTACTCAAAGTCATTGTCAAGTGAGGGGAAAGATATAAGTCAGGTGACTCAATGACATTTGGCCCCCTGTATCAATGCTGGGAGTCAGGGTGGTTTTAAAACTATTCATCGAAACTGCCGTTTGGGGGGGTCGGGGATGGGAAGGGGAGGTGTTAGGAGGTGTTGGAGGAGGGGGTGGAAATCCATATTAGCTTCTAATTGTCAGCTTCCCTCTTAAAACTAGTAAATGTGATATAATGTGACTGTGTCAAAACACAGCCGAGGCTTGGTGGCTGCACTGAATTGTGAGCCATCCGTTACATTCAGTTGACTGTGTAAATTAGATAACATTGTAATCCCAACAAAATATTTGAAAATTTGTGATTGAGGACCTCGGTTTTCAATGGAGATCCACATCAAGGAAGGATTTCTCCCATGGGTTCAATCTAAAGCATTAATAAAATCAAGTTGTTGAGCAAATATTTTCAGGTTGGGTTCCAGTCAATGGTACATCGTTCCCTCTCCCTCCCTCTCTCCTCTCTCCCTCCCTGTCATCTCACCTTTCTTTCCCTCTCGACCACCCCCTTCCTCCCCTCCATCCCTTTCCTCCTCTGTCCCTCTCCCATTTTTCTATACCTCCCCTCCCTCTGCCATTCCCTTCTCAACCCACCTCCTCACCCTCTCTCCCTCCCATCAGTCTCCCCCTCCAAGTCCCTCTCCCCCTCCCTCACCTTTTGCACTTGCTCAGCCCCCCCCCCCCTTCGCCTCCATCCTCTCCACTTTTTCCCCTCCTCTGTCCCCTCTCTCTCTCAGCCTCTTCCTCCCTCCCTCCCTCTCCTCCCTCCCTCTCCTCCCTCCATCTCTTCCCATTCCATCATCCTCCTCCTCCCTCCCCGCCAATGATCACTGACTGCGACTTCCCTACAATGTGGAGTGACTGCGATTCTTTGCACTATGACTGTTTCTATATCGACTAAGTAACCATCGGGTGTACACTAATCTCTGGGTGATCAAGAAACATCTGCATAACAGAGGCATTTGTCTGCAGTGGCCACAGATCACATTCCTGGGCAAGCACCAGTTGAATGTAATGTAATTATCCCGTGCCCTGAGATCACATGAGTATTTTATATTCCGACCACTAACTGAAGCCAATTATGGATTTTCGCCAGTAATCCCACCTGTCAGCCTCAATTCTAATAATTATTCTGAGCGAGTAGAATTCAATGAGGAACATGATCAACTTCAAAATGATGCTGCAAGTCTGTCTATGTTCATATCACAAGGAGTCTCTATACATCAGCAATAGCCTGCTAAACACATTAGATACGCTGACACATTTTTATTTTGCTTTATATTTTTATTGGACGTGTATTTTGTACGGTATTGTATTTTCGGAGTTGTCAGCTTTTTTGGTGACTATTTCAGCATTTTGCACGCTGTTTCTCAGCTTCCCAGAGTCAGTAGGTTAATCAGTCAACAAGAAAGAGAAGCTGGATATAATATATCCAGAGGTCATAATATGCCCAAATAGGTTGAGCATCAACTTGTAAGTCCTTCCAATGTACGGCCATGGCAGGCAGTGAGACTGGGAGAGATTGCAAGTTAGCCAAGTGATGAAAAGAAACGGGACTCTCCACCATCACTGTGCACAGCTCCAGGTTGCAACACGCATGTAAAAGTGTTCAGTGCTGACCACGGCTGGCTTTCAGAATGCCAGCCATTCCGCACACGCGTGCTCCCTCAGCAGTGCCCGGAGCCCAGCGAGGCAGACCGCCTCCTCCTGATGCCAGCGCGCTGACCCAGGAGCAGATTCATTTTAAAATCGATAGAGTCCTCCTGCCAGAAGCGGCAGCAGAGAGCAGGCCACATGCCCCATACACTGACGTCATGTGCTCTGGGCGCGAGAGAGATTCTTCCATTTTGTAGCTGGTGTGAGCTCCAGGTTCTCTAGTGAACAACCCATTAAGAAGAAGCTGAAAACAGGAACAAAGCAGAATAAAGATGATTTCTTGAGGTATGGCTTTATTAATTGTGCCAATGCAAATCAGGATGCAATGCCCATGTGTGTTATATGCAGGGAAGTATTGGCTTTTGAAGACTAAGCACGGCACGTTGGAGGACAAACCTCTTGATTTTTTTCAACGGATGCAGTGGGACCGTAAATCGTCAGCTGAAGTCCTGAGCAGAAATGTAACATTGAATGACAAAGCAAGTGAGATAGTGAGGACTAAGCAGGATCACCTGGCACATTAAAGGTAAGCGAAAATGGTAGGTCGCGAAGTTTGGCCGGCATGGGTCCCGAAGGTCAGCCAACGAGGGTCCCAAAGGTCAGTCAACGTAGGTCCTGAAGGTCAGCCAACGTGGGTCCTGAATGTCAGCCAATGTGGGACCTGAAGGTCAACCAATGTCGTTCACAAAGTTCAGCCAATGTGGGTCCTGAATGTCAGCCAATGTGGGACCTGAAGGTCACCCAATGTCGTTCGCAAAGGTCAGCCAACGTGGATCCCAAAGGATGGCCAGTTGGTTAAAATGGGTGCCGGGGAAAAACAGTTTGAAAAACACTACAATAACTTGTCCAGATTTACTTTTCCTCTCTGTACTTGTACCCCTTGCCGCTATTTATTTAATCCCATATGTGGCTTTTCTTCGTCAGGTTATCTTCCCCATTTTAACGATCCATGTAGCTGAACTCCTAAGTCTCCCTGCTCCTCTATATCTGTTGCTATTCCGATTTTCTTTTGTTAGTGATTGCTTTCAATTATCCAAACACTATCCCGGTCTCTCCATAGGTAATCAGTTTCCTATCCGTCTCCATAGCAACTGAATCCATAATCTGCCAAACACAATTATAAAATCATCAACAGGATTGTGATGAAAACTGGCAAATGACATCCACAAATAAAATTAATTTAATAAAGACAAACTTAATTGTGACAAATTAAAAAGCCAAGTAGGTGTTAAGGAATTCTGACAAAAGTGGCTTGAAACCGAATCATTAAGCTGCCATTTCTATTTATATCTGCGGTGGGATTCACTGTGTGACTCTTGCTTTTCTGTTTTCATTACATGTTTGGTAAACTGATTTATTGTTACATAATGGTGTGCGGTGCAGATCAGAATTCATTCTCTGCTACATCGGCAGGGTTTCAACATCGAATCACACAGGATGTACCGCCCCGAAACAGTCACTGGGGCATTTTTGCTCCACTCGTGACCCATGCCACCTTCTCCCAACTGACCCTATTGATCTGCATAAACCTTCTCCCTCAATGCTCATCTAGCCTCTCTTTCAATGCATCGATGCCACTCGCTTCAACCACTTGTTGCGGTAGCGCATTCCGCATTCTCCCCACTGACAGGGTAACGGCATTTCTCTTCTGACTTCCCTCTGGGAATTCTCGGTGCCTATTTCACATTGATGACCTCTCATTAACCCCTTCCCCGCAAGAGGAAACATTCTCTCTGTGTCGATTCAATCAAAACCTTTCACAACTTCAAATACCTCTGTTGATATTATGAAAGATTTGGATGTCTACATTTAAACATTATCTTCAAACCAGTCCAAGTGCGTGCACACACACATATACACACTCACACACACACATACACACACACACACACACATACACACACAGACACACACACACACACACACACATGGGGCGATTCTCCCAAAAAGGAACAAAGTCAACGAGCAAGCGCGTTTAGCCACATGTTTCGGGCTAGTTTAGCACACTGGGCTAAATAGAACATAGAACATACAGTGCAGAAAGAGGCCATTCGGCCCATCGAGTCTGCACCGACCCACTTAAGCCCTCACTTCCACCCTATCCCCGTAACCCAATAACCCCATCTAACCTTTTTGGTCATGAAGGGCAATTTAGCATGGCCAATCCACCTAACCTGCACGTCTTTGGACTGTGGGAGGAAACCGGAGCATCCGGAGGAAACCCACGCAGACACGGGGAGAACGTGCAGACTCTACATAGACAGTAACCCAGCAGGGAATTAAACCTGGGACCCTGGCGCTGTGAAGACACAGTGCTATCCACTTGTGCTACCGTGCTGTCCAATAGCTGGCTTGTAATGCAGAACAGACTGCAGCGCGGGTTCAATTCCTGTACCAGCTTCCCCGAACAGGCGCCAGAATGTGGTGACGAGGGGCTTTTCACAGTAACTTCATTGAAGCCTACTTGTGACAATAAGTGATTATTATTATTATGTTTCCCAGCACTCGCAGTGCCCGGAAATACATGGCTATTCAAAGTTATTAAAGGACAAGCTCGGTGTTGATGAATCTCTACTTCTCAGTTTTCCTTCACACCTCCCTGTGGCCCTTTACCAGCCTTGCTAGTGTCTTACAGAATAAGTTTTGATCTTTGCACAGTAAAACAACACAGTTCTCCAAACCTCGGGTTTTAATGTTCCAACACACAGTTACCGCGATTGTCTTCTCCAGCCCACTGAGACGCGACTTCCTAACGCGAGTGCCTGACACAGATTGATACGGATGGATTAATTGAGTTCTTGTCCGCGTGTGCTCATTAAAGTGACAAGTGACAATGATGGAGAAGGGAATTTGTTTCCTGCACAATTGGATCTGCAAAGGTCAAATTACACTGAAGCCTCACTACCTACAATGATTTAATCCAACCGGCTTTGGCTGACCATTTCTCAGCCCACATATTGTGACACCGAAGCAAATGAAAATATAGGAGGAACCTGGAAACCCTGAAGTCACAGTGCATTTAAAACAATATCTTCTTTCAAAATACAAAAGAATGAACGGTCTCCCCTCCTAATTTTTATTATTTCATGTTGACATTTGATCTAACTGTTATTCTCCATTGTCTTCTCCCTCCTTATTAAAAGATAAACTATTATCTCCCTCCCTTCCTGACTGACGCTGGGTGACTGTTAGACTGGCACCTCTTCTAATGAGTCACCCTTCGTGTATGTGGGTAGCACTGAGTCGGAAGGTTATGGGTTCAAATCCCTACCCAGGCCCTGAGCACAAAAGCAATCAAAGCTGACACTCCAGAGCAGGGCTGAGGGAGTGTCATCTCTCAGAGGAGATGTTGAACTGGGGTCTTCTCTACGCCCCCATAGAATCATCATCGAATCCCTACAGTGCACAAGAAGGCAGGTGGATGGAAAAGATCCCAAGGCCTAATTTCAAGGAAGAGCATCCGATTATCTTTCCTTGGAACATTCACAGTTTAAGTCTCAATAGGTGGTTCTGTGGGAACGACTATTAATTTGTGTTTTTTTTGGGCAGCGAGATAAGGAGATCGGCCAGATCAGACTGTATTACAGGCAGGACCTCCCTGAATCATAAGCACAAATCTCCCATTCCCTGCGGCAGGAGGATCCCCCTGCTGGGAATTCCGCCCAGACTGTCTGGTTACCATCACATTGCTGTTTGTGGGAGCTTGCTGTGTCCAGATGGAGTGCTGCAATTCCTGCATCATAACAGTGTCGATACTTCACAAATAACTTCATTGGCTGTAAAATGCTTTGGGATGACCTGTGAGCATGAACGGAACTATAGAAATGCAAGTCTTTCTATCGTACGCTGTGAGTGTGAAGTGCCTTCTTGGCAATTGGTGGTGTCATAGAATCCCCACAGTGCAGAAGGAGGCCATTCGGCCCTTGCAAACAGCACCATACTGAAGCCCGCACCTCCACCCTATCCCTGTAACCCAGTAACCCCACCTAACTTTTTGGGCACTGAGGGCCAATTCATAATGGCCAATCCACCTAACCTTCACATCTTTGGACTGTGGGAGGAAACCGGAGCACCCGGAGGAAACCCACGCAGACACGGGGAGAACGGGCAAACTTCACACAGGCAGTCACCCGAGGCTGGGATTGAACCCGGGTCCCTGAAGCTGTGAGGCAGCAGTGCTAACCACTGTGCCACCGTGCCACCCACAAATGGCTCTTTGGTGGCACAGAGGCACCTGCACCATCTAAGAGGCAAGATGAGGGAACATTTTTTCACACAGTGACTTTGTTGTGATCTGGAATGTGCTGCCTCAAAGGGAGGTGGTCGATGGTTCAACAGTAACATTCAAAAGGGAATTGGATATAAACTTAGGAAGGTGAACTCTGCAGGGTCATGGGGAAAGGGCAGGAGGAGTGGGACTGAGGGAGTGGGACTGAACGGATAGAAGCACGATGGGCTGAATGGCCTCCTGATGCACTGTGTCAGTCTATAATTCCAGGGTTCATTCTATTTAAAGTTGATCCTGATATTCTTGAGACAAACCACATCATAAAGCCATCCGAATAAAATAGACATACTGGTGGCTATCCTGAATGTCAAAGTACATTATAAATAAGTCCATAGCAAGACATAGTTGTATTTTCAGGCTATTTCTTTGAGTATTTTAAGTTGTCATTTGCCTAATTGTTCCCCTGTCAGCAGTTGGCCCAATACTTTGGGCCAAGTGTTTTAGCATTCCGATTATCTTTCCTTGGAACATTCACAGTTTTAGTCTCAATAGGTGGTTCTGTGGGAACGACTATTAATTTGTGTTTTTTTGGGCAGCGAGGTAAGGAGATCGGCCAGATCAGACTGTATTACAGGCAGGACCTCCCTGAATCATAAGCACAAATACTGGCCAAGGCTCAGAACACACTCCACTTGGCAAAGACAGTACCAATCCAGGGAACCTGACCTAAAACTTTAACTTTTTTTTTTCTCTCCATAGCTGCTGGTGATCCTGTTGAGTATTTCCAGCATTTTCTATTTTTAGCCCTCTCACTGAATTGTGAGATATTCGTAACTGTCTCGTTAACACATTCATAAGAAAATGAAGAAAGACCAGTGATATACCTTCAATTCACCGAGAGGCAGAGAGAGCGAATTAACATAAGGCTTTATTAGTCGTGAACTTGCCTAGCCAGAGTCGGTTGTGCAGATGAGTGCCACCCGCAGGTGGCCGGGTTATATATGGCCCCGGTGAGGGCGGAGCCAGAGGCGGAGCCCACCGGGGTTGCAGTACAGTACCTGGAAGCATCTCGTATCACCACTACCAGGTCATAGGTTACATTAGGTGAATACAATGGTTACAGTATCATGCATTAGATGAATACATTCACCACATTCACCCCCTATTAAAAAATCAAGTCCAGCGGGGGTGACGTGGGGTCATCACATATACAGTCTCTCTGGAGGCCGGATCGTTCTGTTCGACCTCCTCAGCTCTGGTGGTGCGGCGGGCACGGTTGTTGCAGGTGGTGACTCCAGGGCGTTGTGTCTGGAGCTTGAGCCTCAGTCTGGTATGTCGGAGATGGTTGGGGTGTGGGGGTAGGCAGGGGTGGTGGCAGTGGTGGCGCGGGACAGTGCAGGAGACCCAGGGGGGCGTACAGGGCGCTGGGGGTGGGGGCGGGCAGCAGGGGTGGCACATTGGCAGGGGAACCAGCTGGTGCCAGGTCTTGTAGGGCGACTGTATCTTGCCGTCCGTCCTGGTGCGCGATGTAGACGTACTGAGGGTTGGCGTGCAGCAGCTGGACCCTCTCGACCAGGGGGTTGGTCTTATTGCTCCTCATGTGCCTCCAGGACAGGTCCCGGAGTTGTCAGCCAAGATAGAAGTGAGACCCCGGAGATGGGCTTCCTAGGGAAGTGAAACAAGCGGTCGTGAGGGGTCTCGTTCATGGCTGTGCAGAGGAGCGACCTAACGGAGGTATGGGGCGGGGGTATGACTGAATGGAATTTTGCGCAGCAGAAGTCACTGATTTCAGGTTATTGACGGGCAAAATCAAACATGGAAAAATAGAAAAACATAGAAAATAGGAGCAGAAGGAGGCCATTCAGCCCTTTAAGCCTCATGAGTATAATTTGTGCCAATTCTTGGTGATGAAACCCTCAGCTCGTTAGCAGCGACAAGTTGAGATCACAAGCTAATTACATTTGTTCAGTGAAGTCTCACTGGTTTCACTGTCGTCAAGACCTCAAGAGACCAGGAGCTCAGGGTTGAGTACTGTCCCAATTTTATGGCAAGTTGTATCTGGTCACTTATGTAGCGGGAGCTCGCTGTGAACTGTGTTATTTCAACTGCAACAGTGACTACACTTCAAAAAGTAATTCAATGGCTGCTACGAGGCGTCCTAAGGTGCTACAGAAATGCAAACTCTTTCTTTCGACCTTGATCTCCAGTCATTATATTCAGTCTAAGCTGCAATTCTTGATTAATTTAACAAAGTTTTGGCCATACCATGCCAAGAGTAGAAATAATTTGATGGCTGGGTGGAAAGTGGAAGGTTTACTTTGGGCATTATATAACATGAGAACGACAAGGAGTCAATGAGACATATAGAGATGAAGGGTCCACTGCACAAGTCCTATATTCAGCCCATTAACTCCATTGTGTGACCACAGCTAACATTATTCTATACTCCTTTACTATTTCAGAAATAAAAGTAGAAAAGCATTGATTTAAAACTCAATGAGCATGTCAAAGGGGTAATTGCTCCAAAGAGAATCTGAAGTCATTAATGCGCTAATAAATCGGACAATAAACCTATGAACGGTGGTCTTTCTTATCAAAGGTTTAGAGATGAAAGAATGAAAAGAAATGGAATGGCACAATGCAAAACGACGATATGCACCGTTATCTCTCATTTGCAGAATTAATTTTTCTCAATGCATTTCTGAAAGATATGACTCTTCTCCTATCTCCTTTGGCTACTTGCCATCTGAGGCTAAGAGGGGGAGAAGGAGAGGCGCTCGCAATATTATGGAGCACAATCGCGTGCTTTACAGCCAATGAATTACTTTTTGAAGTGCAGTCACTGATATTCAGTAGGTGAATGTGACAGCCATTTCACACACACAAAAAAAATGAGATGAATGACCAGACAACGTCCTTAAGAGGCGCGTTTACTGAATGTTGGCCAGTACATTGGGAAAATTCCATGCTTTTATTTAAACTGGGATCTTTTATTTCCACTTGAAGAACGGGCGGTGACGAACCCTTCCCACTTGCCATCGCAACAATCATTAGAATTTATATAGCTCCTTTTTTTTTTTTGAACAGTACAGCACAGAACAGGCCCTTCGGCCCTCGATGTTGTGCCGAGCAATGATCACCCTACTCAAACCCACATATCCACCCTATACCTGTAACCCAACAACCCCCCCTCTTAACCTTACTTTTTAGGACACTACGGGCAATTTAGCATGGCCAATCCACCTAACCCGCACATCTTTGGACTGTGGGAGGAAACCGGAGCACCCGGAGGAAACCCACGCACACACGGGGAAGACGTGCAGACTCCGCACAGACAGTGACCCAGCCGGGAATCGAACCTGGGACCCTGGAGCTGTGAAGCATTTATGCTAACCACCATGCTACCGTGCTGCCTTTTAATAGTGCTGGTTTAGCACAGTGGGCTAGCAGGGGCTGGTTTAGCACAGTGGGCTAAATAGCTGGCTTGTAGCGCAGGTTCAATTCCCATACCGGCCTCCCCGAACAGGTGCCGGAATGTGGCGACTAGGGGCTATTCACAGTAACTTCATTGAAGCCCCCTTGTGACAATAAATGATTATATATAACATCCCAAGACACTTCGCACAAGATGGTTAACAGACACAATTAGGCATTGAGCCGCGAAAGGAAATATTGGGCTGGATTCTTCGGCTGCTCCTGCCGCTAGATCACCACCGACGGGACTCAGGCAACGTAATGGTTCATTGACCTTGGGCGGAAATTTCCGGATGAGGCCAAAGAATCCCGGCCATTAGGACTGGTGTCCAAACGTTTGGTCAAAGAGGGAGGCTGAAGGAATATCATAAAGGAGGGGAAGAGGTGGAGAGGTTTAGGGAGGGAATTCCAGAATTTAGGACCTTTGGCAACTGAAGGCGTGGCAGCTAATGGAGTGATGCTGGAAATTGGGCAGAGGCAAGAGGCCAGAATCGGGGGGAGCAGAGATTATCTTGGAGGGTTGTGAAGTTATAGAGAATGGGAGGGAGTGAGGCCATGGAGGGATTTGAAAATAAGGATGCGAATGTTAAAATTGAGACGTGGACAGACCGTGGGCTAATGTAGGTCGGCGGGCACAGGGGTATGACGGCACCTCTGATGTTCCCTCATGACACACTGAAGCATCAGCCTAAAACATGTGGTCACATTCTGGAGTGTATTTGGCTTGGGACTGAAAGCGGGAGGGGCAAATGTGGATTGGCAGCAGCCTGTGGTTCTAATGTGGATACAGGGGAGCATTTGGGCGCCTACTGGCACCAGATTCACTTGAATAGAAAATGTTGTACTTGCTTCCCTGCTGGCAGGCTATAGGACTGAGAAAATTACCTACAGTTTGAATATTGTGTGTTGTGCTCAGTGATCAGAACAACTTTGATCTGGAATATGTGATGTATTCACCAGCTTTCTGTATATCTTATGTATTTGATTTATCTTAGAGTACTGCAGAGATTACACCAGCACAAGTCTTATTTTGTTTACAGTACTTTAAAATATCTCAGTAATCTGGGGCGGGATTCTCTCTAACCCTGACCCGGCGAGGCGAGGTGGTCCCGGCGGGACGGAGTGACGTGAACCACTCCGGCGTTGGGCCGCCCCAAAGGTGCGGAATCCTCCCCACCTTCAGGGGCTAGGACCACCCCAGAGTGATTGGCGCCCAGCCGGTCGGCGGGATAGGGGCTTGGCGCCTCGCCAATCGGCGCCGAAGGGCCTCCGCCGGCCGGCACGAGACGGCGCATGCGTGGGAGCACCAGCACGTGCTGGCATCATCCCCGCGCTTGCGCAGGACGGTTTGTCTCCGCATTGGCCATCGCGGTGGACCACAGCGGCCGATGCGGAGAAATAGAGTGCCCCCATGGCACAGGCCCGCCCGCAGATCGGTGGGCCCCGACCGCGGGCCAGGCCACCGTGGGGGCACCTCCCGGGGCCAGATCCTCCCGCGACCCCCCCAGGAACCCGGAGCCCGCCCGTGCCGCCAGGTCCCGCCGGTAAGGGACCTACTCTAATTTACGCCGATGGGACCGGCTACAAGTGGGCGGGACTTTGGCCCATCATGGGCTGGAGAATTCGGGAGGCTCCGGCGCCCATTGAGTCGCGCCGGATGCCGCCATTCTCCGAGGCCGGTGGCGCGACTCACGCCAGGCCAGTTTTTGGGGGGCGGGAGAATTGAGAGAACGGCAGGGGTGGGATTCACGCTGACCCCCGCCAATTCTCCCACCCGGCGGGGGGGTCGGAGAATCCCGCCCCTGATTTCTACACACAGCTCTCAGCCCAGATCCCAGGTCAGCATCTGGAATCTGTATGATGTCAGTTACTTTCTCACTCTACCCGCAGGCTTAAGCAATCAAGAGATCTAGGGGTACAGGTTCACAGGGGCGTGATTCTCCGCTGCCCACGACGGGTCGGAGAATAGCGGGAGGGCCTTCCCGACAATTTTCACGGCCTCCCGCTATTCTCCCCCACCCCTCCGGCCGCCCCCCGACACAAATCGCTGCTCGCCGTTTTTTACGGCGAACAACGATTCTCCGCAGGCCGATTGGCCGAATACCGCGGAGTTTACGGCCGTTTTCACGGCCGCGATCACACCTGCTTTCAGCGTTCGTGAAAACGGCCGTGAAGTGCCCGTCCCGGACAACCATGGCACCGATTGGCACAGCCGCGGTGGCATGGGCCTGCGATCGGTGGGTACCGATCGCGGGCAGCGGGTCCGATACCCGCGCACTATTTGTTCTTCCGCCGCCCTGTAGGATCAGTCCGCGGGGCGGCTGAGGGGCATGACGGCCCGTGCATGCGCGGGTTTTGACGTGTCTGCGTGATGACGTCATCCACGCATGCGCGGGTTGGAGCCGTCCAACCTGCGCATGCGCGGCTGACGTCATCATGCGCGTCAGCCGGCGTGACGCTTGGCGCGCGGACTTAGCGACGGTCACTAAGCCCGCGATGCCGTGCTTCACGGGGCCCCGTTGCTAGCCCCGCCCGGGGGGGAGAATCGGGTTCCGGGAGGGGGCGCGGAGGCTGCCGTGAAACACGGCCAGTTTCACGGCAGCCTTTACGACTCGCCACATTTGCGGAGAATCGCGCCAGTTCCTGAAAGGTGAAGTCGCAGGTGGACAGGGTGGTGAAGAAGGCGTTCAGCATGTGAGGTTTTATTGGTCAGAATATTGAATACAGGGGTTGGGAAGTCTTTTGAAGTTGTACAAGACATTGATAAGACCAGACATGGAGTACTGTGTTCAGTTCCGGTCACCCTATTATAGGAAGGATATTGTTAACTAGAAAGAGTGCAGAAGAGATTGACGAGGATGCTACCAGGACTTGATGGTCTGAGTTATAAGGAGAGGCTGGGACTTTCTTCCCTGGAGCGTGAGAGGCTTAGAGGTGATATTAAAGAGGTCTATAAAATAATGAGGAGCATAGATAAGGTAGATAGTCAGCATCTTTTCCCAAAGGTAGAGGAGTCTAGAACCAGAGGGCATAGGTTTAAGGTGAGAGGGGAGCGACACAAAAGAGACCAGAGGGGAAATTTCTGCACACAAAGGGTGGTGAGCACCTGGAATGGGCTGCCAGAGGCAGTGGTAGAGGTGGGTACAATTATGTCCTTTAGAAATCGGTTAGACACAAACATTTTTTTTAAAGCAGTTAGATAGTTAGAGATACAGGGTGGGTATAGAGGTATATGGGCAAAATGTGGGCAAGTAGGACTAGCTTAGTGATAGAAACTGGGTGGGATGGACAAGCTGGGCCGAAGGGCATCTATGCTGTAAACATCTGTGACCCTAAGTACAGTGAACATAGATCATTGAACAGACTAACATAATCAAACACAGATCAATTAAACCATTGAACACTACAGAGTAGGGCGATAAATTTTTCCACGCCTGTTCCCGGATAAGATATAGTGGCCCCCCGGAAGAGTCCGGTTCATGAAGCCTGTCCACAAATACACTAACTTTGGTTGGAATATGTCCAATGAATAAAACAGAGCAACAGCAACAAATTACCAAGGTGGAGCGACAGAAAATTGAGAATGCTCAAGGGACCGGCATTAGAGGAGTACAGAGATCGTTAACAGCTGTGGGGCCCGGAGGAGGTCACAGATAGGGAGGGGTGAGGCCATTGACAGACTTAAAAACAAGGATGCTGGGGCAGAGAGTTTTCAGTGTGAGTTTCCTCAGACACAGATGCATGCTAAATGTCGACATAGTAATAACTGAGAGAGAAATATTCAGACCACATCTATAATTATTATCATTACAATTAGCTAATTGTTGGGAAGTATTGTGGTTACCATAGCTACGACGCTGACTGGTTTGGCCTATGACACAGAGTACAGATAAGATTCGAGATTTGGGGTTAAGTGAGAAGGCGTTGACAAAAGAGTGTAATTCCTATAATTTAACAGCCAGCTTCAAAAAGATTTTACGGCCAACCAGGAAAAAAAACATCTACATCCTGCTCCGTGTGCCAGTGAGTATTCACGTTTCGAGTTGAGTCAAGACACATATAACTAAAAGAACACAAAGCTATCACTAAACATAAAATAATAACAGAGAATGCTGGAAGGGCTCAGAAGGTCTGGCAGCATCTGTGGAGAGAGAGAGAGACAGAGTTAACGGGCAGGATTTTCCAGCCCTGTCTATTGTACGGATCTTCCAGTCCTACTGAAGGACACCCCCCCCCATCCCCCCCCCATCCCCCCCCAGCTCCCCCCCATCTCCCCCCCACCCCCCCCCCCCCCCCCCCCCCATCCCCCCGGGCGGAAAATTCTGCCCACCATTTCAGGCCAACGAACCTTTAGGTATGAGGTACAAAGGCAGAGAAAGCGGGACAGGACGGGGGCGGGGGGTAAGAACTAAAGGAATGGTTTCTGGCAGGGTGGAGGACAGGAGAGACTGAATGACAAAAAGGAGGTTGGTGTAAGGACGATGACGATGGGATAAGCAAAGAGACAAAAGATGGCGCGAGATGTGGTGTTTGTATGAAAAGCAGAATCATTGAGCACAAAGACACTCTTGCGGCATGTGCTGGTTCATGCCCTTACCGAGCATTTTTCACAAAGTTGAGCCAACACAGATGAGGCCAATGAGTCGCTGGGCAAAGCCAAGCACTCCGGGGGGGGGGGGGGGGGGGGGGGGGGGGAGTTATTTATTATTTGTCTTATTTATAATCGGTGTCTGGTGGGGCTCGGTCAGTTGGTGATGCCAGCCACACTGGCCATGGTAATTGGCAGAGACATACCTCAGACATGTTGGCAGAGACATTGCCCCAAGCTGGATGTGCAGCCGGGCTGCTTAAGCAACATAACCACTTGGCTGTCACTAACAGAGGGCGGTGTCTACGGGGCCCCCTTGCACTGTGGCTAATTACCATTGATATAAACAGTGTCTAAATGTGCTTCAATATTGTGGTTATCGCCTCCGCAGTAATTCTAGGGACATTTTTATTCTGTATTCATCATGTATCTGTGCAACTGTTAAAATATCGGCTGCTAAAGATTTTTGCCCTGCTGTGGCCCACAGCCTCCATTCTGACGGCTTGGCTGTTCTCCCACCTCGTGTGCCCCTGAATTCAGTGTAGAACATGGTCGTGCCGATATAACGGCAGCACCGTAGCACACTGGTTAGCACAATTGCTTCACAGCTCCAGGATCCCAGGTTTGATTCCCGGCTTGAGTCACTCTCTGTATGGAGTCTGCACATTCTCCCCGTGTCTGCGTGGGTTTCCTCCGGGTGCTCCAGTTTCCCTCCCACAGTCCAAAGATGTGCAGATTAGGTAGATTGGCTACGCTAAATTGCCCTTAGTGTCCAAAAAAAAGAAAGGTTAGGTAGGGTTACGGGGATAGGGTGGAGGTGTGGGTACAGAGTGGAGGTATGGTCTTAGGTAGGGTGCTCTTTCCAAGGGCCGGTGCAGACTTGATGGGCCGAATGGCCTCCTTCTGCATTGCAGATTCTATGATTCTATGAGATGCAGGGTCCCTCCGATCTGTATAGATAATGGCCCCAATACATACTTCAGATGGGCACTCTGAACAACTCTAGGGCCCCAATAAGGTTTGGCGTGCAGAAAGGAAGGAAGATAGATAGAAAGAAGGAAAGAGAGACTTGCGTATTGCTGAGAAAATGCATTTTCACCTTGCACTCATCAGGACAATCCACAAGAATGCCAATGTCGGGGAAAACAGCAACTTCCTACTGAATAAGAAGCGAGTGTTAATTGGTTGGCAAGTGAACTCTGATTGGTAGAGGTGTTGCTATGGAGAATGGACCAGTTAATGGTGACTCGCAAATAACTACCAAGCATTGTGTGAAAATTTAACCCAGCCAAAGTTGCCCTGTGGAATGAACTTGCAAATGGCTGTCACTTATTTTGTTTAGCTGAAACAGGTGCAATGTGTGTATATGTTCATTCTGTCTGCAAAGATCAGGGACCTGTGTTTTAATATATGTAGCTTCCAGTCCACACAAATGTGCCACTGCAAGCTCGACTGACAATTTTAAATTGGTTGACAGCATACTTTGTCGCACACTGAGGATTTTATTGTTATTCATGCATGGAATGTGGGCATCGCTGGCTGGGCTAGCGTATATTTCCCATCTGTGGATCTGGAGTCACATATAGGCCAGACCAGGGAAGGATGGCAGATTTCCTTCCCTGAAGGGAATTAGTGAACCAAGTGGGCTTTTACAACAATCAACAATGGTTTCATGGTCATCATTAGACATTTAATCCAGATTTTTTATTTATTTCAAATTTCATCAACTGTCATGGTGGGATTTGAACCAGGGTCCCCAGAAGTCCAGAAAGGGTTTCTTTAGCTGACATTCGAGCAAGGCTATCCAGTCATGTTGAGCAGCAGGTCCAATGGATACGAATTTGGGCCTGTCATTAAGAATGGCATGCATTTTTCTGACATTGTCTCGCTTGTTAAGGATGACTATTCCCGTCCCTTGGTCAAGTGTTTTGATGTGTACGGTTGGGTTGGTCTCACAACATTGGGAGACATTCGCGTTACACGTGAAAAAAAGAGAGACCGAAGAAAAGGCAGCAAGATATATGGTGAAAGAAAGACAGAGGAAGGAATGGAGGCAGGTGGGTCGGTTGATGAATTAGAGAATTAGGTGAGGATAGTCATGAGTTAGTTAAGGATGATATCACTGTCTCACTTTGGTTAGGAGCAAGCTTCTGGAGGTCTGCCAGCGCCTAGATGTGTGGCCCGGAGAGTATCACCAACCCAGGAGCAGAGACAGCGTACAGTGACAGAGATTTAAATGATTTCAGCACTCGGGACACTCGCTGTCTTTTCACTCCAGGGTCTGGTTATTAAATAGTAGCTGCCCAGTGTCTGGTGCGCTTCAGGACTGAGCAGAGATGAAGAGATTGAGTGAAGCTGCAGCTCCTTTGAAACGTATTACTTGTCAACTGCAATGAAAAACCTAGCACAGAGCTCTGACATGCGGTGATTTTGCAGACTTGCCAAAGTGTGTGTTATTACTGAGCCAGTCTGAAATCTTCACATCACACAGCGGTAGCACACTGGTCTCTCCAGTGCTATCTATAACACCCCAATCCTGCAGCCCCCACTTTCCTACCTGCCAGCTTTGTACTGGTCTCAACGTGCAATTCGGGAGACGGACTTGTTTGATTGGCCCTTGTAACACACCAGGAACATCGAGAGGCACAGCGTGCTGTGTCCTGCATCAGGTTTATTGAAGATTCCTGGCTCAAGGATCCCCCACTGACTCACCTAACCTGAGATTTGGCTGGAAAACTGCTATTTTACCAAGATAGAAACAGAAAGTGCTGGGAATACTCGGCAGGGCAAGCAGCTTCTGTGGCGATAGAAACAGAGTTAACTCTCCAGTTTAATGACTTTTCATCAGAACTTCTAAATCAGAATTTAGGGAGTTAGGAGATAAGTTAAAAAGTAGGACCTCATAGGTAGTAATCTCAGGATTGCTACCAGTGCCACGAGACAGTCAGAGTAGAAATTTAAGTATAGTCAGAATGAATACGTGACTTGAGAGATGGTGCAGGAGGGAGAGGTTCAGATTTTTGGGACATTGGAACTGGTTCTGGGGCGGTGGGACCATTACAAATCGGATGGTCTACACCTGGGCAGAACTGGAACCAATGTCCTAGGGGGTGCTTTTGCCAACACCGTTGGGGAGGTTTTAAACTAATGTGGCAGGGGGATGGGAACCATATTAGGAAGTTAGAGGTCAGTAAAGAGGCAGCAACTAAAGCCAGTAAGGTACTAGATAATAAATTCAATGTCACTAAGGGGAAGTGTCGACAGGGAAGAGATGATCGCAAAGGAACAGGTGGTCTGAGGTGCATTTGTTTTAATGCGAGAAGTGTAGCAGGTAAGGCAGATGAACTTAGGGCTTGAATTAGTACCTGGGAATATGATGTTATTGGTATTACTGAGACTTGGTTGCAGGATGGGCAAGATTGGCAACTAAATATACCAGGGTGTAGATGCTTCAGGAGGGATAGAGAGGGAGGTAGAAGGGGTGGAGGAGTTGCATTACTGGTCAGAGATGATATCATAGCTGTGATTAAGGAGGGCACGATGGAGGATTCGAGCACTGAGGCAATATGGATAGAGCTAAGAAATAGGAAGGGTGCAGTAACAGTGTTGGGACTTTACTATAGGCCTCCCAAAAGCGAGCGTGAAGTAGAGGTACAAATATGTAGACAGATTATAGAACAATGTAGGAGCAATAGGGTGGTTGTGATGAGAGATTTTGACTTCCCCAACATTGAATGGGACTCATGTAGTGTTGGAGGCGTAGATGGAGCAGAATTTGTAAGGACCATCCAGGAGAGTTTTTTAGAGCAGTATGTAAATAGTTTAACTCGGGAAGGGGCCATACTGGACCTGGTATTGGGGAATGATCCCGGCCAGGTGGTTGAAGTTTCAGTCGGTGATTACTTTGGGAATAGCGATCACAATTCCATAAGTTTTAGAATACTCATGGACAAAGACGAGAGTGGTCCTAAAGGAAGAGTGCTAAATTGGGGAAAGGCCAACTATAACAAAATTCAGCAGGAGCTCGGGAATGTGGATTGGGAGCAGCTGTTTAAGGTTAAATCCACATTTGAAATGTGGGAATTTTTTAAGGAAAGGTTGATTAGAGTGCAGGACAGACATGTTCCTGTGAAAATGAGAGATAGAAATGGCAAGATTAGGGAACCATGGATGACGGGTGGAATTGTGAGACTAGCTAAGATGAAAAAGGGAGCATACATAAGATCGAGGCGACTCAAAACTGATGAAGCTTTGGAGGAATATCGGGAAAGTAGGACAAATCTCAAACGCGCAATAAAGAGGGCTAAAAGGGGTCATGAAATATCTTTGGCTAACAGGGTTAAGGAAAATCCCAAAGCCTTTTATTCGTACATAAGGAGCAAGAGGGTAACTAGAGAAAGGATTGGCCCACTCAAAGACAAAAGAGGGAATTTATGCATGGAATCAGAGGAAATGAGTGAGATTCTTAATGAGTACTTTGCATCGGTATTCACCAAGGAGAGGGACAGGACGGATGTTGAGGCTAGGGATGGATGTTTAAATACTCTAGGTCATGTCGGCATAAGGAAGGGGGAGATTTTGGGTATTCTAAAAGGCATTAAGGTGGACAAGTCCCCAGGACCGGATGGGATCTATCCCAGGTTATTGAGGGAAGCAAGGGACAAAATAGCTGGGGCCTTAACAGATATCTTTGCAGCATCCTTGAGCATGGGTGAGGTCCCGGAGGACTTGCTAATGTTGTCCCTTTGTTTAAGAAGGGTAGCAGGGATAATCCAGGGAATTATAGACCTGTGAGCTTGACAACAGTGGTAGGCAAACTGTTGGAGAAGATACTGAGGGATAGGATCTATTCCCATTTGGATAAAAATAGGCTTATCAGTGATAAGCAGCATGGTTTTGTACAGGGAAGGTCATGTCTTACAAACCTAACAGAATTCTTTGAGGAAGTGACAAAGTTAATTGATGAGGGAAGGGCTGTAGATGTCATATACATGGACTTCAGTAAAGCATTTGATAAATTTTCCCATGGCAGGTTTATGGAAAAAGTGAAGTCATATGGGGTTCAGGGTGTACTAGCTAGATGGATACAGAACTGGCTGGGCAACAGGAGACCGAGAGTAGTGGTGGAAGGGAGTGTCTCAAAATGGAGAAAGGTGACTAGTGGTGTTCCACAGGAATCCGTGCTCGGATCACTGTTGTTTGTGATATACACAAATGATCTGGTCGAAGGTATAAGTGGTCTGATGAGCAAGTTTGCAGATGATACTAAGATTGGTGGAGTTGCAGATAGCGAGGCGGACTGTCAGAGAATACAGTAAAATATAGATAGATTGGAGAGTTGGGCAGAGAAATGGCAGATAGAGTTCAATCCAGGCAAATGCGAGGTGATGCATTTTGGAAGATCTAACTCAAGAGCAGACTATATGGTCAATGGAAGAGTCCTGGGGAAAATTGATGTGCAGAGAGATCTGGGATTTAGGTCCATTGTACCCTGAAGGTGGCAACGCAGGTCGATAGAGTGGTCAAGAAGGCATACAGCATGCTTGCCTTCATCGGACGGGGTATTGAGTACAAGAGTCGGCAGGTCATGTTACAGTTGTATCGGACTTTGGTTAGGCCACATTTGGAATACTGCGTGCAGTTCTGGTCACCACATTACCAGAAGGATGTGGATGCTTTAGAGAGGGTGCAGAGGAGGTTCACCAGGATGTTGCCTGGTATGGAGGGTGCTAGCTATGAAGAAAGGTTGAGTAGATTAGGATTGTTTTCGTTGGAAAGACGGAGGTTGAGGGGGGACCTGATTGAGGTCTACAAAATTATGAGAGGTATGGACAGGGTGGATAGCAACAAGCTTTTTCCAAGAGTGGGGGTGTCAATTACAAGGGGTCACGATTTCAAGGTGAGAGGGGGAACGTTTAAGGGAGATATGCGTGGAAAGTTTTTTACGCAGAGGGTGGTGGGTGCCTGGAACGCTTTACCAGCAGAGGTGGTAGAGGCGGGCACGATAGCATCATTTAAGATGTATCTAGACAGGTATATGAACGGGCGGGGAACAGAGGGAAGTAGATCCTTGGAAAATAGGCAACAGGTTTAGATAAAGGATCTGGATCGCGCAGGCTGGGAGGGCCGAAGGGCCTGTTCCTGTGCTGTAATTTTCTTTGTTCGTACGAGAGGCCGATACTGGCGACAGGAAGTGGGGTAACAACTGAAGGTTTTCTGTCGCCTCAGGCTTCGAATCGACTCCTGCGTGTGAAGGTGGGCACCTGAAATTTTAACATGGCCATTTAAAGGTTGCCTCCGAGTTGAACGAGGCATTCACAAACCACTGAAGGTGACAGACAAAGGCTGCCGATAAAGCAAAGGGGATCCTTGACTTTATAAATAAGGCGTAGGATAGAAACGCAAGGGAGTTGTGTTAAAGCTGTAGAAATCATTGCTGAGGCTCCAGCTGTTCAATTCTGAGCAGCCCACTTTGTGAAGAAGGACAAAGAGGCGGCTGAAGAGATGGTCCCAGCAATGAGGGACGTGAGCTGCACAGAGACTGGAGAAGCCGGGCTTGTTCTGTCTTGGAGCAACAGGACATCAGAGGCAATTGGTGTAGGTGTTGAAAAGCATGAATGGTTTCTATAGATCAGTGGCCGGCAACCTGCAGCCCGGGGAGCATACCCGGCCCATTTGGGTCCTGAGTGCGGCCCATCAGACATTTTGCTGACCGTTGTCCATGCGCAGGGTTGTCACATTCCGCTGGTTTCCATCCGTGCAGTTTTTTTTCCTGCCGGTATGACTGAAGTCATTGGCACATAAAGTGAGGGAGAGTGAAGTGAGGTGGGTGCTGATTGCTCACAGTGTTGACTGGGAGAGCCGTGCCTTCTCTCTGCGAGTAAATATTTCTATTGTTTTTACCATTCGAATTTGATGCCAGTTCTATTAATGTATAAACAATTAAACATTTTCTAACTCATTATGAAATATCCTGAGGTCATCAAAGGAGCTAAGGGCGGCGTGGTGGCATAGTGGTTAGCACTGCTGCCTCAGAGTGCCAGGGTCCCAGGTTCAAATCTGGACTTGGGTTACTGTCTGTGTGGGGTCTGCACAATCTCTCCATGTCTGTGTGGGTTCTCTCCGGGTTCCTCCCACAGTCCAACGATGTGCAGGTTAGGTGGATTGGTCATGCTTTTTTTTTAATAAACGTTTTATTGAGGTATTTTCTTTGGCAGTATAACGACAACAAAATCCACAATATAAATAACAAGAAAAGGAAAAAATATATACATCGTGCAAATTCCGCCACTCTCTCCCGCAGGTCCTGCCATTTCTTACCCCCGACGCTACACTAACCTAAACCCCCCCACTTCTGCTGACATTTAATTTTCTGCGAGGAAGTCGACGAATGATTGCCGCCTACGGGCAAACCCTAACAGTGACCCTCTCATGGCGAACTTAGTTTTTTCCCCAGACAGAGGAAGCCTGCCATGCCCGATAGCCAGGTCTCCGATTTCGGGGGCTTTGAGTCCCTCCATGCCAGCAACATGCGCCTCCGGGCTACCAGGGAAGCAAAGGCCAGAACATCTGCCTCTTTCTCTTCCTGGATCCTGCGATACCCCACAAATCGCCACCACCAGACTCATTAGATTGGTCATGCTTAATTGGCCCTTAATGTCCAACCGTTAGGTGGGGTTACGGGGATGGGGATGATGCGTGGGCCTGGGTAGGGTGCTCCTTCGGAGTGTTGGTGCAGACTCGATGGGCTGTACGGCCTCCTTCTGCACTGTAGGGATTCTGTGATATAAATGCAAGTCTTAAAGACTCTGCTCCCTCACAATTGAACAGTTCTAAGTATATTAATTTGTTAAAGTACACAGGAAACTGGAGCTGGGGTGGACCATAGAGCTACTCAATAAAGTCATGGATGATCTTCAGCTCCACTTTCCTGATTTATCCCGATATTCCTGATTTCCTCGTCAACCTCCATCGACGTCTGTCTTGTACATACTCAATGACAGAGCACCCATGACTCTCTAAGGTATAGGATCCCAAAGGTTCACAATCCCCTGAGTGAAGAGATTTCTCCTCACCTTAATCCTAAATGGCCGAACCTTTTCCTTCAGATGCTGACCCCTGTGTTCAGCCTGAAGGAGGGAGCCGCTCAGCATTTCAGTGAGATCCTCTCTCATTCTTTTCAAAGTTCCAGAGAATATATGGGGCTAGCCTACTGAATCTCTCCTCCGAGGACAACCCACTCACATCAACCAGTTCCACAAATCTTGCACAGAAAAGGGAATGTCAAAAGAGGAACTTGATGCCCTGGCTGCGAATCGCGGAGCTTGGGAGAAGCACTTTCCGTCAGTGTAGGAAGCCGACACCGCCACTATTTCTTGTCCGAATTATGTTTTCTATTCGTCACACTGATAGCTGCCGAACCTAAATTGGTGAATTGTTTCACCAATGCAGGGTAGCATGGTGGTTAGCATAAATGCTTCACAGCTCCAGGGTCCCAGGTTCAATTCCCGGCTGGGTCACTGTCTGTGTGGAGTCTGCACGTCCTCCCCCTGTGTGCGTGGGTTTCCTCCGGGTGCTCCGGTTTCCTCCCACAGTCCAAAGATGTGCGGTTTAGGTGGATTGGCCATGCTAAATTGCCCGTAGTGTCCTAATAAAAGTAAGGTTAAGGGGGGTTGGGTTACGGGTATAGGGTGGATACGTGGGTTTGAGTAGGGTGATCATGGCTCGGCACAACATTGAGGGCCGAAGGGCCTGTTCTGTGCTGTACTGTTCTATGTTCTATGTTTGATCACAGATGTATGCGGTGAAGCACTTTGCGTGTCAGAGTGGCTACAGGCAGCGTCAGATGGCTCTTGTATTGACTATCTTTCAGAGAGTTCGGTCTGAAGTCCATTTCTGTAGACTCATTGGACGGAAACTTCCACGGAGTGGCAATAGGGGCTGGTTTAGCACACTGGGCTAAATCGCTGGATTTTAAAGCAGACCAAGGCAGGCCAGCAGCACGGTTCAATTCCCGTACCAGCCTCCCCGAACAGGTGCCGGAATGTGGTGACTAGGGGCTTTTCACAGTAACTTCATTTGAAGCCTACTTGTGACAATAAGCGATTTTCATTTTTTTCATTTTTCAAAACCCTCCTTACTGCCTTACTGCCACTATGAGCCTGGCACCAATTCCCTGGGTTATGGGCCGGCTCCAGAGAATCTCGTCAGGGCTCTTGAAAACTCCTGGGGTGGGCTACTACTGCCAGCAGTAGATTTAACCCATCTATTTCCTGACTATATGAAAATTTTAACTTCAAAGAAAATCTAGAATTTTTTTGTTTCATGTTCTCGGAATGTGGACATTTTCTGGCAAAGCCTTTATTATAATCTTTAGTAGTGTCACAAGTAGGCTTACATTAACACTGCGATGAAGGTAATGTGAAAATCCCCTCGATGCCATACTCCGGCGCCTGTTCGGGTCACAGAGGGAGAATTCAGAATGTTCAATTCACCTAACAAGCACGTCGTTTGGGATTTGTGGGAGGAAACACACGCAGACACGAGGAGAACGTGCAGACTCTGCACAGACAGTGAACCAAGCCGGGCATCAAACCTGGGGCCCTGGCACTGTAAAGCAACATGCTAATCACTTTCATAATCACCTCCCACTGAAACACAGTAGTACTTTCCCGCTTGACATTCTGACTCGGGCGGGGTGAGAAAGGTGCAGGCTGCTGCTTCCCGAGGACCTCTGTCCAGTGCAACAGTGTCAGGGGAAAAGAAACAGCACTGGCTGCGGTAAAGCAGGTAAGCTTAAAGGATCAGCCACTTTGAGGAGCCAGGGAATCATACAATCCCTACAGAGCAGAAGGAGGCCATTCGGCTCAGCGGGTCTGCACCGAATCTCTGAAAGAGCACCCAACATAGGCCCACTCTGCTGTCCCGTCCCTGCGACTCCATGGACCCACCTACCCTGCACATCCCTGGACACTAAGGGGTAATTTATCATGGCCAATCCACCTAACCTGCACATCTTTGGACTGTGGGAGGAAACCGGAGCACCCGGAGGAAACCCACGCAAACACGTGGAGAAAGTGCAAACTCCACACAGGCAATCTTCTCTCAGTCTAAACTATTGAAACCTTTCAAAACGTAAAGATATTGATCACCTCTCAACTCTCTCTTTCCTGGAGGGAAGAGCCAAAATTCCATAATCTCTGAATCCACGATGGCAGAAGGAGACCTAGATATACCTTGCAATTTTTTCATCCAGAAAGCCTTACATTGCTATTAAAAGAAGATCATGGCAACAAAACAGGAGGTCAGAGATCAGAGAACAGGAGACTTCAGGAGGTCAGAGGGCAAAGGTCAGGAGATTGCAGGAGGCTAGAGGACACAGGTCAAGAGGTTGCTCGATACCATTGTCATAGAGTCATAGAGTTGTACAGCACAAAAAGAAGCCCTTTGGTCCATTGTGTTAGCACTGGTAATCAAGTACCTATCTATTTGAATCCTATTTTCCAGCACTTGACCCGGAGCCTTGTATGCTATGGCCGAGGGCAAAGGGCAGGAGTTATCATAGAATAGAATCCCTACAGTGCAGAAAGAGGCTATTCGGCCCATCGGGCCGACACTGGCCCTTGGAAAGAGCAGCCTACTTAAGCTTAAGCCTATGTCTCCACCCCATCCCCGTAATTCAGTAAATCCCACCTAATCTTTCTGTACACTAAGGGCAATTTAGCATGACCAACCAAGCTAACCTGCACATCTTTGGGCTGTGGGTGGAAACCGGAGCACCCGGAGGAAACCCACGCACACACGGGGAGAATGTGCAAACTCCACACAGACGGTCACCTAAGGCTGGAATTGAAACCAAGGTCCCTGGTGCTGTGAGGCAGCAGTGCTAATCATTGTGCTACCGTGCTGCCCAAAGGAGATTGGAGATGGTCAGAGGGTACAAGACAGATGGTTGCAGGAGGTTAGAGGGCACAGGGCACGGGGTAACAAGAGATCAGAGGACAATATCAGAGGACAGCGGGATTAGGCTATTGAGTTGGATGATCAGCCATGATCATAATGAATGGCGGAATGGGCTTGAGGGGCCGAATGGCCACCTCCTGCTCCTATTATTTTCTCTACGTTACTAATATGTAAGAGGTTGTGAGAGATCACAGGACACAAAGGCCGATGGGCAGTGGTAAAACTGTCCTAGAAGGTTCAATGCAAGGGAAGAATTGCAACGGATGAAAGAAATAAAAAATAAAAGACAAGCTAACGAGAAGAAGTGCGTCTGTCTCCTGGAAAGAGGAACACAAAATGGCGTGTTGCATCCATTCTCAGCCTCTTCCCCCAGTTTTCTCATGCTACATGCATCAGATTGGAGGCCGACAGATGTTTGGCCAGCTCCCTGTATGTGTTTCTTTGCCGATTTGGCAAATGAAAGATTCAATCTGTCGCTGGAAAAAGGAAAAATAGTCAAGTGTCCAATGAAAGCAGACAGATTGTATCCTGCAGCGTCAGTCAGTGCTGGCCAACTGAGCCACTCATTCCTCCCAAAAGCAGCTCTCAAAACCAAATCATGACCTACTTTTATGTACAAGCACAACGCACTGTACTCCAGGAATGTCATGCTGCGAGGGATTTGCAAAGATTGCCAGGAGTTCGGATCAATTCTGAGGCAGAACGCCGTGAATCACATTTTTAATTCCGTCAGTTTTTCCCTGGTGGAAGATGTGCGAGTTTCCCAGTACACCAGTGGCTCAGTCAGTCAGAGGTGGCTCAATTGGTGGCACCCTCCCCTTTTGAGTCGGCAGTTGTAGCGTCAAGCCCCATACCACTGGCATAAGCGCAGTAATCCAGGCTGACATGCCCCGCGCAGAACTGAGGGAGTGCTGCACCGTTGGAGGTGCCGTCTGTTGTTTGTGATGTTAAACTGAAGCCTTTTTCCCCACTCACAGCACCATTTTGCAAAGGGCCTGGGGAATTCTCTGCTGTGTCCTGGGTCAATATGAAATGAAAATCGCTTATTGTCACGAGTAGGCTTCAATGAAGTTACTGTGAAAAGCCCCTAGTCGCCACATTCCGGCGCCTGTCCGGGGAGGCTGGTACGGGAATCGAACCATGCTGCTGGCCTGCTTGGTCTGCTTTAAAAGCCAGCGATTTAGCCTTGTGAGCTAAACCAGCCCCTTCTGTATCAATATGTACCCCTTCATCAAGATCAGCGACAATAGAATATCTGCATTACTGTTTGTTTGGGTGCTTGTTTTGCACAGACTGATTGTCGCGTTTCCTACATTATGGGACGGGATTTTTGCACCCCGTCTCCCCACCAATGTTGCCTTTTGCAGCAACAGGATCTTCCGGTCCCGATACTTTCAGCAGGGTATCCCTTTGTTCACACCCGCCGCTGCCAGAGAACCCACAGTGGCGGAGGGGGGGGGGGGGGGGTGCTCAGAGGAACCGGAAAACCCCGCCTTCAGAAAAAGCCGGAAAATCCCACCATGTGTCAGTGACTGCACTTTAGAAGTAAATCACCAGCCATGAAACACTTGCGGAGGACCCGCGGTCAGGAACAGCGCAAACACGCTGATGCGCGATCAATAACTACTGACACGGGGATGTAGTCCGAATTGAAGGCTTTAATCAGCAAGATGTTTCCCCAGCAGCTCGAGTACAGAAAGAGGCCGGCTGCTGGGGAACACGGGTTCTTATACCCCGCCTCACTGGGCGGAGCTACCTTACATTCCGACCAATGAAATGCGAAACACTTGGGCCAATGAGCTGCGAGCCTTCTCCACCAATGGTAGCTCACATTCCCAGGTACCGTAGTACCTCTAGTCATACTACCACACACACGTCTTTCTTTGTGTCCATGAAGTCTTGCCCTTTCTAACGTTTGCTGGGGTTTCACACATGGACTGATCACAAGAGAAAACCAAAGAGTCGCAGGGGAGAAAAGTTCCCCTGCTGCAGACCTGGGTGTAAAGCATCACATGGATGAGCACGTGGAGAGGGAAACCAGGTGTGTGGGACTGACTGTGAGCATGTTGCCTCCCAATGTGTTTTAAATTCCCAGCATAGGCAGCTGCCTCGTGCCTGTAGGTATCTCCAGTGTTCCCTGGGCAGCACGGTGTTGATGGACAGCAGAGTGGAACACAGTGCTTAGCCCTGCTGCCTCACAGCGCCAGGGACCCGGGTTCAATTCCGACCTTGGGTGACTTTCCATGTGCGTGGGTTTCCTCCGGGTGCTCCAGTTTCCTCCCACAGTCCAAAGACGTGCAGGTTAGGTGGATTGGCCACGCTAACAGTCCCTTAGTGTCCAGGAATGTACAGGTTAGGTGGGGTCACAGTGATGGGGGCGGGGGATTGGGCCTAGGTAGGATGCTCTTGCAGAGGGTCGGTGCAGACACGATGGGCTGAATGGCTTCCTTCTGCACTGTAGGGTTTCCATGGTTCTGTGAGTCTGAGAGACACACGGCATGATTCGCAAACCAAACATCAAAACAAAGAGCATCTTGGCACGTTTAATAAGATCCGAAGCCAGACGTTCGGCGTCGCAGTTAAGGAGCCTCCTCGGCATTTTATTAACTCTGTCCTGTTTTATCTCGTCAAAATCACAAGCGAACCCAGCCCTTAACAAACATGGCAGGACTGACATTTGAGATAGAAAAAGGTCAACAGCAGAATGAATATTGCTGCAATCGAAATGCGGCCTAATTAAAATCTTCGGCAATGTGGAGTAAAGTATGAGGGGAGTCTGTCACATTGATTATGGTTCTCCCCCTCCAATAATGAACATAATGCTCTGTTGCCTTCTCAGTACAATTATGCCCGTATCAGATGAACATAAACAAGGATTTGCCTCACACATCCTGCGTGCTGACCTGGTTTCCAAGCTAAGCTGTGTTCACCCACCTTTCTCATAAAAGGTTTATTGAATCTGCTCGAGCCTGTAAGCAATTTAGGTAAATACCTCCATTTTTTTTTAATTAAATGGGATTCAGGTTCCCTTCTGTCATTTAATGTTCTTTTAAAGCAATCCTGAGCACTCGCCATTAAACTGCGGCCTATAAAAGTCAATTAGTCTGCAGGCTAACGATCAGCCCAGCTGTGACATCTGTCACCCTGCTGAAGGAGTGGATTGTTACGGAGGGCTCAAGGTGGAAGTGTTAAACAACGTAGCCTCGCCCGTGACAATCTCAGCATTCAAAGACCCACAAAAAAAAAGCAAATTAGGTTCGAAGGGACTTGACAATGATGAGACGGAGTTGGGTGATACCAGCCAAAGGCATTGCGCAATGACAAGCAATCCATCAAAGCTTTTTGTTCCCCCTTTATTCCTCCAGCATTTTGCTGAACTGTGGGTCTGGAGTCACGTGTAGGGCAGACCAGGTGAGGACGGCAGATTTCCTCCCCTAAAGGACATGAGTGGCCCACAGGAACGACAAGGCCACTACGCTACCCCCTCCCTTCCAACTCATTGTGACTGTGTCAGCTCTTTAAATGAGCTATTCCGCTCCCCTCCCCGCTCCGTCACTTTCAAGTATTTATCCAACTCCCTTTTGAATCTGCCTCTACCTCCTTTCCAGGTATGATGTGGAGATGCCGGCGTTGGACTGGGGTGAGCACAGTAAGAAGTCTTACAACACCAGGTTAAAGTGCAACAGGTTTCTTTGGAATCACTAGCTTTCGGAGCACTGCTCCTTCCTCATGTGAATAGAGAGGTAGGTTCCAGAAACATATATATATATAGACAGAGTCAAAGATGCAAGACGAGCAAGACATATATATATTTCTGGGACGTACTTCTTCATTCACCTGAGGAAGGAGCAGTGCTCCAAAAGCTAGTGATTCAAAATAAACCCTGTTGGACTTTAACCTGGTGTTGTTAGACTATTTATTGCCCTTTCCCGGCAGCACACTCCAGATCGTAAATAATAGATGATCTCTTCACCTCTTCTTCTTTTTCCTGAGAAACGTTGAAAGGACAGGAGGCCATTCAGCCCCCCATGTCTGTGCCAGCCATAAAATATCTATTCCGCCCTCTCCCACCTTCCATATCTTCACCCGTAGTCCTGTAGGTTATGGCACAGCATTGCATATCCAAATACTTCTGGATTCCTGCCTCGGCTGCCCAGTGGGTCTCAGATCGCCACCATTCTCCGAGTGAAAGAATTATTCAACTCCCTTTCTAATCTTTCCACTAATCCATTGTAATCAGACATCGAGAGGCAGTATCTGGATTTCACCCAATCTCTTGAGCTGTAGTCGAATGCCCACAAACCATGACAGAATAAATAAAATTAATATCTGTGCACCCTGGTTATTGAACTCTCTGCTAACTTTCCCCGCACCTTTCAAGGTTACACACCTCGGCTGTGGTTTTCCATTCCTCTTCCCGTCAGGTGGGTTTTGGTGATGAGAGCAGAAACTTTCACAAGACGGTCAAAAAGTCGGGTTTTATTTTGACGTAAAAGCAGGAAGTGATGATCCCGTCCCCTCGTCAGGGTCGGGCCACGTTTCCCACCGTTCAATGTTGGGAACCTCATTCTAATACATTAGCATATTATTGTGGTGTGCTTTGTCATTCTGTTATCAGGAGGGATGTTGCAGTGTTCATAAAGACCACAAAAGCTAAGTTCATCAATGAAGCTAACTTTTATTCAAGCTTTAAGCTTGACCACTTACTCTTGTAGTAAACAATAATTATAGTAATCTACACTCTACTAACACTAGTCTCGACACTCTAACTTTACCTGTACTCTATCCTCCCTAGATCTCGCCTGTGCACTCTACTCCAGCCTTCCCTCTCCCAAAGGTTTGAGAGTCATTCCTTATATAGTACTGAATCTAGTTCCATCTCGTGGTTAATTCTAACAGTAACTCTTTGTATACTGAACATTTCTATAATGTCACATCCCCCTTTCTTTGTGTGTTGGAGAGACAGGAGCTGAGTTGGGGAGAGGAGGGTCAGTCGGGGAAATGGGGTAAGTAGGGAAAGATGGGTTTGAGTCGGGGAAATGGGAGAATCGGGGCAATAGGGGGTGAGTCAGGGAGATTGGGGTTAGTTGGGGGAGATTCGGTTGAGTTGGGGGAGATGGGGTGAGTCGGGGGAGATAGGGGTGAGTCGGGGAAGATGGGGGTGAGTTGGGGGAGGCAGGGATTGAGTTGGGGAGATGAGGGTGAGTCGGGGAAATGGGGTAAATAGGGGAAGATGGGTTTGAGTCGGGGAAATGGGAGAATCGGGGCAATAGGGGGTGAGTCAGGGAGATGGGGGTTAGTTGGGGGAGATTGGGTTGAGTTGGGGGAGGCAGGGATTGAGTTGGGGAGATGAGGGTGAGTTGTGGGAGATGGGTTGAGTCAGGGAAACGGGGTGAGTTGGCCGAGACAGGAATTGAGTCGGGGAGATGGGGATCAATTAGGGGAGACAGATGTTGAGTCAGGGAAATGGGGGTGAGTCAGGGAGATGGGGGGAGTCGGGGAGATGGGGGTGAGTCGGGGAGATGGGGGGTGAGTCGGGGAGATGGGGGTGAGTCGGGGGAGATAGGGGTGAGTCGGGGGAGATGGGGGTGAGTCGGGGGAGATGGGGGAGTCGATGGAGATGGGGGTGAGTCGGGGGAGATGGGAGTGAGTCGGGGGAGATGGGGGTGAGTCGGGGGAGATAGGGGTGAGTCGGGGGAGATGGGGGTGAGTCGGGGGAGATGGGGGAGTCGATGGAGATGGGGGTGAGTCGGGGGAGATGGGAGTGAGTCGGGGGAGATGGGGGTGAGTCGGGGGAGATGGGGGGAGTCGGGGAGATGGGGGTGAGTCGGGGAGATGGGGGTGAGTCGGGGGAGATGGGGGTGAGTCGGGGGAGTTGGGGGTGAGTCGGGGAGATGGGGGAGTCGGGGAGATGGGGGTGAGTCGGGGGAGATGGGGGTGAGTCGGGGAGATGGGGGTGAGTCGGGGAGATGGGGGTGAGTTGGGGGAGATGGGGGTGAGTCGGGGTGAGATGGGGTGAGTCGGGGGAGATGGGGGTGAGTCGGGGAGATGGGGGTGAGTCGGGGAGATGGGGGTGAGTCGGGGAGATGGGGGTGAGTCGGGGAGATGGGGGTGAGTCGGGGGAGATGGAGGGGTGAGTCGGGGGAGATGTGGGTGAGTCGGGGAGATGTGGGTGAGTCAGGGGAGATGGGGGTGAGTCGGGGGAGATGGGGGGGAGTCGGGGAGATGGGGGTGAGTCGGGGGAGATGGGGGTGAGTCGGGGGAGATGGGGGTGAGTCGGGGGAGATGGGGGTGAGTCGGGGGAGATGGGGGGGAGTCGGGGAGATGGGGGGGAGTCGGGGAGATGGGGGGAGTCGGGGAGATGGGGGTGAGTCGGGGGAGATGGGGGTGAGTCGGGGGAGATGGGGGTGAGTCGGGGGAGATGGGGGAGTCGATGGAGATGGGGGTGAGTCGGGGGAGATGGGAGTGAGTCGGGGGAGATGGGGGTGAGTCGGGGGAGATGGGGGGAGTCGGGGAGATGGGGGTGAGTCGGGGAGATGGGGGTGAGTCGGGGGAGATGGGGGTGAGTCGGGGAGATGGGGATGAGTCGGGGAGATGGGGGTGAGTCGGGGTGAGATGGGGTGAGTCGGGGGAGATGGGGGTGAGTCGGGGAGATGGGGGTGAGTCGGGGGAGATGGGGGAGTCGGGGAGATGGGGATGAGTCGGGGGAGATGGGGGTGAGTCGGGGGAGATGGGGGAGTCGGGGAGATGGGGATGAGTCGGGGGAGATGGGGGTGAGTCGGGGGAGATGGTGGTGAGTCGGTTGAGATGGGGGTGAGTCGGGGAGATGGGGGTGAGTCGGGGGAGATGGGGGAGTTGGGGGAGATGGAGGTGAGTCGGGGGAGATGGGGGTGAGTCGGGGAGATGGGTGTGAGTCGGGGAGATGGGGGTGAGTCGGGGGAGATGGGAGTGAGTCGGGGAGATGGGGGTGAGTCGGGGGAGATGGGGGTGAGTCGGGGGAGATGGGGGTGAGTCGGGGGAGATGGGAGTGAGTCGGGGAGATCGGGGTGAGTCGGGGGAGATGGGTGGAGTTGGGGGAGATGGGAGTGAGTCGGGGGAGATGGGAGTGAGTCGGGGAGATTGGGGTGTTCAAAGGTAGGTCTGAGCATCAGCGTTTTGCTGGGTGTCTCCTGCTGCCAGGTCACTGGGTCCTTGAAAAGACCGCACATGGAGAAGGGATGCCTGGAGCATGGGGTTCAGTGCGGTGTGGCGCTGGGCAGTCAGTACGGACTGGCAGTTCCACTCAATCAGGGCGACGGGCTTCTGGAGGCAGCATGCTGGCAAGGGCAAGACTAATGGAAAAGCATGTCAATGATGAATGGTCTGTTGCAGCTGAAAGGATTCATTCCAGGAGGATCGATACTGGGTGAGGGTGAGGTGTTTGCAAGAGGAAGTGGATGAGGGGATTCTGGGAAGGGGGAGGGGATTGACGGTAACAAAAGGTTGGCATGGGCCTGGCAGGATGGGCAGGGGCCTGGGTAATGGTGATGGCGGATAGGAGGGGCGGGGTGAGAGATCACCAGTCTGAATGGTGATGTGGACAATGAAGGAGTTAGGGGAACCAATGAAGAGAGAGAGAGATTTTGCGCAGTTGAAGAGTTTAAGAGCTGATGTGGTGATGCTGCAGGAGACCCATTTGTGGGTGAAGGATTAGTTGAGGCTTAGGAAAGGGTGGGTGAGTCAGGTGTTTGATTTGGCATTCAGGGTTTGATAGTAGGGCTCGGGGGGAGGGGGGGGGGGGGCGGGTTGCGATCTTGGTGGGCAAGAGGGTGAGGTTTCAGATGGAGAAGGTGGTGGTGGATCAGGGGGCAGGTATAGAACATAGAACATAGAACGGTACAGCACAGAACAGGCCCTTCGGCCCTCGATGTTGTGCCGAGCCATGATCACCCTACTCAAACCCACATATCCACCCTATACCCGTAACCCAACAACCCCCCCTTAACCTTACTTTTTAGGAAACTACGGGCAATTTAGCATGGCCAATCCACCTAACCCGCACATCTTTGGACTGTGGGAGGAAACCGGAGCACCCGGAGGAAACCCACGCACACACGGGGAGGACGTGCAGACTCCACACAGACAGTGACCCAGCCGGGAATCGAACCTGGGACCCTGGAGCTGTGAAGCATTTATGCTAACCACCATGCTACCGCGCTGCCCCTAAATGTGATGGTGGCGGGTGCATTCGAGGGGCGGGTTGGTGGCACTGTATATGGCCTGAATTGGGACGATGAAGGGCTTGTGAAGAGAACGTTGGGTACCATTCCGGATCTGGATGCCCACGAGCTGATAGCAGGAGGAGATTGGAACACAGTGCTGGAGCCGAGGGTGGACAGGTCATAGGTCCCAGCCACGCTTGCTGACCCAGTCGGGATGAGGGGAAGGGGGGATGCAAAGGCGTTGGCAGGGCTTATGAGGGAGATGGAGGGGGTGGACCCATGGAGATATTTTACACCCACGCGATCGGGAATATTCGTTTTTCATCCCGGTGCTCAAGGTGTTTTTGAGGATTGACTTTTTGTGGTGGGAAAGGTGCTGTTGGCTGCGGTTAAGAGGTCAGAGTATTCAGCAATTGCGACCTCGGATCACACTCCGCATTAGATGGATGTGGTTTTGGAAAAGGGGGCAGCCCAGAGGCCGGGGTGAAGAATGGATGTGGGGTTGATGGCGGACCGCAGCTTCTGTGACAAGATAGGGACGGTGATTGAGGAGTATGTGGGGTTTAATTGCACGAGGGAGGTTTTGCGGTCGGTGGTTTGGAGGCTGGAGGCTCTGAAGGTGGTGGTAAGGGTGAGGTGAGGTGATCTTGTTTAAGGCTAAGGTGGATAGGGAGGAGAGGGAGGAAGGTAGATGGGAGGCACGCGGGGACCCAGGGCTCCTGGTAAACGGGGAGGAATTGAAGGCAAGGGTTGACCGATTGTCCACAAGGAAAGTGGTACATTAGTTGAGAAAGGTGAGGGGAGCTGGCTATGAGTACGGAGAGAAGGCAGGGTGTATGTTGGCAAGTCAGCTCCAGAGGAAGGCCAGAGTGAGGGAGATGGTTCGGGTGCGAGACAGGATGGTGGCCCCAGAACAGATTAATAATATGTTTGAGGAATTTCTATAGGCACTTGTAGAAGATGGAGCCACCAGAGGAAGAGCAGAAGATGAGGGAATTTCTGGATCGATTAGAGTGCCCAAGGCTGGAGGAGACGGAGAGGGCAGGGTTGGAGAAGCTGGTGGAGGTGGAGGAGGTGAAGGTGGCGATTTGGAGGATGCAGGCAGGGAAGGCAGTGGGGACTCACGGGTTCCCGGTCGAATTTTATTAAAGATTTAAGGATAGGCTGGCACCATTGATGGTGGGAATGTTCAAGGAAGCGATGGGCAGTGGTATCTTGCTGCAAACGATAGGGCAGGCTGTAGCCACCAAAGTTGGCCATTCCCTAAATACAAAATGGAGGAACGCAAAGCTTGCAGGTTAAAATGGACAATGTTTGCAGCACCAGTAGGCTGCACCAAGCCAATGTGTATTCTGTCTGCTAAGAGAGCAGACAGCACCGAAACGAACATTCCGCATACTAATGAGGCAATCTCTGGGATAGTTAACATAGTAATGGAACGATCCCAGGGACAATGGACACAAATGGGGAAGTGATTGCAACAGTGTATGGGAAACCAGACACCCCGGCACCAGCGGGATTCGAAAACAAAGCACCTGAAGGCCCACCCAGTAGCCAAGGAACAGCCTCAGTATTGGGGGGATTCAAACATATCGATTGGGAAGAGACCCAATCGATCCCCAGCAGGAAAAGGGTCCGCCCAAAGGGGCGCGGATCCCTGGGACCTATAAAAGACAGGTCCCACACTTAGTTTGTTCTTCTTAACCAGCCCTCCTCTCTGGACCAGCATTTCGACCAGCTTTTGCCAAAGAAGACTTTGAATGAGAGAGAGGAGAGGTTTGGGACAGCAGCCGCCAGCAAGTAAGTCTCACAACGATCGCTACCAGAGATAGACACTCCTGACCCCTTTTTAACCTGTACCAACCTGAAGTCTGCAGACCAGAGCAGAGCAAGAGGCCTTGCCCCCCCCCCCCCCGATCCGGCAGTTCCCTTCGAGATAAGTATTGGTTTATTTAGTGGAGGAATAGTTTAATCATCTTAGCGTGTGCATGAGTAGTTCATAATTGTATTATAATAAACTCAGTTGTTTGAACTTACTAATTGGTGTATGGTTTTATTGCTTTGAACTTGACCTTGAAACTTGTGGCGGTATCTTAATGATATCTGGCGACTCCAGAGCTAAGTAACGAAACAGAGCCAAATTGAGTGTTAAGCACACTCACCCAGAACGAGCAACAAGGCTTCCATCTCATTGTTGCTTAAGAAGAGTAAGGATCCGGTGGGATGTGAGTCGTACAGGCTGAATGTACATGCCAAGAAATTGGGAAAGGTGCTGGCGTTCAGCTTGGAAGGGTGATTGGGAGGATTAGACGGGGTTCGTAAAGGCAAGGCAGTTGTCCTTGAATGCGAGGAGGCTGCGGAATGTGGTGCTTTCCCCGGCAGAGGAAGGAGAGACAGAGATGGTGGGGATGCAGGATGCAGAGAAGGTGTTCGATCGGGAAGGAGTGGAGCTATTTGACGGCGATACTGGAGAATTGGGGATTGAGCCCAAATTTGTGATAAGAGGCCGATAACAAGCACCTTTGCCAGTGTGGCGACCTTCAGTTCGGGCATCCCACCTCCAGTCTGTGATCACACGCTCGTGTTATGTGCAAACGTGTCCTGCAAGGAGACAGATGGGGTGGGGATAAGCCTGGCATGTGTGGAGGG
The DNA here is from genome assembly GCF_902713615.1 of Scyliorhinus canicula. Taxonomy (NCBI): domain Eukaryota; kingdom Metazoa; phylum Chordata; class Chondrichthyes; order Carcharhiniformes; family Scyliorhinidae; genus Scyliorhinus; species Scyliorhinus canicula. The sequence continues at coordinate 23,147,207 of NC_052160.1, forward strand.
GTGAGCGGGGCCATGGATGGGATGAGGATACCACCCGTAGGGGATGTGTATGGGAGATGGCGTTCCTTGAGCTGATATTGAGTGAGATCCCTGTGGCTGTGTGCTGAGTGTGTGAGTTGAGGGTAGTGAGGAGCTGTGACCTTGACAATATTTTAAAGTCAGGGCATTGGGCCATTTTAATTCCTGGGCCTGATTTGACTTTTGATTTTGCTGCTTCTTACTCAAGAAGAATGTGGGGACTGATGTGTGAGAAGGATTCTGAGCAGCAGGTGGTTGCCACTGGAGCAAGGAAATGTGTCGGTGGATCATCTCCCTGGACTGCTGAAGAACAGAAATCCAAAATGGTGGAGTGTCTCGCTAGAGAACTGCTGAGGACTGTGTGGTGATATGCATCACTGTAGATACACAAGGGGTTAATGTAGGTACACGTAGACTAGCTAGACACTAGAGGGAGCACCAGAGACTTGACACACAGACACTCAACCAATAGGCCAGTAAGATAGGACACGACCAATGGGCATTCACGATACACACAGAGGTGACACTACCACAGGGGGGCATTACACCAACCCATACATAAAGGTCAAAGCAAACATGATCTTCCTCTTTCCAGTGGAGACACTCAGTGAGTACAGACACAGGGTTGATTCAACATCACACCCACCACGTGGATTGTAGCAGACTGGTTCGTCAGTCTGAGTAGCCATAGAAGGGTTAACAGTAGAGGTTAACAGAGTAGGAGAATTGTTAATCATTTAATAAACGTGTTGAAGTTATCTCCACGTCTGAACCTTCCTTTGTCAGAGTGAACATCAAGGAAGCCGCTTATGCTACGCCAAGAGCATAACAGGACAGACTGTTAAGAGCCTTGGTGTGGGAATGGAATCACCTTTCAACCATGACTGGCAGGTCCCTTTCCCTAAGGAGTATTGAGTAATAAGGGTTATTATAATAATAAGGATTATTGAATAATAGGGATTACTGAATCAACAACAATCCAAAGCTTCATGCATGGGCACTTTCACTGATAAGACTTCTTTTTCATTTCCAGATTCTTTTTTTTTAAGACTGAACTTCTTAAACTACCGCAGTGGAATTTGAATTTATGTTTCTCCGGATTACGAGTTCAAGTTTCTGGATTAGTAGTCCTGTAAATTAACCTGCCAAGTTACCCAAGGCGTTGCAAGGGGCTAGTATAATCAAAATACTTCAGATGCTCTATTTTAAATGCAAAATTAAGAGAGAGAGTTTGAGGTGTGTTTCAAGGTATCGAGTGGGGTTATCCAACATCATGGAATGAATGCCGGGGAATGGAAAATCCCCCAGCCTGTTATATGTGGCCTGACCGTGACAACATCACAGAGGCTCAGTACAAAACTCAGCAACTCCACTTGCCCCAGTGTCTTGTGACTGTAAGCAGAGGATGCACAAAGAATCTTTTTGGGGAGTTTTTTGGCTAATTTACTAAATGGCCAAATTCCTATTCGGCAGAAGAGGAATTTGCACAGATATAGCCATTCAGCGCAACTAATGCTGCTATTTAGGCACAAGGTTGCTCCCCATCTCTATCCTCCTCTGGATTCATCTAACTTCATCTTAAATTTTATTAACCTCAACCACTCCTTGTGGTCGAGAGTTCCACATTCTCACCACTCTCTCCTAGTAAAGATATTTCTCATAAATTCGCTTTGGGATTTACTCGTGACGGTCTTACTGCTTCTAGTTCTGGCTTCCCCTGTCGCTCGAAACATCTTCTCTACGCCTACCCATATCAACCCGGTTCAAGACCTCCAACGTGAGACATTTTCTCGAGACGATTATCTTTCTGGGGATAACCTCGCGGTTCCGATGTCGGTAGCAAACCTCAATGGTAACCTTGCAGCTTTACAGAAGATTGAGGTGGGTTATATCGATAAGACTGTGGATATTGGCAGGCAGTACCTCTTCGAGAGACAAAGAATTGGAGAAGTCAGCTGTCAATGAAACTTTATTTTCCTGTGTAAAATGTGCTTCGTCAAGGGACATCTTTGCCAGTGTGAAGAATTGTGTGTGGGGAACAGGACTGAATCAATCACCAAGGATTGGATTTTAAGTGCCTATTCCTTCCCTATAGAAATACACACAATAAAATTGTGAATATTTTCTTGCAAATACACCAAGATGGCAAAAGTGCATCTCATTAATTGGGTGTTTCATACATTTCAGGCACAGCTCAACTTAAAATGATTCTTGTTGCTAAAATACCAAAAGCTGACTGTGGTATTACCATAAATAAGAACTGAAAGGGTTAATGAAATGTCTTGATCAGCCACTAGAGGGAGCTAGAGTTACAAGTATAGAAGACATTGATGCTAAGCCTTGGGGGGGAGGGGGGGGGGGGGGATGGGAAGAGAAATGAAGGAGTTAGCTAGAGCATAGCTGAAGGAAAGATAGTGTGAGTAAGAGCAGATCATAGTTTCTAACAGTGGAGAGATTAGTTGTAGGTGACTGTAGATTATATGTTAATTATCAACTGTGTATTATTTAGGAGTATGTGTGAAATCCAAATTAGTGTTAATACATTTACAGCTGTGTTCAAGTTAAAGCTATTTTGTGGTCTTTGTGAACACTACGTCAACCACCCTGAATTTAGCAACACAAAGACCACTACACTGACTTCAATTGACTAAAACACGAAAATACTTACAGCATCCAGAGAGGGAGAAGAGAGGGGAGCTGCCATGTGTCTTTCTAACCGTATCTGTGGACTCGCCAATGTGAATCTGAGGGAACAATCCAACCATTTGACAAGAAGCACACTCCATTGGGTTTTCAGATTACAATTCCACGATTAAATATGTAGGAGAGTGGTTAATTAATGACACATTTCATGCTAATGACATGTCCATCAGCATTTACTGAAATTAGGTCCTTAATCAACCTCAATCAGTGAAACATACCTGATTTTTAATTCTCCAAAGCAATCGGCAGAGAAATATTCTGGATGAAAAATCATTTCTGGTTTACAGAGGCAACTAACGAAAGCAAGGAGACATTTCCAATTCATATCACTTCGTTGATGACAAAGGTCTGTTTCCAGACAATTTTATTCTCCCACGCAATGGTATTTCCACGAAGGAGATTCTTGACCCTTTTACAGCTAATTTCACCTTGATCCAATTGCTCCTTTCTCTTGTTCCATTTTGTAAAGTAAACGTAAAGGATGTTATGGCTGGGAAGTGGATTTTCCATGCTCAAACTTTCACTTCCTGTACCCTTTTTGATTCAGGGCATTGTAAGCTAGCCAAACGGGTCCCAATTTAAGTGTTCCTTAATACATCCCCCAAACGTTTGGCTACCTGTCCCATTCGCTCCTTCAATGGCTCATGTCAAATTTCTGTGGCTAACACTCCTGTTGAGATGAAAAGTAACTGCATTTATATTGTGCCTTTTGTGATCACAGAATATGCCAAAGCTTTTTTTACTGCCGTTGAAATGCTTCTGAAGCACAGTCATGGTTCTAATGTAGGAAACACAGCAGCCAAATTGTGCATGACAAACTCCCACAAACAGCAATGAGATAATAACCAATTCATCTATTTCTGATTTGTTTATTGAGGGATAAATACTGGCCAGGGCGCCTTCTTCAAAGTGGTGTGGCGGGATCTTTCGCATCCACCCGAAAAAGCAGATGAATCCTCGGTTTCATTTCTGATCCGAAATGCGGCAACTCCTGACAGTGCAGCACTCCCTCGGTACTGGTGTGTCATCTTGGATCTTTCTGCTCACGTCCTCGAGTGGGACTTGACCCACAGCCGTCTGACCCCTGGTGGGGAGGGCGCCACCCACTGCGGCGCGGCTGGCAAGCCGTGTGGATGTTGTTGTCCTTGCCCCAATCCCAGGGGGACATCCCCGTGCAACACCAGCAAGAAATGACCATTTGACAATTTGACCAGGTAACGTCTTCTCTGGGTGAGCTGCCAACTGAGGCGTCAATCAGCTTAGCCCAGTGGTAGCATTTACACCCGTGAAGCTGGAGGTCTCTGCTCAGCTGAGTCACTTTGCTGAAACATCCAATTTGAATGCTGAAATGTTACCTTTTTGGCTCACTCTGTAAGGTAAATGAGTATTTATAAACATGAAAAAATTGAACTGTTATTTTCACATCCAATCGTGGAATTTCTTTTGTGTGTTTTTTTAAAGTTGGTTGAAATTCCAAGGGGTGGGAGGAAGAGAGTTGGGGAATAGCGCTGAATTTAAATGCTGCTCATTGAACACTGGAGACCCCCCAAATGGGTACGAACATCATGTGGCACTCCCTCTCCAGTGTTGTCCAAAATAAAAGCAGCCATTGTGTTAATGCTACGACTTGGGTTCTTATTTGAGGCACAGCAAAATAGCTCAAGGAGTGTGTAATGGATTCTTTGCAGTTGGCATAAGATATAATTACAATTAGCAAAACTGAGATCAGGGCTGCAGGAGGCAATGTGCAAGCTAAACAAATAAAACACCCAAACAGAATTTAGGGAACTAACTTTCACTTCAACTGCAGACCAGCGCACAGCACAGTCAACACTGCAAGCAAGAGAAATAAACAAAACTGGTCCTCCAAGATAGCATTGCAAATCAGTGAAAGGAAAGACTTGCATTCATATAGCGCCTTTCACCTAAGGATGTCCCAGAGCGTTTTAGAGTCAACAAGGTCCTGTTGGAAGTTAAATTCAGCAAAGTCGAGGTGAGTTACAGCACAAGTCTCTTCAAGGAACAGGCAGGTCAGATTTTTGACAGCTGTACGATGTGTTATTGCGTGTCACGAAGCTTTCAGAAGAAATGTTTCTTGGCAATTATACAGCTTCATACTGAGTTTTTATTTAGTGCAAAAGCTTTCAGTATTATCTTTGATCCTTATTTACTACCTTGGCCATGGAGTCTAGAATGAAGGGTCAGAATAAGGGCAGCAGTTTAGGATTGAAATAAGGAGAAATTTATTCACTCAAAAGGGTTATGAAGCTTTGGAATTCTCTATTATGGAATCCCTGCAGTGCAAAAGGAGGCCATTTGGCCTATCGGGTCTGTACGGACCCTAGAAAGAACACCCTATCAAGGCTCAATCCCCCGCCCTATCCCTGTAACCCCACCTCGGGACAATTTAGCACGGCCAATCCACCTGACCTGCCGCTATGTGGACTGTGGGAGGAAACCGGAGCACCCGGAGGAAACTCACGCAGATACGGGGAGAATGAGCAAACTCCACACAGACAGTCAATCCTTGGCGCTGTGAGGCAGCAGTGCTAACCACTGTTCTGAGCCTGTGGAAACTCCGTCACTGAATATTTTCAAGACAGAGATTGACAGATTTGGGGGCATGAAGGGAATTATAGATATGGGGATAACACAGGAAACATAGAAAATGAATAGGAACTGGAGTATATCATTCAACCCTCCGAGTTTGTTCTACTATTCAACCAGATCTACTGTGTCGATGCCATACTACCATCTCCCGATACCCTTTGACATCTTTAAAGCCTAGAAATCTATTTCCTTCTTATTCAGTGACTTGGCCAGTTTTCTGTGGTAGAGAATTCCACAGGTTCACCACCCATCTGAGTGAAGATGTTATTCCTCATTCCAGCCCGAAACAGTCTACACCTCCTACCCTGAGACTGTCAACCCCCAGCCAGAGAGGAAAACAAATCATCCCTGCTTCCAATCTGTCCTGCACCGTTAGAATTTTATACATTTCAGTGAGATCCCCTCTGAATACAGCGGCAGTCGACCCAATCTCTCCTCGTATGACAATCCTGTCATTTCAGGAATCATCCTGGTCAAGCTTGGCTGCACTCTCTTCAAGGCAAGTGTCCGCTTTCTTAGATAAAGACACTAAAACTGCACACAATGCTCCAGGTGTGGCCATACCAAGACCCTTTAATGCTGCAGTAAGACATCCTTGCGTGTGTGCTCAAGTCTTCATGCAATGATGGCCAACATACCATTTGCCTTCCTAACTGTACCTGCATGTCTGCTTTCAGTGACTGATGTACAAGGACACCCAGGTCCCTTTATACATTAATGTTCTTCAACCATTTAAGTAATACTCTGCCATTCTGTTTCTCCATCTGAAGTAGATAACTTCACATTTATCCACGTTGTACTGCATTTGCTATGTATTTGCCCACTAACTCAGCTTGTCTAAGCCAGCTTCAAGCCTCTTAGCATCTTCCTCACCTTTCATAAAAGCAAATTACTGCGGATGCTGGAATCGGAAACGAAAGAGAAAATGCTGGAAAATCTCAGCAGGTCTGACAGCATCTGTAGGAAGAGAAAAGAGCTAACATTTCGAGTCCGTTGACTCTTTGTCAAAGCCCTACAGAGCTTTGACAAAGAGTCATCGGACTCGAAACGTTAGCTCTTTTCTCTCCCTACAGATGCTGGCAGACCTGCTGAGATTTTCCAGCATTTTCTCTTTCGTTCCTCACCTTTCACATTCCCCCCCAGGTTTCATGTCGTCAGCAAACTTGGTAATATTAGATTTGGTTCCCTCATCCAAATCATTGATATATATTATGAATAGTTGGGACCAAGCACTGATCCCTGTGGGACCCCACTAGTCACTGCCCACATATTCCTATTCGCTATTTCCAATGTGCTAATCAATTCTCAATCCATGCCAATATATTATCCCAATCCCATGTGATTTCATTTTGCACATTAACCTCTTGTGTGGGACTTTATCATAAGCTTTCTGGAAATCTAAATACACCACATTCACTGGTTCGCCCTTATCTGTTGCACTAGTTATATCCTCTAAATACTCCAGTTTGTTAAACATGACTTCACTTTCGTAAATCCATGTTGGCTTTGTCTAATCATTTTGATATTTTCTAAATGTCCTGTTATCGCATCCTTTTATAGACTTTTAAAGACATTTTCCCTGCTACTGATGTTAGGCTAACTGGCCTGTCATTCCCTGTTTTCTCACTTACTCTATTTGCAACCCTGCAATCTGCTGGGACGGTTCCAGAATATACAGAAGTTTGGAAGATGACAACCAGCGCATCCACTATCTCCATGGCCACCTTCTTTAGTACCCTGGGATGTTGATTATCAGGCCCTGGACATTTATCGGCTTCCAGTTCCATTAATTTCGCCAACATTGTGTTTTTAGTAATTCCTTCAATTCCTCCTTCTCACTAGACCCTCGGTTCCTTAGCATTTCTGGGAAGTTATTTTTGTCTTCTTCTGTGAAGACAAAACTATAGTTTAATTGCTCTGCCATTTCCTTGTTCTTTATTATAAATTCTTCTATTTTGGACTGTCAGAGACCTACATTTATCTTTACTAATCCTTTTTTAAAAATAAATTTAGAGTACCCAATTCATTTTTTCCAATTAAGGGGCAATTTAGCGTGGCCAATCCACCTAGCCTGCAAATCTTTGGGTTGTGGGGGCGAAACCCACCCAAACAAGGGGAGAATGTGCAAACTCCACATGGACAGTGAGCCAGAGCCGGGATAGAACCTGGGACATCAGTGCAGTGAGGCAGCAATGCTAACCACTGTGCCACCACGCTGCCAGTTAACTAATCCTTTTCTGCTTATGTAATTGTAGGAAATTTTACAGTCCCCTTTTATGTTACTTGCACGTTTACTCTCATGCTCTATTTTCCCCACTGAATCAATCTCTTTGTCTTCCTTTGCTGAATTCTGAACTTTTCCCTATCCTCTTCTTCCAGTACTTTATAGGACTCCTCTTTGGATCTAATACTATCCTTAATTCCTTTTGTAAATCATGGTTAGGAAGCTTTTCAGTTTGTGTTTTTGAGCCAGAAAGAAATGTATAACTGTTGCAATGCATCCATTAGCTCCTTAAATATTAGCCATTGCCTATCCAATATTATGCCTTTTAATGAAATTCTCCAATTTACCTTAACCATGTCGCATCTCATATGTTCATAGCTTAGTTTGTTGAGATCTAGTGTCCTGGTTTCAGATCGGATTTCCATCTTAATGAAGAATTCAATCAGGTTATAGTCAATGTTCCCTAAAGGACCTCACATAACCACATTATTAATTAACCTGTTCTCATTGACTAATACCAAATTGTGGATAGCATGCTACCCAGTTGGTTTTTTGACGTACTAGTCTAGAAAAACCATCTCGTACACACTCCAGGAAATCATCAGCCGCAGTATTGTTGCTAATTTGGGTTTGCCCAATCTGTATGTAGATTAAAGTCACCCAAGATTACTGCAGCACCCTTGCTATGGGAAGGTGGAGTTGAGGTAGATCTGCCATGGTCTTGCTGAACGATGGCCCAGGCTCAAGGGGCTGAATGGCCGGCTTATTTATACAAACCTTTATTATTTTTCTCCTCTTTGTTCTCAACGGCAGCTGACAGATAATCCAATCATGGTGACAATCCATCATGCAGAAAGCTAGGCTTCTCTGGTGAGCTCCATGACCCACGACAGTCAGTGTCTACACTGGTTTTCCAGTTTAGTAAGTGACGAGCTAATTCAGGCGTCTCAAAATCGGAGAGAAATTGCTCAGTAACAAAGTCAAAATATTTTTTCTTACATGGAATTGCTTTCAGGGCCAACATAAGTTCATATGCATCCTTTCTACTAGCTATAGGTATGTCTGATTCTATCTGCAGTCTTAAGCATACAGTTAACGGAATTGTGTTGGAGTGAGGTAACAAGAGAATGGCAGACATGAATTACTCGAAAAAGAAATGGAGCCACTTGATTCACAAGGTTTATCCTCTTCAATGATTTACCCTCCTCACCAATGAAACACAGACCAATGTACGAGTAAATCTAGTCTAATGGGTCGGATTTGGTGTTTTCACCGCTGTGATCAGTGTTTGTTTCCTGGCCAGGGAATTATTCTTGCCAATGGCCACACTGGACTGAAAACGCTCAATCTTGTCTGATCTCTGAAGCTAAGCAGACTCAAGCTTGGTAAGTATTTGGATGGGGAACGCCTGGGAACACCAGGTGCAGTAGGTTTAAGTCTGTGGCGCAATTGATCAGCGTGTTTGACTGTTAACTGGAAGGTTGGCACCGAATGATGGAGCCTTCAGTGTCCTGGGCTCCCTGGTAGAGCGGAGGACTGCAGATGACCAAAACTGACATCCTTAGGTCGTTGGTTCATTCCCGGCATGAACAAACCCCCCCCCCCCCCCCCGCCTCAAGAAGGAGGTGGTGGCGTTGTGGTATTATTAACACCACAAAAGAATCCCATCATTTACTCAATACTGGACAGCAATCTTGGAGGAAATACATACCCTTAGACAGAGACTCCTGCAGTGGGCCCATTTAAACACAAAACGCTCATGGTATAGAAGCAGATAACTTTAACATGTTTTGACATTCTTGAGCGGCAACTCAGCTCTGTCAAAACATGCCACAGTCCTCAGTTTCTGAGAGGTTTTTTTTATTTTGAAGTCTGTCGATTCTGAAGCATCGAGATGAATCTGTGCGGAGAAATGAAGAACTTTTAAGACACTTGCGTGACCCATGCTGCAACTGGCTTTATAGGATTAGGCAAGATTCATTCGATTAAAAATAAAACCGGGCACATACAAGGAAGAAGCAGCCAAGATAGTTAGTACAAGATCAGACGTCCGATTGATTTTTGAAAGGAAAGGTTCTGGGAAATGATATCAATGCAGGCAAGGCTGAACAGGCTGTGGAGCCTTAATTGGAAAACAAGACCAAAATAACAATGCACCAGGGCTAGAACGGTTAAATGATGAAGACAGGTTGCATAGACCAGGTGAGTATTTCTTTAGGTATAGAAGATTAAAGGGTGAACTAATTGAGGTATTTAAGAAGAATAAAGTATTTAATAGGCTAGATAGAGATAAATTATTTCCTCTCGATGGTTGGAGTCTAGAATAAATGAGCAAGGCCTTAAAATTAGAACTAGACCAATCAGGGGTTTCTTCACAAAAAAAAAGGGCAGTGGAAATCTGGAAAAGCCGATGAGACTAGATGAACAGATTTTTGTTTGACAGAGGCTGTTAAGGTTGACGGAATGAAGGTGGGTAGATGGAGGCAGGATACAGATCAGCCATTATGTGATTCAATTGCGGAACAGGTTTAAAGGGCCAAATGGCTTCCCCGTGTGTGCAGAATTGCACAGCTCACCACTTAGAGGCAACTTTGAAATTTATACATTACAGCAATCATACAATTTTCTACAGGGTGAGGCATTTATCTAGGGATGTCCCACCTTTTCACATGGGGAGTCACATCTCAATGCTTTTCTCACTCTAGGGGCTAATGAGCATATTTCTGAAAGACAAGGTGTGGCACAACATTAATTGAAGAAAATGCCAAAGCAACAAATTGATGGTTTAAAAAATTACCTCTAAAATATGGTAGACGGCACAGCTGACCAATAAAACAGGTTTTTTTTTAACTTTTCGCTGAAACAGAGCTAGAGGCTGACTAGGCCTCAAATCCTGGTCACCAGGGAAGGGGTGGGCCTGGTGCTAAACTAAAGAGTTCGGATTAACTAACACGGACCTTGCATTGGCCTCTGGTTGCAAACATTCCCAGATGACCACGGCAGAATTCATACAAAGGTGGGGGAGAGGGAGGAGGCAGACGTGGGTTGTCTTCGATTTCCCTTCTGTCCTGGCCTGCATTTTAGGTAGGGAGGAGAAGGGTGCGTGCCTCTGGCTCACTCATGGTCTCTGGGTTCCCACTCTCTCTAAGATCCACATAGTCCCCACCTGGACCAGTGAGGTTTTTGGATATTTTACCTTGAGGAATTTGGGATGGCTGTGAAGGTGCCGAGGAGCCCCCCCCCCCCCCCCCCCACCCCCACCCCACACACACCATCCTGCCAGTGACTCCAGCTGCCCTGGACGAGGCAGCCGCTGTTGCGGCAGCTAATGCTCATCATGGCCTCCCCGGTCCGCTCTGTTATATTGGTCCCTTGGGGGGGGCAGGGGGTGCTTGCGTGGGGGGGGGGGGGGGGGGGGGGTGAGAGGACAAGTGCACCACGGTCACTCACCCTTGTGCTCCTCCTTCAGCTACAGACAGTTTCTCTCCTCCAGTTGCTGCTGCCTATACGTCTGGAGTTTAGAAGGAAAGGTGATCCCATTGAAACTTGCAAGTTTCTGCAGGGGTTCGATAGGGTAGAAATTCTGAAGTTGTTTCCCCTGGCTGAGAAATCAAGAGCACTGGGGCACAATCTCAGGATAGGAGGAGCCGATCATTTCGGCAGGGGATGAGGAGAAACCTCTTCGCTCAAAGGGTTACGGAATATTTGGAATTCTGTAGCTGATGGTTGTGGATGCCCCATTATCGAGTTTATTCAAAGTTGAGACACACAGATTGATTCTTGAACTCCCTGAAAATCAAGGGATATGGTGAGGAGGTGGGAAAAGTGAGCTGAGGCATAAGTTTAGCCATTATCATATTGAATGGTGTAGAAGCTCGAGAGGCTGTATGGTCTATTCCAGCTCCGAAATATTGCGGAGGTATGGGGGAAGTGTGCGACCAACAGGATTGCTCTTTGAAAGAGCCGGTGTACATGTGATGGGCCAAATGGCCTCCATGTGCATTGCATTATTCTATAATTTTATGATTAATGTCCAGACTTGTCCAGGGTCCAATCAGTCCCGAAAGAGCAGTACCATCTGAACTGTGAATGAATTAGAATTAACCTGCGTTTGGTGTATATTTGACATTGGCAGTCATGCCAAAGGGCAAGCAAATCAATGAGCGCCACTGTCACAGATACAAACAGTTCCAGTCCTTATGATCTCCTCTTTCCGTGACTGGGCTAATACTGTAAGATGAAATGTTTTGTTTCTTCCCTGCCCCTTAGCTTCCTGAGGTCTCTTCATCATGCGCCCTCGCAGATATAGGACTGGATGTTCCGGTCCCCCAGCTGCGTGTTTCTCGGTGGCGCAGTGTTTGCTGGTGACGGGATTCTCTCTTCCCGCCGCTTGTCAATGGGATTTCCCATTGAAACCAATTCCAGCTTTGGCCACCTAAAATGGCATCCGGCACAGGATGCTGAGAAAAGTGGCCAAGTTCAGGGACAAACAGGCTGCAGCTCTAAATAAACAAAAGGCTGCAGCCCAGACTTTGCAAATAACTTGGGAAAAAGGCCATCAAGAAGCCATCTTGGGACAATGGGCTTAAATGCAAATCACTACAATGTAGCAGATTCATAGAACATAGAACATAAGTGGCGTCTGTTTCCTTATTTGGAAAGGCCCAAGTGCCTCAGACGCCAAAGGGCATGGCCGGTAAGGAGGTGCCCCACCATCAAGGTGGCAGGGTCTTGATTGGACCTAATCGATCAGGGTGAGCAAGCCCTGCTCGATTGATTGGAAGCTCTGTGGTTTAGGCACAACACAACCATAGACTGTCTGCCCCGACCTGTCCAAGCGCTTATTCTCCATAGCCCAGCTTGAGACAGGAAGTGCTGGCAGATATGACAGCAAAACCCAGTGTGCTCATTGCTTTACAGCGGAGACAGCGGAGTTCCAATCATCAAATTCCACTCCAGAATCTTGGCTATTACATCTAAAGTTGACAGCGCTGAGGGAGCGTTACACTGTCAGAGATGCCATTTTTCACATGAAACATTAAGCTGAGGCCCCGCCCGTTCTCTCACTGCACAGGAAAGATCCTACGGCACTAATTGAACAGCAGGAAAGTTCTCCCCAGTGCCCCGATCAATATACATTTCTCAACTGACAGCATCAGAGAGGTTATAGAGGAGATCTAAGAGGATGTTGCCAGGACTGGAAAATCGCAGTTATGAGGAAAGATTGGAGACTGGGATTGTTCTCCTTGACACAGAGGCGGCGGAGGGGAGATTTGATGGATATGTACAAAATTGAGGGGGGCATGAGCAGAATGGATGAGAAGGGCTGAGATTGACCTTAGCAGGGAGATCAGTAACGAGGGGTCAGTGTTTGGTAGAAAGATTAGAGGGGAGGTGAGGAAAGACGTTGCCACCCAGAGGTTTGGAAGGCTTGGAGCTCATTGCCAGTAAGGGTAGTAGAGTCAGAAACCCTCAAACTCATGTAAAAGGTGTCTGGATTTGTACCGTAACCTGCAGGACCACAAACTAACTGTTGGAAAGTGGGATTAGGCTGGGTTTCTTGTTTTTCAGCCGGCACAGTCTCGATAGGCCGAGTGGCCTCTTTCTGTGCCGTCAACGTTCTGTCATTACCTCATGGCCATTTGTGAGAGTTTGGTGTATGCAAACTGGCTGCCACAGTTCCTACACTACAACAATGACTCACTTCAAAAGAGCGTGGATGGCTGTTAGAGCTTAGGGACAGCCCGAGGTCATGCTATATAAATGCAAGCTTTTTTTCCTTTATAATTGCAGTGGTCAACAAAAATAACGGAATCACACTTTGTGCCAATTGAAAAATGCCTGTCACATAAATACACTTCTGAAAAGCTGGGTGATGTGCGCTCTCATTTAAAAAGATATTTGCTGGGTATCATCTCCACCTCTCTCAGTATTGACCTGGCCATGTTAATTTTTATCATTTAAATAGTGCTAATCGTCCCAGTACTGAAGTGGGAACAAAATGTTACCGAGGGTGAATTATAGCAGTGTCCTTCAAACGTTTATTCCGGGGACCCATTCTTAACAACCGGCCAACCTTCGGGACCCAACCCGGCCGACCTTCGCGACCCACGCCGGCCGACCTGTGCGGCCCACCATTTTCACTTACCTTGTTTGCTGCTGACAAAAACGGAGGACATGGTTTTGGATCCCTTTGGCCCTCGTACATGCTCCTCCAATGGAACCTGTTGGATGAAGGTGAAGCCTTCCGGTGTCGGAAAGTATGGAGTCTCCATCTGTCCAAAGTTCTGCATTTTATTTCCTGTAAAATTTTATCAAATAAAACCCCCCAGAACTTGTAAACAAAAAATTAAAATGAACAAAATAAAAATTAAATGAATAAAATAAATTGAATAACCGCCCCCCCCCCCGAACTTGTAAAACAAAAAGCTGCGACTGTTTAAAAAAAAATGACGGCCCGCACTATGCGCATGCGCACCGATGATCTGGTACGCATGCGCAGTGCGGCCGCATTTTTTTACATGTTCGTGGCCATTTTGAAGGCTGCTTGCAGCCGACATTATTAACAGCTGGCTGCTGCGGCTGTTGCACGCAGATTTGCGCGATCGGGAGCGCTGCGACGGACAACTCCGCGACCCTCCCGACACCCGCCTGCAGGTCGCGCCCCCGAGTTTGACGCCTGAATTATAGGCAAGACGAAAGATACATTAGGATTTAAGTTTATAAACAGCCTCGTGTCCAAAGAGAGTGAGTGAGACAAGTTAGAAACGGGGAGGCAGAGGGAAGAACAATTAGATATCATACATTTGGGGCAGAATGGAGCACGCGGTGGTTGCACCTCTGCAAAACGAACTGCGAGTGTCCAATAATCAGTAAAACCTCGGAACAGACAAACGGAAAAATGGTTTTCGTTATAAAATGATTTATTTTTTTTGCAAACAGATTCTGTACAAAATGTAATTCTTTTCAACATGATGGAACAACCTCCAAATAATTGTTGGCAAAGCAGTCAATATCATTTCTTCTTTAAAAAAAGTAAAAACAAAAAAGTTCATAAATTACAAAAAAAAGAATTGGCTGCACTGAGATATAGACGTTCTACAAGATTGACGGGACCAAAAAACTGACTTGTATCAGTAAAAACACACATAGGGTTTGTAAAGATATAATGCTGTCTACAATACCCACCACAAAGCCCACACAACCTTTGTGGAGGTATTTTAAACAGTGTAAACGGACTGGGGCAGAGACCCGAACACGTTCTCGTATCCCAGCATTCTCACAGGGCGCAGAACGATCGACTTGTTAAATTTCAGCGATGGCTCACTTTCCAAAACATTACACAGAAAAGAAATAAAATAAAAGCAGCTATTTTTGTACAGTCAGCCAAACTCTACTCTTTGATAGATCTCAATGCTGGAACTCAATTCATGCATAGAAATGGATCTCTTCCCAACTTGAACCGGCAACTCTCGAGCATGGTACAAAACAGTAAAAACACCTCACGCACAAAACCGTGAGACTTCCCAAATCTTACAAAAAGTGCAGTACTTGCTTGTGATTGTAGCGACAGAAACCGCTCATCGTCTCCACCCCCAC
Organism: Scyliorhinus canicula; assembly: GCF_902713615.1. NCBI lineage: Eukaryota > Metazoa > Chordata > Chondrichthyes > Carcharhiniformes > Scyliorhinidae > Scyliorhinus > Scyliorhinus canicula. The sequence goes on from NC_052160.1 coordinate 23,162,361, forward strand.
CCCCCCCCCCCCCCCAATCCTTGACATGGGCTGCGAAAGGCATCTGTTTATGTGGAAATACTTTGTGGTAAATTAGTTTTTTTTTTAAAAAGGCAGGAATTCTGCAGTGTTTGTCAATGCTGAGTAGTGCATAATTAAAACGAGTTGAATAACCTGGCTCACTCGACTTTATCCCTTGACTCAATTACCCCCCCCCCCCCCCCCCCCCAGTTTGGGCACTCCATGGTAAAGATTTTGTTTTACCACCGCCCCGCTCCTCCTAAATATCTGTTCTGCTCATCTGTTAATGAACACTCATGCAGAGGCCATTGCTGCCCTCTCCATGCCTCCCCCCCCCCCCTCCTCCCCCAATGCCATTCAAATCCATTCCCCCCCACTCCAATCATTCATTCAATGTTCCTCTAACTGTACGAAACATGGTACGCCCCGTGGCATAAGATTCTGAGTATTTTGCAACCTAGCATTGTGCTTACTGAAAGTAACTTCCCCATCACGGTCAGCAGCTAGTAACGGTGCTGAAGTATTTAGTCCTACCAGAGTGTCAAAAAGATTGAGGTATTATTTTAATCACTCTCTCTCTCCCCCCCACCCCCATTAAGGTTTTAATCGATGGTTCCACCCGAAAATTAGAAGTCACTCATGATCTAACACAGCAATGCAAAATAAACAAACACATCAGAAAAGTGGAGGCCCAGGCGGTGAGCCCCCAGCCAGAAAATAATTCACAGAATTCGGGGTGCCGATAACTGCACACTGCAACAAAAAAAATTAATCATGGCGCAAGGACCGCCCACCCTTCCCCCTCCCCGTGGGTTCGAACATTCCGGCCCTCACAGCCAAGGGTGCCAGGCCGGGTCCATGCGACAGAGGTTGTCCAGGCTGTTGGCAGCTGCGACCAGCGTGTTGACTTTGCTCTCGCCGCCCTCGAACTGGGCCAGGCTGTGCAGACGGGTCACAATGGCAGTCACTGCCTTCTGAACCAGGGAGACCAGCTGCTGGCTGTCCATGTTCTCAGGTTGGCCGGCTGCCGAGAGTGGCGAGGAGGTGTCCTCCTGCGTCTTCTTGTGCCAGGCAATTATTTCATCTCGCAGCACAGCTTTCAGAATGCCATCAACCTGCGCGGAGAAGAAAATTGGATAATTATCTATAATTAACAGAATAACCAGGGGACCTGTCCCTGACACAGCGAGCGTAATAAGTCATATTCTTTCATCGATTGAATATGGGGGTGTGGGGGAAGAGAGAGAGAGAGAGAGAGAAATAAACATACAAAACAGCATTTTAATCATAAAGCCAGCCGGGAGAACTGGAATTATTCTTTTACCAAAACACACATTAGGCAACTTAACTATTATCCTACTAAGAACAAATTAAAAAGAAAATAGCCAGTTGCTACGATTTGAAATACAATATCAGAAAGGATGATGAAAACAGAATCAGTAGTTACTTTGAAAAGGGAAGGGAATAAATAGTTGAAAAAGGACAATCTGCATGATTATGGGGGAAACAGCAGGGGAGGGAGTCACTTCTTTCCAAGAGCTAGCACATACATGACAGGCTGAATGGCATGCGCCTGTGCTGCAAGGCTTGGGGGTTGCAAGGATTTCAACAACGGAGAACAGAAATAAAAATAAGAGGGCAAACTTCCATCAGAAACAGGTTTACTCAGTGGCTTTGAATCATTTCAGAGTTGTTGGGACATTGGGTCACGCTCAGCTGGGGCATTTTCTTTAGCACTCAGCTCAGGATCTGGATATCTGTTCAATCTAAGCACCTTCTTCGCCTGGCTCGCTTGCCATGCATTAAGCAAATTATACACATGATTAATACTGCAACCACCAGAAAATCTAGTCCTTTTGTGAAATAATTTTTTTCTTGAGGGATGGGGTGGAGGGGGGAAAAGAAAGAGGAGGGTGTGTGTCAAACAAGAAGGAATTTTGGTGGAGGCAGGGAGCTCAAGAGGCAGGTACGGTCGACTCTCCGCAGGCACAGGAACATCACGCACTGCAGGAATTGTAACAGACATCACATCTGAATCGCTTATGACAGTGTGTTAACCCGACCATCAAAGCGGAATTCTTCAATGAAGAGAAGATTAAATGGGACAGCGGGCTAATCAAAGAAGTTAGGTGTCTGACAGGCCTGGCTACTCTACAGCCTTATTTCATTCTGGTTAGAAACTCAATGAAACTCACCACTTATCACAGGAAGATAGCACAACTATGTTAAATATGTCAAAGCTGGAGTGCCAGGACTGATCATATCCCAAGTGGAAACCAACACAAAAACCATTTACCTATTTCAGTAAGGAAGTGTAAAAATGGTCTCTGGAAGTAGATTTTACTGTAACCTCCACTAAGAATGGTAGCAATATTCAAATAGCAGCCTTGCCTCAATGAGTAACACTCATGGCCTTTGAATCAGAAGGTCATCGGTTCAAGCCCCACTTCAGAGTTCAAGCAGCATAATCTAAGCTGGGGCAGTACTGTAGGAGTGCTGCACTGCTTCGGGGAGCTGTCTTTTGGTTGAGACGTTAACGCAAAGTTCTGTCTTCCCTCTCAGGTGAATATTAAAAACACCATGGTACTTTATTATTATTTTTTTTTTAAAGAAGAGGAGCTGGGGAGTTTTCCCCAGGTAATATTTATGCTCCAACCAACAGCAGCAAAACAGATCATCTGGTAATTGTCATACTGATGTTTGTGGGAGCTTCTTGCGCAAAAAATTAGTTCCAGTGTTTGCTCCATTACAACAGTGACTACACTCCAAAAAAGTACCTCATTGTCTGTGAAGTGCGTTGGGACTCCGGAGATTGTGATAGGTGCTATATAAATGCAAGATTTAACCTTTCTTGCAATCCATTTTGTTAAACAAAATTGCACAACTGAAAACAGCCAGGGGCCCAATAGTAAGGTGGAGACTGTAACTTTTGATGGTGCCGGCAAATTTTCAGAGCAATGAGCCAGGAGATGGGAAAGCAGGGCCTGAAATAGTACAGCGAACACAGCACTAGGAATGGTACAAAGCAATTCCCCGATTTGTTGTTGGACACCCAATATGTCAGTGTGTAAAACGGATTTTGCCTTGAGCGGTGCTGATTGCACAGTTTGAAGGAGCACAGGGGGAATATACGGATATATTTGTATAACAGTGAATTCATTTCTGCTGAAAACTTCAGTACATTTGATTCCAGTTGTTTGGGTCGGTCACTGCGGCTCTCAGCCTCCGAGAAGCTATCAGCATTCCAAGCTGGTATTGCTCATCCTTTACACCCCTGGCTCTGGCATTCGGAACCGATTGCACAAAGGAATTTAAATTGCGTGGCTCTCAGCGTTTGGACAATGTCAGCCACCCTCCGGCTTTTTGGCCAATCTGGGGCAGCCCTAACTCTGTTAGCAGCGTGGGAAGTCTGAAGGTGCAGGGCAAGACACTCTTGTTGCCTTACCTTAAAGTTGGGTTGTGCGAAACACCGGGCCACTGCTATCATTGAAGCAGTGAGCGGGCCAGATACTCCGATGGTGGTGAGAAACTCAGAGATGTTTGGAGTGAGTCGGAAGGGCACCGGGCGGTTGGCATCCAAATCGCCAGAGTTGTCGTTGATATCAAACCTGAAGTACGCTACATTGAGCTTTCCGGTGTCCTGGAATGCAAGATCACACAACAGGGTCCCAATCAGTGGACAAACCATGACTGTTGGCAACGTACAACCAATAACAAACATTGATGATATTACGGGGGGTGCACAGAGGTCAAAGATGCTAGCATCTTTACTTTTTCATTGCGGTCAGTTGATCTTGCAAAGTAATCGCAGGACATGCAGTTCATAACATGACCAGAAAGAGCCATTCCTTAATTGTAATAGCTACTCCCACAATCCTTTTGTGTACCTTCTTGTCTAAATACCAATTCAAGCTTGCGAGAATGATAAATAAACATGCCTTCTCCCCAGTCATTCACTGGGTAACAAAAGCAGAATTTCTTTTCTTTCTACTCAAGATTATATCCGCTTTCTATACTACCACCTCATGGCAAACAGAACTACTGACCTGATCAAAGTTTTTAAAATGTTAAAAGGATTCAACAGGGTGGATACAGAAAAGCTATTTCCTGTCGCAGGGAAAACGATAATGAGATGACACAATCTTAACTTTAGAGTTTGGTCATTGAGGGGGGAAATCTGGAAGCATTCCCTCCCCTCACACACACACACCCCTCCACAGACACACCCCTACACGCGAACACGCAGTAGTGAGAAGCATCAATCTGAAACACCCTCCCCATCTCACCATAAAGCCTGTGAATGCTGGGGTACAACAAAGCTTTCAAGATCAAGGCCGGTAGGTTTTCACTGGGTAAGGTTACTGACGGTCATGAATGGGTTTTAAGTACGGATTTGCCACGATCTGACTGAATGGCAGAGCTGAACAGCCTCCTCCTGTCCCATTGATCAACTGTGTTAAATACTGTTAGCTTATGAAACACTTTGGGACATCCTGGGGACTATACAAATGCAAGCTCTTTCCAACAAAGTTATTAACCAAGGGTGGGGAGCTCTTCAACATCCCGAGTATCAGAAGGGTTTCAATATTTTTAAGAACATTTTGGCTGAAAAATTCATTGCCATCTTCAACTGTGCCACAGGGCGGATTCTGAAGCGATAATGCTGGATCATGCACATTTGAAATAATGACTTTGTACACACCACCTTACAACAATGTGGCTTTGTGCTTGCATTGGTCGCTGGAGTATTCCAGCAGTTCTACTTCAATTCATTTGCTTTTTATGAACCTGGAGATTTTTGATATTTACGTTACAAGGTTTGAAGAGGTAACCCTTTGGTACATAATTTAACAGTGATCTGGTAATATTGAAGTTCTCAATCAGTAAAGCGTGTGGTTTGCACAATGGATCCCTCATCATCAGAATATAATGGTTAACTTGGATTCCAAAAGGGAAGATCATTCTTGACCAACCTATTTGAATTATTTTAAGTAACAAAAACAAGGGTAGTGCTGTAAATTGTAATATATTTGGATTTACAAAAGGTCTTCGATAAGGTACTGCACAAAGGACCCATGACTAAGGTCAGTACACGTGGAGCCAGAAAGGAAAACATGCTTATTACAAACCAGAAAACAGGGCCAGGGTTAAAGGTAAAAAAAAAGTGGGAAGTGGTGTTCCAGAGGATCAGTGCTGGGAACGCTGCTGTTCACCAATTAGTTAAACAATCTGGACATGCAAGTCAGGTGGGGTGCGTGGGTGAGGTTAACACAGAGGAGAACTATAACATGAAGATATTAATAAACTTGCAGAATGGGTACATAATAGACAAATGAATTTCAAAGTAGATTAATGAGAGAAGGTACGTTTTGGTCGGTAAAGGTACATACTCCTTGGTAAATAAACTTCTAAATAGGATAGAGGAACAACAGGGTTCGAGGGTCGAGATACACTGATCACAAAGTAGCAATGGAGATTAATAAGTTTGTAAGTAAAGTAAAGAAAGTACTGGGGTTCATTTCTAGAGGGATAGAATTGAAAAGCAGAGAGGTTTTTAAACTTGTAAGGGACATTTGTTAGACCACATTGGGAGTTCTGGTCCTCATATTATAAAAAAAAAGATATAGCAACAGTGGAGAAGATGCCACTTGAATGATACCAGAACTGAGAATTTATACCCGTCAGGAAACAGGTTGTGGCTTTCTTGCTCTCGAGGCGATCTGCTAGAAGTCTTCAAGGTCATGAAATTGCTTCATAGACTAGACTTGGGGAAGATGTTTTCAAGTGTCCAGGGGGAACCAAACCAGGAGCCGTAAGACAGTCTTGAAAAACCAGGTAGGGAATTAATTCAAAACTTTTTAATGCAGAAAGTGATTAGAATGTGGAGCTTGCTACCACAATTGGCAAACAGCTTGGATGTAGTTAAGGGAAATCGAGATCAATGCATGAGGGAGAAAGGAAGGGAATGATGTGCTGATCGGGGTTAGATGAACATGATAGGAGATGAGGGTCACATGAAACAGAGACCAGTTTGGCTAAATGGCCCGTTTCTGCACTCTGAACACAACGTAATGCTGAGTGGCACAGACACTCAATGAAGATGGTAACAGGGAATATAGTCAAATTGCAAATTCACACTTCATTCAATTTTTTAAATGTAATGTTTACACTGACAGATGAAAAGTTCACTCTCATCATTTTAAAATGCATCAGGAAGTGAGACCGAGATGGAGTTTAAAAAATCCCAGCAGTAATTGGTTTGGCAGGAGGCAAAACCAGGAGCTATAAAATATAGCTGGGCACGAACCCCAGTGCAGACAACAGTTCATTGCTCTCACTGGATTCATTTCAGCTCAGTGCAATTATCATTTTGTTTAAATTGCTTCAATTAGTTACATAAATAGTCTTTAAGCTCCGCAATGACCATTAGCTGCACCTGCTTCAGGCGTCTTGCACAGACCGGCAGTCAGAACTAAACAGCAAGATGCTCAGCGAGTACACCAAGGGTGTTAAAATTCACTACAAGTTACAGCATGTCTACAAAACTTACTGCAGAGCATATAGTCTGTCATTAGCAAGCTTAAGTAACAACCACCGTAACAATGTTAAGATTCTGCACCTACCTGTGCAATTTGAAGCATCTCTGGGTTAAGGCGGTTCAGGTGGAGAACAAACTCGGCAAAGCCAATCAATGCAAGCTGAATGGTGAACATCTTCCTAAAGGTCCAGTAGTCAGTGGCATTAGGGAAGGTATGCAAAGCCCACTCCTTCAACATGCTCCGTGGCACCATGTTTCCCTGTACCTCCTTCAGAATGTCACGCAGAACCTTAGGAAATCCAGAAATTCAGATTAATGTCACACTCTTTGTTACACACAAAAGCATTGTACAGTAAGTACATAGGACATTATTCTTAATTCCTTAAAGCAAAGAAATCCACGCACAGTTGGTCACAGGGGAAGGCATTTAATGAAGCGATGGAAGCTTCACTCGTCAGCTAGAGTTGGCAAGTGCCCCACATCACCTCCTTTCAGGAAGGCCCACTGAATTAAGTGCCAACCCCCACCCGCCACCCTCCCACCTGATTAAATGACTCCCAACTCGCCAGGGTCGAGGGCAATAAATTCCAGCCATTACAGTGAAGGGTAGCAAACAAAAATATACAAATGTGAAATAAAACAAGCGTTTGTGGGGGAATGAGCAACTGAGGGAGAACGGGGGGAAGCAGAGAGGAGGGAAATAGGGAAAAAGCAGCAAGGAGATAAGGAGCGAAAGAGGCGGATGAGGAACAGTCGCCATATTTGTGGATCAATTGAAGATACATGGGTGTTAAATTTGGATCTGCTCAGTGTGGCAAACCATTCACCGAAGACTTTCCCTTCCTGTTAGGACTGCTCAAGTATTTTTGACAACTTCCCGATTTTGCAATAGAATTGGCACCGATGCTTTCAGCAGCTCATGACTGACTGAGTAAGATTGTGCGGCTCTGTCTGACGCAAGCCTACACCCAGAATACTGTTGGGTGGTCAGCTACCTGGCATGAACATGTTGTATGAATATGAAACAAATCAAACTTTCACTAGTGCCATATGTGCAATGCAGCACGGAAAATAGGTTAGCGCCGGAAAATAATTGAAGCCCACTGGCATTAGTCTGTTCCATGTGTTCTCAGGGTGGGTGGGAGTGGGGAATTCAGATGAACACATTATTGCCTGGAGTACCTCAATTTATCCATTGTCCTTCATGCACGTTGAAATTAGCGAACATTTTATTCATTGACATTTTGACTGTTGACATTTCACGCGAAACTGAATGTTTTTTTTGTCATGAAGTTGTTGGAAAGATGTAATCCTGCAGAAACCATCGAGAGATTTTTCTCTTTGATTTTGAGACGAGGTGGTTTAAAGGTTATCTCCAATTGCAATCTATTTAAAAAGGCCAGAAAGGATCATTGATATTCAGGGGCGGCATTCTCAGGAATCAGTGAATATTTCCACCGTGGCAATCCACACGCTAAGCAATCGTGGCGCCAGTCATGGGTCACAGCTGGCTTCATATCTCCCAGCAGCACCCAAAAGGGTGCAGACAAGTGGTCCTGAAACAGAAACCTTTCTTTCGGGATGCGAAGCGATATTTTAAAGTTACATTAGCAGTAAAGCCGTCAATTTTCGGTCCAGCCTAAAATGGGGAAGGTGGCCGCAAATGAAGGGTCCCGGTCTCTCAGCATTTTTGAACCAGCAATAATTTGTTAGGCTTGAAACCAGGATGAAAGGGGTAACTCTTCAAGACCAGCACAAAGTCATGATCTACAGATGAAATGAAGGGGGATAGGTCGTCAACACATCTGCATGCACAATAAACAATGTTTTCAGTGTGTGCGGTAACTTAAAAATAGTCCGAAAAGCAATTCTGATGAACATTTTGGCTTTTGATCAGAATAGTAAACAGCAGGCAATGACTGGCATTATTATCCATTATCTAGTCACCATTTACATAGTTGTAGATCATATAAGTAAGTTCCAGCTTCATTCTCCATAACTTTAACAAGCCAGCCATATGTGGTCCATACACAACTGGCACTCATGTAGCACCTTTTAAGTAAAACCACCCAAACCAGAGCAATCATCAAAAATAAATTTGACACCGAGCCAAAGAAGGACGTGTGATCAAAGACCCGAGGTTTTAAAGGGGGCGTTAAAGGAGGAGAGAGAGTTTGAGGGGCTTAGGGAAAGAATTTCAGAAACTAGGTGGCTAAAGACAGTCACCAACGGTGCAGTAAAAGTGGGGATGGGCAATCTCAATATACAACTAAGCTGCAATTGCCTCAAGATTTTTGCTTTCAATAGATGATTCTATACATACACCATTTGCATCTTTTATAAGATTATGGGTGGAATCTCGAGGCCGCACTCGCTGTCTATGTGATCGGTGACGAGGGCAGAAAACCTTGCAAGAATTGGGAATTTTGATCTTGCTTTAATAGAATTTGATTTGCAGTGAATGTCAATTCTCGCCGGAGAAATCGCATTTCCCATTTTCCCTGCCGGCGTCCACACGGGATTCACACCCACACAGGGTGTGTTGCACCTTTTGATATATTTCCAAGTACTTAACAGACCCCCACCAAATGATCCCCTCTCGCTAAATATTCATACCTCACTGGCGTTTACAACAGGTTGGGTCCTTGGCACGAGGCAGTCGAGGGGATCCCTCTGGGAGCCGCAGAGGGATGTCCAAACTTGGCATTTCCTGCCAACCAGGTACTGCCAGCAATGGGTGGGCGGCGTATGTGTGTTTTCTGCTGCCGATAAATGTCGGTTGGGGGGGGGGGGGGAAGAGTCCATGGACCTCCGTGACGTGGGATGGGGGCAGTTAGACTGCAGCGCTGGTCGGAGCACCCTTTATAGATGGCACCCTGATCTGTCTGGTTCCCGGCTCTAAGAGTGACGGTGTAAACCATGCCCACTTATTTTGGGAAGAGAGTCTCAAGATCCCATGAGCAAACTGGTCTGTGGAACTGGAGAGTTCCACGGCAGTTTCCTGTGTGAGCCTGACACTGTGCCAAATTCTGGTAGGATTCCGCTCTATATGTACAATGTCAAACATGAAGAATAATGCTGTAATATTGCAAATCAGAACTCAACTCAATATTGCCCTACTTGAAAAATAGTTCCACAAGTAATTCTGATGAAAGTTTTGAAGTGTTCTAAAGCTTTTGAGCTTGTACATTAACAAGTAATTTTAATCAAACTGTCGACAAAATCTTAGCCATTTTATTCCTGTGCCATTTTAAAACAATTATCTCCGTCAAATTTTCGACTGATTATTTACAACTTAACAAGCCACATCAACATTGGGTGTCACATTTATGCAAGGGTTCTACACTTATTTCAGATGTGTTTATGAACCATTTCAGTTATCCATTTTGATCTTGCTTTAATAGAATTTGATTTGCAGTGAATGTCAAATTATGCAAAGTACAATGGCAAGATATTTAGGGGGCAGCACATTTCAGCTATAAACGCAAAGACTTCCACTAATAGTAGAGTTAAAGGATGTTAACAATTGGGGAAACTTAAGTTTAAAAAGATAAAATTAGCATTAAAAAAATGGTAATTAGGGCAGCTCAGTGGCACAGTGGCTAGCACTGCAGTCTCACAGCACCGGGGTCCCAGGTTCGATCCCAGCTCTGAGTCACTGTCTGTGTGGAGTTTGCACATTCTCCCAGTGTTTGGGTGGGTTTCGCCCCCACAACCCAAAGATGTGCAGGGTAGGTGGATTGAACACGCAAAATTGCCCCTAAATTGGAAAAAATGAATTGGGTGCTCTAAATTTATTTTAAAAAAGGGGAATTGATAAGTGTTGACCTTTGTGACATGGGAAAAAGAACTGGAAAGAGAAGAGGTAGCTTCAAAGTGGACAAAGGGGAATTGGCACTTAAATGCTAAAAAGCAGAGTCCACAGGGTGGGTAACATCACAGAGAAAGAATGATACATTCTTCTGTACCTGAGGGGATGGTTTAGCACAGTGGGCTAAATCGTTGGCTTGTAATACAGAACAATGCCAGCAGCGGGGGTTCAATTCCCGTACCAGCCTCCCCGAACAGGCGCCGGAATGAGGCGACTAGGGACTTTTCACAGTAAATTCATTGAAGCCTACTCGTGACAATAAACTATTACTATTATTATTACATCCATAGAACAATAAATGGGGATAGGGACACAGGAGAGGCAGCTACCATCACAGCCACACCCAGGTACACAAAATAATCTCCCCTGAAAACAGGTTTTTGCTAAAACGGCAACCAGTTAAATCCAAAACTCAAACAGAGAAGATTACGCCTTTCCTGAAACCGGAGATGGTTTTCCCAAATGTGGATGGATAACCTGTGTGCGGTAATTACCTGCTGGATTTAGCTTATAGGGTTGTGTAATATTAGATGTTGTTTGGGAACAAGTGGCGCCTCAAAGTTCAGGTAGGTAGTTGGGATTAAAGAGGTAACTTCATGTAATACTGTGTGTGTATAGCCATCAGGGGCGGGATCCTCCGATCCCCCGCCGGGTCAGAGAATCGCCCGGGGCCAGCGTCAATCCCGCTCTCGCCGTGTACCGAATTCTCCGCCACTCGAGAATCGGCGGGGGCGAGAATCACGCCGCGCCGGTCGGTAGGCCCCCCGCGCCGATTCTCCGGCCCAAGAAGGGCCGAAGTCCTGCCGCTGACAATCCTCTTCCGCTGGCGTGGATTGAACCACTTCTGGTACCGACGGGATTGGCAGCATGGGCAGGCACTGGGGTCCGGGGGGCGCGGGCCGATCTGACCCCGGGGGTGCCCCCACGGTGGCCTGGCCCGCGATCGGGGCCCACCGAACGGCGGGTGGGCCTCTGCCGTGGGGGCACTCTTTTTCTTCCACCTTCGCCATGGTCTTCACCATGGCAGAGGCGGAAGAGACCCCCTCCCCTGCGCATGCACCGGGATGACGTCAGCAGCCGCTGACACTCCGGCGCAAGCGCGGACTTACGCCGGCCGGCGAAGTCCTTTCGGCCCCGGCTGGCGTGGCGCCAAAGGCCGTTCACACCAGCCAGCGGAGCGGAAACCACTCTGGCATGGGCCTAGCCCCTCAATGTGAGGGCTTGGCCCCTATAGGTGCGGAGAATTCTGTACCCTTGGGGAGGCCCGACGCCGGAGTGGTTGACACCACTCCAATACGCCGGGACCCCCTGCCCGACGCGGTAGGGGAGAATCCCGCCCCAGGTAGTTAAGTGTACTGATGTGGTGTATTATAGTCCTTCTTGACGTGTGTTTCTCTTTTAAGTTAATAAATATTCTTTATTAATTGATCACAAAATGACTGGACTATTCCTCCCTGGTTTGCATATCTTTTCTCACATTATACTAAACTGAAAATATACATCAGTAAGAAACGGTGATCCAGGTTACCCTTCTGGGTTTTGGGATATCCATGCAATTAATATCAGAGGGATAGGGTGGCACAGTGGTTAGCACTGCTGCCTCACGGCACCGAGGACCCGGGTTCGATCCCGACCCTGGGTCACTGTTCGTGTGGAGTTTGCACATTCTCCCTGTGTCTGCGTGGGTCTCACCCCCACAACACAAAGATTTGCAGGGTAGGTAAATTGGCCACGTGAAAATGCCCCTTAACTGGAAAAAAAAGAATGGAGTACTCTAAATTTATTTTTTAAAATTAAAATCATTGGGGTTCTTAACAATATTAACTTTTTAATTTTGAGATGCACTTTACTCTCATCTATAAAGGGCTTACATTCGTGAGCAGACTGTCTGTTTATGTTATCAGCAGACATAAATTTCTACTATCTGAATTTAAAGCCCCAAACCTGAGCAATCTGCAGCACACACTGCAAATTCAGAGATTCAAATTTCATTGAATATCATATTTTCAAACACTTAGCTCATTTTGACGGTATGAGGCCTCATAAAGCAAACATGTTATCTGACCTTTTAATCAAAGCGTTTATTTAAACAAGGATACCAGCTCACAATTTCCCCAAGTGTAAGGTCAGCTTTGTTCCTTGGCAGTCCTGTTTATTTTTCTTTTCCTGCTGTCAGTTCATCCCACGCCCCCTCCGCCCACCGCCTCGCCCCAGAACACAAACTTCTGCCTCTCTTAGAAAGACCAGAGAGCACGCTGGGACACATTTCCCAACTCTCCATTTGGTCAATTCAGCTAATGACAATCTCTACACAGCATACCGGAAGTGAAAAGGTACGAGGTATTTAAGGACGGGGCTTCCACTGAAAAAGGTTTAAAAGACTTTTAAAAAATAAATTTAGAGTACCCAATTTGTTTTTTCCTCCTCCATTAAGGGGAAATTTAGTGTGGCCAATCCACCTACCCTGCACATCTTTGGGTTGTGGGGGTGAGACCCACGCAGACATGGGGAGTGTGTGCAAACTCCACACGGACCCGGGGCCGGGATCGAACCTGGGTCCTCAGCACAGGCAGGCATCAGTGCTAACCAGTGCGCCACCATGCTGCCCAACTTTTGAAGCATTTTACAGTAAGGAAATAAAGTCTGTTCAGGTCTAAATTGAGGAGCTACCCGCACATATTTAGCAATTGCCCATTTACAGCACAGAAAAAGGCCATTTGGTCAAGCCAGTGTTTATGCTCCACATGAGCATTTTCCCATCCCCCTTCTTTGGGAAAGGTACGATATAAATGAAAGAATCTTCTCCTTTCGGAGATACTTTCAACATCACCAGTGCCAAATTTTCACAGCGCTGAGGCACAGACGGTGAGAGTGTGCCCCTCCAGCTTTAACACAGAACCACAACGCCATCTGAAATGAAATGAAAATGAAAATCGCTTATTGTCACGAGTAGGCTTCAATGAAGTTACTGTGAAAAGCCCCTAGTCGCCACATTCCGGCGCCTGTCCGGGGAGGCTGGTACGGGAATCGAACCGTGCTGCTGGCCTGCTTGGTCTGCTTTAAAAGCCAGTGATTTAGCTGAGTGAGCTAAACCAGCCCCTAGTGAAACATGTCAAACATGTTGTGGGCATGTTCCTCGAAGAACATGGATGGATACCCAAACCAAAAGCAGCTTGAACCATTTCTTGTGCCAGGGTTACTGTAGCTTCGATGAAAAATCCTCTGCAAAGCCGAGGGGCCCCGGGAGAAGACTAAAGCTGCACGTGAACTGGAAAAAAATAATTGGGTACTCTTAAATTTATTCAAATAAAAATAAAAACCACTGGCGCTTCAAACCAAGAGGTGGACGACAACGATGAGGAAAGAGAAATGAGAAGTCAGCAGAGGAGGGAGTGATGAGTGATAGTGAACACTCCAACAGGGTACACGCCAATCAGGAAAATACTGTAAAATCTCTTCTAGCGATTGCTCAAACCAAGACCAAAGACGTTGCAATCAGGACTACTGAATCCAGCAATCTATTACATAATGCCAAGAATCATTTAACTTGCGTACTGTAGACACAAGGAGTAGAATGCAACACTTAAATCACACTTTTGTCAGTGCCTATTCCACTCAAGGTCAGTGAACAAGCGGATTGTATCTGGTCCTGTTAACTTTTCCAGATTTGTAACAAGCCCCACTAACTTTTGTCTCCGAGATAATGTAGCTGCAACATGTCATCTTTCTTTCTCATTATAATCAGCCTCACCACTGCTCTCTGCTCCTGTGCTACTTCAAGGTCCCTCTCATTAATCACTCTCCTTGAACCATTAATTTTCAACATGCTTCTGTTGCAAGCTAACTCAAAGCCCTCCATTATTCTTTTTCCAACATTCAAGGTCCAGTCTCACATTCATTCCATGTTGTTCAGCACATGACACCATTTAGTAGCCTGATTTTATAGCTGCACAGTAACACAGTCATCTTAAACGCCTCTTCTGCAACTCTTGCAGGCGTTTAACCTCATCACGGCTTCATCATCTTATGCTGACCATCCAAATGGACAACTTCACCCGCTTACTCCAGTTTCATATTATTCACTCTAATTTACATAATGATAGAGGGTTAAATTATGAGGACAGGTTGCACAAATATGCCTTGCATTCGCTTGAGCATAGGAGACTGTGTATTGACATGTTCTAGATGATTGAAGGATTTGTTCGAAGAGCTGAAGAAAAGCTTTCTTCTTGTTGGGGAAATCAAGGATGAGGGGATGGAATGGTAAAACTAGAACTAGGCCTTGTAGGAGGTAAATCTGGAGTACTTTCCCAAACAAAGGGTGGTAGAAATCTGTAACTTTCTATTCCAGCTGAAGGGGGTCAACTGAAACGGTCAAAACGGAGGTCGCAAGTTTTCTCCAGGTTTCTTGTACATCCACGATTTTAATACATCTGCCTTTGAGGTCCCAAGCGGCAGAACCTCCCTCCCAAAACCTCTCTACTCAGGTTGTCCATTAAAATCTACCACTTTTATCAAACTTTTAGTCTTTTCCCTAAAACCTCTAAATGTGGTTCCGCAAATTCTGTTTGATAATCACTCGGGAAACGTTTTGGGGCATTTTACTACATGAAAAGGTGCTACATAAACGCTATTTGTTGTTGTAAAGCTATCGAAGGTTAGCGAAATTATGTCGGTAAATGGAGATATGGTGCAGATCAACCATGATTTACGTGAACAGCAGAACAGACTCAAGGGGCTGAATGGTCTTCTGTTCCTATTAAACCACCCCAAATATGCAGCAAAAAGTTCCGTTTGCACATCTGGTACCTGATGACTTGCTTGGGTTCCTCTGGCCTGCACAGTAGCCAATCTGTCGTAGTAGCGGGATATAGGATTGTCATGTTCAATGCCCTTTTTGGCACAGCGTTGCTTGTAAATTTCCACAAGGGAAAGCGATGAAGGATTGTCTTCGACTAGCCTCATTTGAGGCGAAACTGCGACAACTCGTGGAACTGGAAAACAAAGGGAAATCACAAGTTGGACACCACTCATTGCAATTTCAGCTGGCACGATTCGCATAAATTGCCCTTGAAAACATGGAGTCTTGGTTCATAATAAAAAGGAGTGTTGGTGAACAGACCATTAGATCACAAGACGTAGGAGGAGTAGGCCATTCAGCCCATCGAGTCTTCATCACCATTCAATGAGATCATGACTGATCTGATATGATGAATGATAATACTCAACTCCACTTTCCTGCCTTATCCCCAATAACCCTGGATAAGGCGGGAAGGTGGGGTTGAGGATTATCATATAACCCTGGATTCCCTTACTGATCAAAAATCTGTCCATCTCAGCCTTAAAAACATACTGAGAATCCTATGTGTGTCAATAAGTTCGCCTCTCATTCTTTCCACTCCCCATAAGAAAATCCCTCCATGCCGGGGTCAACCTAGTGAACAGTTAGTAAAAACCAATGTCACCAAAGCAATTATTTGGGCAATACCTGTATTTTTGGGACTTGTGTGTGCAAATTGGCTGACACATTTCCAACATCCTGATGCCTTGATAGGCAGTGGATAAATACAAGTCATTTCCCGCATAGATCTTTCATTTAAATATTCTATCCACTCGAGGAGTTTGATGGACAAACGTTAACAGTAGCTATTTACTATATTACTATTTAAGTTTATATTATTTACTTTTTGCTCATAGGGCTGCTCATCTTTTATTAAAAGAAAATTGTTTGAGATGCTAAAAGCAATGTCTGATGTGATGCGTTCCCACTTTTAAAGACTGGAATAAGATTTCATGGAGGCACAGAGCATGTTCATTTGCTAAAAGCAGCTGCCAGATTTGTGCTTGCTTCCTGGCCCATTACCAAACGTTTACCTGGTTCTCAAGGCAAGGGCGCTCTCAAAAGGTAATGGAACTCAGCTGTGAGTGCGATCAAAGATACTGGAATCAAAAGAATTCCGGTATGAAGGATAGCAGGAATCCAAGAACATAAAAACGGTGACAGGTGGTGGGGGCTGGTATGCCAGATAGAGAATAATTTCCACTTGAACATAGGAAATGCAAACACACACGCACACAATTAGCTTCCAACTAACTTCAGAAATGTGTCTACGTAGCAATTAGACCTTGTGGTCCAAGAAGAACACAATAATTACATTTAACTGAACAACAGAATAATATTGTGCTTTAAATGGTATAATCTTGCAGTCAGTATATTAGTCAGTGCATTTTTAAATTTAGACTGAGGAACGATAATTGCATTAAGACTTGAGGAGGACTCGAGGGCATGCATGTCGACAAAGTATGAAAACATACACAGGCACTTTTGCTGCTTTCATCGACATTGCATCTATTTGTGTAGGAGGGCAGACACATTCCAGGACACGATACCTGTGAAGAATAGGTGCCTCTTTGTAGTCTCCTTTCTTTTCTCCAGGCAGGGGTTCAAGAGCCTCAGCAGTTGTAAAACACGCTCCTCCCGTCGAGACTCTGTTAGACAGGCGTCGTTCATCACCAGGTAGGGGTATATCTTGCCGTTGTGGCCCCGGATGTAAAGACGGCGAGCTGCTGTGTTGTGCTTCTGTACAATCTCGACTCTGGGCATGAACCTGGTGCACACAAGGACAATATTCAAAAAATAAAAGTTCCTGCAAGTTTCACAGTGGTGCACTGGATGATGCAGCACAGGAGGCAATCATCCGGCCCATTGTGCCGGTGTCAGTTGTAAGAAAGTCCTATCCAATTTGCTCCACTCATCCTGCTCTTTTCCAGTAGCGCTGCAAATGTTTCTTTTTCCAAGTATTTATCCAATACAATTGGAAGGTTACTGAATCTGCCTCCACCTTTTCAGACAACAAATTTCCAATTCACACAATGCTCTTTTAACAAAGAAAAATCTCATCTCCCCTCTCTGGCTCTTTTCACCTTAAATCTGTGTCCTCTCGTTACCAGCCCTCCTGCAACTGGAAACAAGTTTATGACTCCTCATTCACTCTAACAAAACCCCTCGTGACATGAACCCCACATGATTTTGAACACCACCATCAAACCTCTCCTTATATTTTGCTTTCCTGGCAAGATGGGAAACAAGCTTTAAAAATAATCCATGCTCACATCCATAATCGAGCACAACCCAGTTTCCCCCCCCCCCCCCCCCCCCCCCCATCTGCTCTGGTCAAACCACTCATGATTTTGAATGCCTCCATCACATCTCAACTGTCTCTTCTCGGAGGACAACAGTCCTAACTGAAATTCCTCATGCCTGGAACCATTCTCCTGAATTTTTTCTGCACTCTCTCTCTCTAACGCCGTCACATCCTACCTGCAGTATGGTTCCCATAAAAGGGTGAAATACCCCAGTTGCGTTCTATACATTTTGCCCAACCATTCCACCATTCTATCCATGTGCTTTTCAAGCACCACACCATCCTCCTCATGGTTTACAATACTTTCAAGTTGCACATCATCCATAAATTTTGAAATTGTACCCCGCACATCAAGGTTCAGACCATCAAAATATATCAGGAAGAACAGGGGTCCGAACACCAACAACTCAGGATCTCATGGATGGATAGAAAACCTGCTGGGAAGACAGGAAACAAAGAGGAGGAATAAACGGGTCTTTTTCCAAATGGCAGGCAGCGACTAGTGGGGTACTGCAGGGATCACTGCTCGGATCCCAGCTATGCACAATATATATTAATGGTTTAGGCAAGGGAACTAAATGCAACATCTCTAAGTTTGTAGACTACACAAAACTGGGTGGGAGGGTGAGTTGTGAGGAGGATGCAAAGATGCTGGAGTGTGGTTTGAACAAGTTGAGTAAGTGACAAATGCATGGCAGATGCAGTATAATGCAGATAAATGTGAGGTTATCCACTCATGTACCAAAAACAGGAAGGCAGATTATCTGAATGCCTATAGATTGAGAAAGGGGAATGTGCAACGAGATCTGGGTGTCCTTGTAGACCAGTCACTTAACGTATGCATGCAGGTGCAGCAGGCCATAAAGGCAAATGGTATGTGGGCCTTCATGGCATCAACTCGGTTACTGTTTCCCCCTCCAAATCCTTTGATCTCTTTAGTCCCAAGAGCTATATCTAACTCCTTCATAAAAACAGATTGTTTTGGCCTCAAATGCCTTCTGTGGTAGCAAATTCCACGGGCTCACCACTCTCCGAGACCCTGGTTCTAGACTCCTGCGCAGGAAACATCCTTCCTGCATCTATCTTGTCTAATCCTGTTAAGAATTGTATTTAGAGGTTTCTATGAGATCCCCCCTTTCTTCTAAACTCCAGTGAATATAATCATAACCGACTCAATCTCTCCTCATAAGTCTGTTCCGCTATCCCAGAAGTTGGTCTGGTAAACCTTTGCTGCACTCCCTCTAGACAGAAAGAAGATCCTTCCTCAGATAAAGAGACCTAAACTGCACACAACATTCCAGGTGTGGTCTCACCAAGGCCCTGTATAATTGGAGCAAGACACCCCTCTCAGCTCCTATACTCGAATCCTCTTGCTATGAAGGCCAACATACTATTTTCCTGATTCACTGCCTGCTGCACCTGCCTTGCTTATTTACAGGTATCCACTTCCTGCATATATGGTTATCCAGGCCACAGGAAATGAGTTCACACATGTAACAGGATAAGCACATCAGGGGCCAAGGTTGTCCAG
This sequence comes from Scyliorhinus canicula, assembly GCF_902713615.1. Taxonomy (NCBI): domain Eukaryota; kingdom Metazoa; phylum Chordata; class Chondrichthyes; order Carcharhiniformes; family Scyliorhinidae; genus Scyliorhinus; species Scyliorhinus canicula. Next base: position 23,181,446 of record NC_052160.1, read on the forward strand.
CCACTCCTTCAATCATTAGAGAATAAAACAGTGTAAAATTCTGACCAATTGCTCACTTTTCTTGTTCTGTTTGTCACTTAAATATAAAGAGGTTAGTTGAAATGCTTAACCCATATCACCTAATAAATTAAACTTTTAATTTCCTAACTTTAGAGAAAGGACAAACAAAGTTACAACAATCACCAAAGTACTCATGAACTTCCTGTGATGTCACAGCTTATTTACTTTGCTCTCTCTCAATTCAGTGAGGAAAATCTTGCATTGCTGACCAAGTCTTGAATGTTCCCACCAGTAGTAAAATGCTCTGCGCATCTTCCCTGTCCAACCCATTCATAATTTAGAAGACCTCTATTAGGTCACCTCTAAGTCTCTCTTGGTTGCCTGGCCGACTCCTGCTCCTATTCCTCATGCTCATCTGGAAGATACCAGAGAAGGTCATAAAAATCCGAACACAATGGGAAAAGAGACTTCATCAACTTAACAGCATTACACCATCACTGTAGGCATATCAAAGATCCACTAACCGTGCGATTTTGATGTAATAATGTGTTGGCTTAGGCATAAGGAACTCTCCCGGGATCTCCACGTCGGCTGTCTGCGCAGAGAAGTTACTGAGAAACCGACACTTCTCCTCAATCAGAAAGAATTTAGGCAGCTGCTTGGTCTTTGCCTCCAGAATCTTTATCCATTTCTTCAGCTTGGAAATGAGATTGTGAAGCTTCATTGAGCCTGGCACACTAAAGTCAAAATCTGCAACACAAATGGGGCACGTCAGCTGCATGGAAGATAAAATACACATAGGCTTCCATTTTCACCAGAAAGTCAGCTACCCTGACAGCAATAGGAACATAGGAACAGCAGTAGGCCATTCAGCCCATCAAGCCATTCAATACGATCACGGCTGGTTGGATACTTCAATGCCTTTTACACCCACTATCCACATAACCCTTTACATGATCAATCTCTGCTTTAAACATACTCACTGATTGAGTTCCCCCCGAGGTAGAGAATTCCAAAGACTCACAACCCTCTGTAAAGAAATTACTCATCTCCCAACCAAGGGAAACAGCTTACCTGCATTGACCCTGTCTATTCCTTTATTTGGTAGTTTTCAATGAGATTACCTCTCATTCTTCGAAACTCTAGAGAATATAGACACAGTTTGCCCAATCTCTCTTCAGAAGACAGTCCTGCCACCCCTGAAACAAGTCTGATGAACCTTCCCATTATGACAATAATAACCCTTCAGAGGTATGGGGATAAGAACGTTACACAATAGTACTCCAGGTATGGTCTAGCCAAGCCCCTGTACAATTGAAGCAAGACCTCTGTACTCAAATCCTCTTGAGATAAAGGCTAACACATTCCATTATCCTCCCCAACAGCTTGCTGCACTCGCATGCTAACCTTCAGTGACTTAGGAACAAGGACACCCAGGTCCCTTTGCACATCTATTGTACAGCCCATGTGTTCAGCTTGCAAGGTTTTGTGAATGTTTATAAACCTATTTTGTTGACTGACGATCTACATCTTGTATTGCAGTTTTCGATCAGGCAAGAGCAGTCTCAGTGACATTGGCTTTTGGCAAAAAGTCAAACACTCAGGTGGATTGTCAGTAGCTCAGCAAGGTACACACTGCTGCCTTCCCATCAGTCATTGCAGTAAAGGAACAGCTAGATAAACCTCTTTGAAAAACATGAAAACAGAGTGTTTAATGCAGCTGGTCACCTCTGGGTTTTATTCCGAAGGAGTTTGTAATTAACCTTCTAATGCCTCAAATCTTCAAAACCAACGCAGCTGATTCTCGCAATCGCTTTTGCTTCCGCATTGTGCAGTCCTGTTCCTTTGAACCAGGGAGCTTACTCTAAGTAATTAACTTGAAGGAGGCCACTTAGTGCCTTAATCTTAAGATTAGGAAACAAATGAAAAGGAAATGCCAGGCCTCTCGTATTTATCACTTTAAATTAATAATCGCATTTACTAATATGCAAATTTGTTAATAGCTGTAGGGATTCACCACAAAAAATAACCCAATGACATTACACATGGAAGAATGAATCAGTGAAGGCTAACCATTTGTGCTTTCCAACCACTCAAATTCCATTTAATAACATTAGAATTTAACATGTCCAGGCTCCAGAAACTGTAGCCCTAATCGTGGGCTTATTGAAAAACTGAGATTGTTGCATCTATCTGGGATAGAATTATGTTTTCCCACTGGTGGGTTGCTGATTTTGCTAGACTTGCTTTCGGGACTTCCAAAACCTCGCCAGCCATTATGCAACAAATAGTAGGAGCTGGATAAAGATCCACAGCCACACATCAACAGCAACTTCGATTTATATCGTGTCTTTAAAATTATAAAACATCCTAAGGCACATTACAAGAACTTTATTGGACAAAATCTAACACATAAGGAGATATTAGTGACCAAAAGCCAGGTCAAAGAGGTCAATTTCAAAACGAGAGAAGCCGGGTAGAGGAGCGTTTAGGGAATTCCAGAGCTGAAAGTACGGCTGCCATGATTAAAATTGGAAGTGCGCAAGAGGTGCAAATTGGAGGACAAGATCTTGGAGGGTTATTGGGTTGAAGGGGGTCACAGAGGTTACAATCCCAATTTGTTGAATTGAATACGTATTCTAGAAGGCTGTAAAGTGCTCAGGCGAAAGATGCGGTGCTGTTCCTAGAGGACAGAAAGGTCAGAGAATTAAAATGACAGGCACCTGGAAGCTCAAGGTCACACTTGCAGACTGAACGGAGATGCTCCACAAAGCCGTCACCCAGTCTACTTTGGAACAGTCCCACTAGGAATGCTCTAAAGGGACAGGGAGAGGATGGTTCCTAGAACTTGGGTTATTGGGTTGGAAAGTGAAACAACGGGAGCCAGAGAAAGATGAGAGCAGACGTGTGAAAAGAACAGACAAGGTGGAGTTCCTCTAAAGCAAAGCCACTGATCGTTTAAGCTCTCCTGCTCTCCACCCACCTCTGTTCTTCTCCCCACCCTCCGCCTTCCCAAAACTATTACCATTTTAAATTCTCCCAGTTCTGATGGAGGGTCCGAGACCTGAAGGGTTATCGCCGCTGCCTGACCTGCTGAGTATTTCCAGCATGTTCCGGTTATAATTCAGATATCCAGATGTAGAACTCTGCTTTTGCTGCTATTATTTTTTAAAACATTGCTTTTCTTTCTTCCAACATTTCACTGCAAAATGTGGTAAAATAATTAAACCAGGGAACTGCTGAAGATGTGCATCAGCAGCGGGATTCTCCTTTCTGGGGACTAAGTCCCCACGCCGGCGGGAGAACCATCGCCGAAGGGACTGCACGAGTTCGCGCATGTGCCGAAGGGCTGGCGTGATCTCGCGCATGCGCGGAACCGCCTGTGTATTTCCACGCATGTGTAGACTGGCCGGCGTATTTTGGCGATGCGCGGGGGGGTTCTCTTTGCGCCGGCCATGGCGGAGCCCTACAGGGGCCGGCGCGCAAGGAAGCAGTGCCCCCATGGCACAGGCCCACCCGCAGATCGGTGGGCCCCGAACGCAGGCCAGGCCACTATGCTGCCCCCCCCCCCCCCCCACTATGCTGCCAACGGCCCCCAACCAGCTTGGCGTGAACCCTGCCCCCGCCCGAAAACAGGTGCCAGAGAATACAGCAGGCAGCGTCGGTGCAGGATTCGCTCCTCTCTCTCTCTCTCTCTCCCCCCCCCCCCCCCCCCCCACTTCTGCTGCCAACGGCCCCCAACCAGCTTGGCGTGAACCCTGCCCCCGCCCGAAAACCGGTGCCAGAGAATACAGCAGGCAGCGTCGGTGCAGGATTCGCTCCTCTCTCTCTCTCTTCCCCCCCCCCCCCCTCCCCCACCCCCCCCCCCCCCCCCCCCCGGGTATTCTCCTAATTCTCCTACCCGGCGGGGTGTCAGAGAATCCCTTCCCCTGATGTCAAATTAACATAATAAAGATGGAAAACCCCAATTAATCTGCAAACCTTTTCTTCAACCAGTCTCATTGTATTCATCGGCAACTCCAAATTTGAGCCATGTCAGATGATAACTCACATCTAGGTCACACTCCCAATTTAAAATAATTCTACTTGCACTGAACCTATTCAAATAAATACACTATTTCAATTAGAAATCCCCAGCTCTCCAAGGCTTTCGATGCAGAATGTACATTCTTCCAGATGCTGAACCACAAACCACATCAAAGCACGTTTGTTACAATTGACACAGAGCCCCGGTTACTGTTCCCCAGCCCACAACAACGTTTATCGATAACGGCGTACTCTATTGCAAGGCATGACTCGAAGTGAAGCTCACATAACTGCAAAAATAGAAAAGCATTGAGGGGAGTGGAAATGATTCCATCCCTGCCAAGGCAAGTCATAGCAGAGATTATTACCCAAGTAATTAACATTATCTACATGCAAGGCAAGCCTTTTTCTATCTCTCAAATTGTATTATAAGCCTTTAGTTCCTTCGTCCAATTTATATTTCTTGGGAGTATTGGATTGGAAGTTGAAAAGCCATTAACACTGCTGCATTCAGTCAGTGTGAAAGGCTCGGAGCAAAAGGTTTTTAAACCTGCAAATGAGATTCTCTGTTCTGACAGGGAAGAATGAGGAAAGATCCTTATGCCTGACTGCCTAAAGGTCACAATACCCATCTACATCTAGAAAAGGTAACTGAGGCACTGAAGGGAAGACAGATGCGTACTGGGTTACAACAAAATTGCTCCGTTCCACCCGGTCAAAGGGAGTGTGCGCGGGGCATTTCGTCACATTGTCCCGCGTCAATGAAAGCCTGTGGAGGGTACTGTATTCTAGAAAATGATGCCACAAACAATGTTTTAAACATGGGTTCCAAAAGATACGGTGAAATCAATGGCGCCATTTTGTCACACCTAGTACACGTTTTCCAACCAATAAAACTGACCCACAAAACCTCAATTCCTCGCCAACCGACATCTTCCTCAACCAGCAAATTTACAACATTCAGTCCAGTATCTATACAATAAAACGGGAAGGTGGGCGGCACGGTGGCGCTGTGGTTAGCACTGCTGCCTCACGGATCCGAGGACCCGGGTTCGATTCCGCCCCTTGGCCGCTCTCCAAGTGGAGTTTGCACATTCTTGATGTCTGCGTGGGTCTCACCTCCACAGCTGCAAAAGATGTGCAGGGTAGGTGGATTGGTCATGCTAAATTGCCCCTTAATTAAAAAGGAAAAATAAAACGAGAACGTTGATTTATCTTGGGTTATGCTATAAACAAAGCTCTACAATGTGACACGGTTAACATTTGTGTGTAGCAGTGGGCATTTTCTTTGATCTAACACACCGCATTAGTGGCGACTAGGGGCTTTTCACAGTTACTTCATTGCAGTGTTAATGTAAGCCTACTTGTGACAATAAAGATTATTATTATTATAGTGCTATGAGACTAGAAATGCCGTAACTATAGCAGACCAAGCAGCATCTGTTTTAGAGAGAACCCGTTAACGTTTCAGCTTTGGGGTCTGAAGGTCAACATTAACTCTGTTTCTCTGGACTTCCGGTGGTGGCATGTCGGGAGAAGTTGCACATGAGGTAGCTCCCAACAGGGTACTTGATTTTCGGCCTTTCCCCTCACCAATTTCTGGATTTCTTTTTAAATGAAAAAATATTGGCCATGGCATTGAGATCTTCTGCGAAGTGGAAGGGAATACGGCAGGGAGGGAGGAGACAGAGTGTCTTTGTAGGCAGACCGCCTGCTCCTTTACATTACGGAACAAGTCTCCACTATGGATGAGATAATAAAGCTCCTTCGGAGTTTTGGTTCCTTTTCTGAGCATACGTTGAATCTGGAGAAGAGCGAATACTTTCCGGTCAATTCCCTGGGAAGCGAAGCCAATCTGGGGGTGTTACCGTTTCGTCTTGGCAGATCTAACATTTTGCTTCATAAACTGAGTTATGCTGGCCTGGTGAATGGCGCTCAATCAGACTTGCAAAAGTAGAATAACCTCCTCTTGTCCTTGGCAGGCCGGATCCAAACTATTAAAATGAATGTCGTAGACATGAACATACAGTGCAGATGGAGGTCATTCGGCCCATCAAGTCTGCACCGATCCCCTTTAAGCCCTCACTTCCACCCTATCCCTGTAACCCAATAACCCCTCCTAACCTTTTTTGGATACTAAGGGGCAATTTAACATGTCCAATCCACCTAACCTGCATGTCTTTGGACTGTGGGAGGAAACCGGAGCACCCGGAGGAAACCCACATAGGCACAGGGAGAACGTGCAGACTCCGCACAGAGAGTGACCCAGCCAGGAATTGAACCCGGGACCCAGGTGCTGTGAAGCCACAGTGCTAACCACTTGTGCTACCGTCCTGCCCATGTCCTCCTGAGGTTTTTATTTATTTTTCAACGTCTCCCCATTTTTCTCCCCCAAGTCCTTTGTTGGTTAACTAGTTGGTGTCCTCCTTTATATGGGCAGGCAAGACCCCAAGGATCTGCCAGTCACTTCTCCAGAAAGATAGACATTCAGGAGGTTTAGGGTTACCCAATCTGCTATTCTATTATTGGGTGGCCAACATTGAGAAGGTGTTGGGAGTGGGTTAGCGATCAGAGTTCCAAATGGGGATGGATAGAGGAGAATTCTTGTAGGGGCTCTAGTCTAGGTGCCTTGTTAATGACTCGCGTCTGTTCTCCCCTTCAAGATTTTCTTCGAACCCAGTCATGGTGCCCACATGAGGATGTGGAAGCAATTTGGACAACATGTTAAGCTTGGCTCCTTGTCGTTGTTAGCCCCTATTTGTGGCAACCATCTTTCTGCGAGGTCGAGTTAAGATTTGATGTTTAGTTCGTGGGAGGGAACGGGTCGAGAGAGGTTCTGGGACTTGTTTGTGCAGGGGCGGTATGGCAGTTTTGAGGCGCTATAGATGAAGTTTCAACCCTGTGGAAAAACTTGTTCCGATACTTCCAGATGTGTAACGTTGAGCGATAGACTTTCCCTCATTTGCTGTGTCACCACCCTCCTCCCTGATGAGCAGGATTCGGTCGTTAGCCGGGTCTGGTGAGGGGCGCATTTCAGGCATGGCCAGATCTCGGCAGCTTAGTCGGCCCCAGTGGATGAGATGAAGGCAAAGTGGGAGGGGAAATTGGGACCTGGTCTGGACGAGTTGGCGTGGAGTGAGGCCCTTTGCAGGGTAAACTCCACATCCTCCTGAGTGTGGCTCAGCCTGATCCAGTTTAAAGTGCTTCAGAGGGTTCACCTGACCAGGGCTCGGACCAGTGGTTCCTTTTGTGGAGAGGGAGGTGGTGGTGGTGGATGGAGTGGATGGAGGACAAGTGTGAGCGTTGTTGTTGGGCACTGGCTAATCACGCTCACATGTTCTGGATGTGTCCCAAGCTGTTAAGCTTTTGGGACTCTTTCTTTAACACCACGTCAGTAATTCTTAACGTCCAACTGGAGCCTTGTCCTTTGGTGGCCATTTTTCGGTATCGGACTTGCCGGTGCTACAGTCGGGGGTGAAGGCAGACGTTGTTGCCTTTGCCTTGTTAATAGCCCGGAGGCGAGTTCTGCTTGGGTGTAGGTCTCCTACTCCACCCAGTGCCTCGGCCTGGTAGGGTGACCTCATGGAATTTTTGCATTTGGAGAAGGTCAAATTCACCATCAGGGAGTGGGTTGAGGGGGGTCTACCTGAGTTGGCAGCCATTCATTAAATTTTTTAAGGAGTTAAATCACCGTCCGTTGTGAAGGGGCGGGGTTGGGGTGGCGTTACGGTTGGGATGGTGGATTCTTTTGGATGTGATCTGTATGGTTCGTTGTGCTTCTTTTATATTGCAACTTGTAGCATCTGTTTTTATATCTTCAATAAAAATATTTTTTCAAAACTGTTTTGCCCCAGCTGCTGAATATTTCCAGTATTTTGTTTTTATTTCAGATTTTTATTTCAGCCTCCGGGCTATTAACAAGGCAAAGGCAACAACGTCTGCCTTCACCCCCGACTGTAGCACCGGCAAGTCCGATACCGAAAAATGGCCACCAAAGGACAAGGCTCCAGTTGGACGTTAAGAATTACTGACGTGGTGTTAAAGAAAGAGACCCAAAAGCTTAACAGCTTGGGACACATCCAGAACATGTGAGCGTGATTAGCCAGTGCCCAACAACAACGCTCACACTTGTCCTCCATCCACCACCACCACCTCCCTCTCCACAAAAGGTCCCAGGTTCGATTCCCGGCTGGGTCACTGTCTGTGTGGAGTCTGCACGTCCTCCCCGTGTGTGCGTGGGTTTCCTCCGGGTGCTCCGGTTTCCTCCCACAGTCCAAAGATGTGCGGGTTAGGTGAATTGGCCATGATAAATTGCCCATAGTGTAAGGTTAATGGGGGGATTGTTGGGTTACGGGTATACGGGTTACGTGGGTTTAAGTGGGGTGATCATTGTTCGGCACAACATCGAGGGCCGAAGGGCCTGTTCTGTGCTGTACTGTTCTATGTTCTATGTTCTATATTCTAACTCCAACATCCACACTATTTTGCACGAGTGGCAGGCCTTGTGATGTATCCAGAGACAAAGGAAGTGGGTGGCTACGCCATCGATCAGGGAATAGTAGCATTGCGGTTATAATAATAATCTTTATCGTCACAAGTAGGCTTACATTAACACTGCAACGATGTTGCGGTGAAGATCCCATAGTCGCTACACTCTGGCCCCTGTCCAGGTACACAGAGGGAGAATCCAGAATGTCCAATTCACCTAACAAGCACGTCTTTCAAGTCTTGTAAACCGGAGCAGCCGGAGGAAACCCACGCAGACACGGGAAGAACGTGCAGACTCAACAGAGTGACCCTCAAGCCGGGAATCGAACCTGGGACCCTGGCGCTGTGAAGCAACAGTGCTAACTGTCACTTTTAAGGATTTATTATCATCGCGCTTGCCCTTCCTTCAGCCAGGTCTCTATTATAGCCACAACACTAATTCCAGATCACAATCTCCACCAGCAACTCAGCAATTTTGTATACCACACTCCATGCATTCACGTACATGTAACCCTGATTTAGACTCTTATTACTTTCGCCTTTACTCTAATCTCACCTATTAACTTACTATTCCCTATTTAAGTGTTATGTCTCTCCCAGGGTTTTGTGCACCTTGGTATTCTGCTCAGATATTTTCTCTTGGTTCCCAAACCGCTGGCGAGTTAGTTCAAACCCTCCCTACCAGCACCAACAAAATATCCCGCAAGGAACTCAGTGCCAGTTCAGCTGCAACACATCCGACTTGGGACAGGCCCCACCTCCACACAACCAGTCTCGATGTCCAAAGAATCTAAAGCCCTCCCTCTGATACCAACCTTCCAGGAACACTGGTCTTCCTTTCTAGTTCTGTATTCACTTGCAGATGAGCACCATGTTGTTTGTAGTTAGGAAGGCCGCAACTTCTGGCTGTTCACTCTCCGCATTCAGGGTGCTCTGCAGCTACTCAGTCAGACCGTTGACCCAGGCACCAGAGAGGCAACAAACCATCCTGGGTTTACATCTGTGGCCACAAATGGCCACCAAAGGACCTGTCTGTTCCATTAACTATTGAATCACCTCACTAATGCCCTTCTAGATTTTCTTGTATACTTCTGAAGAGCTGAGCCACCTGTGGTGCCATGGACTTGGCTCTGGCTGCACCCTCCAGATGAACCATCATGTCCATCAGTATATGGAAGTAACACTGTTTAGAGTGGGAGACTACCTACCTGTCCCTTATTGACTGCCTGGTACTCATCCATTCTCTCTCCCATGCCTAATCTTCAGCTGTAGGGTGACCACATCTATAAACATGCTAACCATGTAGCTCTCAGCCTCAAGGATACATTGCAGTAATGACAACTACTGTTTAAGTTCCAAAACCCGGAGCTCAAGCTCTTGCAACTGACAACCCTTCCTGTGCAAATGATTATCCAGGACACAGACAAAACCTTACCACTAGTAATACACTTTACTAGTAATAAGATAAACCCTACTAATACTTGACACACGTCACTAGTTGCAATTAACCTTACTTCAAAATGAAAGATAATACTCACCAGCTACTCACTTGTTCATTTTAGTACTTGATATTTTCATTGTTTTTAAAGTTCCAGTTGTTAATCTGCCCAGTCCGTCCCTAAGCAGCAACACTCACCAGCCAATCAACCTCAGAGTTTCCTGTGACATTACAACACGATTTCTGGACCTACAGACCGGAGAAGCTGGAGAGAGTTCGCTCCTCTCTCTCTCTCACTCTCCTCAAAGTCTTGACATGCTTGATGGCACCTCTAATCGAATTAGAAGTCGTTATAGGAAATGCAGATCGTGTCGGTGCCGCTCTTGTCTTGAAGTCAGAAGATTGTGGCTCAAATCCACTTGAGAATCTTAAGCATTAAAACTGGCTGATATTCCTGATTCTGTCGGAGGTGCTATTTTCAGAATACATTAAACGGAGGTCCCCACTGTCCTCTCAGATGGATGTAAAGATCTTATGACACCACCTTCTCTTTGAAATAGAGGGGGCACTCTTGATATCCAGCCAACGTCCCTAAAAACGCAGATGATCTGATCATTATCAATTATGAGAGTTTGCTGTGAGCAAATTGACTGCCACATTTCCTCCATTACAACAGTGGCTAAATTTCAAAAAGTACTTAATTGACTGTCAAGTACTTTAGGATGTCTTGGGGTTTATGAAAGGCACTACTGGAATGCAGGTTATTGCCTTTCCTGGTGACAGTAATCCATTAAAAGCAACTGTCCTTGTCTCGTTCATTAATCTGCACTCTCCATCCAATTCCATCATAAACCTTATGCAGTTTTACTGAAGGATAAAATAACAGCATTGAAGTATCCAGCGTGTGATAATTCCATACAACACTCAGCCTTGAAACGTGTTCTCCGCTTTAATAGCTTCTGACACTTTTTACAGCTCAAACAGCTCTGCAATAGCTGATTGAGAAGCTGTTATAATTGATCTATCTTACAGGGACACTCCTATCGGCTCCAGCTTATCCAATACAGAGACTCAGTTCCATGGCAAAAGATAATGGTCTCATTTTAAAACATTTCCATAGATGAAGGTATAAAAACCTCAGCTAACATACGTGACACCTTTGCAGTATTAAGGTTTTCCATTCTGAATGATGTTCTCATTTAGAGAGAAAAATCGGTTGTAGGTTATGTCTTTCATAATTCATCGTTGAACAGAGGACCAAATATGCAACGTTAAATGGTGACTGCTGTCTTTGGCTCGGAACTCAGAATAGAATCCCCTACAGTGCAGAACCCGGGTCTGCACTGACTCCAGGGTGGCACAGTGGTTAGCGCTGCTGCCTCACAGCGCCAGGGGCCCAGGTTCAATACCAGCCTTGCGTGACTGCTTGTGTCAAGTTTGCATGTTCTCCCCTTGTCTGCGTGGGTTTCCTCCAGGTGCTCCAGTTTCCTCCCACAGTCAAAAGGTTTGGTGGATTGGCCATGCTAAATTGCCCCGTAGTGTCCAAAGATGTGCAGGTTAGGTGGGGTTACAGGGACAAGCCAGGGGTGCGGTCCTAGGTAGGGTGCTCTTTCAGAGGGTCAGTGCAGACTCGATGGGACAATTGCCATCCTTATGCACTAAATTCTATGGTTCTAAGGACTCCAAAACTAGGCCCACGATCCCGTCTTACCACCATAAACCAGTGACCTTTTGGACACTTAAGGGGCAATTTAGCATGGTCAATCCACCTAACCTGCACATCTTTGGATTCTGGGACATGGGGAGAAAGTGCAAACTCCACAGTCACCCAAGGCTGAAATTGAACCCAGGTTCCTGGCGCTGTGAGACAGCAGTGCACTCTTTGCACCTACTGCTGTCTACGGCAACAAAGTTCCAACACTTTGGAGTTGGGAAACGTCACTGATTTACCGGACCATTGCCAGGGGCGAAGGCTCGTACAGCTGTTCTGCTGGTGCTGCAGCGGTTTCAACATCCTAATCCTAAATCAAGAGCTGCAGAGGTTGACTCTGGCTGGAGAAAGCAGAGGCCCCTGTTTACAGGGTTCCTGTTCAGTCTCGGACTGTCACAGACTGCACAAAGTGAAACGGGTTCAAAAACAGCACTCATCCTGGTTTAAAGATTCGTTATAAAAGGAGCGTGAGTTGCAACTCTCTAAGCACTGGTCATTTACCAAGGGAAGAAGCAGATAATAACCACTCACTCGGCCAACAACTCCTCTTTTGTCACGCTCTTGGGTTTAGCCTTTTTGTAATTAAAAAAACAAAATCATGCATTCGTGGTGGTGTCCCCCAGGATCTGGAAGCACGGACCCCTGTAGCGAATCTGTTACCATTATCAAAGCACCTAAATGGCTTATTTAGGAAACCGGAAAAAGCAAGTGAGACAAACATCAGAGAATGTGCACTTGCTAATGAGGACCGAATTCAAGAAATCAGAATGGTGGAAAATCATTCCACTTTGATGAGACAGAAAAATTCACAAATGCTTTAAAACCCATCACATCTTCCTCCAGATCCTTCCATTTCCCGGTTTAGCAGTTTTTAAAACACCTCTGATGTTCAGTTCTAGTTAGCATACACTTTGATTTTTAATCGGTTTGATTCAAAGCACGAGCAGACACCAGGACAAGCGATAAAACCCATCGCTAAGCACAGTACTGAAACGATGCAAGATAAAACCAGAGCAGAAACTCCCCTCAGGGTTACAGTACAATGTAAACACACTTTAAAAATGATTAAATATTATCTATATTTGGATCGCCCTACAATTTTTGAACAATCACCAACACACAAACTGTTTCACCATTATTTCTTTACCCGGATGACCATTGTCCATTGAATTCAATCATGTGGTTCAGAACACCCATTATTTACTGTCATGCAACTGTTGTGCCCCAGAGAGTACATCATGCCAAATGGATGTGCACAAGCTAGGTAGGTCACATTCATGACTCCAAGCTACTTTCAGGAGTACAATCAGCTCTTCCATTTACACAGAACCTTGACTGGAAACAAAAGCCCCCATATTCATCCATTATTACGCAGAAGATAACAAATCAGTCAAATTTAGCTTGCGTGCTCGCATGCTAGAAAACTGATGGCATAATCAGACTTCCAGCAGCACCCAGAGCTGCGCTGATATTTTATTAGCCTTTCCTTTACCTCATTTTATAGCTTTTTATTTCCGTGCTGGGTCTAGCCGCTTAGGTGAAACAGTACCTTTCTTGATTCATTAACTAGGTTACATTCAAAATATTTATTCGCCATGGTGGATGCCCCATCTAGTGGCTCATTTGGAAACAGAGGCTCAGATCAGAGAAAAATAAAACTTGCATTTATATAGCACCTTTCATGGCGCCCCAATGCACTTCACAGTGACTTTGGAGTATTGTTGAAAATGTGACAGCCAAGATGGACACAACATAGAACATAGAACAGTACAGCACAGAACAGGCCCTTCGGCCCTCGATGGTAGCATGGTGGTTAGCATAAATGCTTCACAGCTCCAGGGTCCCAGGTTCGATTCCCGGCTGGGTCACTGTCTGTGTGGAGTCTGCACGTCCTCCCCGTGTGTGCGTGGGTTTCCTCCGGGTGCTCCGGTTTCCTCCCACAGTCCAAAGATGTGCGGGTTAGGTGGATTGGCCATGCTAAATTGCCCGTAGTGTCCTAAAAAGTAAGGTTAAGGGGGGGTTGTTGGGTTACGGGTATAGGGTGGATACGTGGGTTTGAGTAGGGTGATCATTGCTCGGCACAACATCGAGGGCCGAAGGGCCTGTTCTGTGCTGTACTGTTCTATGTTCTATGTTGTGCCGAGCAATGATCACCCTACTCAAACCCATGTATCCACCCTACACCCATAACCCAACAACCCTCCCCCCCCCTTAACCTTACTTTTTAGGACACTACGGGCAATTTAGCATGGCCAATCCACCTAACCCGCACATCTTTTGGACTGTGGGAGGAAACCGGAGCACCCGGAGGAAACCCACGCACACACGGGGAGGACGTGCAGACTCCGCACAGACAGTGACCCAGCCGGGAACCGAACCTGGGACCCTGGAGCTGTGAAGCATTTATGCTAACCACCATGCTGCCCTTTTTGAGGGAAACAACAGGTTTCCCTCAAACGGCAATGAGATTCTGATCAGATCAGCAGTTTTAGTGATGTTGGTCGAGGGATCAATACTGGCCGGGTCATTGGGGAAAAAGCTTCACTATCCTGAAATGGGACCTGATCCCAACACCAACTGACGAGGAGCAGGAAACTCTCCCAGTGCCAACATTCCGCCCTCAGTAAAACAAACTGCAAAGTCAATCATTTTGCTATTTGAGAGAGACAGGTGGCATGTAATGGCTGCCACATTTGTTATCAGAAACATCACATAGAGCAAGTAACTCACTGCGTGAAGTGCTTGGAGACATTTCAAAGACATAATAAGGGTCGATATAAATGCTTTTCTGTCGTCATTCAGGTGACCATAATTTATAGCTTGCAGCCCTAGAGTCGAGACAGTGGGGAACATGAATAAAACAGATCGCACAAGTGCTTTGTTGCAGGACAAGGCTTTTTTGACCAGTGCTGACTTCCTTCTCCAATTCAGGAGAGTTCCCAGAGCAGAGGCCGGCATCAATTACTGACGACCATGTCAACCAAAGCAGCTGCTGTACAACATGCCACATCTAGATTACCAGTTAACAGCCGCCTGGCAAACATGATCACTTGAGGCAGTCAGCGAAGAATTCCATAGATTTCTTTCTCTCCTTATTGGCCCTGGGTTTCTTTTGTTGTCACTTTCAGGAAATGGGTTATCCGGAGAAGTCAAGATATATGCAGGCTAGTGAGAAGATGAATTCAAAAAGGTACATGTTGGCCCCCATAAGGCCTGTGAACCCTCGGAAAGGGTCAACACCCTCCCCTGAAGTAAGGAGAAATTTCTCAAGAGTCATCGAAGAAGTGATTGGTAACAAGCTGAATGATAGTTCACTCTGAGGAAGAATCATATCACAGATCATAGAATTTACAGTGCAGTAGGCCATTCGGCCCATCGAGTCTGCACCAACCCTTGGACTAAAAACGTTAATTCTGTTTCTCTCTTCACAGGTGCTGCCAGGCCTGCTGTGTTTTCCCAGCACTTGTTCCTATTTCAGATTTCCAGCATCCACACAGTATCTTGCTTTTATCTGATAGTTCATGTGTGATCTTCTTGATTGGCTGAGGGGGAGGGTCAAAGAAGAATTTCTCAGAGTATTTTTCCCCGATTAGCCTTTGGTCTTTGCTGCTTTTTCTCTCTTCCGGGAGATCACAAGGCCATGGGGAGGGGCGTGGCGGGGTAGGAAGCGTTTGATGGAAGAGGCAGGCGAAACGGAGCAGCTGACCTACCCGGCCCATCAATCTCACATCTCCATACGTCCACCAGTCGCATTATTGAAGAAACTAACCAGTGTGAATAGCCAGCAGCCCAAGGAGGCAAACATAAATGTAAAATGAGCAACTTCAGTGAGGCAGGGAGCTTTGTTTTATGGAATTAAACATAGACGGGGAATTCTTTGCACTGATTGTATGACCCTTTTTATTTCTTTACCTTTTACTGATGATCTGACGAGTGGAATTAATTATGCATTTGACAGCTCCCACTTCCTATATTTTATTCATGGGGTAGAAATTCAGATACAAACCGTTTTTATATTTGTTTAATTTCATTTTCAGTGTAAGGAAAACAATCTGCTTTCTAACACGAAGGACTCTGCTTGCTACATTTTAAAGAAAATGAACTGTATTCTCTTTTAATATATATTAGAAAGAATTAACTTCCGTTATAAAGTTTAATATGCTAGTTTAATAAAAATACGAAATCTACTTCTGTTATATAACACAAATTCTCATCATGATGCTATTAAATTAAACACTCACCAAGCTCCTCATTAGAAGCAATTGATGAAGCTTTGCAACGCTCCCTTTACTTCAGCTTTTTCCTCCATTTTAGCGTATTTTGTCTGCCAAAACTACAAATTCGGAGCAGGAGCAGAAGTAGGCCACTCGGCCCCTCGAACGTGCTCTGCCATTCAATAAGGTCATGGCTGATCTGGTTGTAACCTCAACCCCACATTCCTGCCCAGCCCCGATAACCTTTCACCCCTTTGCTTATCAAGAATCTAGCTATCTCTGCCTTAAAAACATTAAATGATTCTGCTCCCAATGCCTTTTGAGGAAGAGTTTCAAAGGCCTGCCATCCTCAGAAAAAAAATTATTTTCGTCTGTCTTAAATGAGCGCTCCCTTATTTCAAGCAGTGAATAGATTCGCCCACACGAGGAGACATCCTCTCCTCATCCACCATCAAGTGTGTTCGGTATCTTAAAGGTTTCAATAAAGTCGCCTCTTACTCTTCAAACTTCAGTGGATAACCTTTCCTCAAGACAACCCGCCCATTCCAGGCATTAGTCTCGTAAACCTTCTCTGAATTGCTTCCAGCACATTTACATCCTTGCTTAAATAAGGAGACCAATACTGTGCACAATACTCCAGGTGTGGTCTCACCAATGCACTGTACAACTGAAACATAACCTCCCTACTTTTGTAATCAATTCTCCTCACAATAAATGAGAACATTCTATTAGCTTTCCTAACTATCTGCATACTAGCCTTTTGCGATTCATGTACTAGGACATCCAGATCCTTCTGAATCACAGAGCTGTAATCTCTCACCATTAAGTCCTTTTTTATTTATCCTGCCAAAATGGACCATTTAACATTTCCCCACATAATCCTCCATTTGCCAGATCTTTGTCCACTCACTTAAGCTATCTATATCTCTTTGTAGCCTCCACAAGCCCTCTTCACAGTTTATTTTCATACCCCGTCAGCAAATTTTGTAACCTGATCTTCAGTCTCTTCATCCAAATCATTTATATAAAGTGGAAAAAGCGGAGGCCTCAGCACTGAACCCCGTGGCACACTACTCGTTACAACTTGCCAACCAGAAAGTGGCCTGTGTATGCCTCCTGTTTCCTGTTAGCAACCTTTGACCTGGCACCTTATCAAATGCCTTCTGGAAATATAAGTACAGCACATCCACCGGTTCCCCTTTATCCAGAGAACATTTTACTTCCGCAAACAACTGCAATAAATTGGTTAAACATGATTCCCCTTTCACAAAACCATATTGACTTTGTCTGATTGCCTTGAATTTTCCCAAGTGCCCTGCTATAACATCTTTAATAATATCTCCTCACATTCTCCCCACGGCAGGCTGCCTGACTTGTCTCCCTCCCTTTTTGAATTTGTTATTTTCCAATCTATTGGAACTTTCCCCAAATCTATGAAATTTTGAATAATTAAAACCCACGCATCAACCATTCCCATGTCACTTCTTTCAAAGCCCTAGTATGAAGTCCATTCGGACCAGAGGATTTATCAGCCCACAGACCCAACAATTTGCTCAACGTTATTTCCCCGGTGGCTGTAATTCTTCTGGGTTCCTCCCTCCCTTCCACTTCCAGATTTACAGCTGCATGGTATGGGGGGAGGCGGGGGGGGGGGGGGGGGGGGGGGGTGGCTTATAATTAAAAAAAAACGTTACAGGATAGAAATTACATTTGGTGCTGAGGTTTAAAGCTACATTCAAGTAGCACTCTACACCATATTACAGGAAAGGATAAGTTGATGAGGTTCAATGAAAAAGGTGCAAAGAGAAGGCTTTTGTGGAACATAAAATGCCAACATAGATCAGCCTTCTGACAACGGAAGATGGAAAATTAAGACTGAGGAAATTGGTCAGCAGTCCGGAATGCAACGAGCAGAGTGCAGCAGGCTGAAAAATGTTACAGAGATGGGGATAGGAGGATGACCAGTCTTGAAATTGCTGGGTGATTGGGGAAATTGCTGGGTGATTGGGGGATTCCTTAAATAAAAATCAATGATCTGAAGCCATCACTTTCCTCATGCCTAGAAACGTTGCCATACAAGATATAGGAGCAGAATTAGGCCATTTGGCCCATCAAGTCTGCTCCGCCACTTGATATGCTACTTTTCAGATACTGCCTGTCCTCGAGGTAGGCAACCTCACTGCCAAACCCAACATCTAAACTGCCAGATATTGCTGCAAACGGACTCGTCTTGCTCACCTGTTGTGAATTGTCCCTTGAGCTTCTGGAAGACCGGGTCTTGTGCTGTTGCCTGGGCCCTCCTCGCCAGAGACTCAGAGGCTGCACTGGAGAACATGGTGGACACATTGGATACATTTTCTAGACCAACTCCAAAAGTGCTCACAAGCTTCTTGACAAAGTTTAAGGTGTGAGGTGTGATTTTGGCATCAGAGACAGCTCCACTCTTCTCAAAAGCCACAGAATAGCACTTTGCCAGCCCTTGTTGTAGTTGTCTCAGCACCTGGGTACCAAAAAATCAAAATTTAGCTGTTACAGCACAATGCACGGAGATTCCCTCGATGCTCTTGCCTCTCCACAGAAGATTGTGGATTAACGTCTCACTTCTGATACCCCACACGGACACACCCAGGGAGTGCTGCACGGTCGGAGGCAGCATCTTTCAAATGAGACGTTAAACCGAGGCCCAGTCCACCCCCTCAGGCAAATGTATAAGAGCTCACAGACATTATTTCGAAGTGAAGCAGGATATTTATCACTGGTGTCTTGATCTATTTTTATCCCTCAACTATCATCACTAATAGAGATTATCTGGTCATTAACTCATTGCGGTTTGTTGGAGCTTGATATTCGCAAATTGGCTACCAAGTTCTCTGGATTACAACAGTGATGATACTTTATTATTTCATTGCATGAAGCTCTTTGGGACATCCATAGATCATAAAAGATGCTACATGCAAGTCATTCATTTTTCTAAGTAAGTCTTGATACTGTTCAAACTGGAAGCTGGCTGGGCTAGATAGAGAATGAAACACAATCAATATGTTTTTGAATCCAAAATCTAGGGACTCTGCATTCTAGTCAGGACACTGTGTGAGGGTTTCACTGCCTGATTGAACTATTATGCATCCCAGTTCCAGTGACCGAAGCATTTGGTGCTCAATTGAAACGCCTGCTTTTCCAGAAATATAGTTGATTAGCATATTGAAGATGTTGTGACAAGACAGCTAGACAGTGCAGCGCTCAGAAGAATCTGCAGTGAAATAAGGCAGCTCACATAGTAAAGTTTAAAGATGATCTTCACCGAGACCAAAGATCTCTTTCTCTTCCAAATACACCCCACTCCTCAACCCCCATTCCACCAAAAGGGTACAGCATTTCCCAATATACTAATGGGATCCAACATCTTACTATGTCTTGCTTGAAATCTCCCATGCTCCCGGCGATATGAGTGCAAAATCCAGGCCAACACTCCCAGTAAGAAGCATTGCTGCAAGTTGCATCCTTCAGGTGAGTTGTTCAACCTCTCAGATGGGCATAATGATTCTATGGCACCATTAAGAACAGAAGGAGAGTTCGCCCCAGATTCTTGGCCAATATTTACCCTTCAACAAAAGTGACTTAATAAAATTCTGGCCATTGACTCATTACTGTTTGTGGGATGTTGCTGTGCACAAATTAGATGTGGTGTTTTCCACATTACAGCAGCAACTACACTTCAAGGGAACTTCACTGGCTTTAAAAACATCTCACATTTATATAGTGCCACTCATGATGACTACAGAACACCCCAAAACACATTAGTCAATGAAGTAACTTTTAAGTGTAGTCACTGCTGTAATGCAGAAAACTCTTAAAACACTACATGATATAAATGCATGGCTTTCTTTCTCAGCTGCATTTAGAATTGGTTGGGGATGGTTTTCCGTGCAATCAGCACACTTTGGGGAAAGCAGCTTTGTTCTTGCACAATGCATTGCTTGGCCAAGTCTAAGGGCATGGCTTTGGGGGCAGCAGTGAGGAGGGAGTCAGATACATACAGATCCAGCCAGCTACAGTGAAGTGCATCAAATGCACAAATGGCATTAAATCGACAGTTCACTCCATAACAAGGCAGCGTGATATTACAGTCGAATCATTGTTATTTATCATACTGTGGTGTAAATGAGAAATTGTGTTCAATCAATGATTCCCAGTATCCAGTCGGTTTACAATCCGCACCCTAAACACTGGAATGAAGAAAAGCACAGCACAAATAAGAAAAAGATTATTTTCTTTTATATTTACCCCAACAAAAGAAGGCATACAACTATGCAATGAGGTGACACTTAGTGCAAAGCTCAATTCCACTAATTCTGGCAGATAATCGAAAAAGGTGAATTATTGGAGTATGTTTAAAAGTTCCACTTTGTAACAACCAAGATCCGCTGTCAGAGTTTAAGGTAGAGATTGAGCAGTTTTATGGTTTTCCGTCAGTTTCTGTTCAACATTCTGTTTACGTGTGTCTGCTGCCCCATAACAGGAGGTAATTGGTTTGCCCCTGAAGGGAAGAGGGGGTGGATGGCGAGGGGGTGAGACGATTTCACTTGCGGTAATATGCCAAGTGGAATATTTAGATTTCCCCCCCCCCCCCCCCCCAACTTTGAAGCTACAGCAGAAATGCCAGCTCATGCAGACATAGCTGGCATTAGCAATGATTCAAGCAATAATAAAAAAGAGCTTTGACAAAGGGTCATCTGGACTCGAAATGTTAGCTCTTTTCTCTCCCTGCCAGATGCTGCCAGACCTGCTGAGATTTTCCAGCATTTTCTCTTTGCTTAGCAACGATTCCCTGCTTCCCGCATTCTAAACTTGTGAGTAATACAATTTCTTCAACCGCCTCTTCGTTCTCGTAATTCCATCAGATAATCAGAGAGTTATGAGCAACTTCTTCCCTCTTTTTAAACAAATAGTCTTTGTTTATTTAATACTATTTAGATAGTTTATGCCAAACTTGATTAAAACTGTGGGGCCAGTGTCTGGGCAAAGTCCACAGTTACAGTGACGGTAGGATTTGCTTCAGCCATCCACCATCCTCAGAGACGATGTCCAAAAAGAGTGGGTCAAATAGTGATCCGACTACTAGAGACAGCTTTGCAGGTAAAAAATAAACTGCTTAGGAAAACTCGACATGAACCCTCCTGAAGGCAAAGAGAAAAAAATAAAAGACCATTCTTACGAAGGCGATGTTGCTCTTAAGCGGTTTATTAATTAAAACACACATGGTTATCAATGCTGGATGGGGCAGCATGATGGCGCAGTGGTTGGCACTTCTGCCTCACGGCGCTGAGGTCCCAGGTTCTATCCCGGCCCCGGGTCACTGTCCTTGTAGAGTTTGCACATTCTCCCCGTGTTTGTGTGGGTTTCACCCCCACAACCCAAAGATGTGCAGGCTAGGTGGATTGCCCCTGCTAAATTGCCCCGTAATTGGGAAAAATTAATTGGGTATTCTAAATTTTTTTTTTTAGATCAGTGCTGGGTAGAAGGAAGAAATCGCACAAAAGGAATCTAGAAGGAAAACCATTTTGCCGAGCCAAGGAATTCCTTGTTAAGAGTTTCTACCCGGTTATAGGTAACCGCATGTTCAAACACAAAAACAAAATTCAGCAGATACTGGAAATTGGAAATAAAATAGGAAAAATTAAAAATGTTCAGCAGGTCTGTCAGCTTTCGCAGAGAGAGAAATAGAATTATCGTTTAAGGTCAATGACCTTTCGTCAAAAAATCAGAACCTGCTGAGTTTTTCCAGCATTTCCTGGTTTTTGTCTGTCTGTCCCCCCCCCCCCGGTCCCGGAGTTTGTTCCACATGTTGTAAGTGCTGGGGGTGAGTTTTTCCTTCTCCTTGCGAGCGGTTTGCAAACCTAATTTTGAGGTTGGGCCAACTGATGACATCTTCACCTGTACCCAAGTTTGTCAGCTGCAACGCGGCACTGACGGAACGTGACGTCGGCCCAACCCCAGGAATTTGGGCAGTGGCAGAAAACAACGTAGGGGCGGAGGAATGGAAGTAGAGCTAAAAGGAGGGAGTAAGGACAAGCTTCATCCATTAAAACAAATTTTCATTCTTCAGAACAATCTCCAGCACTTTTGGAGATGCACCTTCGAACAACATTTAACCAGCTGAATGCAAAGGGAGATTAAACGTATCACGCTAAAGGGACAAAAAGCACATCTTCAGGCATTTTTAAAGAACGGGTCTCAGTTGGGTGGGGGGAGGGGGTGGGAGCAGAGAGGGGAGTGGGAGAAAGGAAAGTGGGGAAGAAAACCAAACAAACACAAACCTCTTCATGCCAGTTTTCACGGAACCACACCATTTGGTCCACAATGCCCTCCAGGGATGACAGCAGGGTTGGATGAAGCTCCCGCTGCATGTGCATTATCCGGCTGCAGCGCCACATGGGTGCTGTGGCCCGGATTGGTCCAGGGTCGGAGGCAGAGTGAGACTGGGTGCCCACTGAACCCGGTTGCTGCTGTCCCGAGTCTGCAACAAAGAAACGCGGTCCTCAGCATTCCCTTCCGTTAAGCCTTGAAATGGTCGTTGCAATGCTTTACCCAGCTTTTCTTGTCCCTCAAGTTAACCCAAGAATACCAACTTAAATAACACTGGCAAAATGCAATCGGAATGTTAAGATGCAAATAGATATAAAAATATCACACACGGACATATTTATTCTCACAGGCACATGCTCATAAATAAAACAAGCTATTATGCACTATACAAACCCACATTTTGCCCAAGGATTGATACTTATCAATAGACTTCAGCTTCATGCCATCCAAGAGCTGCCAGGGTAAACGTCATCCTCTCCTCTCCACACAGCCTCTTTTCTGAATTACTGACCTACATCTTTCCATTAGCCAGACAGCCCCATACTCAAAGCTGCATTCCTATGAGCTCCACTGCCTCGGAGATAATAAAGGGAACTTCTACCCATACAATTAAATTATTAGAAGCTTTCTTTACATTCATAATTCAGTTTGCCCAACGGCGTAGTCAATAATCCAGTAAAGTAATTCTTACAACATAAAAGATAACTGCACAAATTGCACTGTTGGTGTTTGAAGGATTGAGATAGGGAGGGGAGCTTCTTTTGAATCTCTACCTCAAGTAAAATTGTAAATGGTTCAGTTTTAATAGATAAACCAAAAAAAAACCAAAATGAAATATATTAGCACTTTGAATACTTGTTGCAACCTCTCAAAAATAGGTTTGGTTCTGTGCATGTCTACTCCTTATTACTTCTGCCGCCTCCCATCGTGCCTTCAAAGACTCTCCTCTGACACCAAAACCTTTCCCTGTATCCGGGCAGCATGAGCAAAACCTGAGATTCTGTTGCACTCAATGGGATATTTTGCTTTTGAATGAAAATCGCTTATTGTCAACAAGTAGGCTTGAAATGAAGTTACTGTAAAAAGCCCCTAGTCGCCACATTCAGGTGCCTGTTCGGGGAGGCTGGTACGGGAATTGAACCCGTGCTGCTGGCCTGCCTTGGTCTGCTCCGGTTTCCTCCCACAGTCCAAAGGTGTGCAGGTCAGGTGGATTGGCAATGATAAATTGCCCTTAGTGTCCAAAATTGCCCTTAGTTGGGTGGGGTTACTGGGTTGTGGGGATAGTGTGGAGGTGTTGACCTTGGGTAGGGTGCTCTTTCCAAGAGCCAGTGCAGACTCGATGGCCGAATGGCCTCCTTCTGCACTGTAAGTTCTATGATAAATTCTATGATAAGCCAGCTATTTAGCCCACTGTGCTAAACCAGCCCCTTTTGTACGAAACAATACATCTTAACCATGAGAAGCGGCCATCAAAGACCCACTTTAAATAAAGAGCAATGCATCAAAATTCTAATTTACTGTCACTGTACAAGTTAACACATGGGACTAATATCTCAATATTTCCAGATATTTTCTGTGATCGCTGGTAGTTTTCTCCCTTTTCCCAAATACACAACCGGTAGCAAGGCGTCAAAGTACAAAACACTGAAAATGTTTGAGTGGGAAATAACTGCACCCTACCTAATCACACTGGCAGCTGAGTACATTTTCCTCCAACTAGTTATCACAAAAAGCTTCTGTAAAGATGTTGGAAAATGGTCACAAAATCTTTAGCTGGGCACCACAATCTGTTGCAAATATTTCCTGAGATGAATATCATTAATTATACAGCCTTGTGTATTAATACAAGGGCTCAAGGTTTGACAATGCCCAGCACAAATATGGACATCCACTCCAAGGGGAATATATATTATATGATCTAAAAGACAAGTAATGTTTTCATAACCAAATCCAGAAAATTGAATTACTGCAACCAATTGCAACCAGAGAAGACAAAGGGAAGAGAGAATGGAAAGACCACATGGGAATGAAGGACCGAGGGGATTTTGTTGTACATGAGGGTTAGACTGGATCAGAACTATAAAGTCCACTTACAGCTTACCCCTGGCCCAATTGCAACACCTGCAGGATAGCATGGCCCTGAGACCCTCCTCTCTGGAAGACCCACCCAGCTGTTGCTATACCAGCTGGCTCGAGAATAGATGAACACAGTTGATGTCTATATTGTGGAGATGCCGGTGTTGGACTGGGGTGAGCACAGTAAGAAGTCTTACAACACCAGGTTAAAGTCCAACAGGTTTGTTTCAAACACGAGCTTTCAGAGCTCAGCTCCTTCCTCAGGTGAATGGAGAGGTATGTTCCAGAAACATTTATATAGACAGAGATGCTGGACAATGCTTGGAATGCGAGCATTTGCAGGTAATCAAATCATTACAGATCCAGAGAGAGGGATAATCCCAGGTTAAAGAGGTGTGAATTGTCTCAAGCCAGAACAGTTGGTAGGATTTTGCAAGTCCAGGCCAGATGGTGGGGGGTGGATATAATGCGACATGAATCCAAGATCCCGGTTGAGGCCGCACTCATGCGTGCGGAACTTAGCTATAAGTTTTTGCTCGGCAATTCTGCGTTGTCGCGTGTCCTGAAGACCGCCTTGGAGAACGCTTACCCGGAGATCAGAGGCTGAATGCCCTTGACTGCTGAAGTGTTCCCCGACTGGAAGGGAACATTCCTGCCTGGTGATTGTCGCACGATGCCCGTTCATTCGTTGTCGCAGTGTCTGCATGGTCTCGCCAATGTACCACGCTTCGGGACATCCTTTCCATCAGCGTAAGAGGTAGACTACATTGGTCGAGTCGCATGAGTATGTACCGCGTACCTGGTGGGTGGTGTTACCACGTGTAATGGTGGTATCCAAGTCGATGATCTGGCATGTCTTGCAGAGATTGCCCTGGCAGGGTTGTGTGGTGTCGTGGTCGCTGTTCTGAAGGCTGGGTAATTTGCTGCAAACAATGGTTTGTTTGAGGTTGCGCTGTTGTTTGAAGGCCAGTAGTGGGGGGGTGGGGATGACCTTGGCAAGATGTTCATCTTCATTGATGATGTGTTGAAGGCTGCGAAGATGTCGTAGTTTCTCCGCTCTGGGGAAGTACTGGACAACTAAGGGTACTCTGTCAGTGGTGTCCCATGTTTGTCTTCTGAGGAGGTCGGTGCGGTTTTTTGCTGTGGCGTGTTGGAACTGTCGATCGATGAGTCGAGCGCCATATCCCGTTCGTACAAGAGCATCACATCCACCCCCCACCATCTGGCCTGGACTTGCAAAATCCTACCAACTGTTCTGGCTTGAGACAATTCATACCTCTTTAACCTGTGATTATCCCACTCCCTGGATCTGTAATGATTTGATTACCTGCAAATGCTCGCATTACAAGCATTGTCCAGCATCTCTGACTTTGTCTGTATAAATGTTTCTGGAACATACCTCTCCATTCACCCGAGGAAGGAGCTGCGCTCCGAAAGCGAGTGTTTGAAAGAAACCTGTTGGACTTTAACCTGGTGTTGTAAGACTTCTTACGATGTCTATATTGACCAAGTTTCTTACCACTTTTGTAACGTTCCCGCTGCTCAATCTTCAGGGTTAAATACAGCGTCCTGATTGGGAAATAGACAGCCTGGGGGAACACTCTCCCAACCTTAAAACACAAAAGAATACAGGTATTAAGTTGTATCCAAACATTTCATCTTAAATCTTGGCAATGTCTCAAAGTGCTGCGTAAACAAATTGCCCTTAATGGCACCACGATATAGGCAAAAAGCATTTGATCCTAAAATGAAATGATCAGCTCAGTAGGAAAATAAGGATTGCTAAATGAAAAAGGCTGAAAATCCATCCAGCTCGCCTCCCATCATGCTGGTAGTCACAGGAGCTATTGACTAATCACAACAATCATCTCTATCAGTAAAGTACAAAAGACCCAGACCTCCCTCCATGAAGTGAGGAAAACCCCCAATGGTTGGGAGCTTTGGGAACCATGTCACCCGTTAGATTGGTGATGTTGCTTGAATTGGGAATGGTAGTCAGTGCATCCCCAAAGGGGATCCCCAAAGCTATGTCGTGGATCTGTACTCGTGTTTTATTTCCCCTACATTTGCTAGTCTAACTAAAAGACGTTTCCCTTTGCAACCATCATTTGACAACGCAGGGTATGAAGCACAATGGATACGATAAACACTAAGTGGATACTTGTGTGTTTTATTGCTTGGTTGTAAGTGGGCCTTTTCAGGCTCATTTCTTTCTATCAGCTTAGGATAGATTATATCTCACCCATCGAGTGCTTGTCTTTATTGGTTGTGCATCCAATAAAGATGGTAACATCCAAACGAGGATGGCAGCTTTGGCCTTAGTCTGAGAAATGACTCCCTCAAAAGCAGCATTCCCTCAAAGCTGCATGGGAAACCTCAGCCAACGTCAAGCATCATGTCCAGGAGGGAGACCTCGACTTGCAATCACCCTGACATGCTGAATTGCCCACTGAGTCAATTTAGCATTTCAGAGAGATACTTTGCAATGCACAACCAATAAAGACAAGCACTCGATGGGTGAGATATAATCTATCCTAAGCTGATAGAAAGAAATGAGCCTGAAAAGGCCCACTTACAACCAAGCAATAAAACACACAAGTATCCACTTAGTGTTTATCGTATCCATTGTGCTTCATACCCTGCATTGTCAAATGATGGTTGTAAAGGGAAAACGTCTTTTAGTTAGACTAGCAAATATAGGTGAAATAAAACAAGAGTACAGGCTACATTTAAAAAAATAAATTTAGAGTACCCACTTCGTTTTATCCAATTAAGGGGCAATTTAGCGTGGCCAATCCATCTACCCTGCACATGTTTGGAGTTGTGGGGGCGAAAGCCATCCAAACACGGGGAGAATGTGCAAACTCCACACGGACAGTGGACCCAGAGCCAGGATCAAACCTGGGACTTCGGTGCCGTCAGGCAGCAGTGTTAATCACTGTGCCACTGTGCTGCCCGACTAAAGTCTACTTTAACAAATAAAGACTGGACAGACTTACTAACAAGCATCAGGACTTGCTGTGGTATAAAAAGGAGTTTGCAGGTTTATTTTTGGATAGCCCTTTGAGCTAATAACTACTTAGTTAGACATGACAGCCCAGGAAAGCAGTGTGTGTGTGGAATTTGAGAGAGAACAGTGCTGGTGGTGTCTGCGGAGTGAGTGAAAGTTGAGAGCTGGTCGGATGGACAGTATACTTTTTTTGTAATCCTGTTCTTTCCTTTCGTACTAACTATACAAGCATTTACTAATTACGATACTGTTTCTGAAATTGTCTTCGTCAACAACAATTTCAGTGATGTGTTTCATTACACTTTACCTTCCGAGTTGTATTTATGCCTTCGATAATAAAACAGCTAATGTTTGATTGCCGATTAATTGGCGAAACCCAGCTATTATATTTCTTCACAACTTAATAAGTGCATGATACCTGTGCCAGTACAGCATTCATGCAGATAACTGAGGGGAAAATACAGACACATAATGACATCAACTAGTCTTTAAATTAGGCTACAATTCCCAATGGACCCAACACTACATTGCAAGCTTTGCCAATTACTGTATAATCTTACACAATGTGAACGCAGCAATGAAGGTGAGAAATAGCCAGTTAATGTAAAAAGATATAATTTGCAGCATGCATGGGACTGCTAATGAAATGCTGAACAGTCTTTAACAGTTTTTGTGCATTAAAACTTTTACCCTCCTTGCACGAATGAACATGACCACGGTTCGTCACTTAAGATATACAACATGGAAATCAATAGGGGAGGCCCTTCGAGCCTGTTCTGCTATTAGCTTACCTCATGGCTGATCTGTACCTCAACTCAATATATCCTTGGTTCTTTATCCCTTAGTACAGGAAGCCTAGTTTTTAAATTTTTGAAGGCGTTTTATGGGGGAAAGGAATTTCAGGTTTTTAAACTACCTTTTCTTTCTGACATCATTCCTGAATGGTACAACTTTTTGAGGCTGTGCCCCATTCTTCTGGACTCTCCCTGTCAGAGGGGGCAATTTCTCTCTGCCTACCCTAACAAATCCTTTAATTATCTAAAATGCTTCAATTAATGGCCCCTTAATCTTCCCCAAACTCAAGGGAATACAAATCTAGTCT
This sequence comes from Scyliorhinus canicula, assembly GCF_902713615.1. NCBI lineage: Eukaryota > Metazoa > Chordata > Chondrichthyes > Carcharhiniformes > Scyliorhinidae > Scyliorhinus > Scyliorhinus canicula. The sequence continues at coordinate 23,209,877 of NC_052160.1, forward strand.
ATGCAGCATATAAACTGAGTTTATGCAGCAATGTAATAATAACGATAATAATCTTCATTGTCACAAGTAGGCTTACATTAACACTGCAATGAAGTTACTGTGAAAAGCCCTTAGTCGCCACATTACGATGCCTGTTCCGGGGTGGGGAGAATTCAGAATGGCAAAATTATCTAACAGCACATCTTTCGGGAGGAAACCGGAGCACCCGGAGGAAACTCACACAGACACAGGGAGAACATGCAGACTCCGCAGACAGTGACCCAAGCCGGGAATCGAACCTGGGACTCTGGCACTGTGAAGTGACAGTGCTAACCACTGTGCTACCGTGCACCCCACCTTGTATATTACCCACCTTGCTAATTTAACACAAATTCGGTAGTTTGGAAGCCTTTTTTTTATTAAAAAAACACTTTCTAACAAGCCTACCCTTTGATGTCCTTCATTAGATCCTTCATTGTGTCAAACTCATTTAGCAGGAAAGCTCACACTATTTTTCAATAACCTATAGTTTTGGTAACTTGCAGCTACATTATGCAACTAAACGGAGTAAAACCGGAATATATGAAAATCTTTCCAAGGAATAACGTTACTGATAGTGTCTGGTACATAAATATGTAATACACATATCAGAGGATTAATAATCTATTGTAGGAGCAATAGTGATGCTAAAATGCCAGCTTCTTTTGACAAACTGAACAGGAAATTTAGAAACATTAAACACTGGAGGCCACAATAGTGTAGTGGTAATATCATTGGACGAGCAAATCAGAGGCCTAGGTTAATGTTGGAGGACATTCTTATTCAGTGAACAAGGCACATTTGATAATAAATAACTTAATCCTTATTCATTCTTGATAACCAAAAGCTCAGTATTAACCTTTACAAGCACATACATACTTGACTAATGAGGTTGAGAAGAAGCTTGCCCTCTGAGCCAACCAGGCATGTCAAAAGTTGAGGAATCCAGGCCAACCATTGGATGGGTGGCACACCAATGCAGTACTTGTCCACTGCATCTGCCAGTGTGTTCTTTTCATCATCAAAACTCAGAAGCCAAAGGACCTGGGAAACACAGGCGGAAGTAACACTTTCCTATCTCAGCACAAAGAAAACGTTAATAGTTAAGTCAACTCCAATGCCAATGTTGCACTGTGCAATGCAGTGTGCCGAGTATGCAGTACACCTGGTTCCCCGAAAACCACACATTTTGATTCTTCAGACAAGTCAGAGGGTCACCACTCACTGATGAGACAGGCTGAAACGTCGAGTGCGGTTCAAGTCATGTATACCTGCTAGCCAATTATAATTATCAACGATGAATGAAATGAAATTAAAATCGCTTATTGTCACACGTAGGCTTCAAATGAAGTTACTGTGAAAAGCCCCTAGTCGCCACATTCCGGCACCTGTTCGGGGAGGCTGGTACGGGAATTGAACCGTGCTGCTGGCCTGTTTTGGTCTGCTTTCAAAGCCAGCGATTTAGCCCTGTGCTAAACCAGCCCCTGTTCATGGAAATTCATGGGACATGGATCCAAGTGCCAAAACCAGTGCTCATCCCTAGCTGCCCTCGAGGTGGTGGGTGCTGTACCTTCGCACGATCATGGAATAATCAGGGTAGAAAGTTCAGGGTAACCGAAGAATTTAGAAAGCCTCACAATTTAGATGGAACGTCCTGACTCAGAATCTTGCTACGGCATTTTCCAAGTGTAACAAACTTTTCATCACAAAAACGATTAAGAATTTGTTCCTGCCAAAGTACATCAGGAAATTATGCGAACAAAAACTAAATAGAAGTCGTTCCTCCCACCCCCAAGTCTTGAAAACTTTATGCAGCCCAATTATGTACAGCTGTTGATCAATAAAGAGCATTTTTCTATGTTTGAACATCTTTGTAAAACAAAGTGCAAATGGGTTTTATGGCAAGGCATGGTCAAATGTAGCATAAGTCAATACTACTGAGCAGACTGTTTGTAATAGAAGATGGCATGCAACAATTTAGTATCTACACCATCTTAGCCTAAGAATGTTACTTAAATAGAAATAAACCATGCATGATAACTGTATAGAAAATAAAATCCGATGTGCAGCTAGCTACGACACACACATCAAAGAAATCAAACCTGGAATTTCCACAACACCAGGGTAATGTGCAATGGGAGTATTTTAACAGGTGATTTGATCCTTAATGCTTTTATTCAAACTTAATGGCTGTATCAGCCTGGAAGAGATTCTCACAGAGGTGATAAAACAGGCAAACAGACTATGTCAGTTAAACCCTCAGTGCACAAAGAAATTCAGTTAACTTTACAGATTTAATCCCAACTATGAGCACTAACCCCGGTTTGACAGGAATGCTGTCAAGGTAGAATTAAGAATGGTGCAGTGCCGGAGGTGGTCAGTGAATCTGCTCCAGCTCTTTCAAAGAGCAATCCTGTTAGTCCCACTCCTCCGATCTTTCCCAATACTCGTGCATTTTTCCACCTTCAAGCATTTATACAATTTTCTTTTGAAAGCTATTACTGAAACTGTTTACACCACCCCATCAGGCAGCGCATTCCAAATCTTAACAACCTGCTGTAAAAAAAATATTTTCCTGGCTGTTGGACAATCACCTCAAACTGTGCCCTCTTGTTATTGATTCTTCAACCACTGGAAACAGTTTCTTTTTACTTATTCTAGCTAAACCCCCCATGTTAAACACCTCTGTAAAATCTCCTTTACTCAGCTCTAAAGGACAGCCTCCCCAGCAACTGTACCTACTCATCCCTGGAACCAGTCGTGGCAATCTCTGTTCCAGAGCCTTGACGCCCTTCCAGATTTGGATAAAATAATATGGCCAGAAGGCGGGGTTATATGTATTAAGCTTAGGGTTGATATTGTCAAGGGTTTCACCCAATACTCTGCCCGCCTGCCCGCCACCCCCCCCCCCCTCCCTTCCCCCGCGTAGTAGTCCTCACCTTTGCAAGATATTTCCTCGACTTGCTCTCATTCTGGTGACGACAGGCATGCAGGTAGCAGGTGATGGCAGATACACCAAGGTGAAGCTGCCTTTCTTTAACAAAGATGTTCTCCAGGTAGTCACCCCACATTGCCCAGGCTTTCACCAATACGTCGTGCATCTGGACAGCTGCAGAAAATGCTTTGTTGGCTTCTTCAGATCTACACAGCAGAAAAATAATGCACGTAAGTTTCAGTTTGCCCGCATGAGGAATTCCAATCCCACACCACTATTTTGGAGAGCTGTCAGGCAGTTCTCCCCAGCATCCTGGCCAATATTTATTGCACAACCAACATCTATATAAAAATAAATGATCTGGTCATGATCACATTGCTGTTTGCGGGAGTTTCTTGTGCACAGGTGGCTGCTCTATTTCCTGTATTACAGCACTGAAGACATTTCATAAGAACATAAGAACTAGGAGCAGGAGTAGGCCATCTGGCCCCTCGAGCCTGCTCCGCCATTCAATGAGATCTTGGCTGATCTTTTGTGGACTCAGCTCCACTTCAAAAAACTATCTTAAAAACATTTAGTGAAGGAGCCTCAACTGCTGCACTGGGCAAGGAATTCCATAGATTCACAACCCTTTGGGTGAAGACGTTCCTCCTAAACTCAGTCCTAAATCGACTTCCCCTTATTTTGAGGCTATGTCCCCTAGTTCTGCTTTCACCTACCAGTGGAAACAACCTGCCCGCATCTATCCTATCTATTCCCTTCATAATTTTATATGTTTCTATAAGATCCCCCCTCATCCTTCTAAATTGCAACGAGTACAGTCCCAGTCTACTCAACCTCTCCTTGTAATCCAACCCCTTCAGCTCTGGGATTAACCTAGTGAATCTCCTCTGCACACCCTCCAGTGCCAGTACATCCTTTCTCAGGTAAGGAGACCAAAACTGAACACAATACTCCAGGTGTGGCCTCACTAACACTTTACCTGTTGCACCTGTAAACCAACTTTTTGCGACTCATGCACTAGCACACCCAGGTCTCTGCACAGCAGCATGTTTTAATATTTTATCATTTAAATAATAATCCCTTTTGCTGTTATTCCTACCAAAATGGATAACCTCACATTTGTCAACATTGTATTCGTATTCCATCTGCCAGACCCTAGCCCATTCACTTAACCTATCCAAATCCCTCTGCAGATTTCCGGTACCCTCTGCACTTTTTGCTTTACCACTCATCTTAGTGTCGTCTGCAAACGTGGGCACATTGCACTTGGTCCCCAACTCCAAATCATCTATGTAAATTGTGAACAATTATGGGCCCAACATTGATCCCTGAGGGACACCACTAGCTACTGATTGCCAACCAGAGAAACACCCATTAATCCTCACTCTTTGCCTTCTATTGATTAACCAATCCTCTATCCATGCTACTACTTTACCCTTAATGCCATGCATCTTTAGCTTATGCAGCAACCTTTTGTGTGGCACCTTGTCAAATGCTTTCTGGAAATCCAGATATACCACATCCATTGGCTCCCCCATTATCTACCGCTCTGGTAATGTCCTCAAAAATTCCACTAATTAGTTAGGCACGACCTGCCCTTTATGAACCCATGCTGCATCTGCCCAATGGGACAATTTCCATCCAGATGCCTCGCTATTTCTTCCTTGATGATAGATTCCAGCATCTTCCCTACTACTGAAGTTAAGCTCACTGGCCTATAATTACCCGCTTTCTGCTACCTCCTTTTTTTTTTTTAAAAAACAGTGGTGTCACGTTTGTCAAAAGTACTTTGTTGGCTGTGAACCACGGAGATCATTTATTCCTTTTCTTTATTATCGCAGACTTCTCCATTACATTAGATTTCTGATATTCATAAGCTATTTCAGTGCTACGCTCAAGAGTTTATAGCATTATACAAACAGCGTGCAATTGAATTATTGCCTTGCAACTCACCGTCATATGGACATTTATCTATTTGTGCAATTCTCATTTCAAATACTAAATTTTCCCCCCCAATTGCACATTCCCATTTGATCATGACAAAGATTGCTGGCATGCATCTTCTGTGCTGGGATACACCGCTGACAATGTGCTGTGTACAGAGCTCATGGCTCTCAAAAGGCCTACAATTCACAAGTCAATGACTTATGACAGTCTTTCACACAAGTTAAACAACCTCATTACACAGACTTTGACGCACTATTCAATCACTCTGCATATGATCAGAAACACAAAATCCAGGCCATAAAGCAATAATTAAATCTTAATCTTTACCCATGCTGCAGTTAAACACGGTCCGCACAGTGGTAATATCACTAGAAGACATATAACAGTTAGTTCAAATTCAACTACTGCAAGACCCATTAAGTATACAGCATATTGGGCACTCTTTCCATCAAGTGCTGCATAAATCCTCTCATGCAAGCATGCCATTTCCTGAGAAACAAGTTGTGCATTCACGAGAATTAAACTATTGAAAAAAGTCAAGGTGCTAGATAAGCTATGCCAAAACAGTAAAAGCACATGCAACAGAACGACTACAAGTGTATAAATGTCAAGACGCATTGGATTAATTTCTGCACATTCCAAGGTGCATAAATTCTTCATCGACTCCAGCCAGCTCTCCGACATTTGTAAGGTGTTGAGCGAGATTGTTTGCAACCTGGATGTCAGCTTTGACCCCAAGGTGAGCTTCCAGCCACACCATCACTAAGATCACCTACTTCCACCTCCATTATATGGACCTGATTCCGTCCCTGCCTCAGTCCCATGGCTGCTGAAACCCTCATCCTGGTCTTTGTTAGCACGACTACTCCACCACATTCCTGGCTAGCCTCCCACAATCTACCCTCTTTAACAATTCTGCTGTCTGTATACTAAATCACAGGCAAGTCGAGTTCACCCATCTTCCCTGTGATCACTGACTTACTTAGGCTCCCGGTTAAGCAACGCCGCGATTTTAAAATTCCGATCCCTGTATGGCCTCACCCCTTCCCATCTCTAATCTCCTCCAGTCCGACAACCCTCCGAGACATCTGCGTTCCTCGAACGCGGGCATTTTGAGCACCGTCGGTGGCCAGGCCTTCAGCCCCAAGGAGATCTGCAAAACCACAAAGCTTACACGCAAGTAGTAATTCCACCCACCCCCCCCTGTAGTTGGCAGTTTAGGGTTGATACTTTTTGTGGAAAGTGAAATATTATCACTGTTGGGTTATTAATGAGAACCTGTCACACTGCAAAATGCCTAGCAAAGATATTGCTGAAATAGATCACGATGCACTGCAATATTTAATTGGCCCTCATTGTAGAAAGGTTGTTTGTTTAAATATGAGCAAAACGCGAGCTGAATTACTTGTCAAACACTGTTTTAGTTCTGATCTTCCAAACAATGACACAGATGTCTGTGTGGAGGCAAACCTGTAACAGATACCACCAATAAAGGATCCCTTTCATTGGTGCAAGGAGGAAGATGTAACCATCCTAGAAAGCTTCAGGCAGGTAAATTTGCAAAAGAAAATCAGTAAAAGTCTGAAATAGCAAACAAAATACTTTGTGGGAATATTTTTTGAATAAATGAACTTTAATCTTTGAAAGTTACGCACGTCCCTCAGGGAGCATTTTGTCTTTAGGTTTAACCAGATGAGTCAATCACACTTTGAAAAGTAAAGTCAAAGGAACAAACAAGACACACAGTGTGTCTAGTTTTCATATCATACTGTTACGGGTGAATGAACGTTCATTGATCTGCCCCTGTGGAGGCTCAGCGCTGCTGAAAATTACCGTGAAGTTGTGCTCTTAAAAGGTTGCAGGACCTTGGGTTTCGATCAAAGTTGCAAGTCAAGGATGCGCTGCCCACACAAAACTGGCAGATGAATCATGCTCGCCAAGAAATCTTATATCATGTAGCAGCCAGCATGAGGTACGTTTGCTTGCATTAAATGGGCTGTGTGGGGGCAGGACTGAATGGAGTGTGTTTGGGGAAGTGGGCGAAAAAGAAGAGTTATCCAAACGAGTCAGTTTAGTCTCAGAATGTCAAACAGCACAAGGAAGAGACGGTGTGGTATGAGTTTCTGGGAATTGAGCTAAAGAATAAGACCGGCTAAATTGGATGCTGAGCACAGAAATTTGCAAAACCCTCAAGCGGCAGCATGGTAGCAGAGTGTTTAGCAGAGTTGCTTCACAGCTCCAGGGTCTCAGGTTCAATTCCCCAATCGCTCACTGTGCGGAATCTGACTTTCTCCCCGTGGATGTGTGGGTTTCCTCTGGGTGCTCCGGTTTCCTCCCACAGTCCAAAGATGTGTAAGTTAGTTGGATTGACCATGATAAATTGCCCTTAAGTGTCCAAAAAAGGTAAGTGGGGTTACGGGGATAGGTTGGAAGTGTGGGCTTAAAAGGGGTGCTCTTTCCAAGAGCGGGTGCAGACTCGATGGGCCGAATGGCCCCTTTCTGCACTGTAAATTCTATGAATCTACAAGAACACTCAGCCTCTCTGTAGAAAATAAGAATTACCACGTCTTGGACCTACACGAAGGTGACTTTAAATGAAATTAGAAAATGCTGGGTAGCGCAGCAGGTCATGCAGCATCGGCAGACAGAGAGAGAAACAGTTAACCGTTCAGATCGATGAAGTATCGGCAGAACTGGTCATTAACCTCACCGTGCTTCCTCCAGATTCTGCCTGAGGCACTCCGCTGAACGGTTCATTCGCTCACGAATTCCATTTTATTTCAGCCTTCCGGCATCCGCAAGAACTTACTTTAGTTTTGAAGATAATCTTAAAATTGCAGCTTTTAAATAGATAAATATGTTGACGCGTAACTACTCATCAAAGAGTTGAGTCCAATTATACAATGTAGGGAGCGGGTGGTGCGCAGTTACTGCTCATAGAAGGGGGCAATCAGTGTTTAAAAATATTGGAAAACAGGCAACTTCAGATTTTCCAGAGAGAACTCCGATCATTCAGATGAAGGCAGAAACATGGAATATATTCAGGCACAGCAGCTCCAGCGCTTTGACAGCTCAACTCCCAAGCAAGGTTACAAATTTAAGCCCGAGGTTCCTGATCAACGAAGCTTGCTTGCTGCAGTTGAGTGAGTTTTGTCAGTTCCCAGCAGGAGTGCAAGATAAAGTGGAGTTAGAGATGCAAGGCTTTACATGGCTGGGGGGGGGAGGGGGGGGGGGGGGGGGGGGGGAGGAGAGAGAGAGAGAGTAGGAGAGAGAGAGAGAGAGAGAGAGGAGGAGGAGGAGACAGAGAGAGAAGGGGGAATACACACAGGTTATAAATAAATCTGTCATTGACCTGCCCTGCTTGTGCTGTATCTCTCACTAGGTAAACTGGAAGATGCACTCTCAGCTTTACTGAAAGGTTTTGCAGTCCAGGTTCATTCCTCTCTCCATGCTGGATTACTCGAGGTTTATGAACATATCTCAGACCGGAAAAATAGGAAGGCCCTTCCCCTTAAAACTACCCACGTCCAATGCTTTAATAATGATCAAGGGTGGCATTTAATATTATCCAGAGCGAGAGGAGTGCGTGCCAGAGAGGGAAAAGGTAAAACTGAGCGAATCCAAAACGACTCTTTTTTAGTACATAAACATTCACAAATTAATTCACAATGGGAAATAGTTAACATAGAAAACATAGAACATAGAAACATACAGCACAGAACAGGCCCTTCAGCCCACGACGTTGTGCTGAACTTTTATATCATAGAATTTACAGTGCAGAAGGAGCTAGATGAATTTTGTCCTAGATGAAGAACAAATTAATCTACACCCCATCATTCTACCGTATTTCATGTACCTATCCAATAGCCGCTTGATGGTCCCTAATATTTCCGACTCAACTACTTCGACAGGCAGTGCATTCCATGCCCCCACTACTCTCTGGGTAAAGAACCTACCTCTGACATCCCCCCCTATATCTTCCACCATTCATCTTAAATTTATGTCCCCTTGTAATGGTTTGTTCCACCCAGGGAAAAAGTCTCTGACTGTCTACTCTATCTATTCCCCTGATCATCTTATAAACCTCTGTCAAGTCGCCCCTCATCCTTCTCCGTTCTAATGGGAAAAGGCCTAGCACCCTCAACCTTCCCTCGTAAGACCTACTCTCCATTCCAGGCAGCATCCTGGTAAATCTCCTTTGCACCTTTTCCAAATCTTCCACATCCTTCCTAAAATGAGGCGACCAGAACTGCACACAGCACTCCAAATGTGGCTTTACCAAGGTTTTGAACAGCTGCATCATCACCTCACGGCTCTTAAATTCAATCCCTCTGCTAATGAACGCTAGCACACCATAGGCCTTCTTCACAGCTCTATCCACTTGAGTGGCAACTTTCAAAGATCTATGAACATAGACCCCAATATCCCTCTGCTCTTCCACATTGCCAAGAACCCTACCGTTAACCCTGTATTCCGCATTCATATTTGTCCTTCCAAAATGGACAACCTCACACTTTTCAGGGTTAAACTCCATCTGCCACTTCTCAGCCCAGTTCGCATCCTATCTATGTCTCTTTGCAGCCGACAACAGCCCTCCTCACTATCCACAACTCCACCAATCTTCGTATCGTCTGCAAATACGACCATAGTGGGCCGGATCTCGAATAACGACGAGTCCGAATACAGGAGGGAGATAGAGAACCTAGTGGAGTGGTGTAACGACAACAATCTCTCCCTCAATGCCAGAAAACTAAAGAGCTGGTCATCGATTTCAGGAAGCAAAGTACTGTACACACCCGTCAGCATCAAACGGGGCCAGAGGTGGAGATGGTTAGCAGTTTCAAATTCCTAGGGGTGAACATCACCAAAAATCTGTCCTGGTCCACTCACATCGACGCTATCATCAAGATAGCACAACAGAGCCTATACTTCCTCAGGAAACTAAGGAAATTCGGCATGTTCACATTAACCCTTACCAACTTTTACAGATGCACTACAGAAAGCATCCTATCGGGCTGCATCACAGCCTGGGATGGCAACTGCTCGGCTCAGGGACCGCGAGGAACTTCAGAGAGTCGTGAATACCGCCCAGTCTATCACACAAACCTGCCTCCCATCCATGGACTATCTACACCTCCCGCTGCCGGGGGAAAGCGGGCAGCATAATCAAGGATCCCTCCCACCCGGCTTACTCACTTTTCCAACTTCTTCCATCGGGCAGGAGACACAGAAGTCTGAGAACACGCACCAACAGACTCAAAAACAGCTTTTTCCCCACTGTCACCACACTCCTAAATGACCCTCTTATTGACTGACCTCATTAACACTACACCCTGTATGCTTCAACCGATGCCAATGCTTATGTAGTTACATTGTATATCTTGTGTTGCCCTATTATGTATTCTCATGTATTTTCTTGAATTTTGTTTAATTCCCTTTTCTTCCATGTACTGAATGATCTGTTGAGCTGCTTGCAGAAAAATACTTTGCACTGTATCTCGGTACCCGTGACAATAAACAAATCCAACCCAATCCAAATTTACTGACCCACTCTTCAACTCCCTCATCCAAGTCATTAATGAAAATCACTAACAGCAGAGGACCCAGAACTGATCTGTGCGGTACGCCATTGGTAACTGGACTCCAGGCTGAATATTTGCCATCCACCACCATTCTGACTTCTATCGGTTAGCCAGTTCGTTATCCAACTGGCCAAATTTCCCACTATCCCATGCCTCCTTACTTTCTGCATAAGCCTACCATGGGGAACCTTATCAAATGTATTACTAAAATCCATGTACACCACATCCATTGCTTTACCTTCATCCACATGCTTGGTGACCGCCTCAAAGAATTCAATAAGACTTGTGAGGCAAGACCCTACCCCCACAAATCCGTGCTGACTATCCCTAATCAAGCAGTGTCTTTCCAGATGCTCAGAAATCCTATCCCTCAGTACCCCTTTCCATTACTTTTGCCTACCCCCGTATTTGCATTCCCGTACCAGCCTCCCCGGACAGGTGCCGGAATGTGGCGACTAGGGGCTTTTCACTGTAACTTCATTGAAGCCTACTCGTGACAATAAGCGATTTTCATTTCATACCACCAAAGAAAGACTAACTGGCCTGTAATTCCCAGGGTTATCCCTATTCCCTTTTTGAACAGGGGCACGACAGTGTTGTCACATTGTTACATACTTATTAATCTGAGCAAGGAACATCCCTTTCAGCGCGTAGAATTCAGCTGTCATCTCTTTTGTGAAGTTACTTCAGATTGTGGATTCATAACTTCCAAACCCTGCACGGAACAAAGTTGTAGATGAATATGTGACATACTGATCCATTACTAAAATTCTGGCAAAGTTGTCTTTAGAGAAAAGAGAAGTACAGGATCCCCAGAGAGCTAAATTAGTGACCTTTTGTTGATCAAGCTCAGAACCCGCAGGTGTACTTGACGGTTTTGTAGCTCACCAGACAATCAATTATTCTTAATAAGCTATTGATTTTGCTGTGCAGTGATTTAGAAGCAGCACAGGTGTTTATGAATGCTTCAGATTCCCTTGGGTTACATTCCTCCACACAATTGTAGATCATAACTATCAAATAATTTCTGTCAGAAACCACTGCTGTTCAATTCAAATCTACAATTTGTGGTTTTTTTGGCTTACTTTAGTCGCCGCAGATAAGACAGTGGCCTCCTCCCCATTCCCAAATCGCGCCACAGATAACAACTCATGCGCTCAATGTGGACTTGTGATCCTTCATGTTGCCTACCTGCATACACTCATTCTTGCCCATAACTCCAGCCTGCTGGAGGTAGCACTTGACCTGCTGTCGAATCTTCTGAAAGCAGTCCACGATGGGCACGGTGGGAATGGTATGGATACGACTCAGGATATCAAGGGCCACGTTCACCAGGCCCTGCTTACGGGCGATCTTCCCGTACTGGATGATAGCTGAGGCAGAGGCATGGACTCCCAGCATGGCGTTATTTGAGTTGGGGTCATGCTGAGAGCTGTTTTCATAGGCTGCCACACAATCGCCTTTGGAGAAAAGAGAATTAAAATAGTCTATTATTTTCAAATTTGAGAGGGGTGGGGCTGGGGGAGGGGGGGATGGGAAAGACCAAGATTGTTTTGAGGCCTCACGTAAAGGCATTTTTAGAAAAGGTGCTACATTAGGGCCCAGTGACAACCAATGTTCTTTTATAAGATGAAATCGCAATTTTGATCGAATTTTATTTCGCTGGATTTGGTGCAAGATCTATTTCCAGCCACTTGATACTGACTGAAAATGTTGGGCTGACATTATATGTGGGGACATTTTCAAAAGACGTGAATCTATCTAATGGTGGTAAATGGAGATGAGTAACATAGAACAGGACTAGGCCATTCAGCCCACTGAACCCATTCCTTCAATGACTAATAGAATTGAACGAAACTGACATTTTTATTTTTCAAGTGCTCAATTATGTTTGTAACCCATACTTTAGCAAAGGCCAACTGATGAGAAACATCGCGAATGGTTCAATCCATGAAAAACTGGATACAGTTTCACTCCACATCCGGCATGGGCATGATGAGCCGAATGGCCTCCTTCTGTGCTATAACTATTCTATGGTTCTATGATTTTGAAACTATGGAAAAAAGGGCAAAGAATCTGATCTTAGCAAGGAGTATATGGAGCACTCCTATATATATTTTTTTAAAAGTCAGAATTCTATTTTACAGATAGGCCGAAGCCACAGATTTACAAACTTAAAGGCTGGCCCCGGGTTAATCCAGTCACCCCAATTTACAAAGTAGACCACAATTCTTATAACATTACACAAAAGAGGAATAGTTAAGCACATGGAAATGCTTTTGAATTTTAGCAGGGTTTAGCCACGAGGAGAGGAGAGAGAGTGTGTAATTTCTGTGCAAGTCTTCACAAACATTAAAATGAGCTCAAACCCAGAGTCACTGTGATTTTACAAACTCATTTGTTCCCTACCTGCTTTCAGTTTCTGTAAAGATCAGCTGCAGTCCGTCCCACTGAACGAATGGAAATGCGGAAAAATAGCAAATTTCCTGAGTGTGCTACGGTTAAACTCTAATTAATCACAGCTTCAAATCTTACTGCAAACTTTTTACTATTTCATTTTCGCAAGAAGGGACATTTAACTAGTCTACAACATTATTTGCAGAGGGAAAAATAAGAACAGGAATCGGCTGTTCAACTCCTCGGGGCCGTTCTGCCATTCAGTGGGTTTGATATGCACCTTAACTCCATCTAACGCCACCCTGGCTCCTCGCCCTTTAATACGCTTTGCCTAACAGAAATCCATCAATCTCAGTTTTGAAATTTTCAGTTTCCCACCCATCCCCCCAGTTTCAATCGCTTTGTAGGAGTTCCAGATTTCTAGTGCCTTTGATATGAAGAAGAGGAAGTCTTAAAACTTATTCTGCAACTTTCCCCACCATTGACTCATCCCCACAACTCTTCCCGCTTCGTGCCTTAAAGCTGCCCTTTACCTAATAAAAGCAAAATACTGCGGATGCTGGAGATCGGAAATAGAAACAGAAAAGGCTGGATCAACCCAGCGGGTCAGGCCGCACCTGCGGAGAGAGAAACAGAGATAACGTTTCAAGTCCCCACCTTTCTTCTTCTGAAGACTTCAGAAGAGGAGTCATGCAGACTCGAAACGTTAACTCGGTTTCCCTCTCCGCATGTACGGCTGGGTTTATCCTGCATTTTCTGTTTTCATTTCTGCCCTGCTTCCAAACATTGCCTCCGCTCCGTTGCCTATAACAATAGGCTAACTCACCCGTGGCACTTTCAAACATCCTTACAGGAGGCAACGCATTTCCATTCAGTACCTGCCCAAACCGTTCCAGCTGAGAACCGGAGCTTAGCATGTTGAGCAGTACGGACATAGCACCACAAATCCTGCGTCAATAAGTCAAAACGCAAAAATGTGCTGTTCCACTGGTATAATTATATTTCCACCATATCAGAAATAAAGTAGCAGCATTTAGTTCTTGCATTCCCTATATCACAACAGTGACGACACTTCCAAAGTACTTCACTGTCGTAAAGCGCTTTGAGATGCCCTGAGGGTGTGAAAGGATCGATAGAAATGCAAATTTATCCTTTCCTTTCATTAAGTAATGCTTAACAGCTTAACATAAGTAGCACATGTTGCAAGTCAGTTTTTTTTAAGCTCAGTTACCATTTTCATTTGTGTATAATAATAATCTTTATTAGTGTCACAAGTCGGCTTACATTAACACTGCAATGACGCTACTGTGAAAATCCCCTAGGTCCTACACTCCAACGCCTGTTTGGGTACACAGAGGGAGAATTCAGAATGTCCAATTCACCTAACAGTATGTCTTTTGGGATTGAAGAGAGGAAACCGGAGCAACCGGAAGAAACCCACGCAGACATGGGGAGAATGTGCAGACTCTGCACAGACAGTGACCCAAGCGGTGTGAAGCATCAGTGTTAACCACCGTGCCACCCAAACACAATTCAACTTCCTTCCAAAAATGCTGAACAAAATTTGAAAGCTAAACTAACATTGTACAGAGAACACACATGATGTGTTGTACATGCTGAGTGGACTACAGGCACAGCATATTTTGTTCAAAACAGGATTAAAATGTTGAAAACTTCTGATAGCAATTTATCACAATTAGTTTTGCGACCTGATTATTAATTTAACTTTATATCCAAATTAATTTTAAACTTCCCCAATCTTTATCCTTAAATTAGCAGAACAGATTTACTCAAACACATACCACATTTGATAATTCAGCTATTTTAGTCCTAAAAATAATTCAAGAAAGCTCACCACAACTTCTAGTTCATGCAAGACTCTGAAAAGTTGCCAAGCCTTTTAACAGTGCTACAGCAGTGAAGGGTGGTCATAGCTTCACCATCATTACTACAGAATAAGGTGGGCTAATGTTTCAGATCAGTGAAGAGACGGAAGGGTTTCGGGAAGGAATTCCACAGCTCCAATACATAGATACATAGAAGATAGGAGCAGGAGGAGGCCTTTTGGCCCTTCGAGCCTGCTCCGCCATTCATCACGATCATGGCTGATCATCCAACTCAATAGCCTAATCCTGCTTTCTCCCCATAGCCTTTGATCCCATTCTCCCCAAGTGCTATATCCAGCCGCCACTTGAATATATTCAAAGTTTTAGCATCAACTACTTCCTGTGGTAATGAATACGTAATTAAAATTCATAGCACTACATATTTATTATAATCTCACCCTAATAGGGTACTCCATTTTTTATTTATAAAACACAGTTGACTTCTAGATGTGTTTGAAACATGATGCATACAATCATGTTCAGGATGATAGACCTGTTGGGCCAAATAACCTGTATCTGGGCTGGAAATACTATGTCCTCCCACAAGTCCTGAAAGATGTGCTGTTAGGTAATTTGGACATTCTGAATCCTCCCGAAGTGCACCCGAACAGGTGCCAGAATGTGGTGACTAGGGACTTTTCACGGCAACTTCATTGCAGTGTTAATGTAAGCCCGCTTGTGGCAATAAAAGATTATTAAATTAATATTACGTATGAGTGGGCCTATCAACCTTACATTGCCAGAATATAGGAACTGGAGGATGTTATTGTGTCCCCTGAGCCTATTCCACCATTCAATTAGATCATGGTCGATCTGTATCTCAACTCCATTTACTCACCTGGGTTCCATGTACTTTGATATTCTGGACTCTAAAAACCCTATCTGTCTCAGTTTTGAAATTCTCAATTGACATCTGGGCAAAACAGCTTTTTTTTTTGTGGGGACAGGTGGTGGTGGCGGCAGGAAGGGTGGGTGGGTAGAATTCAATCCTAAATTTACGCAAAGTTTTCGATCAACAAATGCTTCCTGACGTTGTCACTGAATGGTTTGTTCTGGAATCCCAGCACCGCTTCACTCTATTTACCCTATCAACACCATTAATCATCTTGAACACAAATGATCTGACTGACATAAATTCTTACATTGCACCAAAATCAAAGTGCACCCACTAAATTCATTGCAAATTGTTGATACATCAACGTTCAGTAACCAGGAGATTAAACCAGATCCCGTCACAATGCAGTGTTAACATTGTACATCAGTAACATGCTCACAAGTAAAATACATGTTGGCAGGTGCATCAGGTCATACCTTGATAATGATGCTGCCTCCACATGAAGATGCTGCTCCAGTGAGAAAGGTCGTCAGACACTATGGGCAGACGGTTCCGCCAAGTCTTCACCACAGTCTTCATGTCATGTAAGCTTGTATTTCTTCCCAAATTGGCAGGCTGCAAACCAGCATTTATTTGAGCAGCTTCCTGCAGTTCAATAATTTGCTGCGCCGCCTATAATTTGAACAAAGATTTCATCAACATTAAATTGTAATGAACAGATGCACCAGTCCTGTCCGAATGGCAACTGTAAGCAGAAGTGGACCAGGTAGTGGTGTGTGTGACAGCGTTCATCACACCCAACCCAACACGTGAGAGCCACATACAACAAATGGTAACAGCAGACCTCATCAATAAACATGCTTATGTGTTAACAGCATACAAAACAGAAGGTGATGGCATTTGGCGCCCACAAATGTTCCACTTAATTAAACCTGTGAAATATGCAACATGGTGGAGCTCCTGGAGACTTCTGATTTGGTCCTTTTTAAACTAGCAAGATTGCATTCTTGCAACCTCCTGAGGAGTCCTTGATATACAAAATTTGATGCCTATATCTACTTTATAATGTACATAAGGGGTTGAATCAGCTCAACAAGATAATAAGAGTATTAGACACACATTTTCAGCATTTCTTATTGCTTACAGTCAATGTAAAGGATATATGACAATATACAGTGCAAACCCACAACTTTACAATCTGTCTTTAATTAGGGCAATTGTGGAATGCAATGCCTTACCAACCCCAGCCCAGACCAAATAAAGCTGCTTGAGTATCAAGAGATGCTAAAAGAGATGGCTAGGGAAATTGCAGATGCACTAGTGATAATTTACCGAAATTCACTAGACTCTGGGGTGGTCCAGGTGGATTGGAAATTAGCAAACGTGACACCACTGTTTAAAAAAGGAGGTAGGCAGAAAGCAGGAAATTATAGGCCAGTGAGCTTAACTTCGGTAGTAGGGAAGATGCTGGAATCTATCATCAAGGAAGAAATAGCGAGGCATCTGGATAGAAATTGTCCCATTGGGCAGACGCAGCATGGGTTCATAAAGGGCAGGTCGTGCCTAACTAATTTAGTGGAATTTTTTGAGGACATTACCAGTGCAGTAGATAACGGGGAGCCGATGGATGTGGTATATCTGGATTTCCAGAAAGCCTTTGACAAGGTGCCACACAAAAGGTTGCTGCATAAGATAAAGATGCATGGCATTAAGGGTAAAGTAGTAGCATGGATAGAGGATTGGTTAATTAATAGAAAGCAAAGAGTGGGGAT
This sequence comes from Scyliorhinus canicula, assembly GCF_902713615.1. Lineage (NCBI taxonomy): Eukaryota > Metazoa > Chordata > Chondrichthyes > Carcharhiniformes > Scyliorhinidae > Scyliorhinus > Scyliorhinus canicula. The sequence goes on from NC_052160.1 coordinate 23,227,252, forward strand.
TAATGGGTGTTTCTCTGGTTGGCAATCAGTAGCTAGTGATGTCCCTCAGGGATCCGTGTTGGGCCCACAATTGTTCACAATTTACATAGATGATTTGGAGTTGGGGACCAAGGGCAATGTGTCCAAGTTTGCAGATGACACTAAGATGAGTGGTAAAGCGAAAAGTGCAGAGGATACTGGAAGTCTGCAGAGGGATTTGGATAGGTTAAGTGAATGGGCTAGGGTCTGGCAGACGGAATACAATGTTGACAAATGTGAGGTTATCCATTTTGGTAGGAACAACAGCAAACGGGATTATTATTTAAACGATAAAATATTAAAGCATGCCGCTGTGCAGAGAGACTTGGGTGTGCTAGTGCATGAGTCACAGAAGGTTGGTTTACAGGTGCAACAGGTGATTAAGAAGGCAAATGGAATTTTGTCCTTCATTGCTAGAGGGATGGAGTTTAAGACTAGGGAGGTTATGTTGCAATTGTATACGGTGTTAGTGAGGCCACACCTGGAGTATTGTGTTCAGTTTTGGTCTCCTTACTTGAGAAAGGACGTACTGGCACTGGAGGGTGTGCAGAGGAGATTCACTAGGTTAATCCCAGAGCTGAAGGGGTTACATTATGAGGAGAGGTTGAGTAGACTGGGACTGTACTCGTTGGAATTTAGAAGGATGAGGGGGGATCTTATAGAAACATTTAAAATTATGAAGGGAATAGATAGGATAGATGCGGGCAGGTTGTTTCCACTGGCGGGTGAAAGCAGAACTAGGGGACATAGCCTCAAAATAAGGGGAAGTAGATTTAGGATTGAGTTTAGGAGGAACTTCTTCACCCAAAGGGTTGTGAATCTATGGAATTCCTTGCCCAGTGAAGCAGTTGAGGCTCCTTCATTACATGTTTTTAAGGTAAAGATAGATAGTTTTTTGAAGAATAAAGGGATTAAGGGTTATGGTGTTCGGGCCGGAAAGTGGAGCTGAGTCCACAAATGATCAGCCATGATCTCATTGAATGGCAGAGCAGGCTCAAGGGGCCAGATGGCCTACTCCTGCTCCTAGTTCTTATGTTATGTCCCTGCTATTCCACATCAATACAAGAATCACCATGCCATAAAAAGAAAGCTTACTTTTATGTGCCTGATATGAGCATTTGCAATACAGTCGTAGGAAGGCAAGTAAATAACAGCAAGTGATAAATCTGTCAAGTTAATGATGAGGTAGATTATGTTGCTGTTCTATCTTTCTTTAGATAATCATATCTATCCTCTAATCTGTTAGACTAGTTGCTGCTTTCTAATTTTAAGATACTACTCCTAAACAAGGCATGTGAACATGCTTTTAATTCCTGGTTCATCTGGAAAAATTAAGCCCAATTTCCAATAGGAACAAAAGTTTTCAGACACATTCAAGGACTAACAAGTCGGACACATTGCTGTAAACTCCCAGAGGTATGTGTTGCTGATGTGGCATTCTCACCTGAAGCAATGGCGTATGGACATGCGACACAATGTGTGGGAGTCTCCGCCATTCCCGGATTGCGAGACTGCTGGCCATCTCCACCAGACGCTCAATGAAGTTCAGCTGCTGTTCCTCCGGGTGGCAAATTGCCAAGTAACCTCGGTACATGTTAACCTTCCAAGCCATCTCCTTTGGGCAACTCAGCTCCACCTAAATAGCATTTAAACAAATTGATCAGAGTTCGGCACAACATTTGCTTCTCTTGGTTGATCTGAAAGAGCATGGGGCACGATTCAGGACCACAGGCCCTGATGTAAACTGAAATCTTGACTGAAAGGAGACAGCTTTGTTATATGTCATCGTAGCCTCATGTTGTCAAAGAAAGTCACAGCCCTTTAAGTTGCTCGTATGTTATTACACAAGCCCCCCAGACCTCAAGAGCACAGCTCACTTATCTATTTGTGGTAACCACTAAGTGCACTGTATACTGTGCTCTCTCAAGACCCATCAAAATTAGGAAGAAACTTGGTAGGCGGGAAAGGTCAATAAACATGGGGCACAGATTTAAGATAATTGCCAAAAGGGTATGAGAATTTTTTTTAATGGTGAGCTTTAATGCACTATCTGAAAGGATGGTGGAAGCAGATTTAATAGCAACTTTCAACACAGAACTGGAAATATACTTCAAAGAAGAAAAAATTGATGGCCACGGGGAAGGAGGGACTAACTGAACAATTATTTCTAGAGTTGACACTGATACAGTGGGCTGAAGGGCCTCCTTCTGTGCTGACAACAGATAACAATAATTAACTGAACAAAGCAAAAAGATCGAAAGGAATGTACATGCAAATAGTTAATATGGAGCGGTCAGTCCTGCAAGACAATTCTTCAAATGCTCCTTCTTCACCAAGCGTACTGAAATATAACAGATTAAAATCAGATACCGTGGGGGGTTAAGGCCTTTTTATGCATGAGAAATGTTTAAATTACATAACTGGAGAGGTTGAAATGAATGGGAGCAGGAGCAGAGATTCGCAAAGGGCTAAATTTAGAACCCAAAGGAGGAAGCTACAGCATTCTCAGGAGCATTAGACTTCCAGGCTCCAGGCACACAATACATAATGTAAGCAATGACAAATGGGCAGATGTGTATGCACAGATGTAATACCTCGAAAGTAAAATTATTCTACGGAAATATTTTAGTGTTGCAGTTTTTGCAAATGGTCCCATTACTCCCTAGATTGACATTTACTATAGTTCGTAACGTGCTCAGCTGCCTCAATACAACAGGATACAAAAGGGGTGGGAAGTTACACTCCAGTCATAAAAAGCACTGGTGAGATTGCCTCGAGTGCTATGTTCACTTCTGGGCACTGCACCCGAGGAAGGATATGACCTTGGAGAGAGGGTGCAGTGAAGATTAACGGGAATGACACGGGAAGTGAAAAGGTTAAATTATGCGGACAAGTTGCATTTACTAGTTTTGTATTCCATTGAGTATAGAAGATTATGGGGTAATTTAATTGCAGCATTTAAGATGATTAAAGGATTTGATACGGAGGATAGAAATGATTTCCTCTGGTGAGAGTCCATAACAAGGGGGCATAACCTTAAGATTAGAGCCAGGTTGTTCACCGGTGATGTCAGAAACTAATTCTTCACAAGAGGGTAGTGGAAAATTGGTTGCAGTCAAAGGAGAATAATACATGCAGGATATAAAACCAGAATTGCACCCAATCCCATGGGATTTCCGCAAGGAGTAAACAGTTAAAATTACCCCCAATATATTTCAAAAGGCAGAGAGGAAATCCACAGCAACATGGTACTGAATCAGAGCTCGAAGGAACAGACTTTAGTCTTCCGATTGAGCTGAGTTATTCACAGAACAAAGAGGTTTTGGGACACAAATAGTCCGCAGATACGTAAAAAAGCTTTTTATCATGGTTTGGGAAAAAACAAATAATGGAAACTTTCATGCAGCAGTACAAGCTCTCCTTAAAACAAAATACCACAGCTCCAAAACGTGACTTTGTGCATAGCATGCTGCTGCGGACAAGTCAGAAGCCCTGAACATTTTGGGAATGGGAAAGAACAGCTTTAAAGAAGGACCATGTTCAGGATGATTTTAGCAACACACCGAGTTAACACTCGTCAGTTCTGACCAATTATAATAAAACAAGCCAGCTGTCATGGGCAAGGACTAAAAACGTAAGCCCCTGAGAACTAGTGGTGCGATGCCGAAGAGGATGAACAAACAGCAGCCGTTGAAGGTTTTTGTGGGGGGAAAAAAATTCTTACTTTTGCTCTGAACTTTTTAAGTCATTAAAAATAACTAAATAAAATACATATTTGCAGAAGCCTGTGACCGCTGTTAATAATATTGTGGACTTTTGCTGTTTACTATCCCATTAACAATAGCAGTACGCTCTGTGCCACATGCTCTTTGTTAAACATCATTGATGCACAATGCAAAGGCTGTGGGGAAACAGCAATAAAACTGGCCTCATCAGCAGTGTCTACATCCCATGAATAATAATTGAAAAAGAATTGATCAGGCGCTGCCCCACTTCTTAAAAAAAATGCTTTAAAAATGTTTCCTTCCAGGGACTGCGCTATTTTCTCAGATGCTGGCATCTTGTCACAAGCGACAATTAGTAACAAGCAGATGCTCATGCAATTTATTCAGCAGCTGATCCTTAAACACAACAAAGCAAAACTAAACGTAATCAATTGTCGGATGAGAAACAGGGCGTCTGGGAACAGAATTCTCCTTCAGGACTGTACATTTCCACGTTTGAGGGGAGAAAAACAACCTGACAGCGTAACATTTGACTATTCAGCAGTTCAGAGAGATTGGCGAATATAGAATATCTGCGTTCACTGCTAATGGAGGAAAATAGGCCCAACGCTGCGGTTGCTATCTTGGCCAGTTTTTCGATCCGAACCAAACTGATCACCAGGATGCAGTCGGCCTGGAGTCAGAGTCTTTCTTCACATGGTTCAAACATTTGACCAGTCGCCGTACAAGCACCCCTCTGTCAGACAATTTTATTATTTTAAAACTCAGCTTAGTTCCCACAACATGCAAAATCGCACTGCCACATACGAGAATCATAACATAAGAAACGTTTAGATGAACATATGAAACGGCATAACATACAAGACCAAGTGTTGGAAAATGGGATTAGAATAGATAGGTGCTTGATGGACGGTGCAGGCAAGACGGGCCGAAGGGCCCCTTTCTGTGCTGTAAAACGCTATGATATGGAAGAAAGTAGGAAAAGTAGGAGGGGCAGCAGGGTAGCATGGTGGTTAGCATAAATGCTTCACAGCTCCAGGGTCCCAGGTTCGATTCCCGGCTGGGTCACTGTCTGTGTGGAGTCTGCACGTCCTCCCCCTGTGTGCGTGGGTTTCCTCCGGGTGCTCCGGTTTCCTCCCACAGTCCAAAGATGTGCGGGTTAGGTGGATTGGCCATGCTAAATTGCCCGTAGTGTCCTAATAAAAAGTAAGGTTAAGGGGGGGGGTTGTGGGGTTACGGGTACAGGGTGGATACGTGGGTTTGAGTAGGGTGATCATGGCTCGGCACAACATTGAGGGCCGAAGGGCCTGTTCTGTGCTGTACTGTTCTATGTTCTATGTTAATTTCACACCCATACTGTGCCTCTGTTAGCCCGACCTAAAGCATGCACTCTGTAGGAACGCACAGCTTTTAAGTCCTGAAAATCTAAATGCAGGTTGACAGAAACAATCGGCCTCTTAAAAAGACAGGCCGAGGTCAGGGAGCAGAGACATCTTTTCAGGTGGAGAGGGTTCACAATAGTTACAAATGGAAAATGTAGAATATTGAGAAACAATACAAAAAGGACTCACACGCGGAGTCAGTGCCAATAATCGGATACGGAATTCAAAATTTCACGGGTTATATAATTCCCACCAAAACACCCACATGTTATTCAATACAAAAATAAAATGGTGTCTAATCCCAAAATGCAATCCATGATTACATAAAGCACATGATCTATCCGGTGTGCAACTCACTATCTGCTACTGAAGTACCGTCGCTGACGGCAAAGCGGGGGCATAATTAACCTAGATATTCTAATGAGTAAGCTATAGTAATGGAGGGTAAAATGGAAAGAATGTGAAACACAAATGATTTTTAGAATATAATCCAGTGCATTTACCTCCAGAATTGCTCACCTGCACCAGTGCTTCTTTCATTGCAGCCCAGTTAGACACTCTCCAAGCACATTCTAAAACTAGGTAGGGATTAACATGGCCCTTGGACTGGCCGTACTCAGTCAGTGCCTCCCACTGGTTCAGTTCTTTCGAGCAGCTGTTGATTATGAAACAGAATAAAATTTATAAGCAGTTTTATCATCATTGATATGGCTTCATTAATGTGCACCCATTGAACATCTTTTCCATCATATCTTGCTGTAATTTCTGAACTATGAATGGAAATATTTGGTGCACATTGTTGAAATGTTTGTGCCATTCCACATAAAACGTGTAGATTTATTACTTTCCCCTTTCAAAGAGGAATTGCTGGTGCAGCAGATCCCACTTCTTGGAAGAAAGTAATTCTCCATTTAGGAGCTGTCCAGTGACTTAGGAGCATAGTGCAAAGTGCGGGTAGTGCATGGAACTCATCTCCTACCATAGAGTGACCCTCCCTGCACCAGATTCTACATCAGCTCTTCTAAAGCTCTGATCCAGACTATACATTTAGAGGATGTACAGAACGTCACAGCACAATCCCCAAAACACTAGTAAGCATCAGCAGCCCTGGCTGCCAATTTGCTGAGGTCCCATCCCACTCCTGACAGTGATAACTGTGGGCAGCACGGTGGCACGTTGGTTAGCACTGCTGCCTCACAGCGGCAGGTATCTGGGTTCAATTCCGGTCTTGGGTGACTGTGTAGGGTTTGCACGTTCTCCCCGTTTCTGCGAAGGTTCCTCCGGTTACTCCAGTTTCCTCCCACACTCCGAAGATGTGCAGGTTAAGTGGATTGGCCATGATACATTGTTCCTTAGTGTCCCCGAAAAAAAAACAAATTAGGTGGGGTTACGGGGATAGGGTGGAGCATGGGCCATGGTGGGGCACTCCTTTGGAGGGCCAGTGCAGACTCGATGGGCCGAATGGCCTCTTTCTGCATTGTAAGGATTTTATGATTTATGAATTCTGATGACCTGCTGCTGAGAACTACCACGGAAAGGGGAAAGTGTGCGAATTACTTTGTGTGCGTGATTGGATTCACTTTGGCGTAGCGTTTTTCCTTGAAGCGTTCGCCCAATTGAAAACAAGACAAAAAATGCAATGACGACTGCGAATCCCAATCTGTCGGTTGACAGCTTAAGGTACAGGTCAGTTACTGGTGTCAACTGTAGGCTGCAACACAAGGGTCTAGATTCTTGCTTAAAACCCCAGCAACCATCACACACGAACCAGCCTTGCTAACAACCTTCACTTCACTGTTTTCGATAGAGTAGATTTTATTAACAGAACTTCAGCAAATCAAAAAAACGTACACGAGAAACTGAGAATTCAGAATGCCTGTGCTGCTACTTATGTTAGTGTAACAACTTGCATTTAAACGGTGCCTTTAGCAAAGTAAAAAGACCCTAATTTGCTGTACCTACACCGTTTCACTGGATGCTAAAGCTGCACCATGCATCACCTACTGTTTAGGCACCTCACACAATGGGACCCACTAGCTCCAATAATGGCAGCAAGGAATTATCCTCAAGCCTTGGGAGAACCTCACAGTCAAAGAATCTTGCAGCACATGAGGAGGCGTTTTGGTCCCTCATTCATGCTGCGATGAGCTGCCCAAATTAGTCCCTCATCCCAGCATTTTCCCCGTAACCTTGCAAATTGCAATCTCCAACCTCTCTGCAGAACTGAAGCGAGGCTGTATCTCTGGTATTATCCTGGTCAACCCACACTGTACCCTTGCCAAGAATAAGACAGAATACTCCAGCTGAGGTCCAAGTAGGGATTTGTAACGGTTCAGCATGACATCAAAGCTGCATGGTGAAAAGACATCACTGTAACTAACACATGTCCGGAGAGAGCATCCTTGAGCCAAGGGGCAAGCGGAGCATATGTTTCAGGGCATGTGAAGCAATTTGAATTAGCTACTGCCGCTGTTTAAAAACTTCAAGCCAGCTTGGGAATTGCTGAAGTACCTACCAATTCCAGTGGTCCTCCCACAGCTGATACTCTGGAAATATGGCAGGCGATGCATTATTTCTTTCATTCTCTTTTCTGGCTTTATCCATGGCTTTCTCATAGGTTTCTTGCGCCTTCACAGAAACACATACTTGGTTACAAGGACCATGGTCGCAAACAACATTAAAATTGCAGCAAAACAATTGGCATGGCATTGCTTAATTTGATTTGCAAGTTGTTCTTCTCCACTGTCGGTATTACCCAGAATTTTACAGACCAGAAACCAGCCATTCAGCCCAACTAGTCAATGCTGATGTTTATGCTCCATGTGAGTTTCGTCCCACCCAGACCACCTCACTGTCAACGCATCTTTCTGTTTCTTTCTTCCCCACCGACATACCTAGCTCCTACCCCATTTCTGCTAAAACATATAGAGCATCAAATGTGATGGGCTATTGGCCACAATCAGTTCAGCTCATGCTTATACAGTTTTAAAAATGGGGCTGAATGGCTGCTCCAAAGGTGTGCAGGTGAGGCGGATTGGCCGTGATCAACGTGCGCGGTTACGGGGTAGGGCGGGGGAGTGGGCCGAGGTAAAGTGCTCTTTTGGAGGGGCGGTGCAGACTCGATGGGCCAAATGGCCTTCTCCTGCACTATAGTGATTCTAATTACCTACAAAGTTCAGCTTAAAAATTGCAAATTCCCCTCCGATCAAGGGAATTTCCTCTTGCACTCTGCTGCTGCTGCTGGACTGAACCCCCAGTATCCACGTTCTGATACTTATTTTTTAAAGTAATCTCTCTCTCACATGTCCCATAGATATCACACTCACCATTTTCTTGCATGGCCAGATGTGACCACCGAGCCGAGAGGTGTGAAATTTAAAAAACTACATTTAAAATCACCTGCCAGTGTACGGTGAACCCAGCACAGGCCAGCGTGATGAAGCTACTGCCTTGCAGGCCAGCTTCTACACAATATACATGAAAATCACTTATGTCCAAGCCTGGCTTATGGAAATACAGGTTAAAGGTTCCCAATGGTGACTCTTGGCGAACACAAGGCAATCCCGAAGGGCCTGTTCTGTGCTGTACTGTTCTATGTTCTATACCACAGACGGTCATATTTCCACGATTGTTTTTCCTTACGAATAATCCCCCAAACCAAGATTGCAATCCAAATCAGAATATCTGAACAAAGTAATTAACATGCACTGAGGCAGAGTTTAGGAAGCATTCACTGTGAAGTAAAATCAGACATCTAAACTGAAGCATTTGGGGTGGCAGGGTGGTGCAGTGGTTAGCAGTGCTGCCTCACGGCGCCGAGGACCCGCAGGGTCACTGTCCTTGTGTAGTTTGCACATTCTCCCCATGTCTGCGTGGGTCTCATCCCCACAACACAAAGACGTGCAGGGTAGGTAGATTGGCCACGCTAAATTGCTCCTTAACTGGAAAAAAAAAAGAACTGGATACTCCCTAAATTTAAGAAAGTTTGATGCAGAATGAACTCCAAGACTCTTGAGAGTGTACAACAGACGTACCTGCTCAAAGAAACCATGTTGCTCGTAGGCTATTGCTGTTGCAGTCTCAGGAAACTTGCATCGTTTTTGCCAAAGGCCAGCCCACATATCCTCCTCTTGCAGTAGTGAGTACAATTCAGCCAGTGAATCCAAAATTTCCTACAAAAGGTGATTAAAGCAGTTTTGTGGAATAAGTTCATATGTATTTTCATACATCCACACACACAAATTGAGTTGGTCAAGTGTAAAATGCTAACACTGACACAATACATTTTTAGAACCCCTGAATAATGCAGCAGGAGGCCATTCAGCACATTGCACCTGTGCCGGTTCTTTGAAAGAACTGTCCAATTCACCTCACTCTCTTGCTCTTTTCCCTGCACGTGTTTCCTTTTCAAGTAATTATCCATCCCCCTTTTTGGAAGTTGCTACCGGGCCCATTTACACCACTCTTTCGGACAGTGCGCTACAGGTCACAATAACTTGCTGTGTTAAAACCCGCTCATCTGATTTGTCAATTATTTGAATTCTCTGTCCTCTGGTTACTGCACCACCGACCAGTGGCAACAGTTTCTCCTTATTTACTCCATCAAAATGCCTCACGGTTTGGAACATCTCGTTCAAATCTCCCCTTAAACTGCTCTGCGCTAAGGAAAACAATCCCAGTTTCTCTGATCTCTCCTGCCTGCTACTATTCTGGTAATTTTTGTATTTGACTAATGACCTGGCAGAAGCAAAGTGCTGTGACACAGAACATTTGCAATTACCAGAACTGGCAGATGAATTTGAAACCATGTCATTTTACCCTTGGGAAATTTAATCACTACGCGTTGCCCACAATTCCATCTCTTTGTCACCTGATCGGGTATCTTTCAACATGCTGACCATATTTAATAGGCGGCGGCTTAAGAAGCAGCACTTGGTGCACGAAGTTCCTCAATGTTGGAATCACGTTTTTCTTATCAGCTGCTATCCACTTCCCCCACAGCTGTTCAATGTCATATACTGGAGACCAGGGCAAAAAAACAAACAGCAACTGAACAGAAAGAGAACTTCGGAAAGATGACAATGAGATCAGGAGATAAAGAAGTTCAGAATTAAACCAGGCAACAGACGTGAATGGCAAAAAGTGGGGGATGGGGGACCTTTTGGTCACTACTGTTGAGTCAGTAATGAAGACAACAGGATTGGCACAGAGGAAATGACTGGGCATAATGGAGTTAAATGTACCAGGACACAGAATTCGCACCCCCTCCCCCTCCGCCCCCCTGTTCCAGATCACCATAAAAGTTCCGTAATACTGTGTATGCTTTACCAAATAAAACACAACTTCGTCCAAGCATCAAATAAAGTGCACTTGAGACATGCAACAAACAGGAGGTGGGAACATGGAACAAGAGATCGCCCTGCGTTTAGCCAAAAATATTCCTGGAAGAGGTACAGGGAACCCTTCCATTTCCATAGCTGCAATTAATTTCACTTACATTTTCTTTAAAACAAAAAATCGTTAATTTCTGCTCCAGTAAGTGAGGAGCAAATAGAACAAATATCAGTTCTTGGGACTCAATTACAGTCCAGATACAGCACTAATTAAATGCATGAGGATTTCATCCCACCAGTCTGCGTTAGTTTGGTGCCAAAGGGTCAGGAGGTCATTCATACACAGCAATCCACCAAACCGGGTGCAGCTCTTGACGTGTGGCCTAGCTGACAGGGCTGAAGCCAATCTGCAGATTGAATTCTTAATAAAGCATATTGCTCGTTCACCCATCACCCCTGTATTCAACCTCCTGTGCCCCCTTGCTGCCACCCACATTCACTTCAAAAATCCCATTTTAGGCCAGCACAGTCATGATGGGCCAAAGGGCCCCTGTGCACCAAGGTTCTATCCTCAAGTCTGCTCTTTACATAGTAGCACTGTACACATAGTAGTACAGCACATGTAGTAGTAGCATAGTACGCACTGCTCTTTACATAGAAGCTCAGTTGCAAGGAAGTCAAACAGGAGAGAGAGAGACTGCTAATGTTATAACCCTACAGGGATCTGCACCTCAGAGTCCCTGTGGCCTCACCCGAGCACAATTTACCCAGATTGGGGGGGGGGGGGCTACACTGCCTTTTCCTAGGATTGCTGGGGACATAATTACCCCAGCCCGTGGGTGACCCTTCGGGGAGTAGGTAGTGACAATAGTAAGGAGAATAAATCTAAACCTTTCTACAGTCATCGCTACAGAGTGGTCGCTTGCCTGTGACCTTTGCAGGTAGTTTCACCTTTCAGCCTTAATCCTGCGACCTTTGCATACATCTCAGAATGTCTGACTCTGCTGTATTTTGCGTCCTTCTTCTCATGACAGGTAAACTTCAGATCTCAAACCCATTCAGCCAGAATCTGACAAATCCTTCACCATCAGACTTTCTCGCTCTGCATTAGCAAGCCAAGAGAAAGATAAATATCCCCCCCCTTCTCATCCCTATTTTGAAAGCACAGACGTTACCCCGGCTGAAAGGCTGACCCGAACAGGAAACACGTCTCTGCACCTGTAACACATATTTAGGACTGCATACATCCATCCAACTCTGGCCTCTGGCACATGCCCAGTTGTATTCACTCCACCAGTGGCGGCTGTACCATTTCCCAGGCCACCAGCAGCAATCAAACTCCTCGTTGCAACAAAAGGAATCACTTACTTGGGGAGGTGGGGTGATGCTTTCCTGCTCGTAGAACTCGGATGTCTGACGCGGTTTAATCTGAAGGCTCAGGCCCTTTTCAAAGGCCTGGTGCTCCAGCATCAATGTGGACCGAAACCAGAGGTTGTGCGTCTTGCCCAGATACTTCAGAACACAAGGTCTGATGGAAATATGAGGGACACACTGGGACATGGCCTCGACGAAACAGTTCAGAGCACTTGGCTGGCAGTCACGCTGCACCTGATGGCTTCCACTGCAGAGGAAAGGACTTATCTCTCCTGCCAGAGCCTGTGAACCAAGAACAGAACAGCGGCTAGGAAGAAAGGATCTCTGACATGTTCACATCTCAAAAACAAAAAGGTTAGAAATAAAATATCATATGGCATTCTAGCAAGTGCTAACCCAGTAGTTAAGAGCTTGGATTAAAAACAATGCTTAAGTTTTACATTATTCGCTGTGATAGATGCAGTCAAATTTCAGTTGAAACATAGTATTTCCCTGGTACGGCATTGATAGCGAGGGGCCTTCAGCTTGGTTTGCTCAGGGGCCAGGAGTCAACCATGTTAATGAATGAAGGTAAGCGGAGAGATGGGAGGAGGTTTGTGTGGAACAGGAGACGCTGGCAGAGACCAGATGGGCTGAACGGCCTGTCTCTCAAATTCTATGTAACTTGGGGCTGGAATCACATGTTGGCCAAACCAGGAGTGGGTGGCGGCTCATCTTCCCCAAAGGGCATCAGCAAACCTGTCAGTGCTTTCGAACATTGCTCGTGACCATTTTTCTCTAATTTTTTGAACTGAGGTTCACAACAGATCATGGTGGAGTTTGAACATCTCGGCCTCCGGTTTGCCCGTCCAGTACTACAATCGTGATACTATCACACCCAGCCAGGCCGTGGGATGACCCCTCTATATGTCAATATCAGGCATTTCTCCATTGCTTGCCACACACGGTGAGAGAACGGTGACAACACTTTGCCTGTTTCCGCACCTCCAAGGCTCAGCAATGTAGTGTTGAGAATGACTTTCCTGCATGTGTCCCTCCAACAAACTCCCTCAGTCTGTAAACACAGCGGTAGGCACGGCTTCAAATACAGCACTGAACCACACTTCTAAAAGGTTTCACAGCCGGCATTCTATATAAACCCCTTTTCAAATCCCAACATCAGAGAGAGGACGAGGAAGTGAAGCTTCAGTTCCGGAGAAATTACCCTCAGAATCGATAATGTGTGAATATGCAAGTGCTGCCAGCACTTCACTGACTGCTTTGGGGAATGGTGATAAAACACCTTCCAGGCAACAGCTTTGTTTGCAACAATTCTTTGGAATATCGTTTTCACTTATTTGAAGTGCCATTATGCATCACAGCCGGTTTAAAATAAGGTTTGTGTCGGCTCCTATGGAAAAATAACTTGTATTTCAAACTGGATACAGGTCGCATCTTCAGTTAATAGACACTGCCAGATAGTACAAAGAAATTACAATGGAGAGGGACTGCTCAACCCAACCAGTCCACATTTTATCTCCACAGGACGGTAGTCCTAATCACATGTGCCTGTCCTGATCCAAATTTCCTTTATTCCCCCCTTTCTGTCTAATCCTCTACCCAACGTGGTGTTGAATGCCAATACGGTCCCTGCATCAACCACTAATTCCATTGACGTATTCCACAGCCGTACAACTATATGTAAAGAAAAACATTCTTGGTCTCCAAAGAAATGTTTTTAAATTTCTTAAGCTTAAGTCTATATTCCCTTGTTCTAGACCCCTCAAATGACTGGAAAGAGTTGAATTTGGAAAGAGCTGAATTTGGGAAGAGCTGAATTTGATTTGGTCTACATCAGCCATGGCTCAGCGGGTACTGCTCGCATCCCCAGGTTCGTCAGCACACGACTCAGGTTGTCACTCCAGTACAATCCTAAGGGAGTGCTGCAGTCTTTAAGATATTGTCTTTCAGATGAGGCATAACAGAGGCCTTGTCTGGCCTCTCAGGTAGACGCAAATGATCCTATTGCGCTACTTGGACAAACAGGGGAGGTTAGGTGGGGTTATGGGGATTGGGCCTAGGTAGGCTGCACCTTCGGCGTGTCAGTGCAGACTCAATGGGCCAAATGGCCTCCTTCTGCACTGTAGAGATTCTATGATTCTTCCCAATATCCTTGTATATCTGGGACTTTTCTGTGCAGGTGTAAAGATATTGCCCCCTAAAATGAAGAAATTTTATTAATCTGATGACGATACAACAATTAAATGGAACAGATTCAGGACCGAGTGTTTATGCCCGAGCACTCACATGCTGTTGTCTATCAGATAGTATCTTCCAGAGTCTGGGAAAGAGCTGGATCCAGGTTTTCTCAGCCAGTGCTGTGCTAATGTGACACAGCTGAACATACGCACTCAGCAGTGCCCCAGTCTATTAAAGGAGAGAGAAAGAAAGTTCAGAATACAATGGAAAGTAAAAGCTCTCCCCACCCATAGTCATTGTCTTTTCTGGTTAAAAAGCAACAACATACTGAATAATTCTTATGCAGTATCTCCATTAAAGGATCTTCTCAATTAAATTGCTGCTCTAACTTCTCCGCAAAGGTTTTTCTTGATTAAATGCTTTTAATTAAAATGCAAAACACACACACACACAAAGAACAAGTGCGGTAAACCAGGCACATAAATAAAATCTAAACTGTGATTTACCCATCAACCTTGGCCAGGTAAAATGACACAATAAGGACTATGTAACAAAGTGAGACTGCTTTCGCAAAAGCGACCAATGCATCATTCATTACCATTAATAGCATTTATTTGCATAACCAGGCCATCTGCACCAATTTAATTAAGTGCTCCTCTCAAATATCACTATGCATGCTGGCATATTTAAACAACATCACATTTTACCTTTCCTACACAAGGCGGGTTGGTAACTGATCCCTTTTTTAATAATCGTAGAATCTTGCAGCACAGAAGGAGGCCATTCTGCCTGATCTTTAAAGGAACCATTTAATTAGTCCCAATCCAACCCACGCTTTCCCCAGGGCCCTGCAAATTTCTCCCTTTCATGTGTTCTTTCCAATTCCCTTTTGAAAGTTACTACCGAAATAGTTTTCACCACCCTTTTGGTTATTTAAGATTGATTCCAAGTGCTCTGAAGCGGAGATGTGTCAAAGCAGAGAACCATAAGGATTTGGGGAATTTGATAAATAGTAGACCGCAGATTCAGAAAGATGAATTACTTGTTTTCTCAACATGAGCTTCAGGCATCTCTCCTGGTAGTTTACTCAAATCACTTACTCCGTGTGCTTAAAAGGGCAAGAGTGTACGAAACTGCAAATCAAACTGCACATTTAATAACAAGGCTGAACATAATAAACTTAGCTGAGTACACGATGTACGAATTAAATTTCGTTATACCCTTACACTCACCTTGACCTCTCGGAGTGAGTCCAGAAACTTATCATGCCTGTTTGTCAGCATGTGCAACTGGTTCCCAGCATCTTTCTCAGACTGTTCCTTGGTTTTCGGGGTGCTGCTCTGGTCTCCTGGTGCTAGCTCAATATCAATCTCCACGTCCTGAGCACAAGTTATTAAAGATCATATATAAAACATTCATTCTCATTGCATCGACAGAGGGGCAAAAACAACTTCTAATTACTGCGGAGCCTTTACTGTCAGAGGAATGGACAGCACTGCTGTGGAGTAAAACATTTTCAGAGAAGTCAAATGAGTGCCAGATCTATAATGATAGGACGGGGTCTGTGTGTGTGTAGGATGGGTGGGGGGGACCCTGCAAATCCCCAATTTCCTTTCGCCACCACTCCCTTCAGATTTATGGGCCCTAAGCTTTGGAATTCTGTCCCTACACTTCTCCATTAAGATCTTCCCAAAAATCTTACTCTTTAGGTTTAGCACAGTGGGCTAAACAGTTGGCTTGTAATGCAGAACCATGCCAGCAGCTCGGGTTCAATTCCCGTACCAGCCTCCCCGAACAGGCGCCGGAATGTGGCGACTAGGGGCTTTTCACAGTAACTTCATTGAAGCCTACTTGTGACAATAAACAATTATTATTATTGTCCAAGCTTTTGGTCACCTCTCCTGACATCTCTTTAAGCGGGCCAGTGTGGAATTCTGCCCGATAACATACCTACGGAGTGTCTTGGGACATTATACTATGTTAAATTAAGTTCTTGCCATTTTTGGTAGGCATTCAGGCAACCTATTCATGTAATCTAGCAGTCCAACAACACTCCTGAATGCAATTCAAAACCTTGAGGCAGCAAATGTGCTGGGTTTCCACATGTGGGCCGTACAACATTCATTGCCAAGGTGAGTAATTTCTTAGGTTTAAGTACAAGCTATCTGTTAATAACTGAATGTAGTCCAGCTAGTTTCTGGGTGAACTGTCACACCTGTTAAACAACAGTCAAAGCATTGACTGGACTAATCACATAAATGAGGAGAGCGCTGCATGTTATGCCCCCAGCATGTAAATATGGAAAAATGGGAAAACGGTATTGCTCTGCAAGTGTTACTCCAGCATGTGGAAAACAAACGAGGAACAGAAATTGCCCAAACTTTGTGCCACAGGCACAGATCAAATTAAGAGCATTACATTTTGTAACAATCTCTCTTCCAAGTCTGAATCTGGAGCTGTATTTGGATTCCTCTGTGTGCAAACGTGTTAGTTTGCAGAAACATGCTGTGCAGCAGTATTTAAAACATAATTGAATACCTTGTTAGATGTTGTTAATTTGCCAAATACAAAAGGAAGGGTCGGGATGCACACTATTCTATAGGATGCAATTGCATCTCAATGGGCGATTCTCCCTCTGCGGTAACCTTTCCCATGCTGACCTTCCAAGGCTCCAAGAACTACTTTGATTTCACAATCTCAAGGTGATGTTAGTTTTTTACCAAAAAAAATCTTCCCTGTGACTTCTCAGTCAGGTGGGCCTCGAACTCAGCATTCGCTGAGAAAGCATGAAGAACAGAACTGAGCCTGAAGGCAAATCTGACTTTTCTCACAATTATCAAGAATTCTGGTCAACAAACCCAGGGTTCAATGTACTGTCTAAGGTACACCCAAATTTGATGTGCCTCGTCACAGCCAGACTCCTAATTTGATTTTCATCCCGCATTATCTTATCCGACGAGCAACTGGTCTGTTTGTGTCAACCTCCATCTACATCATCCACCTGCGAGCAAGATCAGAACTGGGGGCCAAAGTATATTGTAGTCACTAATAGACCCAACATGGAATTCAGGAGACGCTTCTTCAATCTGTTGAGTGCACAACTCGCTATGTGATTGATTGAGGCAAATAGTACATATGCACTTATAGGGTAGCTAGACAAGCTCACGAGGGAGAAATAGAAGGATATTCTGATAGGAAGAGATGAAGAGGGGTGGCAGGAGGTGTGTGTGTATGTGTGTGTGTGTGTGTGTGTGTGTGTGTGTGTGGAGGAATAACCAGTTGGGACGAATGGTCTGATTCTGCACGGTAAATAAAACATAACTTTCTTCTTGGCAGTAACGAGCACAGAAAGTAACGTTGTGTTGTTAACTCGCATTTAGTTGTTTACCAAAATTTGTTGGCCTGTGGAGGTCAACACAATAAAAATTAAACATGAAAAAGCAAATCACCTCCTCCTTGCTCTCACTGTTCTCCCGCTCCCTGGGCTCTTGTTTCACATGCGTTACCATGGCAAAGGCTGCACGGTCATGGCTGTCAGCCAGATTAATAACATTGGTGATGGATGGCAGCATGGCACCTTGGCAGTTGGTGCCAATGGTTGTATTTTTTTCGCACACCGCAAGCAGCAGCTGGGGAAAGGGGAATAATAAAAACAGAAGGAAGTGCAATGATCAAAAACGATGGGACGTGCAGGGCTCAGCGAGATAATAAATATTTTAGGCCGACACCACATCATTACTACTTCTTCCACAGAAAAGACACACACTTTAAAATTATAAACAGTGTCGACGTCAATGATAGAACTCACTTAGTGGAGTTAATGAGCCCAACAGTGTAAAGAGTGCCTGAATAACACACACAGTTGAAATCACTGGATCCCAGGGTTAAAGACCGCATGTAGTGATATTAATTCATCTCCCCAAGAACAAGATTCACTAATTCCTCTATGTTAACTGGGCAAAGATAAATAGGAACAAACCATTTAATTGCACGTCTGTGGGCAAGAAACTCAATAGACTTTGATTATTCTAATTGAAACCATTTGTCCTAAAGTCCAGTGGGTATGTGCATTCTCAGCAGAACTGACCCATACAGAGCATGTCGGTAACCTGTGACGGTCAAATACATTGTTGGCACTTACTGCGCCAACTCACTTAAAATACCCAATTGGGCCACTATCAGGGAGCTGGCAGCAGCTGTGGAGTAATACTAGTGCCAATGTCTTAAGAATAGAAAGGAAGGTAACTGGGGTGTTTTGGGAGTAGAAGGAGGTAGAAGTGGAAATGTCTTCGATAAGGAAATTGACATTTTAGGAAAATTTACATTTTAAATAAAAAGACCAAGGTGCAGATTTTATTTTTGTCACAAGACTGGGGGGGGGGGGGGGGGGGGGGGGGGGGGGGTAGGAGGTGGAGGTGTGTGATCTGTTAGAGGTCTTTACGGTTATGAAAGGATTTGATTAGGTAGACGTAAAGGTGTTGTTTCCACTTGTTGGGGGAAAAAAGTAAGGGCCACGATTATAAAATGTTGATTAATAAATCCAATTGTGAATTCAGAAAAGTCTTCATCCAGAAAGTGGTTGGAATGTGGAACTAGGTACCATAAGGAATGGATGAGATGAATAGAAGTACAATTACTAAGAGGAAGTTAAAGAGACATTAGGTGAATAAAAGGAGATGCTGATGCAATTAGATCAGACCCCGGGAGCTTCTAATCATTTGGAAAAGCACGTGACACACGCCAATGGACACAATGCAACCAGTGTACACATGCTCCTCTCGCCTGGCTGATCGACATCCAGAGTTAAGAGTGTAAAATGCACAACCAAAACAGAAAATACTGGACTATCATAGCAGGTCTGGCAGCATCGGTGGAGAGAGAAGGGAGCTAACATTTTGAGTCTGGATGACTCTTTGACAGACTCAAAATGTTATCTCCCTTCTCTCTTCACAGATGCTGCAAGACTTGCTGTGATTGTCCAATATTTTCTGTTTTTTGCCTCAGATTCCAGCATCCGCAGTAATTTGCTTTGACCTTCAAGTAAAGTGCAGATCCTGGAGACCTCCAAAGGAAGTCCTTCCAGCTAAGTTGGAACTGGCCTCCCTTGGAGAATAAAGCCAATATAGTTAGCCAAAAGAGCTCATGAGAAGGAACAAGTGCATATGTAAGATTACTTTTAAATAACTGCAGTTTTGATTTTCTTTATGGTTTTGCATGTATTAACACGGTCATTTCAAAAGTTCAAATTATATGGCACTTAGGTTTTCATGACGTTTTATGAAAACCCAAGTCAATTCTTTATATAGTTTTGTTACCCGATTTCCCTCAGTGAAGGGGCTGATTCTTCCTGATGTCTAGTGCCATGAGTGTGACAATCCTGGATTTGAACCTGGGGCATTCAGGTCTGTGTGGGCATGTTAGAATAGTTAATGTTCCATTTGTGCCTACACCATGTCAATTCTCTACATTAGAAATTTCTTTAGTCACATTTATAACGGTACCAGGTATGCGGAATTTCAGTTAAGTGGGGAAACATGATAAGTTGTAGCAGAGAAGGTTAAGGATAAATTTAATGCATACAAATGAGGCGGAGTAGGCCATTCGGCCCCTTGAGGCTATTCCGCCATCTGATACGATCATGGCAGATCTGATTGTGGCCTCAACCAAACTCTCCTGTCTGCACCAATACTCTGGCTCCCTTGTCAATCAAGGGTCTAACTAATTCTGTCTTTAAAATATTGCTGAGAGAGAGATGTTCAAAATCATGGAGGTGTTTGATAAATAAGGGGAAACAGGTTGAAGGTAACGGAGGGTAGCAGGTCTAGAGGCCCAGAAAATTCTTAAATCTAGAGATTGAGATATTGAAGCATAAGTGCTTCTAATCCCAGGAGACGCATGACTGGAGGTCTCCACGTACAATCTTGGTTTAACATTGAGAGATGGGTATGTCAATGATGAACTGTTTGTGTACTTCCAAAAACTACATTGAAGAAGCATCTTCTGGTGCAGCTAAGGTTGAGATTTTTTAGAAGGCTGACGAAGAATGCGATTTTAGGGATTGTGTGTTGACAAAATTGAAATTTAAGACTGTTCCGTGGAATGGATTGCAGACGCATTTCATAGAACTCCTTTTAAAATGTGCTGTGAGGTTATTAAATCCCAACTCTAGAGTGAGTGAGAGGACATGGGCCACCGTGCTCCCCACAAGATATTCAGTGACTGCCTTTTGATCGTTCCATATTTTCTTTCGATTTAAGAAAGTCTCTTTTCCCCTTGATGCTTCTTGTAACACCATATTGAAGATCACAATAAAGCTGTGGATATGGGAAATCTGAAATAAAAACATAAATGCTGGAAGCACTCGGCAGGTCAGGCTGCATCTGTGGAGAAAGGGAGCAACACCAGTCTTTGATGCCACCGTAAATGCATTGCCCACATTAAGAGAAGTGTGGTTTCATATCTAATGCACTGTTACGATCGTGTAATTATCAGAATAAACATTTTATGTTGCACAAAATGTTATCTTTATTATAATTGCCCATTTTGAGGATCTATGGCGTCCCCACCCCCATAATTTCCATACCCAGATGTGGCCCCCCCAGCCAGAAAGTCCGCCACCCCTGGATTAGATGAAGGAAGGTGGGAGCAGGCTCATGTGGAGCACAGAAAAAACAAGAGACCAGATATTGTGCGAGTGGGCTATATCGATATTGCACATTCTATGTAATGTACCGCAAACAATTCTAAATCTGATCACACTAGAATTATTGGTGTTATATTTTGAAGTGCATGGATTATGAGGTCAGCTGGTGACGGCTTTTTAGCAACAGGTCACAACCAGAGGCTTGAAGGACAACAGTTTACTCTGTACTAAAACAGCAGAGACTGCGCAACAGCTTTGATGCTCTGGAAGATTGAGAGTTTTGCACAAAGAGCTTTATTTTTTTTCTGTGTGTGTGCGCGTGCCCCGAGGCTCTGTGAAGTCAGGGGACCTGCTGCATTTCACAGAAGGTCTCGTACGTTTTATGAAATACATCAGGTCACTTCTCCAACTTCATGGAGTTCCGGAGATCCTAAATGAGAGGAAAGGAAGCTGCAAAACATCTAAATATCTTTATACTGAAGTACAGTCATTTGTTAAATGGGTTTATTTAATTTTCAGGTCAAGAAATGGATTGTATGCCTTGGCAATCTTTTATTTTGCTCTTTATTTAGTCACCAAACTGAATGAAGGACCCGAATTTTTTAAAATTAGAAAGTAACTAAATAGATTTCTTGTTCGCTGAATCTCACCAGTCAGGAAAAAGAACGCATTTAATTCAATTTCTTAGCAGGTGTCTCCCGCCCTGCAATATTTCACGTTTCCAAATTACTTGGTACGATTCAAACACCCCCAGTGGAAATCTGCTGTGACAAAAGGAAGACAGACACCATAACAGCCACTCTCGGCTCACCTCAATGCACTGTTTGATCCAGAAATGGCTTCCCATGGCCTCCCAGTTCTGGGAACAGGTAATATACAGTAGCCGATCGTACACCCGGCGCCTCATGGAGTTATCGAAAACTTCGAAGAACTTGGCCCGGATGTGGGGCTGGCAACACCGCAATCCCGCCAGGAATGCCGGCTCTAGCTTCGCAGTAAGCTCACTGCCAGAGAGGTTTTCATCCCTGCGTTGAACCACAAAATTACACTCGTCGATGTGTGCAGAGTAATTAAGAATAGCCAAAGTGTAATTACAGATACATCAATCTGTGTCAGTTAAGTTGCATTTTAATTAGAATCATGTAATAACACTGCACAGGAGATTGCCATTCAGCCCATCAAACCCATTCCAGCTCTTTTCAGGTCCCTGCTCTTTTATGCTTTCCTTTTAAATATCTGACTCTCTCTGGGGAAAAGGTATCTATTTCCTCAGCATAGGAACAGGAAGAGATTACTCAATCGCCTTGAGGCTCTTCCGTCATTCAGTCAGATTATTGCTACTCTGCGTCTCCACGCTCTTTACTCACCTTCATTCCATATTCCTCGATACCTCTATTTGATAAAAGCTGGTCAATCTCAACCTTGAAAAGTTTAACTGACCCCCATTGTTCACAGCCTGCACTATCATTTTTAAAAAAATTTATTTTTATTAAACATAACATTTTATATTTTTTAAATTACAAAACAAAACTACACCAATACATGTATCAAAAATTACAAGCAACTGTAGTAACAGGAACACTGATATCACAAATGTAACCCAAACAATCCCCCCCTCCTGCCCACCTCCTCCCACTAACAGTAACCAGATCTTTAAAGTGCAAGATAAATGGCCACCAGTACGATAGAACCCATCAATCAACCCGCTCACTGTGAACGTTACTTTCTCAAGGTACAAAAATCCCATCAAATCACCCAAGCTAACATCGATATGAATGTCAAAGCATCCACTCTGCCGACGTCCTCAACACTTGTTGGTCTGACACACCAGTACAATAACTAACGGACTGGCGTAAGTCAACATTCAGGATTGCTGCTACGGAGCTGATAAAGGACATACAAAAATCCATTAACCTGAGACAGGACCAGGACAGGTGCGTATGATGAGCAGGCCCTCCCGAGCACTGCTGACACGTACCCTCGACCCCCTCAAAAAAAACGATTCATCATGGCCCTGGTGAGGTGCGCCCTATACACCACCTTTAGTTTTATCAATCTCAAACTCGCACAGGACGAAGTAGCTTCACCCTTTGGAGGAACTCACAGCACACCGCCCCCTCCAAAATCATCCCAGCACCATCACCCTTCGGAGGAACTCACAGCATACCTCACCCTCCAAAATGGTCCCGGCTCCTTCACCCTTCAGAGGAACTCACAGCACACCTCACCCTCCAAAATGGTCCCGGCTCCTTCACCCTTCGGAGGAATTCACAGCATACCTCACCCTCCAAAATGGTCCCGGCTCCTTCACCCTTTGGAGGAACTCACAGCATACCTCACCCTCCAAAATGGTCCCAAACTCCTACTCCCACCAGGTCTTCATCTCTTCCACCAAAATCTGCTCTTCCCCCATGATCCGTCCAGACGTGCTGCCCTCCTCTGACCCCACACACGAGAATCTCCTTTCCAGCAAGGCAGTCAGAGGTGGCTCCGGGGAAGTTGGAAATGCCCGCTGAACAAAGTCCCACACCTGGAAATATCTGAACATGTCCGGACCCCCCCCCCCAGCCCTGCTTTCCCCTTCAACTCCTCCCAATTCACAAACGGCCCTTCCAAAAACAGATCCCTCACCCTCTCACGCCCCTTACATTTCCACATTTCCACCCCCCCCCCCCCCACCCTGAATGTAACATCCAATTTCACTGGCTCAAACAAATGGTTCCACAGATTGCTGATGGAGTTGCCGCCATATTTTTAAAGTGGAGACTACAACCGGGCTCTCAGAATATGTTGCTGGAGGAAACGGCAAAGGTGCCATCACCAGCATCTTCAAGCCCATCCTTTACATGACACTGACTCCACCTATACTCAAATAATGTCCTGGTCCCTAAACCAGCCCAACACCTTCTCCGCAATGGTCGCCCAATAATAATACATCAAATTTGGCAGCACCAACACAGAACACAAATTGCAACAAAATATTCATCTGAATGGATTGAACCCAGCTCGCCAGCGACAGTGGAAAGCTGTCCCACCTCTGCAAGTCCGCTCCAACTCTGCTCGCCAAGCAATTCAATTTGCGGAAGTTGCAACCAGTTCTGGGTCATCGGAAACCACCAAATAGCGAAAACTGGTCCTTGCCAGGGGCAATAACTTACACTACCCCGTAGATGTGTCAATTTCACTCCTAAATAGACAGGTTTTAACTTGGTGTTGGATTCACCACAAAAGGAAATAACGTTGTGTCCAAAAAATTGCATCTTTTTCTCATTTTGATATCCCCACTTAGATCACCCCTGTAAACTCAATGGAACACAAGCCAAGTATGCACAATCTGCCCTTATACCTCAACTCATTAAGCCCTGGTATTCTGCTGAATCTGTGCTGCAACTTCTTCCAAGGTCAGTACATTCTTCCTGTGTTGAGATGCTCCTTGCATTCAATCTGTTTTAAGGGCTGGAGTGACAATACAGAGTAACGATACCGTTTTGGGTTTTGCTAAGAAACCCGGGTAGCTTTGACTGCACCGATGTGAAACTAATTCTTCCCGAACTAACACAAGGAACTGATAATCAGATCACTGAAAGCAGCAGTGATGGGGGGGTCACTACTCAGAAGGAGCAACCTGCAGAAATAACAGCGAAACATCACTGGAGACTGAGGGGCAAGCAGCACAGAGAAGAAGAATATGGAATACAAGCACAGGTACCGATAAAGCAATGAATACCTAGGAAGCGGCCAAAGACAGAACACCAATCAAATCAGGAAAGGTCGAGCACAGAATGGTCAAAACTTCAAACCAAAAAATAAAACGAGGAGGGGGGGTAGAAACAGGAGAGGGAGAGGGGCCGCTGGCAGTGAGGTCGGGAAGGGAACAGGTTGCAGGATGGGGATTAGGTTGACGGTGGCCAGGTGCAAAGTCAAAGAGAGCGGTGCAGACAGATGAGTGCGATCGGCAGCACAGTGGCTAGCACAGTTACTACACAGCTCCAGGGTCCCAGGTTCGATTTCCGGCTTGGGTCACTGTCTATGCGGAGTCTGCACGTTCTCCCCATGTCTGTGTGGGTTTCCTCCGGGTGCTCCAGTTTCCTCCCACAGTCCAAAGATGTGCGGGTTAGGTGGATTGGCCATTCTAAATTGTCCCTTTAGTGTCCAAAAGAGTTAAGTGGAGTTACTGGGTTACGGGATAGGGTGGAGGTATGGGTGTTCTTTCCAAGGGTCGGTGCAGGCTCGATGGGCCGAGTGGCCTCCTTCTGCATTGTAAAGTTTATGTCTAAGAGGGGAAGCAAGGTGGGTGGGAGGGAGAAGAGGAGGACAAGGAGGGGGTGGGAGGGAGAGAAGGAGGGGGTGGGAGGGAGAGAAGGAGGGGGTGGGATGGAGAGAGGGAGGGGGTGGGATGGAGAGAGGGAGGGGGTGGGAGGGAGAGAAGGAGGGGGTGGGAGGGAGAGAAGGAGGGGGTGGGAGGGAGAAAAGGAGTGGGTGGGGAGAGAGAGAAGGAGGGAGTGGGAGGGAGAGAAGGAGGGGGTGGGAGGAAACGGAGAAACCAAAAATAGTGTAGCTATGCCCTGCTTGAAACTTATCTGCACATTATTCTAGCTCCTGTGCTTTGAACGTAACCTTTAATTAATTCTTTTGCTTCCATTTTATCTATACCAAGATAAAATGCCTGTTTATTCTGTGGGAAACTTGGGATTTAAAAAGATTTCAAAGTCAAACCACTTTTGAACAGCGTTTCAGATCATAAAATGCATCATCTAAGAGATATGGAAATATTTTAAGTTAACAGACCTCCTTGTAGACTCCATGTTAATCAACATATAAAACAAAATGCAGCACAACGCACCTGCAAACATGCTGTGAGGTTGTACACTTTGAATAGTGAATTAGCACTGATAAAGTTAAGTTCCTTTTCATTAAGACTCAAGGCGAATTGAAAAATAAATCTACATTCCCTCCACAGCCAAGTCTAGCTAAAAAAGAAATGCAAAGATGTTTGATTCTATAGTTATGTGCTGGACGCCAGCCCGGATAGTTAACCTCGGCTTCCATAAAATGAGCAGCATTTGATCTGCAAACTATTCTTGTGTTTAACACAAATTAATATACAGACAAAAACTAAGTCATGTTGCATTTTCAAATGGAATATAAATTGCACTAGCCTCCCGAGAGTACAGTGCAAAGTCAGAAGTGTGCAAACTAATGAAATGTAATTTTTGATTAATTACTACAATTACCTATAGACATAGTTAACGAGGTCCAAGAACTGGGCGTTTAATTCAAGGTCGTCTGGAAAGCGTTTTTCAATGTAGGTCATCATTTTAACCAGCAAAACAGACTTCTCCCTCAGTGTAGGTGTCTGCATGGGAGAGAGGAATGATTTACCATTTTTTGTTGTTGTAGGCAACCCCCCCCCCCCCCAAAAAAAACAGAAGATTCAAAATGCTTCACGTGGAGGAACAGGAATGGTAATAAACATATCACTGCAAAACAAACCAGAGACGGGCAGGAGGGCGCGATAACATTAACCGGTGTCAAACATAAAGACCTTAGCAACCGTGCGGGTCACCACCGAACCAGAATTTAAAATCAGCATTGATTACCAGCCAAACCTGCTCTCAGCTGATTTTTTTCAGCACCGGCTGAAGATCTGTGACAGTGCATTACTTCACCTGGGGTGGGAAATGGCAGGCATAGGAACGTAATTTGAGAAAGGAAATTGATAAGCGTTGAAGCACATAAGGAAGTAACTGCCCACTGTACTGAACCACTTAACACGGAAAGCCCATTGTTTAATAAGCAGAGCACTGCATTAATGTGAAGTGGTTTCCAATCAATGCTCCTATGATTCAGCAGTCAGCTGGGTCGGGGAGCTCTCAGTTAATCAGCAGCAACGGCGAGACACCAGTGTGCCACCAAGAGGCAGCAGCACGTCACTTCGGTTTTGTGCCGGGTGTTGTACCATTTCTGCCCAGTGCAAAGAGTCGAGTTTAAAAAATATTCAACAGCTACGTACCATTTGGGGATTTTTAAAAACGTCTATGGAATCACAGCAGATACAGCTTGGAAGGAAGAAGTCCATTTGTGTCCATACTAGCTCTCTGAGAGAGCAACTCACCTTGTTCCACTCACCAGCCCTTTCTCTCAACCCTACAAAATTTTCCCCCAATTTCAAATTCTCTTTGGAAAGTCGCTCTTGACCTTGCCTCCCCCACCACCCTACATGCAGTGCATTCCAAATCCTAACCACGCGCTGCCCAAAACAGATTTCCCCCATTACTCCGTTTTGTCAATCACCTTAAATTGATTAGCTCAGTTTCAATGTCTCTCCACCTCCCCCCCCCCCCCCAAAAGAAACCATTCTAGTTTGCATCAAGGACCAACACTCTGATGACTGCACTGTGCTAATGCAACAAATCTCAAGTTCCCCTCATCACCTCTCCCATCTCTAGCTCAATCTTCCACAGCCCAACATTCCCTCACACTTCCTCCAGCACTGGCCCTTTCCACAGCCCCCTCGCCCTTTCCTTCACCTATCAGTGCTGACACATCCCTCCTAAACTCTCCATCTTTCAAAGAAAAGTTCCAGCTTCCTTTCCAGACTCGCTCCGCGATGGCTCATTGCCATCCCACTGCCTACTTTTCTCCAATCCAACCAATTTAATGCTTATACTACCATATGAGGCATTATATAAAATGCCTGCTGTCATTTCTAGATGGGAGTGTAGTGCAGGAGTCAGCAGCGTGATGCAAATTAACGGGCTCCTTTGCCTCCCTCTCCAACCTCCAATGCCACTCCCCCCCCCCCCCCCCCCCAGTCTGAAATTACTTCCAGTTTAAAGAACACAAGTTTCATTGTGTATTACGGAGGAAAGATCAAATCCTCAAACCAGAATCACTTTGCCAAAAGGCAATATTTGGGTCGCAAATGGGAACTTAAAAATCACAAATTTTGCTCTTGTCCATTTAATTATTCACGCTGCAATTGAACCCATTTGCACTATTAATACAGAAAATATGGTGCAACAGTTAATCTGTAAATGATAATGATCCTGCATTGATTTCCCACGTGCACAGCAATGAAACCTATGATGATTTATGCTTGGGTCAGGAATGATGAGTAAGTGGGGAATAACACAGTTTATTGATACTCTGCACTTAAAGACTATTATGACTTGTAAATTAGTCTCAGTGCTGTGCTGAACCACATGATTACCCCAGCTGCACTGAATTAGCAGTGGGGGCCTTGCTGGTTTCAGCTTTTACGGCCTTGGGAAGGTTTCCTTCTCATTGCTTTTAAGTAACCCGGTGGGAAAGCATGCGACATGGAGAGTATAGCGCCCAACTGCAATGGTGACCAGCTTCTAGGCTCACACACTGAAAACAATCACCTCATGGGCAGCACGGTAGCACAATGGGCAGCACGGTAGCACACGTGGCTAGCACTATGGCTTCACAGTGCCAGGGTCCCAGGTTCGATTCCCCGCTGGGTCACTGTCTGTGCGGAGTCTGCACGTTCTCCCAGTGTCTGCATGGGTTTCCTCCGGTTTCCTCCCACAGTCCAAAGACGTGCAAGTTAGGTGGATTGGTTTTGCCAAATTGCCCTTAGGTGTCCAAAAAAGTTAGGAGGGGTTATGTAGACAGGGTGGAAGTGAGGGCTTAAGTGGGTCGGTGCAGACTCGATGGGCCAAATGGCCTTCTTCTGCACTGTATGTTCTATGTAGCTATGTAACTGTTCAAGATAGCAGAAGGTTGGCAGTGGCTTTAATATCGCATTGCAAACAAAAAGGGTGAAAGCTGGGGAATATAACCCAAGTTTTGTTTCAAGCGTGTTCTTGGCTTAATACCTGCTCTAGTACAACTTGAATAAATGGACATAAAAGTGCTGTTTGCCTTGGTCGTTCAGTGGAGAAAATACATAAATACATGTAAATTAAAATCTTTTTAACAGAAAAAATATTGTTCTGAGTGTTTGCTCTCATTATCCATTACTATAATAGTTTTAGATTATTAATAAATGTTACTGTTACAAATTGGGAAAACATCAATGAAATTGAGAAAAAGGAAACTAAAAAGGGGAATTGAGAAGGGCCGATGTCTCATAGGGGCTTTAATAGGTGGATGAGCATACGAGTGAGAAAAGCAAGTGTTTACCGATGTGACCAGGGGAAAGCAATGGGGTATGAACAACGCAACTTCAAAGCGGAGAGATATTGGAATTGGCATTTGTATGCTTAAAAAGTTGGGTCCACAGGGTGGGTAACATCAAAGGGAAAGAATTATATATCCAAAGCACAATACCTTGGGAAAGGGGCACAGTAGAGGTGGCTACCATCACAGCCACACCCAGCTGCACAAAACAATCTCCCCAAAAACAAGTTATTGCTAAAACAGCAACTGGTTAAAATCCAAAACTCGAATCGAGAAGATTACGCCTCTGCTGAAAACGACGATAGTTTTTCCCAAATGTGGATGGATAACCTATGCGTGGTATATAGATTTATATATTAGATGTTGTTTGGGAATCGTTTGGGAATCGTAGGCAGTTGGGAGCGAAAGGGTAACTTCATGTGATACTGTATGTGCATAGCCATCAGTGTAGTTAAGTGTACTATTGTAGTATATTATAATCCTTCTTATTGTGTGTTTCTCTTTTAAATTAATAAGATTTGTTGCTAATTGATCACAAAATGACTGGACTATTCTTCCCTGGTTTGCATATATTTTCCCACAGTAAACCAATTTGAAAATATACACCACTGAGAAACGGTGTTCCACGTGTCATGTGAGTCTCCTTTTTAAGAAAGGTTTTCGTCTCATCACATGGCTTCAGTGATGTCACTTTGTGGGTGGAGCTGGGCTGTGGCTGTGAGGCGAGAGGAGGTTTCAGTGGACTACAGAAAGAGCAAATAAGTACTTTATCTGTCTTTCTCTGTTTTCATTTTAAAGGTTGTTCCAGTAGAGGCACATTGGGTGTGGCTGATTTCCGGAAGGAGTTTGAAACTGCTGGTTGAGACTGGATCAGAGTCTCAGAGAAGGGATCAGTTCCATTCAAGTGAGAATAGTGTGTGCCGGAGCACGCCCTTGAAATGGGGTTTTGGTTTAATTGGATTTTGTTATTGAATTGGAACAGCTAAGGGGGAATTCATTAAGTATTATACATTGATTACTGTAGCTGTGTGGTGTCTCTATGTTTGTAATTGATAAAAATTCTTGCTGTGTTTATATGTATATATAATATATATATATATAATATGTATATATATATATATAAAAAAGTAAAAAATTACATTCTTAGAATAAACCTTGTTTGGATTAAAGTGTCTAGGATGAATCACACCTGCAGGGAAGGCTCTTGGGCTCATCCTAGCCAAATTCAACATAAAGGTTGTAGGTAAGGTGAACTTCATAATATACTTTGGAGTTTCTAAACCCTGGCCCATAACATAGGTTACCCTTCTGGGTTTTGGGATACCCTTGCATTTAACATCGGTGGAGTTCTCAACTGTTACACAGACTTATACACTCAGTTGAATTCCATTTATACTATTCAAAACGCACATATTTTACACAATACATTTTGCAAATCACAACTGTAAGTCTTGTTCTTAAACACACCGACTGTGATCTTGACTAGGTATTACCTATTTACTGGTAAACATTCTCACCTGATTTACTGCCATGGGAGAATTGTTCTTCACCCACTCCTCCACTATTTTCACCACAGCTCGTAGAATCTTAGCATCGGGTGATTTCTCAATGAGAGAGGTCAAGATGACTTGGATGAAATTCTTCCTCATTTCCATGCTCATGACAGCAAGACGTGTTTTCACAAGTTCCAAACTCAACATAATCAGCTCCACAGTGACTGAAAAAAAGCCATTTATTTCTCCCTTGTTAAAACAGTTCAGGAAAGGAAGTGCAACAGACGCCATGGTACAAGGTAATAGTGAGAGACAGATACCACTTAAATTGCAGAGCACAAAACTATTTGGCATTCTTTTGTGCTCTACTCAAACTTCAGAAATTCATAATTCCAGAAATGATGCTTCATCAAAGAGAAGCATGCATGTATTCTCAAACATTTAAATGTAAACAAGAGTTCTGCACTGAGCACCATCTAGTGGCATTATAATGACCCATTGTTGTGTAATCTTCTAAACATGGGGCCGGATTCTCCGTGAATCGGCGCGATGGCCCGAACCCGGCGCGAATCACTCCAGCGTCGGGCCCCCCGAACCGTGGCAAATTCTCCAGTCGGGAATGGGCGTGACGCCATTCGCGACACGCCAGCCATCACGGACGCGCACAGCGTTACTGCACAAAAGCCGCCCCCCGACAAAATGACCACCCGTCGCGCAGCACCAAGTGAGACCCCCCCCCACACTGCCTGCCCCCCTTTCCCCCTATACCCACATCGAGTGAGAGTGCGGTGACGCCGGCTGGCCATAACCAGCGATGAGGAAGGCAGCCACAGCAACAGGCCCCCGCCGCAGCCGACCAAGGACACTGACGCACAGGACACTGATTCACACGACACCCAAACACAGGGGACGGATGGACAGGAATCAACACTCCAGGGTACCCCGGACTTTGGGCCGGATGAAGAGCACGCTATTATGCAACTGCTATCTCCTACACCCTCCACCATCGCATAGACATTCACCTCGGTTGGGCACTTCAGCGATGAGGCATCTGGGACACTAACTGGTGCGCACAACACTGACGTCCCGGTAGAGCAGGTGGGGGCAGGGGCAGCCATGGGGCCCGGCCGGGCTCCTCCCTCCCGCCCCGGCAAGCACACTCCCAACAGTTCCTGAGACCCCACCACCTGCAGCCGTGCCATCACTTCTCCGGCGGCCGCCCCATGCCAACCCCTACCTCCGCGCTGGCAGGCGTCAACCAGCAAGACTGGTTGAAGCCGTTAAATAGGTGGTTTGATTTACGCCGGCGTGACCTCGGCCCAGAGAATTGGGCTGGGGCCCATTGCGTCGCGCCGGTCCTAGACATTCTCCGAGGCGCGCAGCGCGATTCATGTCGACGGGAGTTTTGGGGGCCGGAGAATATCACGGGGCGGCCGGGCGGGATTAACCGCGCCCCCCCCCCCCCCCCCCCCCCCCCCCCCCGGCGATTCTCCGACACGCTGGGTGGGTCGGAGAATCCCGCCCCGGAAACAATTACAGCACAGAAGTAGGCTATTCGGTCCATCATTTTGATGTTGGACAAAAAAAGAGCCATCCAGCCTAATCTCACCTCCCAGTCCATCACCCTAACTGCGAATCCAAGTCTTTCCCCCCTACCCCCTAAATGTGATGAAGGTTTCAGCTTCCACCACCCTGTCAGGCAATGAATTCCACACCCCCATCATACTGCAGATGAAAAAATTAGTTATTTTTCCTCCTTGAATCCTTTTAACTATGTTAAATATATTCCTCGTTATGGGCCACCCTGAAAATGGAAATGGATCCTTCTGATACACACAAGCCAGGTCCCTCAATCTTACACACATCATTTTAATGTTTATATGAAGAGATAAGAGTGGGCATTAAGGCAAAAAATGGCAGAAGCCAAAGTACAAGAGTTCTTACAAAACAATCTTGCAATTAAATAGCACCTTTCTAACTCATCAGCTGGCCCAAAGCACTTTATGGCCATTGAAGTACTTTTAAAATGAACTCACTGTTGTAATGAAATCATCTCACAAAGACAGATAAGTCCAATTTGATGTGAAGTCAGTGCTCTGTTGTGCACTTTACAATTTAGTTCAGCATCTTTTAATGGTAATAGAGACATATTTAGACAAAGGTGGTCTCCCCATAAAGAGGAGTATTAAAAAGCCGCAGCTTGGTCAATGAGGTGGGCTTTCAGGAAGATCTCAAAAGTAGGAGAAGGAAGTCAAGAGGCAGTGAGCCCTGGCGAGGAAAATCCTCGGTCATTAATGGTGAGACAAAGTGAAGGCGAGATACATAAAAGGTCTGCCAGTAAAATGCAGTGTTTGAGAGCGGGGTGGGTTGTAGGGCTGAAGGAGGTTACAGTAAGAACATGACAACCCGGAATCTTTCAAATGGAGTAAACTAAACAAAGCAAAGTCAGAAAGCAGTTCACACAGCGAGAACGCCGAATGGGCGGCACGGTGTCACAGTGCTTAGCACTGCTGCTTCACAACGCCAGGGATCTGGGTAAACAATGAGATTCTGGCCTCGGGTGACTTTCTGCGTGGAGTTTTCACTTTCTCCCCGTGTCTGCGTGGCTTCTTCCCACAGTCCAAAGATGTGCAGGTTAGGTGGTGGATGGGCCATGCTAAATTGCCCCTTAGCTGTATGGGCCATGCTAAATTGCCCCTTAAGTGTCCAAAAAGGGTAAGTGGGGTTACGGGGACAAGATGGGGGCCTGATCCTAGGTACGGTACTCTTTCAGAGGGTGTCAGTGCAGACTCAATGGGCCGAATGGCCTCCCTCTGCACTGTAGGTATTCTATGATCCTCCTTCTGAGGGACTCCGTGTGGACAAAATGTGCTGACATTAAAACATGGCGACAAGGTTGTATATCAGTTGCTTCAAGGTTGGGGCTGCACTGATAATTACAACACATGATAATGAAGCAAAGAACAAATTAGCACTCTATAGATTATATTCCTTGTTTAGATATTTTCCCACTTTTGGCCAAGAAACACAGATTAATAGCCAAATATAATTGCTTTCTTTTGGATGCAGAAGGGCAGCACGTACAAGGAACTATCCTTCAAACATGTCAAGTCAATTACTGAAATTCCTCATAATGGGATCATCACCCTGCGTCTTAATGGGAAAAGGTTTTGTTTGCTATGATCCACTCTCTTGAGCCTTTCGCATCAATAAACCTCATTATGATGTATGATTTGCACATGACTAAAGTAGCTTGAAATATTAAAAATTACTTTCACTATTAGCACAACAGAATTCCAAGCATTATGAATTTTTTTTTAAAGTTCTCATCAATAACATTTCAAAATCTGAAGCCAATCACCAAAATGATTTTTTTTTAAATCGGGAACACTAAATGTAAAACATTGCCTGGAGTATTTATTGGGATTATAATTGTGCAGCTTAATAAAAGTCCCAAATATTTACAAAATTGAATCAAAGATCAATGCAAATAGCTACAAGTCGAGCATTTCTATAGCGCCTTTCACAACCACCATATGTCCCACTTTACAGCCAATGAAGTGTTTTTTGAAGAGTAGTCACTGTTGTAATTTAGGAAACACTGCAATCAATTTGTGCACAGCAAGCTTCCACAAACAGCAATTTGACAATAACCAGATAATCTAATTTTGTGATGTTGATTGAGGGATACATACAGTCCAGGACATTGGGAATAACTCCCCAGCTCTTCCTTAGGGCCATGAGATCTTTTACATTCACCTAAGGGGATGGTTTAACACCTCAACTAAAAAATGGACACCTCTGGAAGTGCAGCGCTCCTTCAATACTTCACTGCTGTGTTGACCCTGATTTGTGTATTGTAGTGGGACTTGAACCCACAGCCTTCTGATTCAAAGATGAGAGTGTGTGACTCACTGAGCTACGTCTAAGACATTGTCCACACTTTTTAGTGCACACGTCCCCCTCCCATGGCCATATTGAGCCCTAGAAGTTACAGCATGGTTTTTTTTTATTTTAGAGTACCCAATTATATTTTTTCCCCAATTAACGGGCAATTTAGCGTGGCCAATCCACCTACCCTGCACACCTTTGGGTTGTGGGTGCGAAACCCACACAGACATGGGGAGAATGTGCAAACTCTACATGGACAGTGGCCCACAGCCAGGATTCGAACCCGGGTCCTCAGCGCCACAGTCCAAGTGCTAGCCACTGCACCACATGCCACCCTGAAGTTACAGCATGATACAATGACGGCCAATGTGCTTATTGGCAGACAGGCAGACTTTCATCCCAGCTGTCTGGGCTTGATAATGAATCCAGGGCGACAAGGGCCAAGAATGAGAAAAGACCATTCATCAAGCTTCAGTTGAACTATTTTGAGATTGCCTGCATGCATCAAGGTTTGGTTCCAGGACTGAAATGCCAAGTGAAAAGCCTCAATAATGAGCATTAAAAATGTTATTAATTTTATATGATTCGAATGTACAATATTGCCTGCAACCACTAAACACTGGGAATGCCTGACCTTATATCATCCCCCAATTACTTAGCAAAATGTAGGCAAAAAATGATTAACATTGCCATTTCTGTCCTCGTTTCCCTGCTTAGACTCTAGGCAAGAGATGATGCTCACTTCACTAGTCCACTTGCTTCTAACAAAATGACCCTTCTACTGTGATAATTAAGAATTTATATCATTCCTCTCGCACTTCCTTGTGACAGATTACTGTTGTAGATCATTATTTGTTCTGCTATAGTGCAGCACACAAGAGAGCTGCAATTTCTTCAGCCTTTCTATCAACACAAAAAGAAAAATTGCTTCATTTGTGGCTCTTTTGCATTCCTTTATTTTCAGAAACAACATGCATCATCCACAACCCATCCTAGAATTCACAGATATTAATAATTCACAGCAATGTGCTTTTGCAGAGTATACGACTTAACTGGAGCATCACTTTAATTACTACAGAAGAGAGTCTACAACTGCAGCAACATCGTGTCAAAATAAAAGGTTCCAACTTGCATCTGTTTCTCTCCCAATTTCAGATACACTGGCAGACAGTGGCTCAGGGCTTGAAACTGGCGGCTGAACACTTGGGGCTTGGTGTCTCTCAACTGTGGTGAGGTGGAAGGAGAGGCATCTAGGTGACGTGTTTTGTAAAGTGCACTGTCAATTATTAAACCTAGATTTGAAAGCATGTTGATATTTTACTCCCTTTACAACATGATAGACTGCCTCTGCAATAATCACGATTTAATTAACACTCGGGGCTGATATATTACTGGAGTTTGCTTCAGGCACATTAATCCACTCACAAACACGTTTGAAACTTTTAATTTTAAATACCTTGCCCCAGAACTGATAAGGCAGCTTAAATGGCATTCATCTACCTTACATCTTTACAAACATTAACCCCTCATTGGCCAGCTCATCCTGTAACATACTGTTACAAATTGATCTTCACCCTTCTTTCATGTCGCTCTCCGCCCTCCAGTTTCTTCCCTCTCTTTAAAGGCACTACTTCATGTTAGGTTACTGCTCCAGAGGGCAGCCTCCTGAAAGCACTTCACCTAACTGGTCATTCTCCATGAATTAGCTCAGTCAGTATCGGCAGGTTCATTTGGTGGGAGAAAGAAGCCATCACATTTGTTATCAATCTCGTTCTTGCCTGACATCCACACCCTCTGCATTAGCAATTGGAAGCACAAGGCCTCTGCCTCGGCAGCTTCATTAGCCAAACACTACCAGGAAGGCAGCAGTAGAGTCAAAACGGCTCAGTGGGATTGCACGACTGTCAAAAGTCAGAAAGTTGTGGATTCAAGTCTCACCCTGGAATTGAGCACTTCAATGTCCAGACCAGAACAAAGAGTGCGCTACACTGGGAGGTGTTATCTTTTAGACGAGATGTTAAACCAAGCCTGCAATGCTACCTCCGTTAGTATCCATGGCAAAAGTTGAAAGGGAACAGGTCAAGCTCTGGTCAATATTCAATTGCTCATCTTTCTTGATCCCCATATTATCCCTCTGGTGCCGAGGCACCAGATCATTTTTAATCTCCCAGTTCCTCCAGTGGCTCCTCCTTTAGTCAACCTACCGCCCCTCAGCACCTTCATCCTTTCTATAAATTTCTTCAAGACACTCTCCGGCTTAGCTGCTCGCAGAAGCGAACTCTCCTCCATTCACCACCAACGCCCGGGGCCCTGCCCGCTCTCCCCGCCCGGGGCCCTGCCCGCTCTCCCCGCCCGGGGCCCTGCCCGCTCTCCCCGCCCGCTCTCCCCGCCCGGGGCCCTGCCCGCTCTCCCCGCCCGCTCTCCCCGCCCGGGGCCCTGCCCGCTCTCCCCGCCCGGGGCCTTGCCCGCTCTCCCCGCCCGGGGCCCTGCCCGCTCTCCCCGCCCGGGGCCCTGTCCGCTCTCCCCGCCCGCTCTCCCCGCCCGGGGCCCTGCCCGCTCTCCCCGCCCGGGGCCCTGTCCGCTCTCCCCGCCCGGGGCCCTGCCCGCTCTCCCCGCCCGGGGCCCTGCCCGCTCTCCCCGCCCGGGGCCCTGCCCGCTCTCCCCGCCCGGGGCCCTGTCCGCTTTCTAAACATTCCCATCCTCTAAAGTGCCCCGCGACATCTCTTTGTGTAGTGAACGCTAAAGAGAAATTTAAATTATTCTGGGAACTCGAGCAATAAACACACCAGGTACCTTTTACTGAACTGAAATCAACTTGACACCAGAAATATAAAGGCCTGAACTCAAATTATGAAAATGTGCGAAGCGCTGGTTGAGATCTATTTTATTGCCTGCAGACCAATGGTGAACATTTCCAAAGCATTCATGGGCAGAACACGGTTTCAATATAAAACTCATTGTCCACTGATCATTATCAAAAACATTATGCAAGACATTGTGAAATATGAAATGTTTATAATCATTTCCCTCCATCTTTCTCAAATATTCATGCCACTGTACAAAAATTGCATTGGCCAACAGATCAAATTTAGAGGCACTAGACTGTTGTCTTTTCAGAAGCAGAATGACACTCTCCCTCATTCTTCAAAGCAATGAATTGTTTTATTGCAACATCATCACAACAGAATAACTTTAAGATTTCCTTTCCACCCTCATTGCATGAAACAATAATAAAAGCAATGCCATTACCTGTAGTGGTTTCAGATGCCCCTGGGGTGGTCTGTGGGTTTAGATGATCTCTCACCATCTTCTGTAGGGACCGCATGAAGACAGAGATGAGACGGTCAATGTAGCTGGGGTTGTTGCTGCAAGCGGACTTCAGGATCATCAAGGTGCCTGAAGATCAAAGGGAAGCTTGTATGGTAAGCAAATAAATTTTGCCACACCTTCAGAAAATACTGATTATGTTTCAGTTGGGAGTACTGTGCTCATGGCTGGGAATCAAACTTTAGAAAGGATGCCAAAGTCTTCATGGGCAACACGGTAGCACAGTGGTTAGCACTGCTGCTTCACAGCGCCAGGGTCCCAGGTTCGATTCTCGTTTGGGTCACTGTGTGGAGTCTGCACGTTCTCCCCGTGTCTGCGTGGGTTTACTCTGGGTGCTCTGGTTTCCTCCCTCAAGTCCCGAAAGACGTGCTGTTAGGTGAATTGGACATTGTGAATTCTCCCTCCGTGTACCCGAACAGGCGTCAAGAGTGTGGCGACTAGGGACTTTTCACAGTAACTTCATTGCAGTGTTAATGTAAGCCTACTTGTGACAATAATAAATATTATTAAAAGGTGCAGAGGGACTTAACAGGTTGGCACCAGGGATCACAGAGCTCAAATTGGAGATTTTGGAATTATTCTCCTTCGAGCAGAGAAGCAATTTGAAAGAGGCATTTTTGATAAAGCAGGTTGGGAGAAACCGTTTTCACTGTCGGACGGGTTGGTAATCAGTGGACAGAGATTAAAAGGTGTCATGAGAATGTCACTTTAAGAAATGTCTGTCTGCTCATGTTACTGCAGTGATGTCAGAGTGTGGATGGAGCTGAGCTCTGGCTCTGCTTTTTAGTTTCACT
The DNA here is from genome assembly GCF_902713615.1 of Scyliorhinus canicula. Lineage (NCBI taxonomy): Eukaryota > Metazoa > Chordata > Chondrichthyes > Carcharhiniformes > Scyliorhinidae > Scyliorhinus > Scyliorhinus canicula. Next base: position 23,265,558 of record NC_052160.1, read on the forward strand.
TTGAGAAAAGCTTGGGTGTGTCTGTGGTTTTTTTTTCAGTGTTGGAGCTGAAGCCAGACAAAGCAGGTGTACTGTTGATCTCTCTGCCCTGAAAAGACTATCTCTTGATCATTTGGTAAATTCAGAATTATAAATGTTTTCAGTAGTGACTGCAAACCTGATGTGCTTCGTTAAAAGGTGTTTCTTTTGTCTTCTGAATGTTGTTTGGAAAGTTATTAAGGATTACTTAGTGTTGTATTCTTTGGGGGTTGTATTTGAATTAATGGCTGCTAAGATGTTCACTATGTTTTAAAAAGGTTAACTTGAGTTCATAGAATAAACATTGTTTTGCTTTAAAAAATACTTTTCCATTTCTGCTGTACCACAACTGTAGAGTGGGCCGTGTGCTCCCCATACCACAATCTATTAAACGTTGTGGGTCAGGTGAACTCCATGATACACTTTGGGGTTCTCTAATCCCTGGCCCATAACAAAGGGAACTGACACAAACACCAGTGGAAAGATGAGAAAAATTTATTTTAAAATGGAGTGAAGTATCTGAAATGCACTGCCTGAAAAGGTCAGTGGAAGCAGAATGAACAAGACTTTTTAAAAATGTACAAATACTTGAGGGAAAATCTGCAGGGCAGTGGGGAGAAAGGCAGCAGTGGTGGGACTAATTGGGATAGCTCTCTCAAAATATTGTACGCAGTGGGTTAGTGATCTAGAAAGTGTAGCCTGAAAGGATTACGGAAGCAAATTCAATAGCAACTTTCAAAAGGGAATTGAACGTATAGTTGATGAGGAAAATCTGCAGAGCTATGGAAAGAGAAAAAGGCAAGACAATTGATTGGGTAGCCACCGACATGGGTGCTTCATTCCCTCCTTCACCACCCCTCCCATTGCTGGCATCGAGGCTACATCAGCACGCCTCCCCCCCCCCCCCCCCCCCTTCACACAATGGGGTTCCCTAGAGGCCGGGCCAACCTGGCCCTGCCAGGGGGCAGTGCCCTGCCATGCCCCTCACCACCCAGAGACGTTACCCACCAACAAGCCCCTGGCGTGGTCATCACGACTGGTTTCCATTTTTGACCTCACACCAGTGGGTGGGTGGGCAACATCCTCAGAAGCAAAGGGGTTGAACCATTGAAGCAGATTAAAACAAATTCAGAGTTCTCGTGGGTGCAAATCCAGTGTTTGGCCTCTCGCAAGAATTAGCAGCCATTAAGGAATCTGTGCCCGTGGCAAATGGGCCGGAAAAGGCGCAGATTTAGTCTTTTGAGTTGAGCAGGCAGAACCTGCAGAGCCACTCATCACACTTTTAAGTATCTGAAGAACGCTACACATGAACAAAGTGCTTTCAGTGCAGTACTGCTCCCTGGACACAGACAGTGTGACACTGCAGCACAACATGATCCTACTAATGGGGAGGAGATGAACGGCAAGTGCACAGAGTTTTATTTTTTTGGACGGATGTTGGCCAGGCAGCCCAAAGAATTCCATGCTCTTCTTCGTGTAGGGCCAAGGGATTTTAAGAATTGGTAGCTTGCCAAAAACAAATAAATTTGGATTAACCAACTCTGCACAGGGCAGGAATCACCTTCCGGTGCCTTGATTTACTCGGCCGTCTGAGAATGTAATAGTGGAATGGCTACGATGTTCGACAAACAACCCAGAGGTAAAGTGCTCACATTCCATAGCAAGCTGTGAAATGGAATTCAACTAATCTGGTCATTGACGGAATTAGAAAAGGAATGACCACAAATGCTGCTGATTGGCATAAAAACCATTAAAAAAAAGTCACCGCAGTGAACTTCAGGAAGGGAACTTTCCACCCCAATACCATGTGTGACCTCTGTTCTATCCCACTTGAATGACTCATCATCTTCCCAAGGTGACCCAGGATAAGCAGTAAGTGCACCCACACCATGTCCCGAGAACAAAAAGCTTTCACAATGCGCGCTCCCGGATTCTATTTTGTTCTAAATCGATTGCGCCCCCAATGTCAAACAAAGATCAAGATGGTTCTGACTTGAAACATAACACATTATAGTTAGAAAGCATTTCATGTTAAACACTCTGGTGCTCTTGCCTCCCACCAGAAATGTGCTAAATACACTGTGAAAGGATCGACCTGCGGGTTAAATCTAAATCGATCAGCTGCGCTCATTTGCTAACTTTTACAGGTTAATGGACTTTGCACGTTCCACGTCTGGTACATGCCTGGGTTCCAAAACCTCTCAAAAGTTTGGACGCCACGGGCCATGTTAAGTGGTATACTTGGGAGAGTCCGATTTGACAAGCTGACAAGTGGCAAATTGCCAATTGCTAAACCACAATTACATCTGCCGGTACTGATCACTGAGTTGCATGATGAAGGACATTTGCCATTTAGAGGTGAACGCATTGTGACCGGTTGTGCAATTTCACACCTGCTTTACTGACAGAACCAATTCAATGCCAGATTGTGAGGAATTTACAAAATCATCAGCACAACAGGAATATTTCACAGCGCTGGCTGGGCGAATATTGATTGACACAGGAATCTTAGAAGCAAATCAGTTACTGTTATATGACAATTCTATAACAACTTAATGGTGTCTGGATGGTTCATTTCAATCAGACACCTTATATCAAGGGCGAGGTTAAAGGGGTTCATACCCAGGTCAAATTACAGCATTATGATTCCAATTGGATAACTTGGGGGGGGGGGGGGGAGAATCTAAGAGAGTAAGAGAGTCAAAGAGTAGGGCGAGGGCAAAGTGGAGTTTTAAAAGAGTTGAGAAGGGTTGCATGGTGGAGCAGTGGTTAGCACTGGGGCTATGGCGCTGAAGACTCGGGTTCGAATCCCGGCCCTTGGTCACTGTCCGTGTGGAGTTTGCACATTCTCCCTAAGTCTGCCTGGGTTTCCCTCCCACAACCCAAAGATGTGTAGGTTAGGTGAATTGGCCATGCTAAATTGCCCCTTAATTGGAAAAAATAATAATTGGGTACACTAAATTTAAAAAAATAAAAAGAGTTGAGAAGCTTTAACATAAGAAACAGATTGGGATGAGCAGAGACTGCGACATGCAAGAAAGAAATGATTGAAATAACTAATGGTAGGTATGGAAGTTGTCTGAACAAAAAGGTCCTGAAGCTGTTCATTCGACAGATAATGGCTGAAGAATGAATCAAAGTGATGCTAGCCTGGAGGAATAATCATGGTCACAATGATGCTTCTTGTAACATCTCCCGTAGTTTGTTACTGATTTGCAGCTCTTACTGCAGAGATACGCAATTACTATTTGGTCTGTGTGAGGTTTGCAATGATTTCACATTGCAATGCGATTGCATTCACAGGGTCTTTAAAGTGTAATACACAACCTCTTGGGCACGGCGTTGTTTGCAAGTAGCTGACAGATCCCACAGCCAATCAGATTTAAGTCAGTCAATGTGCCAGTTCTGCCACGGAACGCCAACAGATCAACTTGGTCACTAGGTAGATGTCTCGAACTAAATTTCCACAATCACTGCCTACTTGCTTTTCACAATTTGACAAAGTCATCAGATAACAAAAAACCTTAAAATGCACAGGATACAACTTCAGAGATTATTAAGCATTTTATTTGCTTTACGGGCAGTACGGTGGCACAGTGGGTTAGCCCTGCTGCCTCACGGCGCCGAGGTCCCATGTTTGATCCCGGCTCTGGGTCACTGTCCGTGTGGAGTTTGCACATTCTCCCCGTGTTTGCGTGGGTTTCGCCCCCACAACCCAAAAGATGTGCAAGCTAGGTGGATTGGCTATGCTAAACTGTCCCTTAATTGGGAAAAAAAATTAATTGGGTACTCTAAATTTTAAAGAAGCATTTTATTTGCTTTAAAAAGCCCTTCAAGCCTGTTCCATGAGAACATGATTGGCTTTTGCTTATTAATTTTGCTTAACAAAAGAGTTTTAAATTTAATCACTGATCTAGCATCAGCTGCCTTTTGCAGAAGAGCTCCAAACTTCTACCATTTTTGTGTGTAGAAGTGTTTCCTAATTTTACTCCAGAAAGGTCTGGCTCCAACGTTCACGACTCTGCCCCAGCAGCAATTGTTTCCCGTGTTCTACCCTGCCGAACTCTTAGAATCTTTTTTTAAAAAATGTAATCTACTCACCTCTTATCTGGATTTGCACCTTAAATGTTGCAAGCTACAGAGCTATGGACTGGTTGCAGCAAGTGGGATTAGAACGGGCACCTGCGTGTCCTCGGGCTGGCATGGACAAGATGGGCTGAATGGCCTCCTTCTGAGCTGTAACTCCTATGGTTCATTCCAAATTCTAGGAAATCCAACTGTAAACTGTGTAGTCTCTCCATGTTATTTAACCCATAAGAGTCCAGGCATCATTCTGATAAATATTACCTGCACTCCCTCCAAAGATCAATGCCTGTATGCCCTTCTCCAAGGTGTATGCCCAGAAGTGCTTAAGAGTGCTCCTGGGATGTTTTCTAACCAGGGCTTTGCACAGTTCAAGCATGACTTCTACTGCCTTGTATTCTAGTCCTCTAGATATAAAGGCCAGTATTCCATTTATCTTTTTAATCACATTTTAGTGACCTATATACCTCGATCCAGAAGTCTCTTCACACTATTTGGAAAATACCCGTTCCATCCTATTTGAATCCAAAGTGGATGTCCTCATATTTCCGTACATTGAAATCCATTTGCCATAGTTTTGCCCATTAACAGAATCGGTCAATGTTGTTTTGTAATGTTATGCTGCCGTGGCTGTTTTTACGAAAGATCCTTTCCCAACATTAAACTAAGAATGTGAGAAATAGGAGCAAGAGTAGGCTGTTCAGTCTCTCGAGGCAGCTATACCATAAACTTCTACCTCAACTCAGTTTTCCTGCCCACTCCCCATATCCCTCGATTCTCTGAGGGCAGAATGTGTTGATCTATCTCAGCCTCGAGTGGATGCGACAATTAAGTGTCCTACACTGTCTATGGCAGAGGTTTCCAAAGAATCATAATCCTTAGAATGAAAATATATTTTTTCATCTCAGTCCGAAATGATCAACTGCTTATCCTGAGGCTGCTCCCCCCACCTCTCTAGATTCTCGAGGTGAAACATCATATCCTGTCAAGCCTCTTCAGAAAAGATCGCCTTTCAACCACCTAAATTCCAGAGACTTTGGGCCCAATTTACTCAGCCTCTCAGTCGAGGAAAGCTGAATTCTTGAAGTGACTTACCAAACAACTGATTTGGATTGGCATTTGTTGCTTTTTCATAATTTGTGAGGCCTTCATAAATCACTTTTCCAACTGCAGCATAAAGACACTCCAATTCCTCATATTTAGAAGCCACACTTGAAGTACCTGTTTAAAAATGAAGGGTACAATGTTGACAACACAGAAGCATTACAGAGGTATTGCCAAAACAGAATTCCCCCATTATCAACCTCTTGGAAGTTACTATTGAGCTGAAATTTAACTGCACCAGCTATACAAATATTTTGGCTACGTGCAAATCCTGCGGAAAATAACTCTCTCCCTGACTCCCCAAAGCCTGTCCACCACCTACAAAGCACAATTCAGGAGTGTGATGGAACACTCTCCACTTGCCTGGATGAATGCAGCTCCAACAACACATCATCCAGGACAAAGCTGCCCCCACTGGATTGGCACCCCATCCATCACCTTCACCATTCACCCCTTCCACCACTGGTGCACAGTAGCAGTGTGTACCATCCACAAGATCCACTGCAGCCACTCACCAAGGTTCCTTCGACGGGACCTTCCAAACCTGTGACCTCTACCACCTAGGAGGACAAGGGCAGCAGATGCATGGGCACGCCACCGCCTGCAAGTCCCCCTCCAAGCCACACGCTATCCTGACTTGGAACTACATTGCTATTCCTTCACTGTCACTGGGTCAAAATCCTGGAACTCTCTCTTCACAGCACTGTGGGTCTACCTACACCACCCGGACTGCAGCGGTTCAAGAAAGCAGCCCACCACCACCTTCTCAAAGGCAATCAGAGTTGGGCAATAAATGCTGGCCTGACCACATGCCGTGAAAGGATTTTTTAAAAATGTGTTCAAAAGTAAAAAATTGTACATTTCCATCTGTGTAACCTACTCGGTTCTGTCGGGAAGACGCTCATCAAACGAGAAAGCAGAGTGTGCACGGCTCTCAGGACCTTGTTGTTGCCACAGGTCATGCATGCTGCTATTCCACGCTGCAATGGCTTGAAGCTGCTGAGGATGGCTGAAGACTGTAGCACAGTTAAGAGAAAACTCAACACCTCTAGTCCTGTACAGATGTTCGCCATGTTAGCTTGATTGGGTTGTTCCTAAAAACGACAAATAAATCGTAGTGGGGGGGGAGGGGGGTTGAAGGGAGAACAGGGGGGAGGGAGGGGGTTGAAGAGAGAACAATGTTAAATATATGTGGACTATGTTATTGCCAATTATAATAAGACTGCAAAACCCCAAGTAGGTCAATGCACTTTTTATTTGCCTGTTGAGCTACCAGGTGATTTTTCATGAAGCTATTTGATTTTCTCTCTCACCTACTAATTGCAATCAGGCTCATTACAGCCTCATTATTAGACAAAATGGGATTAAGAAAATGGAAACAATCTGAAAGAAAAATTTGGCTAATCTTGCCGAGCCCTGCTGCTTCGACAGGCAGCTGTAAAACCCAACATATTCTTCCTAAAGCAGACAGCAAGAAAACTTGGTAAATATAACACAGAATTGGACTTAAGAAATAATAATTAAATTCTCAGATAATTCTGGATATTGCCTCCGTTTCGCTTTCCAAACAGATTTCTCCCAAATTGTTTAAGAAATAAATATGTAATTATACCCGTTTGGATGTTAATTATAAGGCACCAAATGCCCGGCAAGATTAAAGGCTTTCTCATCTTAGTTACGTTGCAAGCACAGATTCTGCATTAAAATGGGTTTTGCACCAAGTAGCACACCTCTCAATTACTGCAATCATTCAAGCATTCAAAACTTTGAATTTCAAATTGGGCTGAAATCATTTTGAAAGTTTGCTGTATGTTGCTCTTCCTTCATGCTCGAATTCAAAATTGCTGAATGAAAAGGGCAAATTTGAGATTATAAAAATTACAGTAAATCCACAGGCTGTATTATTTTTCCCTGTTGAACGTCTTGCACTGCTTAGCGAAATGTCAATACCGTTCTCTGAATGACTTGCAACTTGTATCACAAGGACCTAATGGTATCTTGCGCTGTAGGACACCAGAATGTCACAGGAAATACCACTGCTGTTCAGTGTTTTTGCCTGCCACATTGGTATAGGAGTAAAATTTCCTGCTTGCTTTAGGATAAGCAAGGGTAGGTGACACTGTAGCATGCAGTGACAGGATTGCACCCATTTCTATTCAGCAAGCTCTAGAATCATAGAATTTACAGTGCAGGAGGCGGCCATCCGGGCCATCGAGTCGAGCACCGTACTTAAGCCCACACCTCCACCCTATCCCCGTACCACAAACCCCACCTACACTAAGGGGCAATTTATCCTGGCCATTCCACCTAACCTGCGCATGGAAACCGGAGCACCCCGAGGAAACCCATGCAGACACGGAAAGTTCAAACTCCGCACAGTCACCCAAGGCCGGAATTGAACCTGGGACCCTGGAGCTGTGAGGCAGCAGTGCTAAACACTGTGCCACCCCACTGTGCCATGTGATTTAATGCACAGAGATCCGCGCTTCGGGGGGGGGGGGGGGGGAGAGAAAAATTTAACTAATCACGTTTAAATGGTTACAACACAAAAGGTGATTCGGCCCACTGATTCCGATTCGGCTCTCTGCAAGAGTAATGCGGCTGCACCCACTACTCAACCCTTTTACAAAGCTCTGCAATTTAAGATCCTCAGCTGCTTATTCAATCCCCTTTTCAAAGCCTCGACCAGCTTTGAATCTATCGCCACCAGCATTTTCAGGCTGTTCATTACAGATCTTAACCTGGCCGCTGAATAACAAAGTTAATTTCATGGCGCCTTTGGTCCTCTTGCTTCACATTCGTGACCCCCGATTCATGATAGAGTCATTTAACCTTGCTTGCTCTCACATAGTCGCTCAATCTGCTCCAGCAGCAGCAGTATCCGGAGAAGGCGGAATTCCAGCTGTTTTCTCAACTCGGCCAAAGAATGACACCCAACTGAGGAGAGAAGCTGGGCTACAATGAAGCGAATAGAAATCGGCAGGCAGAGCTCTGTGAGCGGGAAATCACTTCCCAACTATTGACAAGTTAGTAATGAACTGGGCCTCAGAGTAGTCACCATTTGACAAATTCAGAATTTTTTGATTTTTTTTTTTAAAAAACAGAAAGGATGCATTGAGATTTTTAAGCTAATTTTTCCAGAGACTCCAAGCGAAAATGATGCTGATAAATCCTAATCTTTTAGACTTCAGCCCCATCGATGTTGCCGCCGTGTAAAAACCTGCAGACTACACCTGATTCTGTGTGACAGTGAAAAATGACACTCTTTCCCACCATTCCCAACTCCGAAAAAAAGACAAATGTTCGTTGACACCCTTTCTTCCTGTATCAATCCGGGGGGGGGGGAAAGTCTGGGATGAGAAAAGATCACTTGGCTGGAAACCCATCCACTCTCACATTGCACTACCGAAACACATTTTGAATAATCCGGATTTTGTGCTTCTGTTGACACCTAAAGTCAGAGATGTGTTTTTCTTGTTATGCGCTCTAAACTTACATTTCACTCATTTCCATTTCATTTGTATCCTCCCATCTTGGTTGACTTTGAAGCAATAATCTGGGTTTGCTTTATTTGTAACTTTTAATATTCTTATCCACTCGAGTGAAGGTTTTACCTTCAGCTATTTCCTTCGTGTGCTGCAGAATTTAAGCTCCCCGTGTGTCAGACATCAGCCCAGATTCAGCCTCACACTTCCCTGAATGTCTACTCGTGCTGTTGTGAGAGTCAGAGCTGGAAGGTACACTGACTAAGCAAGTGAGTAACGCAGTGCTTTCAAATGATAGCTACTTGAAAGAGAAAAAGAAAAATCGTACCACCGTCATCAGCAACTTGTCAAACCACTGGAGCTTCAGCTCAGCTTTCGGCCACATATCAGGACGAAGAGCCATCTTCAGAAGGCTGACACAGCGCCTGGACAACATTTCCCCCGGCGAACCCGCTGTGTTTGAGGAATCGTTCACCTGGGGTTCAATTGTCACATATTATATACAAGGCAGCAATGGACTCACACATGTGCAAACGCTTTAAATATAATTATAATATCAATTCAAATATTAATAGAGGGAGTTTTTTTTATGCACATGTTAACTTAGATCTCCCTTGTTTTGTTAGGTCAGGTTGCCTTAGTTATCAGCACTTTCGCCTCCTAGTCACAAGGCTGCGACATCAAATTCCACTCTTGCGATTTCAGCATATAATACATGTCAGGGAATGAAGGGTGAGCGCCAGTTTCGAGGAGCGATGTTGAGCTGAGGCCTTGCATATCCGTGCTGCCAGATGTTGCAGATCCTGTGACACCATCCACACAACAACAGGGCGTTTCTCTGTGATTTAGTCAACTTTCTTTCCACAGCCAACACCAGTCAAAACAGATGTTATGGTCATACTGTTGCCACCAAAATAGCTACTGTGTTGCCAACCAAAAGAACTACACAAATTAATTCATTCTACATCATGTGCTTTGTATCGCCTCTGAAATATGCGAGATGGCACTCCATAAATCTAAGTTCTTTGTTCCTTTACCTATAAAGAAGCCTACCCACCTTCCTATTTCAGACCTGCTAGAGTCTTGTCCCAGAAATATTAGCTCACCAATGCTCTCTGCACACCCTGTAGCAATGGACCTCCTGTGCATTTGCTGTTTTTAAGTTTGTTTTAACAGGTTCCATTAGTATGTTAACATCTTTGTAAAAGAATCGGACTTTGATTAAGTAGCAATCGTCTTCAGCATTGGGATGGGGCGATGGAAAGAGGATGCTTTTGCAAGACAACCACACTGGCTTTCCACTGGGTATCCTTTTCTAGCTTTGTGTATTCTCTCAACAAGACGTTAACCAAATGTTTCTGGGTTAAAAGAAAATTAAAACTGAACAAGAGGGGTTGCATTGTTTAAAATATTGCTCAACTCCACGTCAGCATATGTTTGCTTTCCTTGTTTTAAAGGAGATTTTATGCAGAGCACAAGATAGTTTCAAATTTCCTATCAAGAGGTAGCACAACAGCAATCAATAAATCGGAGGGAATAAAAAAAATTGGTCATAAATTTTGCCTCAGCCAAATCACCAGCAGAAGGATAGATATCAGCAAAAAGGTTCAGGAAATGCTAAATCTACAGCAACATTGAGTTTGGGACAAGTCGAACTTCCACTGACAATTGTGAACAAGGTGCAAACTTCGATCAAGATCAATGAAACCTAACTGATCAAAATTAGTGTTTCCAGGTTGTCTCATATTGAAAGAAACCAAGGGTCTGATTAATGGAGATCCTCAAGAGGCAAAGAGGAATGAATGAAAGTCACTTGACAAGTTTGCCCTAAAGACAAGAATGTACAACAATTGGTTCCAAGCCAACAAGAGTCTGTCACTGTGTAACCGGAGGTAGAACGGCTATGCCTATTTTCTAGAAGAATACCTTCGGAGGGCAATTGGAACTAAAATCAGGCAATGCATATAATTACGTTATTGTAAGTGACAAGCTGATATCACAACATGAATTTTCCCCCATTTCTACAGAAGAAAGGGATTAATCAACAAAGCACAGCATTTACAGCACATCCATCATGACACTCACAAATGCTACATATACAATGAATTACTCTGAAGTGTAGTGCTTGCTATTATCTTGCTCACAGCACGATTTTGAACAGATTAGGATGAATGAGCAGCTGATATGTTGTTTTTCCCTCTACTTTCTGATTGAGAGGGGAAAAGACCAAGAGGAGGTTTTGTTGCTCTTCTAATAATGACAAATCCTCCTTAAATCACAGCAACAGCCAGAGACAAACCGGCGGTTCAATGCATTATTCAAAGGGTGGTAGGCCTAACAGTGCAGTACTCCCTCCCTGCTGCATTGAAATGTCTGCCTATGACTTGAGCCCATGGCAAATAAAGTCCTGCATTTACACATTGCCTTTCATGACCTAAATCATACTCAAGTGTTTTAGAGTCAGTAAAGTACTTTAGTGTAGTCACTGTTGCAAACAGAAAATCCCACAAACATGAAGATGACCTGTGATGTTTTAGAGAGGGTGACTAGGGGATAAATACAGCCGTCGACATCGGGAAGAACTCCCCTGTTCATCTTCAAAATTATGCCATGACATCTTTTACATCCATTGAAAGCAGACAGGCTTTCACTTAACATCCTACCCAATAGACTGTGCTGCCAACAGTGCAGCACTCCATCACTAATGCACTGGAAGTGTCAGCTTCAATCATGTGCGCAGGTCACTGGTGTGCAACCTCAACCCTCAACCTTCTGATGCAGAGCCAAGGGTGCTCCCAATAAATTGGTAATGGCTAAACTGGACAGCTGGTTTGTGATGCAGAGCGAGGTCAACAGCGCCGGTTCAATTCCCATAACGGCTGAGGTTACTCAGGAAGGGCTCCACCTTCTCAAAGTTGCTCCTCGCCCGAGGTATAGTGACCCTCAGGTTAAATCACCACCAGTCAGCTCTCCCACCTCATTAGGGAAAGCAGCCTACGGTCATCTGGGACTGTGGCAACTTTAGTTTACATTTAATCACTGAATAAGTGGCAATGGGTACAGAAAGGAAAGAATTGGTATAATTAATAATGGAACAAACAAATGCCGCATCAGTGCTGACAATTCAAATCATACCTTAGATTCCATTAAAGTTTGTCTGCAGTTATAAATAGAACATGACAAAGAAGTGGGGCCTTTACCTGACAAGCTATTCTGATGAGGAAATTCACCACGGTATCAGTGTGCTGTTTATCAATGGGTTTTGAAAGCAGGTGATCCGCCCCAGTTAAGGACTGGCTACGTCCAAACACCTGTTAATTTAAAAAGAACATTTAAGTGAGGTTACCTTTGCAACTAAACAGAAGATTAACTGCTCCGCGATCAAATCCATCCGGCACCAGTTTGATCCAAAAATCGAATCAGCGTGCCACAACGACTTTTCAAAAGTTGAAATGTTTATTGCACATGGCAAGCCGGATTCCCTGGTTGCATTAACATACATCAGGTTAACGTGGGCCAGAACCCAGTTCCCAAAAAATGCCTCTGCCGCAGGAATATTCTAACTGGTTTTAACAACCTTGCAAATTTCTCGGCCAATGTGCATTCAAATGCATCGGGGAGAAGAACCGTGAGGGAACTGAGTGCATCACTTCATGGCTTCCTTTTCCAACGTGAAGCACACTTTGGTCTCTCCACCGGTAGGTGGATTTGGCTTTGGAAGATTACAAATTTACTTGAGAACCAAAAACAGCTGCAGGTCTCCAATGGTAGCACAGTTGTTAGCACAGTTGCTTCACAGTTCCAGGGTCCCAAGTTCAATTCCCATCTTGGGCCACTGTCTGTGCGGTGTCAGCACTTTCTCCCAGTGTCTGTGTGGGTTTCCTCCGGGTGCTCCGGTTTCCTCCCCCAGTCCAAAGACATGCAGGTTAGGTGGATTAGCCATGATAAATTGCCCTTAGTGTCCAAAACATTTAGGTGGGGTTAGTGGGCTACACAGATAGGGTGGAGTTGTGGGCTTAGGTAGACTGCTCTTTCCAAGGGCTGATGGACACCCGATGGGCCGAATGGCCTCCTTCTGCACTGTAAATTCTATGATTCAGTGGGAGAGCACTTCCATATTAACAAAATAGAGAGCTAGGTTCTTTCTCATCTCGTGGGAGTTCGCCTTAAGACTTTCCCTGAAAGCCAGCAACAAGAAAGTCAAGCGTCGAGCTTCAAACATTATCCAGCTGGCGAGAAGCAATTCCGTAGTTACAGCATGCAAATTCATCTCAGTGTTTTATTTTTAAAACTGGATGCTTCCAGCTGAAATGGGGTTTAAACTCCACTTTCTAATGAGGAAGGCAAGAAAAGATTCGTCGAGTTTCAAATAAACATTCCACCTTTTTTCTTCTGTCCCTGCAGATTGTTTTTAAAAATGGTTTAACCCGGTTCTGATGAAAGGTCACAGACGTGAAGCACAAACCATCTTCCTTTCCCCACAGAGGCTGCTAGACCTGTTGAGTATTTTCAGCGCACTGTGTTAAATATTTTAGCACCCGTCTCATTGATGCATGCAAAGCCATCAGCCAACAAAAAAGTCTTGCATCGGCCAAGAATGAAAAGTTGGATTCCTACAAAATCATACACCAAGTAAAATAAAAATGGTAGAAAAACTCAGCAGGCCTGACTGCATCTGCGGAGAGAGAAATCAAGTTAACCCTCTCTCCAGTCAGTAATCTCTCCTTCTCGGATCGGATTTAATTGCACCCCAGTAAACGTCTTCACCTCCAGAACAGGAGAAGATGGAACAGAGGAGGTGGAGGCAGGAGAGAAAGAACAAAAGCAAAAACGTCAAGTAAAAAAACGGATGCACGTTCTCACTGAAATCAAAGTAAAGTGACATCAGGAAGAATAAAATACAAATATGTAGAGGATGATTACTGTTACTCGTGACTGAATCAGGCGAAATTTAGGGATTTATGGCAATTCCGGTTTTGCCAACAAAGTGTTTTTTCTTCCCCAGTAATTAACATTAAAATTAAGTACGGACATCTTTGAAGCTTAGTTCCGAAGACGGTCACCGACTGAACTATAATATTTTCAATCAATTACTTCATTACTACGACTTGACCATTTTAATAACACAGGTCTAGGAGAATGAATCCAGTAGGCAAGTTATGCTAGCTGAAAACAAAGAAAGGTAACATCAAATGGAGCATGTTTTCGGCTAAATACCAACTGTGTCAGTGAGCAAAATGCTAAACATTAATATCAAGTGTTGCCACTTTTATAATAGTTCAATTATGTGAAAACATGACAGATTGACGGCAAAACTAGTCGACAGTTACACATACTGCTCAAGGTTAAGCAGTTAATTATCTGCTTTGAACTTCAACCATCGTTGCTTTTAATAACTATTTTGCACTACATAAACCACAACATACTAACAAACTCAAATATTTATATCTCACCAAGTAACAAACAGGCTTTAATCTAGCGACTCAGACACCTGATATGCAGTAATTAAACAGTGTTACTGGAAATACATCAACCGATAATTTCCAACGCCAGGTTAATGGCATGAAATGGATTTTAATGCAATTTGGCCCAGAGTGCCAGTGCTGTGGGTGGTTGGTGAGAGGAAGGGAGTTAGACAAGAGAGAGTATTGAAGAAATGAATGCAAACGATTGCACTTCCCACCCCACCCCAATTCCTAGACGGTACTCACAGTTCCAGCATTTGTTCTAAACCGTTTGACATCCTGAGCGGAATCCACCGATAAACCTCGCCTGACGTTGCCATTAGTCGCACTGGTTCCCTCACCACTGCCATTCGCATCAGGATCAGAATCTGGCTACAATTTTCCCAGCAGCATACAGGGACGGGAATGAGAAAGCATTCACTCACATATCAACATTTTTTTTAAAAATCAACAGTCACACATTTCATTGTCGTATATGAAAGGAACAAACCAGAGTAGAAAAGATTTATGCGAGATGAAATTCTCATCTCAGCAATTTAGATGCAGCTAATAAAAAGAGTTTTGATTTATCTTCTTCCTTTAGATCCCATATGGTCAGCTGCATATTTAACTTATTATATTTTGGCTTCAATGTAATAAAGCAACCAATGTATACACAGCACCAGCCTTCTTGAGCTCAGTATGTTCAGGGGTTCAGTGTTACCTACTACTCTATGAATGGACCCCATGTTTGTACACGCCTGCAGGCACTTTCTTCTGCATAGCCTGCCGGGCCACATGCCAAGTGCAAGTCATAGTCAGAAAAACTTCCATTTATATAGCACCTTTTGTCAGCTCACGTGTCATGGACTTTAAATAAAGTATTTTTGCATTGTAGTCACTGTCATAGGAACTATGGCAACCAATTTGCACACAAGGTTTCACAAACAGTAATGTGATGAATGACCAGATAATTGGTTGTTTGAGGGATAAACATTGGTTAGGACAGGGGTGAAAATTCTCCTGCTCTTCCGACCGTGCCTTGGGACCTTTCGTCTCTACCTAACACTGTAGACAAAGCCTCGGTTTGAAGCCTCGTCTGAAACATGGCACCTCCAACAATGAAGCACTTTCTCACTCCGCACTAGTGTCAGTCTGGAGCTTGTGCTGAAGTCTCGGGAGTGCCGTTAAATCAAAAATGAAACCAGAGATACAGATTCGGCAACAAATCTAGATTTCAGTCCCAGGAGAAGATGTCCTACAAAATCAAATATAAATTCTGGTAGGGATAAAAAAAAAAGGAACTAATGCCCCAATCTGTGCCTGAGCACGCAGAGTGAAGACCAGCTGTAATCTGAATAGATGCGGGCACTCTAGTTCATCGAAAATATTGATTGAATTTATGTATAAATAAACGTGCAATTCTGAACATCAGATTTCAGAAATAAAGCAGCCAATTTCAAAATAATCTCAACAGCTCACTGTTAAAATTGTCAGCCTCCTTGCTTTCAGTTGGGTCACAAATTCAACAAGGAATCCTTTGAAGTATGAAGAACTCTGGCATGTTGAGAAGGAAATAATGCTGCATTTTTGGAATCTAGATTTACACAGCTCAAATTAAGCAAGAATATCCAAACTATCTAAAACAAACAAAAAATCTTACTTTAACCTGGGACAAGATTATGTTAAAAATAAATGAAATTGAATTCCATGCGTCCAATTGTCGTGCTTTTAAAAGATGGGACATTTATGCGCCAAATATATTTTACCTGCTGGTCCTTGATTCTCTGCAGCTCCCACTTAATGACAACTTCAGCCAGATCTACAGCTAACTTCCTCTGTTCAATGGTGACACTAGGTGTGAAGCCCAATCGCTGCATCGCACTAACCATGTGTTGCACAAGGTGATGTCTCACCGGGAAATACACCTAAAGGGAAACATTATTCACAATAGCATTACAGGATATTCAAAATATTTCTTTATTTAATGTGCAACTGCCACTAAACGAGAAGGAGGAGGATCCCAACATTCCTGCGTACAGGTGACACACCTTGATGACACTTCAATGATGGCCCGATATTAATTTTTGCAATTCGCGTCATGCACCTCCTGGAAAATATCATTCAGATCCGATTTTGTTTCCTTCTGATCAAAGGCATCATTTTGTCAGGTCCTCTTTTATATCAAGGATACTGGACAATTCAGAGTGAAAGGAGGAGAGGGAATCAAACTGATGGGTTCAAATGATGGAATAAACCTTGATGGTGAAACGCAAGAGGGTTAAATCCCCCAAAACCTCAATCTTGGTGGAACCCACGCAGATGTATTTTTCACAGCATCAAGATTTTTTCTCTCTTTTTTTTTTATTTGTTCATGGGACGTTGGCATCACTGGCTGGGTCAGCATTTATTGCCCATCCCCAATCGCCCATGAGGGGGCATTTAAGAGTCAACTGCATTGCTGTGGATCTGGAGTCACATGTGGGCCAGATCAGGTAAGGATCGCACATTTCCTTCCCTAAAGGACACGAGTGAACCAGAAGGGTTTTTACAACAATCGACAATGGTTTCATGGTCATCATTAGACTTTGTTAATTCCAGATTTTTATTGAATTCAATTTTCACCATTTGCAGCAGCGGGATTTGAACCTGGGTCCCCAAAGCATTACTCTGGGTCTCTGGTTTACTAGTCCAGTGACAATACGGCGACGTCACCGTCTCCCCACAATTACTATTTTAACCTCTGCTCAAGCCGATTCATTTCTTGCAACGTTACAAAGCGCTGGTGACAAAATTACAAGCCTTCTTCAAAGCATCAGCTTAAAATTGCAAAAAAAACCCTAATTATTTCAAATGGCAAGTCTAGGAAGGATTTCACCGTCCTTCCTATGTTGCAATGCTGCTTTTGCTCTCCTTCACTGACCTTTCTTTCAGGTTTAGGTCTGTTTCTGATTGCTTGGCTATCCTATTTCCTTCAAACAATGATAAATAACTGTATATGGCAACTTGCCTTTCTACTTGAGGACAGTATTATCATGTAAACAAATAATCCTACTGCTTCAGGACAGCGGAATCATGAATGAATCATGAATGAATAAAAACACCTCCTTTGCCTTCTGTCCTTCTGGTAATTGCATAACAATGGAATTGTTGACTAATCGGAGCAATCAATCTCAATCAATTAGTCTACACCAGACATAGGTACAAGTGGAGGGGAGTTTGGGAAGCCACAAGGTCCGACAGTAGCTTTCTCCTCCCGAGCATTTTACAATTACCACACCGTGGCTCAAATGTTTAGTCAGCATTTTGCTTTGAGGTTGTTAGCTAATTCAAAGTTCATTTTCTTATTCTTGTGGCATGATCTTACCTTGAAATGTTGAACAATGAGATGCAAGATATGGACCAACTGAGGCACCGTGTGCCCCTCTTCAACAATGATCTTTCTTGTCCAGTGTGTCAGCATTTGATGCCCATCTTCCATGCGAGCAGGGACAGCAGGAGTCAAAATGGCCATTGCTTGCCTGACTACCAATCGAGCTTCCATAGCATGGGCTTTAAGCAGACTGAGGAAAACCTGCGCAGAATTATGATATTTAAAACTTAGTTTAGAAAAGCTTGAGCGAAACAAAATTATATATATTGCCGGTTTGCTCATCACCTCAGTATTCACATTGGCTCGGTCTGACAACTCCAGAAGTTCTCACCCGGTGTTCAAATCCATCCATCGCTACATCCATCCTATCTCCGTCACCTCTTCCATCTCGAAAGCTATCCTAGAGCTCCAGTTATGACCTCTCGTGCACCCAGATTTTCATTGCTCCACTATTGGCAGCCGGGCCATCAGCATCCTGGTGCTAAGCTTCCTAATTTACTTCCTAACCTAGCTCTCTACCTTGCCTTCTTTAAGACGCACGTTAAAATCTACCTCTCTGACCAAGCTTATGGGAATCCCAGTCTTTGTCTCACCTTGCCTGCGTAACAAGGTATAGGAGCAGGAGCCGCATTTACACTAGTACGGAGGCAAAATTCTATCATGAAGCATGCCGGAGTTAATAAGAACTTTAAAAACAAGCAAAAATGTCTCAGAGGATATGGCACCTTTGAAATCCTAAGGATGCTCCAAAGCCAATGAAGTATTTCTCAAGTTTAACCACTGTTGTCTTGTAGGAAAATATGACAGCCAATTTTGCACAGAGCAAGTTCCTACAAACAGTAACAAGGTAAGAGACCAGAAGTTCTGTTTTTGGAAATATCGAGGATAAATGTTGCCCATGATATGTAGGAGAGCACTCCACCCTCAAGGAACATTGTCAAGAGATCTTGTATATCGGCTTGAACAGACACACAGAAAATTGGTCCAGAGTCATATCTGAACAGAAAACAGATACACCGCCACAATGAAGCACCCCTCAATACCTCACTGATATATTTGCCTGGATTACCTGCTCAAATTCTAAGGTGAGAGCTGAACCCACGATCAGCTGTCTCAGTGCAATCTGAAGCTAATTTAGCTAAATTAAGTTTCTTCCCCGCAATACAATTTAAAACTGGCACAATATCAGTTACAAAATTCAGAAAACATTAACATTTTATATGTACAAATCTTCCTAATTCAAATTAAAACAAACTGAATAGTCTTTGTTAATTCAAGCTTCTTGTCAATTCAAGTTACTCAGGCAAAATCATGGGACATGAGTGGTTTTATACAATAGCTGCTGAATTAGTGTTCCAGACCTGCAAGTTGAAAATATCGATTCTGTCCTAGCTTTTAGTGTTGCTTCCAAGTCTGGAAATAAACATGTTGAATATGGCAGAAAGTTCGGATAATAAAAGAACATTTGGACCGATTTTACTCCAAAGATGTGCAGGTGAGATGGATTGGTCATATAATTATCCCCCAGTTTCCAAAGATGAGCATGTTTGGTGGATTTGCCATGATAGAATTGCCCCTTAGTGTCCAGGAATATACAGGTTAGGTGGGGCTACAGGGAGTGGGCCTGGGAAGAGTGCTCTTTCAGAGGGCCGGTGCAGACTCGATGGGCTGAATGGCCTCCTTCTGCACAGCAGGGATCCTATGATTCTACTCTGCTAAAAGAAAATTAGTTTGGGTTGCTCTATACAGATATGTAGTGAAACATGGAAGCTGCAGACACCTTAGTGACTGGCATCAGCTGTCTTTTATTTTTTGCAGCTGTCCTTATTTTCAAAATGGTCATTTTCTATATTATGTAAAAAGAAGTTTGTACACAGCTCCCATAGTTGAAGAAAAACCACTCGATCCCCAGGACAGAGTTGTACAAGTATTCAATTCCAGAGTTCAAGTAGTTCTCTGGCACAATATACGTGGGAAATAGTTTGCTGCTTTACAAAGGCTGTTTCTTTCACAAAACTTACTGAACCTTGCGTTAACTGGCAGGCACTGACCCGAGAGTTTTGAAAAGGGGGTGGGGGAGGCGGAGGGGAACCTCCAGCGATGTTGACTTGGTGAGAGTTGCAGAAGGAGCAAATTTGCAACAGGCTGCATGCCATAAGGGTTCAGTGCATTGAAGGCTGCCCATAATTCGCATTTTGTTGCGAGTCCATGATTTCTCTTACATCTCTGAACAAGTGCCTGTTTATACAGGTTTTACAGTCGGTAGACGTGACCAACACCCCAATTAAAATCTGACAATCAGGGTTCCACTTATAGAAAAGGCTGCATGGAGTTAAACGGTTTATAATGCAATGCTTACCTGCAAGACAATTTTTTTATGAATTGCAAACTTGGCTATGATGTGCGCCAGTAGCAAGTGGCCACTGTATTTGCAGGCCGGGTCCACACAGGTCTTGGAGAGCAGGCAAGGCCAAGCGAATGTCATCAGGCGCCTCAGCTTACTGTTCCGATTTTTATTGTTGTCATGGATGTGGTGAGGCGCATGCTCAACGAGAAGAGTTGCAAACTGTAGCAAGTAAATCCTTAAAGCGTCTAACATTTCAGCATGCTTCTCTGGGTCAAGTACCTGGGAACAAGATGAATGCACGTCACGATTAACCAATTAGTAAGCACAGGCTTGAAGTTCTGGACAAAGAACCAAAAGGAGAAGACGAGGTGCAAATTTTTTTTTTGAAAGAAAATATTTTTTTTATTTTTTTTTAACACAGGAGTTGTGGCCCAGGATGCATTGCCTGAAAAGGCAGCGTGGAAACAGATTCAATCATACCTTTCAAAAGGGAACTGGAAATATACTTAAAGAAAAATGTGGAGGGCTGTGGGGAAAAAGTGTGACTAATTGGATAACTCTTTCAAAACAATGGCACAATGGCCAAGCTTCCTCCTGTGCTGCATGATTCAACAATAATACGGTAAACTACTGCAACTTGTGCATTGCTTCTGGAAGTCGGGGCAATCATTTTTTATTCTTCTGCACGACACCTGTAGTTGCAATTACGCAAACAAAATACATTCACACAAAATAAATTATGCAAAAGCCGTGAGCAACTTGAATCGTCGAGCAAGGTGCTCAAGGTGCAGAGATCACTGCCGGGAACATCTTAACTTGCGGAGATCTGAATTATTAATATTTACCATCTCATATCTTTTTCTTGTTAACAGCAGAAATGATTTATGAGTTGCCACAGGTGGGACTACATCCGAAGTCACAGTGAAGTATAATCACACTTTCAAACCGGTGAATAATTTATGAAGAGTTAAGCCGCTTCCCACACTAGCACAGCAAAGAACAAATGGCCAAGCTTGTAACGTGCATTTACAAACAAGAAATTTGCATAGAAGTCCACGCCATTCACATTACCTTGGTAATGAAAACACTGGTGATACTTTCTGGGTTGTCTCCCTCGGGATTCGGTGGACCCAACAGTTGCTCCCCCTCGCCTTTGTCAAAGCTGTACTGGAAAGCGGGAATCAATATGTGCTGCAGAGCCTAAACAGGGACACAGCAGCAGAAATCAGCAGTGAATAACACAGAATGTAGCTTTCAGTGCGTATACTTGAAAACTTAAGTGCCACGGCATTCATAAAAATCGCAAAGTGATAGCTCACAGGAGGCCATTCAGCCCATCATGCTTGTGCCGGTCTTTTGAAACACGGTCATATAACTAGCACATTATACAGTTTAGTTACTTTCAGTCTGAAGGCGGAACATGAACTTTTGTTTCCCAATATCAACAATGTTTAAATTGAAATAAATTAAAGCTTTTTTTGTGAGCAGGTGGATGTGTCATTAAGGCTTGTACAAGGCTTGCTATTGTACACAAGGAATACATCAGAACACATGACCCAAGGTCAGCTGTGCACCAAACAATGCATCCTTCAAACCAAAGAGAAAATGCTGGAAAATCTCAGCAGGTCTGGCAGCATTTGTGGGGAGAGAAAAGAAATGAAATGAAAATCGCTTGTTGTCAGAGGTAGGCTTCAAATGAAGTTACTGTGAAAAGCCCCTAGTTGCCACTTTCCAGCACCTGTTCATGGAGACTGGTACGGGAATTGAAACGTGCTGCTGGCCTGCCTTGGTCTACTTTAAAAGCCAGCTCTTTAGCCTTGTGCTAAACCAGCCCGTGAAATAATAACCTTTTATTGTCACAAGTATGAAGTTACTGTGAAAAGCCCCAGTTGCCACATTCCGGCGCCTGTTCGGGGAGGCCGGTACGGGAATTGAACGCACACTGCTGGCTTTAGTTCTGCATCACAAACCAGCTGTCTAGCCCACTGAGCTAAAAGAGCTAACGCTTCGAGTCCAGAAGACCCTTTGTCAAAGCTGCATCCTTCAAAGGTTCATCTGGGCTGAGGAAATGCCACAAATATTCAGTAGTTTGCTTTCTTTCCAATTTGTGATTTCTTGCTTAATTACAGCTCCAAATGAGAACGCAACTTATTAAACTGCTGCGGCTGAATTTCTGACACTGCTTTGATCATGTCGGCCTACTGCTGATATTTAAAAATCAAACGTTTAATGAAACACCTGAAAATTAAATCCATTCATCCATCATTAGCAATCACAGCAGAAATAGATTAAGTGCACAAATACATTACATTTAGAAAGACACCGTTACATTTTCCCATTTCAGTTACACTATAATGACTAATCAATCTGGAGAATAATAGGCTCAACAGTAGCAATAAAAACACTCCCGACACTGGCTTAGAGGCTTTGAAATGCCTGTGTCCAGCAGCAAATGAATTACACGATATCTCAAGTGATCATATACCAAATAGATCAGGGTTTTAATGGCACCTTCAAAGCTGTTCTGATCTGATGAGCAAATGATATTGCATATCCTCAGGAAATTTTCTTTTCGATACAAATGAATTAACCTTGCAATGAAAAAAAAAATGTCAAGCATTTGCCACAAGTGCAATCTGAAGATAGGAGACCGACATCCATAGAACACAAGTTTAGGGATTACTGACAAAAGAATTAGAGGGGGGGGTGAGGAGACTTTCATTTCTTTTTAAAAAGTTATTTGCGGTGATCTACAATTCACTGTCTGAAAGCAAATTGAACAGTCATTGTCAAAGAGGAATTGGGTGAATGGAAGAAAATTGCAAGGTTGAGAGGAAAGATCAGAGGAATGCAATTAAACGGACAGTTTCAATGGGGTGGCACAGGACCAATGGGCCAAATGGCCTCCAACTGCACTGCAAGATTTTTGAAATCAATTGCCTGGGATTTATTTGGTTCAGGCACTTCCTGCGAATTAAACACTTATATGCCAATAAATGAGCAGGTCTCGGTGCTTCAGGCACACCTGTAGGAAGTTCTAAATGCCAACCAGCTTATTTCTACAACACACTATCGTCACCTTAGCTTTAAGCTCATCTCCGAAGTTTGGATCATAAAATTCCACGAATCGGAAGAACAGGGCACGCTTCTGTACCACACTGTAATTCTTCGGGATCTCTTCTTCCATGTATTCCTTCAGGAAGGTCATATTGCTCAGGAAACGCCCAGTGAAAGCTCGAAGCAGCTGAAACAGCAACTCTATCTCAGCGAAATTCCGCCTGAAGAAGTGTCAATATTCACAACGGATCAGTTATTTCTGCAACATTCTTTTAAAACTTTATCCGAGTACGGTCTAATCAGTTAACAGCAAATGCAGCTGCAACCTCAAGTCAATTCTCAAAGGGAGACTGAATCAGCACTTAAACACGCCAACCTTTTTTAAATTCCAAATTGTTCAACACAGTTTGATTAATGAAGGGCTTTGACAGAGTAAATAGGGAGGAACTGTTTCCACTGGCAGGAGGATCAATAACCAGAGGACACGGATTCAAGCTAATTAGCAAACCACCCAGAGGGGAAATGAGGAGAATAATTTTCATGCATCGCGTTACGATGACCTGGATGCATGGTCAGAAAGGACGGTGGAAGTAAATTCTAAAGGAAAAACCCGCAAGGCTATTGTCTTGGGGGGGGGGGGGGGGGGGGGGGGGGGCTAACTGGTCAAGAGCCAGCACAGCACTATGGGCTGAATGGCCCCCTGCCAAGCTGTATGGTTTCTATGATTATTAGGAATTTTTCCAACAAAGATGTACATTTGACAAAATGCACTAGGCACTCGGCCTAGTGATAGAAAGAAATCCATAAAAAATTTGAATGTTAGGTGTCTGAATTATAACACTTGAAATCTCAGCTGCACGTCTCGATTAAACACAGATCTTAGCTGTAGAGAAATATTTCAAGCACAAGAATTGTGTAAATATATGAAAACATGTAATGGATGAAGCCTTTCACCTCACTCCCTTCACCAAATAGTAAAGTTACATACTTGCAGTAATTTAGTAGACAGAATGCGAGGAGTTTTGGTTCCTTCCAGTGAGTGGCAACCATGCTTTCCTTATGGTGTCGCTCCTGGAAAGCGTCGCTCACCCACACCCGACGCAAGTGGCTCACTAGCTGAGGCTGGCCAGACAGCCAGTTCCCATCATTCTTCACTATGATGCTGATTATCTGTTGAATAAAACAAAGGCTGATAGGACCAGGGTAGGGTAGATACATCAAACTGTAATTTTAAAAAAGCTTGCTACTCAATCGGAGCAACAGGGGAAATGGCGGGAGACGTTAAGTACCTTAATTTTTCAAAAACTCCTTAACCTCTGCCATGCTACACAAGCAACACTTGGCTGATAAATTAGAGCCCAGCTGGTTCGAGCACAGGATACTTAATCCCGGGGCCAAGGGTTCAAATTCGGAACAGGCTCGAGGGGTTGAATGGCCTACCACACAGCGCACCATACCAATGTTCCTATCATACACCACACCATCCTACCGCTTGCACCCTCCAAAGATCCCCATGTCAATCTAAGCTTTGAACTGGACATCATCCCTGGGTTGAGGTACAACTTAAATTTGTAGCCCGAGATCTCCAAAGTGCCAACTTAAAATTCAATTTCGTGAAGCAAACACTTAAAGCTTTAGACTTGGTAAACTTGACCAGGAGAAAATTACGACATTTACTGTGCGCATAAACTGCTTGGAAGTAACTGAGCTATTCAGAATAAAGAATAGAAAAGCAACCCTCTACATACATTATAGCAGTGTTTTTCAAACTTTTTTCCAGGGACCCACTTTTGCCAACTGCCCAACCTTTGAGACCAATGCCGGCTGATCCTCGCGACCCATGCCACGTTTGCTTACCTTTAATGAGAAAGCGGAGCCTGCTTCCCTGCTTCGATCAGGTTCACAGGAGGAGAGGGGCTGTTTAGCACAGGGCTAAATCGCTGGCTTTGAAAGCAGGCCAGCAGCACGGTTCGATTCCCATAACAGCCTCCCCGAACAGGTCCGGAATGTGGCGACTATGGGCTTTTCACAGTAACTTAATTTGAAGCCTACTTGTGACAATAAGCGATTTTCATTTCATTTCATATCAGGTGCAGACATCAGCCAGTTCCTTTGTGCAGTCTTCAACTTTGTGAGAATGAAAAATCCAACCTCGCACATGTAGGTCTTCGTGAAGGGCAATAGCAACAAAATGCTCGTTTTACTCAGCACTGTGTAATCCTGAGAGATGCTACCCCAGAATGCTGACAACCACATGGGCTTTTGGCATGTTTTAACGTGATGTCACAGGTCAGGTACAGCAGCGCAGTCTTTTCATTTGGAGTCGGCTGTAAGTTAATAACCAACTCCGGGGTCTCAATCTAAAAATACATTTTTCATCCATCACTTCTCTTTTAAAATCTGAAATTCTCCTATACTTTTCCAGTACTTACCTGCATATAACACATGGGCTTTGCATCCTTCTTTGCATTTGTGCAATTGACAAAACCATACCTCAAGAAATCATCATAATACTGCTTTGTTCCAGATTAGAGTTTCCTCTTTGTAGTCTGTTAACCAGAGGCCGTGCCCTGGACTCTCCTTAGCAGCTCTCTCCAGCACATTCTGTTGTCAGATCCTATCCAGTAGGTACACTGCCTATTTGGATCGCTGGCCATCTCATACTTATAAGAAAGCGATTAATATTCACAGTCCTGCAGCTAGAAAATGGAAGCAGCTCTCCTCCGTGATTTGGCGCCAAAAGCATGCACATACAGGGCGCTTGACGTCAAGTGTTCATGCAGGATGCATGACCTGCTCGCTGCTTCTGGCCGGAGAACTGCACACAGCTTCATTTCCTTTTCATTTAAAAGACTGTAGCGGCCACCATTCTCAATAGACATGCCGGTCGTGGCCTTTGGGTGCTTCTCCCAGGTTCAGGACAAGTGTGGGAAGGCCACCAGCGATCACTCCATGACCCTCCTGGCAACCGCCCTTTGAAAAACCCTGCATTGCAGGATCTGTTTCCTGCAAAGTGAGCACTTGGCCCATCGGAGTTAATCCAGCCAAAATGGCATTAAGAAAGCACATGCTTTGCATGGTTTCTCAATGCAGACAAATGACACAGTCCTCCACAGTGCTTGCATCAGACTGGTGGTTCCAGCCCAATCAGTGTTAGATTTAATCCCCTGGCACGCTCGGGTGCCAGTTAATTGGTGCACTGCTAGAGGTGGAAGCCGAGGTAATAGTCTTTGAACAGAGGCCACAACAGACTGCATGAAACAGTGTTGATTTACAATGGGAGAGAGAAGCAGCACAAGAAAAAGGGTGTCTCTGCGCCAGAAACCAAAATCTCAAATTTGGTTTTTATTCCAGCTGGGACATTTAAGGAATGAGTGAGGGCGGCACAGAGACGCAATGGTTAGCACTGCTGTCTCACGACACCGAGGAACCAGGTTCGATCCCGGCCTCAGGTCACTGTCCTTGTGGAATTTGCACATCCTCCCCGTGTTTGCGTGGGTCTCAAAGAACAAAGAAAAGTACAACACAGGAACAGGCCCTTCGGCCCTCCAAGCCTGCGCCAACCATGCTGCCCGTCTAAACTAAAATCTTCTGCACTTATGGGGTCCGTATCCCTCTATTCCAGGGGTGGGCAAACTTTTCCGTGCAAGGGCCACATTCAGAAATTCACAATTTTAAAGGGCCGCATAGTATATTAATTAATAGTCCCAGTTGTAACCAATTAGCGTGCGGCATATACCTCAGCGCTTCCCCCGGCGGCATCCTGCCTTTAGCCCTCTTTTTCTCTACTTTTCAAAAATGGCGCTTCACCCGGTTATGATTCTGGGCGCCTCATATAGAACATAGAACAGTACAGCACAGAACAGGCCCTTCGGCCCTCGATGTTGTGCTGAGCAATGATCACCCTACTCAAGTCAACGTATCCACCCTATACCAGTAACCCAACAGCCCCCCCCCCCCATTAACCTTATTTTTAAAAAAAAATTATTAAAAAAATTTTAAAAAATTTTTTTTTTTTTTTTTTTCGATGACTTGATCTTAGTGGGCCGCATAAAGACCTTTGGCGGGCCGCATGCGGCCCGCGGGCCGTAGTTTGCCCACCTCTGCTCTATTCCCATCCTATTCATGTATTTCTCAAGATGCCCCTTAAACATCACTATTGTCCCTGCTTCCACCACCTCCTCCGGCAGCGGGTTCCAGGCACCCACTACCCTCGGTGTAAAAAAAAACTTGTCTCGCACATCTCCTCTAAACTTTGCCCCTCGCACCTTAAACCTAGTAATTGACCCCTCTACCCTGGGGAAAAAGTCTCTGACTAGCCACTCTGTCTGTGCCACTCATAATTTTGTAGACCTCTATCAGATCGCCCTCAACCTCCTTCGTCCCAGTGAGAACAAACCGAGTTTATTCAACCGCTCCTCATAGCTAATGTCCTCCATACCAGGCAACATCCTTGAAAACCTCTTCTGAACCCTCTCTAATGCCTCCACATCCTTCTGGTAGTGTTGCGACCAGAATTGAACACTATACTCCAAGTGTGGCCTAACTAACGTTCTATACATTTGCAACATGACTTGCCACTTTTTATACTCAAATGCCCTGGAATTGGGTCCTCTAAATTTATCTTTTAAAAAAGGGAATGAATTAACTTACATGATATCAGGATATTCCAAAGTATTTACTGTCAATTAAAAACATGTGAAGAAGTGTAGTGACTGTTGTAACGTAGGAAACACCATAACCAATTCACACACAGCAAGCTCCCACAAACAGCAATGTGATAATCTATAGTTAATGGAAGAATTATGAAAGGTTGGTTGAGCCAGGACTCCCTCGGTCTTTTCTGAAATAATAGCATGAGATTTTTGATATCCACCTGGGAACAGTTTAAAATCTCAAAAGTCAACACCTCCAACAGTGCCAAGTGTTCCTCAGGATTAGACTGGATTCTGGGCTGACATCCCTTCTGACTCCAAGGCGAGATCACCACCCACTGAGCTACTGCTGAAATGGAGGAAAAAACTACCAGAAAGCAGCTGGACTGCTTAAGAGTGGGCTGCCAGCAATGGAGTTGATCAGCCTGTCTAGATATGGGAGGATGTTCAGGCCCTTTATCCTGAGATGCACAGATGCAGGTATTTGCTAATATTTCAGTTCCATTGGGAAGCTGAAGGGGAGAGGTTTGTGCCACCATCATCACCATCAGTAACCAAAAGCAGAGGAATTTGGCAAAATATGCTTCAAATTACCATGCAAAAATAGCTGCCTCAAGCGTTTCTGCAGTCAGCCAATCAACAGGGTAGCATAACCACCTTGACCACTTCTTGCTTCGGGAACCTGTTCAATGCTCCGCCATTTAGGATTGTTCCACAGTTCCCAGGGACAATGGTAAAGCTAATCAATCCGTAGAGGCAGCAGAGGTTTGTCCAACTCTGTTGTCAAGCAGGATGCTCTTCTAAGCCATCCACTGCCCTTCAGAACCGCAGTGGTTCACGTTTGGAGAGGGCGGCTGATATTCCCTGCTGGTGACCGAGGATCCATGGATCTGTTGTGATTTCCTCAGAAAAGCGTTGCAAGCGATCCTCCGAACAAGTCCTCCAGTGAAGCAGCCGTAAGTCCATGGTTAAGTTGGAACAGCCGATGAGAGACAGAAGCAGCATCTAAATTACAAAGCTGAATCAAAATTTTAATCTTGCGTCTGTTCATCTCTATTTGCTAATTTGGGGCCTTCCTCCTTGCCCTGCCTCTGACAGTGGACGGCAATGGCAACCCACCACTGACAAATGCTGCCACGAAAATGGCACAGGATGAACCTCAGGAGACAATGAGCCAAGACCTGCCTTCGGTCACATGAATGAATGTATACCCAGCGGCTGTACTTGGGACTCCGTTCCGTCGCACCCGTTTAGAAAATTTCCAGGCGGGGTTCGCTGCCCCATCGCACTCGTTTTCGTGTGCGGCTCGGCCCCACCAGCAGCGGGTTCTTCCGTCCCGCCAGCCGGCCAATGGGGTTTCCCATTGTGGTCACCCCCACGCCATCAGGAAACCGGGGGTGTGAGAGCGCTGTCGGCCAAACTGAGGATTCCGCCGAGGGAGCATCCAGCCCCATGTCTTAACTTTAAACATTTATTCACTACTACTCGCTATTTTAAGTCTGTAAAATGTAGAAGGGGAACTAGGGACTGCAGCAGCACAAGTGTCAATTAACTGGGCAGTGGTACTCACCTTGATAGCTTGGAACTGGAGGTCTAACCGTATGGTGCTAGTACTGGGAGAACCAGGCCTGACTGTGGCTTGTGCACCAGGAAACAGCAGGTTAACAAAGCGGCCTGGCGAGGCAGCCAGCACATCGCGGAGAGGCTTTGCATCTTTGTGCTTCAAAAAACTCTGGAAAGCAAGCAAACCAGCAAGAGAATTTGTCTCAAAACGCAGGACTGACGAATTTAACAACCATTTCAATAGGTACCTTGAACATGCTCTTCGAACAACATTAGCCTGGCTTTCTAATATCAATGAGATTAATACAATGCCAGGTTTAATATTTTTAAATGCGATGGTAGTAAGCAGGTCTCCAAGGGGTTAAAGAACATTACCATGAACATTCTGCTCCACTGAGGATCATTCAAAGTGGCCTCCATCATAAAAAGCTCAACAGTTTGTGCCGGGTAACGTGTTAGAAACTTTATCAGAGGCTCACGGAATGGACTTCCAGCCTGTGCAAGAGGAAGAAGTGATTCAATATGAGAATTTCATTAATATTTGATGCAAAGCACACATTCTATTTGTTTAATTGCATGCAGAACACTAATTCATTTGCAGATTAGCTATAACCACCATTTGGTAACTGCCTTTTTCACCAGTCAGGTTCTAGATGTAATGTTCCCTCAGGATCAACATTCTAGGCATTTATAGATCAAGGATAAATTTGTGCTGAACATTCCACTTACCTCCGAGGTGCCAAAGTTGCTATGACTATTTTTCTCCCCATATCCCACCTCACCTGGCTTAAACAGACAAGCATGCACCACTCTCTCTCCCTCACTTCCCCCCCCCCCCCAGCGGGGACCACTGGACAGCAAGGAGTGCTATAGCAGAATAATTCCTTCACATTAAAACTGACCCTTGAGCTTCTTAATCATTGCCCAACTGTTTCTGTAGAATGCTCTAAAAACAGAAGTGACAACCAGAATTACATGGGGTCCAAACGGAGAAATTTTAAACATGTTCATGTACAGTTCAATTGATTTAACTGAAATATTGAGGATCCAAAATAGCAAAATCTGGGAATGTGAATTGAAGTTAATAAAGTTTAGCACCCATTCACGTTCTAGAACTACGCACTGTTAACTGAACCCAGAGTTTGCATTTAAGATAAACTGCAAGCAGCCAATATGGTGTAAAAAAACAGCTGTTTATATGGTATTAAAGAAAGATGCAATGACAACAAAAGGAAATACTATTTTTTTTTTTAAACCCAGCTAGTGGTTGGATCTGGAATGACTCTGCAAGCATGACTTCTACTCACTGCGCCATGCGATCTGTCCTTGGCACCCGCGCTAGAGAACACTGCCCAATCATACGGAGGCCTGCTCTGAGCGCACATTTCTACCCCTTGCAACGGAAGTCCTCGTCGCCACTCCAACATACTAGCAAAGCTCATGCCGTCACTTCCCTGCTGACTGAAAACCCTGGGCAAATGGCCCTTTCCCTCTGTGCAGATGCTGCCTGACCGGTTCGGTGTTTTTCAATGGCGTTCTTTCAGGTTTTAATTAAAATAAAGCTGCATTTGGTCGATTACAAGTTGTTGCAATGCTAACACTTTGGGCAGGATAAGAATCGAATGTTATTACCTCAATAAGCATGGCCCGTTCAGTTTTCATTACCACCTCCAGCAGGGGCTTCACCAGCGTCTGAGGTGCAGCCGGAATCAAGTGGAATAGATTAATGATAGCCGAGCAGATTTTCATCTCCTGTGCAAGCAAATTAGCAAAGTTACGAAAAGGGCCATCAAACCAAGTTACTGTACAGATTTAAAGCATCAGTCCAATAACGACACACAACCCTTCCACTTTTAGGGCGATAACTCCATGTCAGCAGAAAACAGCAGCGTAGAATGGTGCCAGTCTTTCAGCTGAAGAAACTCTGTAGATCACCAGATTACCTCTCGTTCATGTGTCGTAATTTCATTTGATTATTGATCGCCCCCCAAAAATAATTAAGCCTTCGTTCAATAATCTCCTCTCTGCAAATCATAATTTAGCAAACGGCCACTATTTTCTTGCTGATCTAACTGAAATCCAGAGATGAGTGGCAGAAACTAAATCCAGCAAATGAAAACCACTCAAAATGAGCCCTTACGTCATTTAAATGCAACTGTCTAATTAAAGAAAACGCCCAGTCGGCATTTCAAAGCCTTGAATCCTCACATCATATCCAAAATATCTGCACAATGATCCAAAAACGGTTTGCGCAGAGAGAAATATTACAAAATGCAAACTATTACTTGCTTGTAGGATGTCATTGAATTATCACATTTTGTAATGTGTGATTGTATATTTGGAGTGATAGATTCTTGGCCACCAAGGGGTGCCCAAGATACGGATATCGAGAGACAGGGTGGGAAAGTGGAGCGGGTGCAACTCAGTCAGGATCTTACTGAACCTTATTCCCTCTCCTATTTTTACATGTATGCTCTCATAAACTACCTACTTTTGCTTGGGTGTGTTCCCCATGACAAGAATGAGCACGGGGCTGGGTAGAGGGTGAAGAGGCTGGGACAAGAAAGAAAATTAAAAGATCTTTCCCTACATACGGGAAAGAGAAGTCCCGTGGTTGTGTCTGACTCGCTAATTTAGTTGGGTACATGTAATGAGTTGTGAGTCTAGGTAGTGTGCTACAGTACTGAACCACTGAATTGCTTTAATAAAACACACAGCGGCGATGGCCAGGAGAAGCATTTGTTTTCTGGTGTAATGGATCGGATCACAAAAGGAGCTTCCGATCGCCGTTCGCTCCTCTCACCAGATACTAATGGGTGACATGCAGTACACAGAAGTGGAAGCATTTTGCGGGGAAAAAATTACAGGGAAATAAATTTATACTCGAGACCTGCCAGAGATAAATGCACCAAATCTCTATGCACCATTTCTAAAACAAAAAAGTCCTCCACATGCTCTTGACTTTTTAAACACTTTAGATTGAACTCCACAAGGTCACAAAGACAACCACTAGAGGTTTCCACAGCACTGCAACTTCAAGCAAAATGCACATTGCGAACAAACGCACTACTAAAACAGCTCAATACAAGACAGAGAAGACATCACAACACCACTGGATAATTTCCTGCTGCACTCACAGCCTTGACCAGAATTCTCACCTCTACCCCCTCCATGGCAGGCTAAACCAAAACAAGAGTCATGACATAAACGAAATCGAACAGGACAGGCAATAAGTGCTACTCACAATAATGAGGCCGAGTGAATGAATGAAGGAATGGGTAAATTAATGAAAGCCAAGAGATTCATCAAAACATCATTGCACCATAGTTGGTGAAAGTTCACAGCGTCTGTCACATGCTAATGTGGATGGATCTCAAATGGTAGTGTTGGTTTGAATGGCTAGAATAACAAGATGGTGGGCACACTGGAGCCGTCTTGCATAGATCTGTCTGTCACAGTGGAGGCAGAACATGGCTTATAGGGACAGAACAAGGGGAGTGAGACTAATCAGACAACTCTTTCAGCGGGCACAGGTGTGACTGGGTCAATGGCCTGCTTCTGTGCTCAAATTCAACATTTTAGCTAAAACACCACAAAATCTGTCAATTTAAAGGGGAAAAACATGGCACAAGAAAAAACAATGCTAGCAAAACAAACGGGAGTGTTAAAGGAAAAGTTGTAAAATTCCTTAGTCAATGGCGCACCCTTCCATTTATTGGAAGTAACCATGCAAAATAATAAATTTTCTTTCACACTTCAGAATGTGGGTGAAACCAG
This sequence comes from Scyliorhinus canicula, assembly GCF_902713615.1. Classification (NCBI taxonomy): domain Eukaryota; kingdom Metazoa; phylum Chordata; class Chondrichthyes; order Carcharhiniformes; family Scyliorhinidae; genus Scyliorhinus; species Scyliorhinus canicula. The sequence goes on from NC_052160.1 coordinate 23,298,464, forward strand.
TCTTGGTGTCTGTGAGAAACACATCGGTACAAAGAGTTTGACAGCTTTGCAACAATTATTTCTCCAGCTATTGAAGTTGGTGGGGGCAGGGAGATTGGTTGTTGGGCGGGCAAGGGTAGGGCACTCCTAAAGTTTGGTGTAACAAATCAGTCTCCTTGAATTTCACCGGCGAGAAACTTTTCAAGAGGAGACAACACAACAAGAATTCTACACATGAAAGTTGACGACTGGAACAAGAGTATTAAACTTCCCTAGTCATCTTTCCCTGAATCGATCAGACCCGGCAGCAGGGAAGATGGAACTGTATCTTTATATTATCTTACAGAATGCCGTCAGAATGTTTAAAAGCCCTTTACAGCCAATTAACTATATTTGAAATTGAGGGGGGTGTCACTTTGTGTCATGCATCGCCCCAAAACAGAAATGAGATGCACGTTAATTATTTTACAGTGCTCATGCGGGAATGAACACTGGCTAGAAGAACTCCCTTCCTCTTTTTAAAAAAAAATAATTTCATTGGATCTTTTGTATCTGCTCGAGGGGGGCAGGTGGGGCCTTGATTTGTCGTTTCACCAGAAAGGTACCACTTCTAACAGCGCAGCACACCCTCAACATCAGCATAGGAGTATCAGCCTGGATACTCTACTCATGTCTGAGTGGGGCTTGAAGCCACAACCCTACAGCTGACGGGCAGGAGTGCTACCCAATGAGGCCATGGCTGAAAGCGAGGTGCAAGTTGAATTAAAACTTTGCTGTTTGTTAGCTGCTGCAGCCGTTTGAAGTCATCATTCAGTTTAGTCACAAATTCCCTCGACTTCCGACACAGGAAGGGGATGAGGAGTGTCAGAAGAGTGAGCTGTGGGAAATACAAGTCCTTGTCATCACCAAAAAGTCTTCCCATTCTGTTTATTTTGAAATATTACAGTGGTTGGGACATGACACTTATTCCGATTGGAAACTCTCTTAATGATTCTTCAGGAACTGATGACTTGCAAATTTTTCAAGTTAATTGTTCACAAACGTGAAAGGGCTTAAAATTAGTTGGAATGCTGGAATTTAATGAGACATTCTTGAAACAATTAAGCACAAAGTTTCAGCAAATTATAATCACTTGTCATACTTTTCTCAAGGTTATCTGTCATTAAAAGCAAACAGTCAACCCCATAGACTTCATTATAATGGACCCATAGGAATAAATTGTTAATTAGTCACAATAGGTCACATTCAGCATTATTCCTTAAACTGCAGCAGAACAGCCTTGCATAAACAAAATAACTGCAGAAGTTTGTCCAATAGCGAATAAGTTTTTTGGACTTACATTGCCATCGCTCCTCTGCCCTCCTTTGTGTGTGAGGACCACCACCTCCATCCACTTACGCAAGTGTTGCTAAGCATGGGAAGAAAAAACGTTATCCATTAAATTCATTTTCACACCGTTAATTCATTAGCTCATTTATGCGACGAGAAAGAAAAGTGTGAACATGGAGCTTGGAGAGTTGAAAATGTCATTTAAGATTCCAAATGCTGCACTCCCTCCAAATCGCCAATCCAGTGACATGCTCAAATGCACAAGTTTAAAAATTCTTGCATTTATTTCACTTGTAGTATTTGGTTTACAATGCCATAATCCAAAATCAGCTACAGTGATCTTTACACCACTTGGCTCGGGTGCCGAGGCATTCTTGCCGAGTAATTCGGAGAACGCAAGTTCCAATCCCACCGTGGGAGGTTGTGAAATGAACTCAGGTAAAAAATAAACCAAATAATTGCAGAATTCAGTAAAGCAGGATCATGTAGTTTTCAGATTGTCGGGAAAGTACGGCTGGTTCACTACAGACCTTTAAGGGAGGAGATCTGCTCTCCTTATCCGGTCTGGGCACAAAACAAGATAGCCAACTCTTAACTGCCCGTACCAGCCTCCCCGAACAGGCAGCGGATTGTGGCGACTAGGGGCTTTTCACAGTAACTTCATTGAAGCCTACTTGTGACAATATGCGATTATTATTAAATTGTCTGGAAAGCCACTACAATACATAATACACTACACATACAATACATTTTTTAGACATTTCTAAAGTGTGCGAAGGCCGGCCCTGTCAAACGTACAGGTGTTCAAGCATCCAAACAATAACAAAGTACTCAAATAGTTCATGTCCCGGAAATTCAAGCAAAACATTTCAACTATCTGAAAGAAATTAATTATCGAAACACAAGAGGGAACGTCTTTTGCTTTGCACTCACGAGGATGACCTGGCTGGTGCCTGAAAGCACATTATACAGGTTTTCTACCTCAATGATTAGAATGGAAGTTTATTCCATCAATTATGAATTATCCTCAGTCACTACCTCAAGCAGTTTTCCAAGGTTTTAAAAAAATGCCAAGAGTGCAGTAGAATATTCCCCACCATTATCAATACCATAGTACCATCATTAGTATCTCCATGGTTACGGCAACTACTCTTACTTTGTTCCAAAAAAGCAATTATTAAAGCACCGTGTAATTTAATTGCAAGCAAAGTTGCTCCATTAAGCACCCCTCTGAAAATTATCCTAGAATTGTGTGAAATGCATTATTTATAGCATCTATTCTTACACACAAAACACTTATTCCCCGTGTCGGTGTTCAACTGTAAACTGTTGAACCTCCAACTGCTTCTGTTTAACAAAAGGTAATGGGACAGAAACATTGAGCGAGCTTCTATTTTCCCGCCGGTCAATGGGATTTCCCATTGTAACCACCCCATGCCGCCAGGAAACCCACAGGCAGGCGTACGCTGCCAACCTCAGCGACGGGAGCATTCTGGCCATCGACTTTGATAATGGGTCCACAGATGCTGCCAGGCCTGAGTGTTTTCACATTTTGTACAGTGACCAATTGACATGTTTTACTGAACGAATGAATGAATCTGGCCATAGACAATTTTTTAAACATTTGTTCCTGGGATGTGGCCGTCGCTGGCCAGGCCAGCATTTATTGTCCATCCCCAATTGGCCAGGAAACGGCAGTGGTGAGCTGCCCCCTCAAACTGCTGCAGTCATGTGTTGCAGGTGCAACCATTGTGCTGTTAGGGAGTTCCAGGACTTTGACCCAGTGACAGTGAAGGACATTTTCCATCACTTTACTGAGGATCGAGTACTGATGGGGAAATTGGCAGGGTTGGATTTATCCCTTCTTTTTGTGGATAGGACATACCTGGGCAATTTTCCACATTGCTGGCTAGCTGCCAGTGTTGCAGCCGTACTGGAATAGCTTGTCTAGGGATGCGGCTAATTCTGGAGCAGAATTTTCAGTACTGTTGCCGGAATGGTGTCAGAGCCTGGAGCCTTTGCAGAAGTGAATCAAATTGAATCAGAAGACTGGCATCTGTGGTGCTGATGATCTCAGGTGGAGGCATAGATGGATCATCCACTTGACACTTCTGGCATGCCATCTTGCACTCTTCATTGAAGTAGGGTTGATTCCCCCGGCTTGGATGACAATGGTAAGTGGGGGATATTCTGGGCCATGAGGTTACAGATCGTGGCTGTCTATAATTCTGCAGCTGCTGACTGCCCACCACGCCTTATGGATGTCCAGTTGCTGGATCCATTCGAAATCTATCCCATTTAGCACAATGGCAGTCCCACACAATTAGACGGGACTTCATCTCCAAAAGGACTATGTGGTGGCTAATCCTACTAATACCGTCATGGACAGATGCATCTGCAATACATTGGTGAGGACAAGGTCAAGAAGGTTTTTCCCTCTTGTTGGTTCTCTCACCACCTGACGAAGATCCGGTCTACCAGCAAAGTCCTTTCGGGCTAGAGTGGTGCTACTGAGCCACTCGGTGTTGGACATTATACCCAGTGTATATTTTGTGCCTTGCCACCCCACAGTGCTTCCTCCAATTAGTGTTTAATATGGTGGAGTAGATTCATCAGCTGAGGAGGGAACAGTAGGTGGTAACTAGCAAGAGGTCTCCTTGCCCATGTTTGACTTGATGACATGAGACTTCATAGGGTCTAGAGTAGATGGTGAGGACTCACAAGGTAACTCCCTCCCAACCATTTATCACCGTGCCACCGTCTCCTCTGGTAGGTCTGTCCTGTCGATGGGACAGGTCATACCCAGGGATGATGGTGGTGTCTGGAACATTGTATGGTATGATTTTGTGAGTACGTCCATGTCAGGCTGTTCATGACCAGTCTGTGAGACAACTCTCCCAATTTTGACACAAGCCCCCAGATGTTAGTAGGGAGGATTTTTCAGGGTTCACAGGGCCAGGTTTGTCGTCACCATTTCCAGTGTCTAGTTCGATGCCGGGTTTCATGTCTTTCAGACTTCGTAGTGGTTTTATGCAAGTGAGTGGCTTGCTGGGCCATTTCAGAGGTGTAGGCCTGGAGTCACATGCAGGCCAGACTAAAGACAGCAGATTACCTTCCCTAAAAGGATAGCAGTGAACCAAACTGGCTTTTTTAAGACAGTTGACAATGGTTTCATGGTCACCATTAGACTAGCATTTAATTCTAGATTTATTAATTGACCAGAGGGTCAATAAACCCAACTGGCATGTTAATTTAATAAACTATTGCCCATACCCCTTTATTGCCCATACCCCTTTTCCATGACTCGAATCACATCCTATAGCGTCAACACCAAATTGACCGAGCAAGTCACATCAGCTGTAAAACTGATATTTTGTGGTATTTCCAACATTGTTCCATTCTCTCTCTCTCTCTCTCTAAAGATGAACAGCCACGTAATCTACCAAACTCTTCAATTTGTGCGTAAGAATGCAAACCACAAATATAAATAACTGCCCTAGAATTGTATGGAAATCTTCAGATAAGAGTAATTTAATGCAACATCAAACATTACTGCAGTTTATTGCACCTCTAGGCCACTGCCACTTACACAAGCCAGAACACTATTCCCTTCGAGTATCTATCTATAGTGAGGTAATTTTCTAATTACATTTCCACAAGTAAAGCAATAATGGAAAGCATGCCGTGTCTGAAACACAGAGCCCAGTCTCAATATAACAGCAGGGAATTTTGTGCCATGAAAATTAACTTTGTTACTTGATGAGTGAAAAAATGATCCATGGAATGCTGGGGGAGTCTTAAATATTCTATCACAGCAGTATGGGAACAAAACTTTATATTCAACAGATCACTGAAAATTTAACATCTTAACGCAAAACTCAAAGCACAGATATTAAAATCATGCACATCTTACCAAATAATTATTTTCTCAACTCCCACCCTTCAAATATTTTATAGAATCCATAAAATCCCTACAGTGCAGGAGGAGTTTTGGCCCATCGTGTCTGCAGCGACCCTCTGAAAGAGCGCCCTACTAGGCCCACTTCCCCTATCCCCATAATCCCAACTAACCCACACATCTTTGGACACTAAAGTGACAATTTTAGCATGGCTAATGCACCTAACCTGCACATCTTTATGTCTTTTTCTAATTGGAAAAAGGGACTTGTAATGCTTAGTACGGCAGGTGTTTGGTACATAGCCACACAGAGCAGAACATCCTCCTAAAAAAAAAACCATAAGTATTTACCCATAGGTTAAAGAATATACAGCACAGAAACAGGCCATTCAACCAACCAGTACATGCCTGTGTTTATGTTACACATGAGCCAGCTAAATCCAGGAACATTACAAAATAAAATTCAACAGCAAGTCACAAAGTGACATTAGGGCCAATGGCCAAAAAGCTTGGTCAGAGACAGGTGTGAGGAGCCTCTTAAAAAGGAGAAAAGAGAGGTGGAGAAGTTTAGGGGGAGAACTCCAGATCTGAGAGCCATGGTAACTAAAGGTACGGCCACCAATGGTGGATCAATTAAAATTGGGGATCCTCGGGAGACCAGAATTGGAGGATAGCAGTGATTTATCTCGGAGAGGTGTAGGGCTGGAGGTGGTTATGGGGAGGAGAGGCCCGAAAAGAAATTTAAGAACAAGAACAAGAGTTTTAACATGGTGCTGTCAGTCCGGGAGCCCTTGTTGGTTAGTTAGAACAAGGAGCGATGATGGGTGAATGGGAACCGAGAGTTGGGCAACAGAGCTCGAGACAAATTTAAATTTATGAGGAGTAGAGTGTGGCTGGGACATGCCATCTAGAGACGTAAAAATCAGGAAATATTCACTTCAAACTTGCAGCTCCTCTGGAGACTCAGTATGGGATTGGACCAGTATTGTGCCAAGTCAAGCAGACCAGGAAGCTCCACGTTTGCTCACCTTATATACAGAGTTTGTGAATTTCAGCCAGGGCAGTGCACTTTGAATACCTTCCTGTCCTAATCTAACTAGATTTACAATCTGTTCAGCTCCAAATCCAAACAGAAGCCAAATAAAACTCATTGCGATTACTACTACTGCTTGGCAGAGCACATAGTGCCTCAAATGCTGATGGATGAGTTATTACCAAGGAGGTTTGTAAAGGGCCTCAATAGATCCTCAAATAAAGGTGCTGTTTGAGAGGAAATGCTTCGGATTTTTATTTGAAGTTTAGTTCAGCTGAGTAAATTGGTCACAGAGACGTTACTTAATCAGAGATTGATTCACACTTGACCCAAAACCACCCCAGCCCGATTAGAGCCCAATCCTGAATTTATTCCACAACTCCATGCTCATTACCCATTCAGGTCTTCCCCAAACACTATCTCACCAACTGGTGTCAGTTGCTCCTGCAATCCTATCCCACACCCATTGTATGCCAGAGTCAACTCACAATGTAAATAGCATAGCTCAGGGGTGTAACAACAGCTTTTCAATCTAGTTGATACCCAAGTGCCACCTCAAACCTTTTCAACAGAGAACCAAGTAACCTCATAAGATGATGTCACGTGCAAATCATTGACCTGCTTTCTTCCACAATCACTGAACACAGAGGGTAACACGAATGACCATTCACTTCATTTAATTTGTGCAATTTGCCTTCTCCTAATAATACAAAATAATGAGCATATAAAGATTCCCCACATCAGCAAGGTGCTATTTTCTTTCCCTCCAAACTAGTGTTTTTCTCGTTTCATGATTCCCGGAAGATCACGTGGTTTTTTTGGTCTGTGGGTAGCTGGTGTATGTCTTGTTGTCACAATTGTGTGGGGCAGGCTGAACGGCCAAGAGGGTCTTACGGTGTCATCACTGCACATTTAATGCCAGCAAGTTAACAAACAATACTTCTGCATTTTGAGCTCACTCTTGTAGCTTTTTATTTTAAGACCATGAGTGGGTATTCCTGCCTGTTTTTTTATCACCACGTTGATGGTTACAGGGGATGGGGATGAGGCTGGCAGACACCCCCAATCGAGTGCCTCGGGCCAGAGACTTCACCATTCACTGATAGCTGAGCCCGGTTTATGCATTCTGTACTGTACAAGTCTTTGGGGAAAATTATTTCAATGTACAACCTACCTTATGTGGCCCCATGCCATACTTTGTTTCATAATAATCCTGTGAAACATCTTGGGATGTTTTATTATGTTACGGGTGCTTATAGACAAATAAATATTACACATCCAGGGTCCCAGGTTCGATTCCCGGCTGGGTCACTGTCTGTGTGGAGTCTGCACGTCCTCCTCCTGTGTGCGTGGGTTTCCTCCGGGTGCTCCGGTTTCCTCCCACAGTCCAAAGATGTGCGGGTTAGGTGGATTGGCCATGCTAAATTGCCCGTAGTGTCCTAATAAAAGTAAGGTTAAGGGGGGGGGGGTTGTTGGGTTACGGGTATAGGGTGGATACGTGGGTTTGAGTAGGGTGATCATGGCTCGGCACAACATTGAGGGCCGAAGGGCCTGTTCTGTGCTGTACTGTTCTATGTTCTATGTTCTATCTCTTGACTTGATGTTTTCCCAACTACCCACCCAAAATGTGCATGAGTGCACCCAGTTTAAAAACGCCAGTACTTTAAAATAGCTAATTTCCGGGCATCACATGGCCTAGTGGTTTGCACTGCAGCCTACGGCGCTGAGGATCCGGGTTCGAATCCCAGCCCTGGGTCACTGTCCGTGTGGAGTTTGCACATTCTCCCCATGTTTGCATGGGTTTCACCCACAACCCAAAGATGTGCAGGTTAGGTGGATTGGCCACGCTAAATTGCCCTTTAATTGGGAAAAAATAATTGGGTACTGTTTTATAAAAAACCAAGATAGTTCTGAGTGGCAATAATGTCTCCCGGATTTCTTAAACTATTATGTTGACAAATTCTGTATTCTAAAGATGGGACACAGATCTAACGTTACTGCGATTTTAAACCAAAATTCTTTACGGAATCCAAACCGATATTATTTTAAAAGGTGACTGTATAAATGTATACAGATCGGGATCCATGTACACAGATCGGGATCCATGTACACAGATCGGGATCCATGTACACAGATCGGGATCCATGTACACAGATCGGGATCCATGTACACAGATCGGGATCCATGTACACAGATCGGGATCCATGTACACAGATCGGGATCCATGTACACAGATCGGGATCCATGTACACAGATCGGGATCCATGTACACAGATCGGGATCCATGTATACAGATCGGGATCCATGTATACAGATCACTAAAATGTTGTCGTCAGGTACAAGAAGTAATCAAAAAGTGCATTGGAACCTTTGGGAGTGAGACTTTGAGAGCTAGACAGAACATTTATACAGCTCTTAAAAAGCCCTGGTTAGACCACATCTGGAATGCTGATCACTGGAGTTAGAAAGGATATGTTGAATCCAGCACAGATTTACTAAAATGTTACCAAGACTCCAAAGGCTACATTAAGAATCGAGGTTACGGAAGCCAGGCTTGTAGCCCCTGGACAATAGAAAGGTTAGGGGTGATTTGATTTAGGATATTGGAGAAAAATATCACTAGGGTAGATAGAGAGAAACATTTTCCCCTGATGGGCATGGGGACATAACCTTAAAATCAGAGCCAGGCCATTCAGATGTTAGGCTGCATTTAATCACCTTAAAAGGGCGGCACTCCCTCCCACAAAAATTAGCAGGTGCTAGCGCAATTCATCACTTTAAATTTAAGATGAATAGATTTTTGTTAGACATGGGTGTAAAAAGAATATGAAGCCAGACCAGGTGGATGGAGTTAGGATACAGATCAATTATCTCACTGAAAGTTGGAACAACAGGCAGCTCAAGGGGCTGAATGGCCACCACCTATCCCTACGATCTCCCTATGTGGTGTCCCCTGTAAACTATTAAGAGTAATTCAAACAGCGCCACTGAAAGTTTTCCATTACTAAAGCAGATTGGATACAGAAAAAAAACAAGATCACCAAGTGTCTGAAGAATGTTTCTGAACTTGCAGCAAAGACCAGTAGCATCTTCATTTATCTGTAATCGGTTTCCAACACAGTTTGGCTGGCTGGATTCTGGCAAAGTCACAAAAGCCATTGCTGTTCCAGCAAAAGCGAAATACCTCCAGGGCAGAAAATAGGCCAACGAGACAAAAACCTCAAACGCACTTCCGAGATTCATTATGCACATCCAATATTGGCTTAAGTCTCAATGTGTCAGCATTCAGACTGATAAAAGCTGCTCATTCACTTACCATCATCTGATCACAAAATTTATCATTAAAGGAGTTTGGAAAAAGTCTTGTAACAGAGGTCAAGCGATTCACCACATTTAAAGTCAGGCTGCGATAATCACCCAACATCATCAGGAGTGGCCGCATGTGGGTGTGGATTTGATCGACTTCAATTGTAGCTCCCTCCAAAAACTAAAGGGAGTAAATATAAAAATAAACTTCAAACAAATAAAAACATTTAGATTTGGAACAATTTGTAAATAAAGCCTGCAAAACTTGATTTAAGGAAAAGAATGCTATATATAGGTGCGTTATAAACAAGACACACAAGGTACCTGTGTCATTTCATCTATTAGATAACCAACATTCTGGTTTATCAATCTTTTTCAAAGACCGCATGCGATTGCTACCTGGGAGTAGAAGAACGTACCACGGTAACACTACAAAAATAAAAAGGATTTACCACCTTATTGTTGCGATTGCTTTGTGAAAGAGTATCACTCATGTTCTGACCAACATGTTTCAGAAACAAAGTTACAAGGGGCTGCTGATGGATTCAGACAAGAGGCTTCACAACTTAATATGGTTTTCTAGATAGGTTGATTAATAAGGGGATCAGGGATTATGGGGAGAAGGCAAGAGAATGGGGACGAGAAAATATTAGCCATGATTGAATGGCGGAGCAGACTTGATGGGCCAAATGGCCAAATTCTGCTCCTATGTCTTATGGTCTTAATAGGCAGAGGTTCCGAGAGCAACAAACTACAATAGGTTTCAAGTGGTTTGTGCTCACTTCAGTTCCTCCAAGAATGTTCCAACACTAATCAAAGCCTTGAACCATGTTGCCTAAAATAAGGTACTACTTCCAGAATAGCTTGCATATGAACGTTCAAAAATGAAACTTATTATCCAGTTCTAGTGTCAGAGCAATACCAATTACTGGGCATGAGTGAGAAAGGATCGTTTATGCTATAGAAAGCCAGCTTTTCATAATATTCCACAAAAGGAAAGCCTTTTTTCTGAAAAAAATAATACATTTTCTTTCATACCAAAGTACAATCTGCTCGGACTCAAATTTGACTTAAAATTCGAATAAATGTAACTTCTCTTGCCCCAAATTCCCACTTTGCTGGATTATTTACCTCATTTCATTCCAATCATTAAATAATGCAAAAAAACTTGCATTAAAAGTGAATGAATAGTCGGCTATTATACAACTTGCAAGTGTCTGGTGTCTCTTCAAAACTACTGTCATTTCTGCACTACGTGTACTAATGCAGCTAATTTGTATTTGGGGAAGTAGTAACAAGCTAATTAGGAGAATGAGTTCAGCCTGCATCACACTTCCATCCAATGGGAATACACAAATTAAATTTTTTTAAACTATTTTAATTACAGGCATTGGGCAAGTATCATGGTTCAGCAACACACTGGTAAATATTAATGCAACATTCATCATTTTGATTTGGATTCCTTTCACCGCATGTCTGAATAGCAACTCCAGAATTGCACCACTGCAACAGAACTGACCTTCCTCATGCAGGCCTCTCCCGCCTCCTGTAGTTCATTATTCGTCGAGTTCAGTGCCTTGAAGAGCGCGGCAATTATTTTTTCTCGCGACTGAGGCAGGTAATTGCAGGCAGCTAGGGCATCTATTCCAGTAAAGTCAAAGGAGCACAATTTTACTCTCCACACAAACCAACATGAACAATATAAACCAGTCAACAACTTCCTCACGATGTGAATTAGCTTGCATAAATATCATATTTTTAAAAAACTTATCAAAGAGGATTAAAGGGTCTGATAGGATGGAGAGAGAGAAATAATTTCCTCTGGTGGGGAGAATCCAGAGCATTGGGGGGGGGGCTAACCTTAAAATGTTCGCCAATCTATTCAGGGGCAAGGTGAGGCAGGGACTTCTTCACAAACACAGGATAGAGATCATCTGGAACTCCCCTCCCTTAAAAAGCTGTCACGGCTGGGGGTCAGTGAAAATTTTAAAACTGAGATCTTGAAGAGATTTAAGAGAACAGGTTCAAGCACCTGTAGAGCCTCCTCCTGTACAATTAGCACGAGGGGGAAAGCATGAACTGTCGAAAGAATGGGCAAGGTTTAAATCAAGCACTATTCTCCTCTTCAATGTATCGAAGGAGCCTTGTCCCGATGCGTTGTTAATGCTTCATTGTTATTTATTTTTTAAATCTATGCTGCGTGATACAGTAAGAACATAAACGTCTTGTTGAAAATATAATGCTGAGTGCAGTGCTTTCTAATCTCCTCTACATTTTTGTTTAAAATAAAACACTTGTAAATGTGCAGTTTGAAGTAGGTCATTAACTTAATGTTCCCTGACCTGCCACAATGTGCTCCATCAGACCTGTCAAATTTTTATGGGTTTCTTGATTTAGGGGTTTTCCAGCTCTGGGTTTTCTAGGATGTCAGGTGTTAAATTAAGCTGTAGTATTGTGTTGGCCGGGAAGGATTACAAATATTATGGCAATGAACAGGTGGTTTCGTACAGGTTTTACTGCATTAGTCATGACTTTAAAAAACACACAATTTTGTCAACTTTCTATGAGCCCTTGCACACACCCCCACAGCTCTACCCACCTCCCACCTAAAGCCATCTATACTAGTGTCTGAACGGGGTTCTCCCAAATCTTTGACTGATACTGCTATTTTGCCAATAGCCATGAATCTGCATGCGAGGATAACCCAGGGGAGGATCTGCATACATCTTCCTCTGACCTGCAACTCCCTGCTCAGCTGTTGGCCCGTGTGCATGACAATAAGTATTAGCACGGCGACATGTCTATGCCAATATGCAGACCAGCCTTGCTACATCATTTCTTTTCGAATCCCATCCGCGAACAAAATACTACCACGCATAAATTTCCTCTGAAAGCAAACAGTTCCTGAGCTGTCTCTTAATTTACCGCAAAGTGGTTCCAAATGGAATGAAAGTTTGGATAAAAATAACGGTGTTGTGCTGTGTAATTTGGAATAACACAAGCTGCCACTTGATGCAGTTTTGAGTAAAAGATGCTCCAGACTTTGAAGTGAGTTCAATGTGTTTTATTGAACTATTAGCACAGTTCTCAATGAGTTCGACTCTCTGCTAATCTAAATGTAGTAACGCAGTCTAACTGAACCAGCCTTGCTCTAAGCCACGTGCTGGGGTGTGATGCTGAGGATACACCCTGTCTCACTCTGGAGATGTTGGTCTGTGGAAAGGGGTGTGAGTGCCTCATCCCTTTTATATAGTGAGATACCACCCCTGAGTGTCCTGACTGCTCATAGGTCGTGTCCTATTCTATGTGTTCATTAGCTGCATGTTTGCATATCATGACAAATGGCTGGATGTTTCAAGGCAGAAGCGTTCAACTTTTTTGTTACCACAATTTCACTTACTCAAGGCAGCAATGCGTAAAGGCACAAGTGAAGGCAGGCTTTTGTAGCAGGGTAGTTTCATAAGTGCGACGTCTTCTGCCTCGCACAGATTTAGCAACTGTAACAAAATAATAGCAACTGTAACAAAATAAAAGCATTCAACCATCATTTGCTAAACGGGAATATTCAACCGTTTGCTACCGAAGATAGCTTTCTCCCTCTCTCTGTGCAAATCAAGCATTTTTTTTAAAAACATCTTGAAAACCTCCTTCTAATTTTAAACTGACCTCCGTACATTTCATTCATTATATTAGTGGACAGGAACTGGAGCCAGAAAGTACATTTGCAAACTTGAATTGTTTTTTAAAAAAACAGCCTGCAGTGCCGTGGTAAATCAGGGGCAAATGCTGCAAATTTAGATGGAACCTGCAGTAGAATTAACAATCAAATTGAGGTCAATTCAGTTACAGGTCTAATCACTCAGTCTCAGAACAGCCCAAAATCCTTCACAGACAAAGGAGTGTTTTCATTGCTGGGATGTAGAAAATGTGGCACTCTGCAAGCTCCCACAAACAGCAATGTGTTAAATTGTGTTAGGTGTGGAATAAGTAGCAGCCAGGAATCTGCAGTTGTTCAAACACATGGGAATATAGGAATTAGGAGAAGTCGGCTCTTCGAGCCTGCTCCGCCATTCAATCAGTTCATGGCTGATCTCACATTCACCTCCCCACCTGTTGCCCATATCCCTTGAACCCGTTTTTAAAAAAAATCAGAAATATATCCATCTTCTTGAAACCACTTAATGACTCGGGTTCAACCACACTAAGGGGCAGCGTGTTCCACAAATACACCACCCTCTGCGAGAAGTAGTTCTCCCTCGTCTCATTTCTAAATGTACCATCTCTCAACCTCTCAAATAGTGTCATAGAATATTTTACAACCATCTGAGTGGGCGGGTGGAGCCTAGTCTTAGCGTCTCATCCAAAACGTGGCATTTCTTGACAGATCAGGAGTCCATCAGTATTGCCCAGAAGCTTCTTCCCATGTGAAAGCACGCAGCTTTTGAGTTCTGTAGTAACTATCCAAGCCTCTTGAATGATGCGTAGACACATTAACACCCTAATATTCTTGTGAATGGAATTGTCCAAGACACACGAAGCAAATGACTCTCTCTAGCCATGCGCAAAGTCAAGAAAAGCTCACGCTGGAAAGTAGAGAACGATAGAGAACAGCAAAAGTACAAGAATCCAGCCCTTACCTCTGTATAAAATACTTTGTGCTCTACTACGTTGAGATCCATGGTGAACAGCCTGGGCTGCAGAGTGGTGCAAAACGTATTTCCCTCCATCAGTCCGATTTGAGCATTTGCTGGTTGATGCCGCAGTAGGTGCTTTTTAGGTGGAACCATGTCTTGTAGGACCTGACACACATGGAACAACCCACAATCAGATTAGCATTCCAAGATCAGCGCTGCACCGATATGACAATTCTCAATACAAGTTGCATAAACTGAAGGTTTCAAGCACATCCCAAATGCAAACAACAATGGGGAACTCAAAACTTCCAGGAGTTCTGTCAATTCTCCTCCAAAATTAAAACTTTTTATCCACCCCAAAGTTTTACACTTGAAACTAAAGACTCACACACATATTGCCGGGGTCACCGGGTTATCAATGGTAAAAATCCAAGTAAAGATTCCAATAACAGGGTCAACTAAGGTGGTGGCATGACAATGTCAAAAAAGCATTAGAATTAAGGCTCCTCCCCACACCCTTCTGTGTACCCGAGCAGACACGTCTTCACCATGGGACCACATCCAAACAGAGGATTTCTACTCGTTCCCAAAAATCAGGGTTAATTGTTCAAGGATCATCCATGTAAAAGAATTCTCCACTTGAACAACCATGATAATCCCAATATGTTATTCGTCTAATTTTCTTCATTATTAGATCTTTTTGACGGGACAGGTTAATGCCTCTGACCGCCCAACCTGCCTCGTCCCGCCATGTTCATGTGTATTATAGTGGGTGGGGCTCTCTTATCTATTCTTGGTTACATTTACCCGAAAGTCCACCCTGATCGACAAGCGACTTAATCTTCAATGGTCACTGGTGAGACAAGTTGCAAAGTGCACCTCCAGTTAGGTAAAATAGTCCATTATTTATACGGTACCTCTTTGTGGGGCTCCATGATTTCTGTTACACTTTTCCCAGTTACTTGGGCAAGCACTTGCAAAGAATGCATGGCCTGCTTTCGCACGGTGGAGTTCGGAGAGGTCACCTCCCGCACCAGGTCGTGGGTCACGTGATGAAATGACTTTTCCTGAGCTGCGAGCAGCTCTTCGGACTTCTCTTCATCCTTCAAGGGGGTTGCACAGCGAACCAGTAGCTGCTCCAAGGTGGTTTTGGCCATTGCGACTGCTCCATTTGAAACCTGCACAAAAGTAGAGTTAACCCCTTTAGGTGATGCTTGTAACACTAAGTTGAAAGCAGCTTTTCATCAGAAAATTTATAGGCTGCTTGCATGGTCGGTTTAATGCCCAAACTCATGCCAGGCCGCCATTACCCATCAACCCAACCCAATGCTAATTGATCTACACTGGCTCCCAATGCGGCAATTAAAAATTTTGCATCCTGTTATCTTCGAATCCATCCATTGTCTCGAGTCCCCCTATTATCTCAAGCTCCTATAATCCACAGGGATATCTGCGCTCCTCTAATTCTGCTTCTGAACTAACCTCGATTCTAATCGTTCCACCACTAGCAGCCACGTCTTCAGCTGCCTGGGTGCCAAGCTCTGGAGAAACCTCCTCTAATCTCTCCACTTTTCTCCCATACTTAAACATTCCTTAAAACTCTCCCTCTTTGACCAAGCTTTCAGCCACCGGTCCCAACATCTCCTCCTGTGGCTCAGTGCCAGGTTTTGTTTAATACTGTGAACTGCCTTTGGATGGCAGGGCCATAACGTCATATCCCCTCATGCCTTTGGAGCCAAAGCACAAGTTTCATTCCAGTGAATACTCCCCATTTCCATATGACCAGAAACCTCTCACTCAGCACAACTTGCTACTTTGTCGAACAAGGTTTCTTCATTCCTTCTCAGAGAATCAGCAGTATTTACGCCTTAGGAGACAATTTTCTTTTTACTCCTCCTTTTTAAAATGGACATTGCTGCTCCGCAGGTGCAAAGGACACGACAAGAGCATTTTACACACACGGGTCGCATTGAGCAATCCGAATCGGTCGGAGCCAAGAGGTTGCTGCAGTGCTTCCCTCTACATTACTCTAGTAAAGCAGCCCTCTTGGTTTCTCTAGGCGTGGTAAATATTTCTGTGCACGCCGCCGCCGGTGAAACTCGCATTTTCCCGCGAATGGCCAGCTGCCAAAGTTTGAACAGCCAGTGTGGCAATTATTACAATCAGTGTTATTTCACTACATCATACCACTGCAACACACCCATCAGTTCGCACTCGAGTCATAAGCACGTAGCTGACCAAAATATAATCAAACAAAGGCAACCAGACGTTCATCTCATCTGAAACAAAGGAGCATCTTTCATAAACCCTCGTCATACAAGGCTTTGTGCATTGGAAGTGCAGATCAGCAGTTAGGTCCCCCCCAGATCAGTTGCCATTCTGTTTTGTAGCAACTGATTTTAAATGGTGATATTATTGTGCAGTTGACTCCAAATTGTTGATACATGCGCTGCCTTTGCAAAAGGACCGACGGCTTGATCACACTTACTTGCTAAAACTTTACTGGACATGCTCACAGCTAGCAGGAGCTAGTTAGAAATACTGGCTTATGTCCTGTAAACTATCGTAAACCTCATGCATCCCACACCCACATAAAAAAGCATAATACCTCTCCGGTTAGATCCATCATAACAAAAAGGAGGGCTTTCAGAAAGGTTTGCTGATTCTGTAGGACCCATATCAAAGGAAGGCGTTCCATCAAGAACTTAATGGACACTACACCTCCGAGTTTAGCATACCAAGCTTGTTCGTAACAGCAGGCGCAAAGACGCTCCACAATGTAAGAAAATAATGGTAACAAACATGCCTAGCGGAACAAAAAAAAAGTTACTAATTTGACAACATCATTGCATCAGAAATTTTAATGATCTAATATTTATGAACTGGAACAGGATGTGATATCTATCAGCCTTTTGTGTGGAGGAGAAATCCCACTGGTCCTGGCAGGTGGACATGAAGAAATCCCATGGCAATATTTTGAGAAATCCCCGAAGCCTCTCCCCACGCAGTGTTCTGGTTGGTATTTATCACTCAATCAGCATCACAAAAAAAAGATTTATCAGCCATTATCACATTGCTGTTTGTGGGAGCTTACTGCGGGCAAAGTGTCTGCCGCATTTCATCCATTAACATAAGATCATAAGACGTAGGAGCACAAGTAGACCATTTGGCCCATCGAGTCTGCTCTGCTATTCACTGAGACCATGACTGACCTGATGATGATCCTCAACTCCACTTGCCTGCCTTAAACCCACAACCCTCGACTCCCTTACTGATTAAATATCTGTCTATTACAAGTGAATACACTTCAAAGTACATTACTGGCTGAGCTTGTGAAAGGTGCTATATAAATGCAAGCTTTCGCTTTCTAAAGGATCTTAGGTTGTAAATTAAAGATGATTATGCTTTGGTGGCAATATCCAACATGCATGTCATTAAGAGTTCAAGTACCTACCCGTTCCTTTGAGCCTAAGATGATGCTTGCTACATCAAAGATAACTGCCAGAGCCACCTCGCCAATTTTGCAGAGTTCCTTTTCCTCATAAGCCATGCAGATGGCTATAGCATCAATAAGAACAAGTGGGTCCATTCCCTTGGACCCATTTTCTTCACTGTGGAACATGGCTGTGCTTGGCTGACTGCCTACTTGGTAACACTGCAGCAAGAATGGGCCTGGGGAACACAATGAAAGATTTTTAAAATCATACTGCATGCCAGATAAAAACACAGAACCACAGGCCACAAAATAAAAATGATAGCTTCAATAATTTATACATTAGTGCAGGTAAAAATGCAGCAACTGCTAAATCACTGAATGAAAACGCTGCTAGGCTAAGAGGGCCAGCACGTGGTAATGGCTACAAGTTATAGGCCTCACCATCCAAGAACTGGACAATGCACTCCTTTCAAGCAAGCATCTGCTCAAAGATAGTCAAATTATCTGGTCATCCCTCTCAATGCTGTTTGCAGGAACTTGCGCGCAAATTGGTTGCAGTGTTTCCAACATTATAACACTTCAGAAGGACTTCATTGACTGTAAAGTGCTTTGGGCTGTCCTGAAGCCATACAAAGATTAAGTAGATTTATTTTCCCTTAGTAGAATATGGCAGCTAATTTGTTTGAAATATCTGCATCTTTAATCATGCAGCAAAAAGGTGATATAATTACTACAGAACAATGGAAGTGTTTTTTTTTTTAAAAAGCTAAACATGTTTTTCTTAATATAGATGGGAGGCAGAAATGGATATTTCTTGCAACACTGCCTTCGAGCAGAGGTCAAATAAGTTGACTTAATTCCTCGGACAGATCCAATTAACCATTTTTACGTTTGTGAATTATGATAGGAATTTCACACTTGCAAACTAAATCGGAACAATATCCTCCTTTCCGTTCTTATTTTTTTTTCCTTATAACTTCCAAAAATGTCAAAGCCCCCAGTTCAAACTCACCCATGCAGAAGGTGACATTTACTCACCGCACTGTTGAGCTACTGCCACCATGGTGTAGTGACGGATTAAGCTCGCCACGAAAGGCAGAGCACTGGGCCGTAGATCTTTAATGACAGCTGACATAAACGCGCCTGTCAAAGCCTGCTCGAATGTTTTACGAGCGGGTGTGTCCTGTGCTTTGTAACGGTGCGATATAATTACGCTGGGTATCGCCTTCTCTGTGAAGCTGGGAGACAAAATGAAATGAATTCAAGAAAGCCACTCACCGCATTATTAACAAGTCAACCATGAAAATCGCACAGCGGGTAGAAGAGTTTCTTTTACATTTTGATAGAGCTGACCCAATTCAATTATTCCATTTTAATACTGTCAGCAGCTGACCACAAATAAGATGGATGGTTCAATTTCATCACAACTATTTAGGGCCAGCCGCTGCAAATAAGGCAAATGTCCTCCGAATGGTACAAGCGCTGACAACCAAATGCGATTATTGAGTGACGTTTCAATATTTACAGTACGCTGTGCTTAAGTCATTTCATTTGGTTTTGAAAGGCTGAAATATTAATCAATTTGGCAGACAAAAAGAGCTATTACGCCAAGATTGAAAAATGCTTATGCTGCTGCCCTTGTCACTTGATAGATTCCAGCATTGCCTTTATTAAGAAGTTTTTCCTCTTGCCAGTTTTTTACCCCCTTCACCGAGTCGCTCTGGTGTGGTTCAGTGGCCAGTTGATGCCCTTGTTCTCAACCAAACACCTATAGAAAGTGCTGCCGAGTTATTCACCCAGAGGGCACCTTGGAGTTGAGCTAATGTCCTGCCTTCACCAAACGCACACACAATAGGGGATGCCCAGTTAGCTATCAGAAGCGTTTCCCTTCCAAAATAAAGGATGCTAAGGCCATTTTTAGTGTCCCATCCACTTCCCTGGCTGAATTCAGCATAGCCCACGGATCAAGCCCAAGACCTTCTCTGCGTGGCTAAGTTGCTGGTCAGTTAACTTAAGTAACGGAGGTTGCTTTTTCAATCAAATTAGTCTGACATGCTTACAACAAAAGACTTTTACTTTTTTTTCTCCATTTGAGCAGTTAATATTTAACAAAAACACTAAGATTGTTAAAGTGTGTGGCAATACTTTAAATTTCTAATCAATAATTACAACCAAGTAAAGATTTCATAGAATTTACAGTGAAGGAGGCCATTCGGCCCATCGAGTCTGCACCGGCTCTCGGAAAGAGCACCCTACTTAACCCCACACCTCTCCCTATCCTCGTAACCCTGCAACCTCATCTAACCCAAGGGCAATTTATCATGGCCAATCCACCTAACCTGCACATCTTTGGACTGTGGGAAGTAACCGGAACATCCGGAGGAAACCCACGCAGACACGGGGAGAACATGCAGACTCCGCACAGACAGTGACCCAAGCGGGAATGGGACCGGGGACCTTGGCGCTGTGAATTTATGTTGTAAAATGTAACTAAACCCGTTTTGAAAGGGGTTACAAAAGCTCTATTTAAGAGTCTCTTCCTATAGAAATCTATGTTCATTCTGAACTGCATCCTGGTATTTCGATAACCATTGCCCCAACTGAAGCTGGCCCCAGTATGTATAACTCTCAGTTTGGACGCCACAAAATGATGATCTGGTGCTCCGTGGCTGAGTAACTGCGTTCTATCGCGGCCCGCACAATTTCTGCTCTTTGACTCATGAAAAATCCTGTAAGTTCCCCTTATTGGGGGGGGGGGGGAGCATTTCACTGTCTGCAGTGTTGCGTTCACCCAAGACAAACGCTTAGCACTGGGAGTGCTGAAATGCTGACCTGCATCACCCAGCATTCCCCAGGTCATCATAAAACAGTCTGGCATGTAATAGCGTTCAGGAACTAAGTGACGGCTGCAAGTATTCCAATAGCGAGAGGGCTGCCGCAATAATTAAATTTAATTTGCTGGCTGAAAGCCAAAAGAAGTATTACTTGATATCCTTGTCTGGAATATGCTGTTAATTGAACATGCCCAAAATGCAGAAAAACATTAGGAGTGATAAACATGTTCCTAAATCAGCTGTAATTACGCTCGTCATCCACCTTCCAACCAGGTATAGTGGAAACTTACAGAGCAAACCATACCACAAAATCAATAAGAACTCTTTGGTTAATCTGTACAGACCTGTACGCAATATTATAAGCTGAATGAAACCAGAATTTTAATTATTAATATTAATAGGAACAGATTTTTAAACGTGATCAATAATAACACAAGAAATAGGAGTAGACAATACGGCCCCTGAGCCTGCTCCACTATTCAGTATGATCATTGTTGACCTGCTTCAACTCTTCTTTCCCACATGTTCCCCATCCCACATGTTCCCCATATAAAAAGACTTGTGTAAAGAGAAACTGCAGATTATGCATGGATTGAATCCATTTTGCATTCAATTACTAAACTGAATCTCTGCTGACCGTACTTTGGATGGGCAAGTAACTGGTAGAGTGAATGCTTGTTATCTTCCAAGCTCATCATTGCCACCAAAAAGCATTTGATAACTTCCCAAGCCTGGCGGCGATAATATGGCTCTGTATTGGCACTCTTCAGACAATCCAACGCAGTTTCAATCGCCTAAAATAAAAACCAAACAGCATTTGTACACAAAATCTCTCTCAGGCCTCACTGAAAAGTTCATTAAAACATCTGTGGAATCCGATGACATATAAAACTAAGCTACATTCAAAACATGAAGAGCCGCTTGTGCGATGCCGCGTGAACCTGCATGCAATGACGCGTGAGCCTTGCATGCAATGGCACGACAAGGAACAGATATTCTCAGTAGATTGTCAAACTGATGCATTGCATCTACCACAAACAGGCAGTAGTTTATTAATGTACTACTTTGAGCGGACATATCAAGGAGTTTTTAAAAATAATACTGCAACTGCTTTGGCACTCAGCTGGGACAAAAACCTGGCGTGCCAAGTCTCATTAATTAACACACATGTTCTAATCGGATAAAAATTCTCTCCTGAACAAACCTTCAATGGGAAGTAAATCAAATTAGCCACAGCATATTCATCCTGCGTCAATAATTTTCCTTTCAAACATCCTCGTTACACAACAGGCATGCATGATTGGTTTGTCTGATCTTGATAAAGGATTCTCCTTCCCCCAATATACTCTACCTTTTGAAACGTGGGACAGCCATTTCAGAGAGGCCGATTCCAAGATAATCACAAGAATGATTGCTCTATTTCCTTATTTATATTGCCTAAATAACCCTTTGTATCTCCTGTAGTTAGTTAGTCAATTTATGGCAAGGACAGTGACAGATCACCGCTTTGCTCCAGATACCAATTAAGATGTGAAAGTTAAAGCATTCCCGAGACGAATAATCTTCTAAAACCATTTAGAAATAGCAGCCCACTTTGGAAAAGTACTGCTCAAGCCAAACGATTCAGTCCTAAAGAGCGTTCAGTCTGCACCACAACTTGATAAAATCAAATCCGCATTTGCCAAAATGCGGGCACACATGAGGATGCCTCTTTTCATTCTTGGAAGATGCAGCCATTCTAGACAAACAATGAATTTATCCATCAAAGTTAGTCCTAGAATGATCGCTAATTCAAGCAAAGCTCTGTTGTCATTGGTCAATTGTTTAAAATGGAGATAATCTAACAAAATTGAAATGGAATATCTTGAACAGCAATATGACACACTATATACAAGTAACTCATCCTGTGGCTGACAGCTAAATAGTATACACCTGTCTGCAACCCACCCCCACCATGGGATGAACCCTGCCTCTAACACCTCACTGCTGAGTGCCCTGCTTACATTAGATAAACTTAGTTCTTTAATGTACTTTATTGAAAAGAAAGGCCCAGTGTAAGTGTTCTGCTCACCACACCAGAAACATGAAAATCGCTTATTGTCACAAGTAGGCTTCAAATGAAGTTACTGTGAAAAGCCCCTAGTCGCCACATTCCGGCGCCTGTTCGGGGAGGCTGGAACGGTCATCAATGAAGCATTCCTGAGCTGTTCTCGCGAGGCATAAATCTGCAGGAAACTCCAAAATGGCATTTCAGTCAAAAGACTCTGCACAGGATTATTGTAATTTAACACAGGTTGGACGGAGGGCCACTTCCAGAGAATTGACTGGCTGCGTGGAAAAATACCATCTGTAACCCACGGTCTTTAAAAGTCAACACCAAAACAGAAAAGGTAGATTTGCATTTCTACAGTGCCTCGTCATGATATCACAAAGTGCTTTACAGTCAACAAAGTACTTTATGAAATGTAGTCACTGTTGCAGTTTAAGAACGTCTGCAGCTAATTTGTACAGCAAGCACCCACAATGTCACAATGACCAGGTTATCTTTTTTTATGATGTTGTCTGAGGGGTAAATATTAACCAGGGCATTGCAGATAATGACCTTGCTCCTCTTCAAAATAATGCCCTGGGATCTTTTTATGTCCATCTGAGGGGGATAGACAGGCCATTGGGTTAACATCTCATCCAAAAGGTTCCACAGTGCAGCACTCCCCCACACTACACGACTGGAGAGTTGGCGTCAATTTTTTTAAATAATAATCTTTATTGCCACATGTAAGCTTATATTGCAATGAAGTTACTTTGAAAATCCCCTTGACGTCACATTCTGGCGCCTGTTCGATACACAGAGGGAGAATTCAGAATGTCCAAATTACCTAACAAGCACATCTTTTCGGGACTTGTGGGAGGAAACCGGAAGAAGCAGAGGGAACCCACGCAGACATGGGAAGAACGTGCAGACTCCGCACAGTGACCCAAGCCAGGAATTGAACCTGGGACCCTGGCACGGTGAAGCCACAGTGCTAACCACTGGTGTGGGACTTGAACCCAACCCCAAGGCTTCGAGTCACTGACAGCAAGACCTCTGAAACCCCAAGTATGGAGACTGCGGCTGCATTGGGAAAAGTCACTTCAGAAGTCGCAAATGAGAAATTTCATAATGCAGCGGATTGTAAACAGAAAACCAATTTAGCCATACGTTAGACAGTTAAGACGAAATTATTCAGCTCCGGTGACTTTTCCAAGCGAGTATGTTACTGAAAGGCGAACAATTTGTCCAAGAGGAAAATATTTTTAAACTGCTATTTCTAGAATCAGCCATCAGACCTAATCATCAAGTTTAATGAAAGCCCATCAAGATTTCTGCACAGTCCAGTCTTATCTGCAGGCCACTGAAGTGGGAACTCATTAATGCAGCAAAAATGAAAAATATATTTTTAGCCCAAAAAAGCTCACTGTAGCATGAAAACATTCCTTCAAACTACAAGTCTAGTGCAAGGCCGGTAATTTATTTTTTAAGCACCACCAGAATATCACTAAATGAACAAGACTCCTCTGCTAGCACCAGCTCAATGTTTATGGGCTGGACTTTTTCCATTTACTGTTGTGTTAAAATGGCAAGGCTCAAAACACCGAGTACAGATGTCTTTTTTAAATTCTGCCCACGAATGCCATACATTTTCTTACAGCAATTTACAAGCAGCAGTACTTTCAATCACCCTCGTCAACCTGTAAAGCCTGCCCATGGAATATATAAAGTTCACAATTGTAAATCAGCTGTTGAAACTGAACAAGTATCCCCGCTTAGAAAATAGCTTTTCCTTGGCAGCACTATTTAAATCTGCTAAGTGAAATCATATTTACTGCAATGCTACAATATTATGGTGTCTGTCTATTTATTACCAGTCTGGGCTGGGGAGGGGGGTTTATTTGTAAAGCAATATTTTGATTTGATGCTTTCCCATTTTGTCCTGCTGTAGCATCATAAATAAACTCAAGTGGCAACCACAAAGCAGCAAGTACCAGCCTCACTGGGTACACAGGCTGGAGAACATTGCATTCAACAAAAAGAATATCAAGGAGCAGGGGCACTCGAAATTTTGCTTCTGGGGTTAGAACATAGAACATACAGTGCAGAAGGAGGCCATTCGGCCCATCGAGTCTGCAGCAAACCACTCAAGCCCTCACTTCCACCCTATCCCCGTACCCCAATAACCCCTCCTCACCTTTTTTGAACACTAAGGACAATTTATCATGGCCAATCCACCTAACCTGCACATCTTTGGACTGTGGGAGGAGACCGGAGCACCCGGAGGAAACCCACGCAGACATGGGGAGAACGAGCAGATTCCACACAGACAGTGACCCAGTGGGGAATAGAACCTGGGACCCTGGCGCTGTGAAGTCACAGTGCTATCCACTTGTGCTACCATGCTGCCCCGTCAAGTCGTCAGCCACTATTTGGCGGCATTGCTTTCGATTCTGCCAAAGTTGCCGGGATTACATTTAGCTGCAACATCATTTGTTAGTGCGTGTTTTAGAAAACAACACCAATTTCAAACATTTCGCAATCCAGAGGAAGGACAGGAATTGAGACAGGTTTGCTTGATCTGACCCCACTTTATAAAACCCTCACTCGTAACCTAAACATTTTAAATGCCCAATCTCAGCAAAGTTTAAAAAAAAATATGTTTGTTATCATTGTTAACTCTTTTGGTTGGCTGTCACTAGCGATATATATTTTCCCTAGTAACAAAAGACTGTGACTGTTCAGTTTCCCTCGACTCCCTTTTTTATTAAGTAAAAGTGCACAGAATTAACTTTCCAGGTAAATATTAGTACAGAAAATCATTTTATCACTGCCTGATATATACTGGATCACCCAACTCCTCAAAATGTTTCCTCTGGTGCTGAACATAGGTGAGATACAGATGAGCACCTTGCCATCAATTACTTTTAGAAAGCTGCAAAATGACAGCAATTCACAAACCTTTCTTCTAAGTCCTATGATTCGAAATTCCTCAGCACCATCCCGGAAGCCCTTCACCAAACTAGCACTATTACAGAAATATATATCCTACTTACAACAGCGTACCCACTTCATCTTTGGCGATAAAAGCATTACAGACGCACCATACAATTTCTTTCCAGCAGTAAAGTGATAGTTTGCATTGTCTGTTTTTTAATAGAACAGTCAAATGCCAAGCAGGTAGTGAAGCTATGCCGGCTAGGAAGGTGTCATTTCACAGTCCATCATTTCTGCTGAGTTAGTTCATCAAACCAAGAACACAACTGGCTGAGAAGCTGCCCGGTCAGGGAGAGGTTGTTAAGGTGTTAAGGTTCCTGCTCCTCGCTGCCCAGGCACGAGCAGCTGGTGAGGATGTGATCAGCGCCTGTGATCTAACAGCCAGCCATCACCCACAGTTGGAGCTCATGCATGAAGCATGACCAGTTGGATAAGGGTTGGCGCACGATCAACACCTTGGAATGATACCCAACCCTGCCCCCCACCTCCCCCACCAAAAAAGCCACCCCAGCAGCAGGAGGGGAAGAAGGAGCGTGCTGTTCAAATGCCAATGTCATTTAGGTTTGAAAGCTTCAGACGATCCTTTAGGATTCACGAACCACATAATTCATTCATTTAATACTTTTCCAACCTGTTTTACACGGTTAAGTGACCGACGATAAAGGACGGCATGTGGCGCAGTGGTTAGCACTGGGACTGCGGCGCTGAGGACCCGGGTACGAATCCCGGCCCTGGGTCACTGTTCGTGTGGAGTTTGCACATTCTCCCCATGTCTGTATAGGTTTCACCCCCACAACCCAAAGATGTGCTGGTTAGGTGGATTAATCACGCTAAATTGCCCCTTTAAAGAAAAATAATTGGCTACTCTAAAATAAAATAAAAAAGTGACTGACAATAATAAAAGCAAAATACTGCATATGCTGGCAATATGAAATAAAAATAGAAAAACGCTGGCAATACTTCTCAGATCTGGGAGCAACTGTGGAGAGAAACATTTAGTTTCTAAGAGTACGCCTCTTTTTTTGGAACTGAAGTGTCGAATTGGACTTGAAACGTTAACTGACTGACGAGTTTGAATAAATCTGAGTGATCACCCCACAGCTGCATCATTTCTAATCGCTGTTTTTGGGACATGCCTTCTGATAGGATGGGGGGGGGGGGGGCTTAAGTTGGAAGGGTGAAGCAGCAATTATCTTATAAAATAATAACAGGTTATACCTTCAGTAATTGGAACTGTACTCCAGTGTAAACCAGAGTCTAAAATGTTGGGAGTGAAACTAGGGACAGAATGGTAGCATGAAAATGCTCAATTAATCAAAGATAATCAATATGAAGCAAATTGAGGTGCGGGTGTAGGCCAGAGGTAGGGAAGCACCATGTGCAACAAGGTGTAAAGACTCATTAAAGGATAGATTTTAATGAAATTCCAAATGGATTGCTTAGAAACGGAGTTAAAATTAGGGAACAAACAGTGCTCCTGCAAACCCATTCCAGCTGTGAGATTCCTTGCAGGATTTTCATATATATATTTTTTCATTTAGAGCACCCAATACATTTCTTCCAATTAAGGGGCAATTTAACGTGGCTAAACATCCTTTGGGCTGTGGAGGAAAAACCCACACAAACTGGGATTTTCATATTCAACATCGTCCAAGATGCAAGAAAGCAAAAAAAAAAACTTGAAATGGAGGTCACCCTTGACCTCTCACCTTGAATCAGTGCACAGGATCTGCTGTCATTTCCTTGTTCTCCCTGTCCTAACATTGTTGCATGCCAACTGGATTTTATTGCAGTTTTGGCACAAAAAAAATTGTGTTTTTTTTTGTTTTTGGACCTCAGTGTACCCGAACAGGCACCAGATTGTAGCGACTAGGAGATTTTCACAGTAACTTCATTGCAGTGTTAATAATAATTATTATAATCTCAGCAATCCCTGTGGCTTCCCTCATTCAGGAAGCCTCTCCAAACGTTGCGCCTGTGGACTAGCAATCAGTGGCTGCTATCCATCTGTCGGTGCATGGGGTAGCACTCAACTCAAAGCAGAAGCTTGTGGGTTCAAGTCCCACTCCACAGACTAGAGTACATAATCCAGGCGGACCCTCCCAGTACAGCACTAAGGGGCACTGCATTGTCAGAGATGCCATCTTTCAGGTGAGCACAGTAAGAAGTCTTACAACACCAGGTTAAAGTCCAACAGGTTTGTTTCAAACACGAGCTTTCGGAGCCCTGCTCCTTCCTCAGGGGAGCTTTTAAACCGAGGCCCCATCTTCCCTCTCAAGTGAATGTGGCTGTTCCCATAGCGGTGAGAGAGAGCTCTCCCCTGGTGTCCTGGTCGGTATTTGTCCCTCAGCAAACCGCTAAACAGATGATCATTTATCTCCTTATTGTTTCTGGAAACTTGCTTTGCTTAAACAAATTCGCCATGTTTCCTATAACAGTGAACACACTGCAAAAGCATTCAGTGGGTGTGCAGTACTTTGGGATGTCTGGAGGATGTGAAAGGCTCTGCATAAATGCAGGTTTTCTTTCAATTTTTACCAGACAATGTGGATGATACCAAGTTAAGACAGAGGGGGGTGTTTTTCTTACAAACCCAGTGAGATAGGATGCTTCCTGATAATGCTACAGCACCCAATTCTTGCCACATTGTGGCAGTGTAATGACTCCATGTGAAAGTCACCATAGTCCCAGATGACCATAGGCTGCTCGCCGTTTGATTTAACCTGAGGGTCACCACACCTCCAGGTGAGGGGCAAGGGTGAGAAGGGGGGGGTCCTTCACAAATCTCAGCTGGTACGGGAATTGAACCCACCCACAAATATGTCACTCTGCATCACAAACCAGGCGTCCAACCAACTGAGCTAACTGACCCCCATGACTGCATACTGAGTATATACTGCAAATCAAACTACAATACAGTTCAAACGCACAGTGCCATCAAGTGGCTGAAATTACTGTGGCAAGATATTTCAAAGCATAGGTAGCTAGTGTGACTCAGGGACAAGAATCCTACAGTATAAATCTTGCTTGATGGGGTCATTTTCATTAGACAATACCCCATGGAGAAAATGTTTGAGAATAAAGTGGAAAGAATTCAAGAAAATCTCATTCTTAAATGCACAAGAGGTGGACAATCCAACTGCATCCATACTTTGGGTGAGAGTTTTGCACATTTAAGCCTACAGCAGGTGAACATATAACAAGAGTCCCTGTGTTCAGCCTTTGATGCTGAGAGAATTGCTGTGAATACAACCTCCTACAAATGCTAAAATCTCAACATTACAGCAACAGAACGGTGTAGAATCATAGAATCCTTAGTGCAGAAAGAGGATCCTACCTAGACCAATGCCCCCACCCTATCCCCACCTAAATCGCCCACTAAGGTGACCAATCCACCCAACCTGCAAATCTTTGGACTGTAGGAGGAAACCAAGCAGACACAGGGAGTGTGCGCAAACCCCACACAGTCACCCAAGGCTGGGATTGAACCTGGGTCCCTGGCACTGTGAGGCAACACTGCTCACCATCTTGCCGCGCCCCCCCCCCCCCCCCCCCCCCCCCCCCAAGTTCGAGCTTAGGGTGGGGACCACAGGGGAGTATTGGAAACAAATCATTTGAACTTTACAATGATTAAGAAACATTTAACATCACACATCAGAAATCAATGCCTCGTCAAATATTTTAGGCATCAACAAGTAATCATAATTTGAGATGTGTACGCACATTAAGAATGCAAGTGCTTTAACTTTGGGTTGGCACTGCGCCGATGAAAGAGAGAGATCAAAGAACAAAGAAAAGAGCAAAGAAAATTACAGCACAGGAACAGGCCCTTCGGCCCTCCCAGCCTGCGCCGATCCAGATCCTTTATCTAAACCTGTCGCCTATTTTCCAAGGATCTACTTCCCTCTGTTCC
Organism: Scyliorhinus canicula; assembly: GCF_902713615.1. Classification (NCBI taxonomy): domain Eukaryota; kingdom Metazoa; phylum Chordata; class Chondrichthyes; order Carcharhiniformes; family Scyliorhinidae; genus Scyliorhinus; species Scyliorhinus canicula. Next base: position 23,327,852 of record NC_052160.1, read on the forward strand.
CCGCCCATTCATATATCTGTCTAGATGCATCTTAAATGATGCTATCGTGCCCGCCTCCACCACCTCCACTGGCAAAGCATTCCAGGCACCCAGCACCCTCTGCGTAAAAAACTTCCCACGCACATCTCCCTTAAATTTTCTCCGCTCACCTTGAAATCATGACCCCTTGTAATTGACACCCCACTCTTGGAAAAAGCTTGTTGCTATCCACCCTGTCCATACCTCTCATAATTTTGTAGACCTCAATCAGGTCCCCCCCTCAACCTCCGACTTTCCAACGAAAACAATCCTAATCTACTCACCCTTTCTTCATAGCTAGCACCCTCCATACCAGGCAACATCCTGGTGAACCTCCTCTGCACCCTCTCTAAAGCATCTCGATCCTTCTGGTAATGTGGCGGCCAGAACTGCACGTAGTATTCCAAATGCGGCCTAACCAAAGTCCTATACAACTGTAACATGACTGCCGACTCTTGTACTCAATACCCCGTCTGATGAAGGCAAGCATGCTGTATGCCTTCTTGACCACTCTATCGACCTGCGTTGCCACCTTCAGGGTACAATGGACCTGAACTCCCAGATCTCTTTGTACATCAATTTTCCCTGTATAGTCCGCTCTTGAATTGGATAAAGTTTCGGATGGCATTGAAGTAGTCAAATGTTCTCAAAAGACATGCATGAAAACTATCTGCAGACTTGACCTTCGGAGGAAGTATTTGCAACAATCAGAAGTGAGCAAGTCATATTGGCACAGAAAAAGGGCAGGCAGACAGCCCCACATTTCTTCAGCGCCAATCATGACCTCAGGACATCCCAAACTACAGTACAGCCAAATAAATTTTCGAAGTTCAGTTACTTATAGAAGGTAGGAGATGCAACAGCTAATATGCACAGTGCAAGGTCCCACAAACAGCAATTAAATCATGACCTTTTGTGCTGTTGTTAAGGACAAATATTGCCCAGGATACCAGAGAGAATTCTCGTCTACAAAACAGTGTCATCAGATCTTTTACCCCTCCCCCAACCCCCTCAAAGAGCAGAGGGGCCTCGTTAAAACAACTCATAGTTGACAATCAATTAGCAAGCGCTATGATCAGTAGCATGCCCTCAATTTGAAGAACCCAAAAATCTAAAGCCGCACACGTTCAACATTTTATGTTCATGTGCGAGATTGAGAGGGCCTCACCTTCTCCATAGGAAGTTGAATAGACGCCTTACAGTCAGAAAACTCTGCTGTAATGCTTGGCCCCTGGACTTCGGTAACAACATACTGCAATTTCTGAGACTCCTTCAGCATCTTGCGGTTGCTCCCACCAAACTTGCCCAGGACACGGTAGGCCACGTGGGAGATACTATCAGCTGGGTTACGTAGGGTGCGCCATAAAGCCTGCCCAAAAACAGAATTAAAACAGAAAAATCAACCTTCATGTTAATCCATAATTTAGTGTTTGTTACAACTGCAGCTTGTGCAGTCTGACATTTGTTCAACCATTTACAGGAAGAATAACACAAAAGAGGGAAATGCCCCGATCCAAGTGATTCTGGGACCAGGTGCGGTAAATCAGAGGGTGCTTAGGGCCACCCAAGGCTCATGAAATCCCAGCAATCAACTCCATTGGCACTCCGTTTGCAGGCCTGAAAATTTGGAATATACACCCAAAATACAATCCACCAACAGTGACGGACAGAAGAGAGAAGAGGAGACATGGAATCACAAGCACAATAAAGCATGGGAGGAGTAACTTCATTTGAAGCCTATTTGTGACAATAAGCGATTTTCATTTAATTTCATTGCTTTGTTTTAGAAATACCAACGCCCTATTTCTTCATGCAATCCCTCCTGGAGCGAATGTTTCTTTCTGCACAAGTCTTAAAATAAACTCAATCTTGGGCGAAATTCTCCAACCCCACGCAGGGTCGGAGAATCGCCCGGGGCCGCCGATATTCCCGCTCCCGCCATGTTCAAAATTCTCCCACCCGCCATAAAACGGCGTTCTTCAAATCCCGCCGCCCGCCTCGGAAAACGGCTGGCGCCGGCGGGATGCCATTGTTTTTTTAGGCTTAATTATTCTCCGGCCACGTCGGCGAAAATCAAAGTTGGTTTATAATGGTTGACGCCGTTCAGTTACCTACGTCGAGTGCCCCGTGGGGGGGGGGGGGGGGGGGGGTGTTGTGAAGAGAGAGTGAGATCACTTACATCGCGTGCCAGGGGGTAGGGGTGGGGGGGGGTGGGGGTAGGGGGTTGTTGGGGGTAGGGGGTTGTTGGGGGTAGGGGGGGTTGTTGGGGGTAGGGGGGGTTGTTGGGGGTAGGGGGGGTTGTTGGGGGTAGGGGGGGTTGTTGGGGGTAGGGGGGGTTGTTGGGGGTAGGGGGGGTTGTTGGGGGTAGGGGGGGTTGTTGGGGGTAGGGGGGGTTGTTGGGGGTAGGGGGGGTTGTTGGGGGTAGGGGGGGTTGTTGGGGGTAGGGGGGGTTGTTGGGGGTAGGGGGGGTTGTTGGGGGTAGGGGGGGTTGTTGGGAAGAGAGAGAGTGAAATCACTTACATCGCGTGCCGGTGGGTTGGGGGGGGAGGGTCTGTGAAGAGAGAGAGTGAAATCACTTACATCGCGTGCCGGGGGGTCGGGGTGGAGGTGGTAGGGGTGGGGGGTTTAGGGGTGGGGGGGTTAGGGGTGGGGGGGGTTAGGGGTGGGGGGGGTTAGGGGTGGGGGGGGTTAGGGGTGGGGGGGGTTAGGGGTGGGGGGGGTTAGGGGTGGGGGGGGTTAGGGGGGGGGGGGTTTAGGGGTGGGGGGGGTTAGGGGTGGGGGGGTTAGGGGTGGGGGGGTTAGGGGTGGGGGGGGTTAGGGGTGGGGGGTTAGGGGTGGGGGGGTTAGGGGTGAGGGGTTAGGGTGGGGGTGAGGGGTGGGGGGTTAGGGCTGCGGGGTTAGGGGTGGGGGGTTAGGGGTGGGGGTTAGGGGTGGGGGGTTAGGGGTGGGGGGTTAGGGGTGGGGGGGTTAGGGGTGGGGGGGTTAGGGGTGGGGGGTTAGGGGTGGGGGGTTAGGGGTGGGGGGTTAGGGGTGGGGGGTTAGGGCTGCGGGGTTAGGGGTGGGGGGTTAGGGGTGGGGGGTTAGGGGTGGGGGGTTAGGGGTGGGGGGTTAGGGGTGGGGGGTTAGGGGTGGGGGGTTAGGGGTGGGGGGTTAGGGGTGGGGGTGGGGAACTCAAGGTTCTGCAAGATGGCATAATTAAGTTCAAACATTTGGAGTAATAAATAATGAGGATCACCAAGAGTGCAGCAAATTTTTTTTTCTCTCTCTCAGATAGGCACGTAGCACTTGCCATTTAAAAAAAAACAAGGCATTCACATCTATTCCAGTCGTGTTGGTTGCGGACTCTGCCACCCCTACCCCCCCCCCCCCCCCCCCAACGGCGGGCAGCGTTGATGATGTCGCCCGACGTCAACCGACGCGCCACTTCCGCAGCGGGTGAAACTGACGCGTACAGCGTCACTGCGCTGCTGGCCCTTTCGGGACGGGAGATTTCGGGCTGATAAGCGGGCCCCGACACCTGAGTCACCAGCGCCGTTTATGCCCGCCGGTCAAGGGCATCACGATGGACTTCGGTGAATTTCGCCCCTTGTAGTTTCGGTCCAGTAAACTAACAACTGTTGGGAGTTTGGTCTGAGATCATAATAACGCCTTAACCCTGCATTCCTTCCCCAGAAAAAATGAATAGGAACCTTCCTAAGTTGAAGAAGCTTCTTATCAAACTCAAATTGTTCTTGATAAATACAACTAGAATTTTCCTCCATATACCTCTGCAATTGCAACACAACCAAAGATTTGAACAGCATTGCAGTGCAGCAAATTAACTGTTATTGAACCTATTCAGTATTATTTACTCTGTCCCATGTATTTTGATGGTCTAAGCTCAGGAGTTTATAATTCTGAACAGCAAACACGACACAAAATACGATAAAAATTACAAGCAGCATTATCAAAAACATCACAACAGGAGATTCAACCACACTACAATACAAATCGGGACATCTTTCTCTTCTCCCAGAGTCCCTCCCATTTGATTTGGGGGGTGGCAGGAAACATAGATAGACCAACAGAAAATAGTTGTGATTTATCACAAACCACCTCAGTCAAGAAATAAACTGGGCATCCTTCGACACCTCATCAATTATTTTGTTTATTGAACAGCTACCAAGAATGTGAGGTCGAGGGAGAGGCTGAACGAGAACAGAAGTGAGAGAAAAAGAAACCCTGAATTGGTTGCCTGCTCCTGTGCAAAACAACATCCAGAACTAACCATAAGGAGGCTAACATTGCTGTTGCAAGGCCACAAAAACGATTAGGGAAAAAAGTCAGAAAATTCAGAAGCAAGATCATCAAGCTGAAAAGTCAACTCTCTTTCTCGCCAGATACTCAGCGTGGATTTACAATCCATATTAATGACTTGGATGCAGGGATCGATTGTATTGCAGCCAAAGAGCTTCTGACAATACAAAGATTGGCAGGAAAGAAAGTTGTCAGGAAAGTGCAAAGGGAAATAGATAGGTTACGTGAGTGGGCAAAAGAATTGGTAGATGGTGGAGTATTTTTAAAAAAAATTAAGTTAAGAGGCAATTTAGTGTGGCCAATTCACCTACCCTGCACATCTTTGGGTTGTGGGGGTGAAACCCACGCAGACACGGGGAGAATGTGCAAACTCCACACAGACAGTGACACGGGTCTGGGATCGAACCTGGTTCCTCAGCGCCGTAGGCAGCAGGGCTAACCACTACGCCACCGTGCCACCCCTTAGATGGGAGTATAACTTGGGGAAATATGGAGATTGTACACACTTGGCAGGAAAAATAAAAGAGCAGAATATTATTTAAATGGAGAGACTGTAGAATGTTGTGGTACAGAAGCTAGGTGTCCTTGTACACCAATCACAGACAATTGGCAAATAATTAGGAATGCAAATGAAACGTTGGCCTTTATTGAAAGGGGGATGGAGTATAAAAATGGGGAAGTCTTGCAACAAGTGCACAGGATGTTGGTGAGAACATGCCTGGAGTACGATGTAGTTTTGGTCTCCTTACTCAAGGAGGGATATACTTGCATTGGAAGCAGTTCAGAGAATTCATTAGGCTGACGCCTGGGAAGAAGGGATTGTCTGAAGAAAGGCTGAGCAGGTTCGGCTTAGAAGGTTTAGAAGAACAAGAAGTGATCTTATTGAAACAGAAGATGCTGAGGGGGCTTGAAATGAAAATGAAATAAAAATAGCTTATTGTCACGAGTCGGCTTCAATGAAGTTATTGTGAAAAGCCCCTAGTTGCCACATTCCGGCGCCTGTGCGGGGAGGCTGGTACGGGAATCGAACCGTGCTGCTGTCTGCTTGGTAAGCCAGCAATTAGCCCTGTGAGCTAAACCAGCCATGAACAGGGTTCATGCTGACAGCATGTTTCCCCTTGTGGGGAAACAAGGGGGCACAGTTTAAATACGAGGGGTCTCCCAACTAAGACAGAGCCAAGAAGGAATTTCTTCTCCCAGAGGGTCACCAGTCTTGAAGTTCTCTTCTACGGAGAACAGTGGAGGCAGCCTCACGGAATATACTCACAGCTAAAATAAATCTTTGATTGACTAGGGAGTCAATGATTCTGGGGGTCAGGCAGGAAAATGCAGTTAAGGCTGAAATCAGATCAGCCACAATGTTAATAAATAGGGTAGTAAGCTCGATGGGCCAAATGGTCTACACCTGCTCCTTATTATCTTAATTCCAGCATTTTTGTTTGTTAGCTCAGGTTTCCAGCATCTGCAGTATTTTGCTTTTGCATTAAGGAAGTTGAACGGGTTATTTGGGGTGATGGATGCATGGGGGGGGGTGTTGTTAATATCCTGTATGATATTGAGAAATACAAAGTTGATCCAGGCAAGCAGCTCGACTGTAGTGAATGCGTGAATACTGGAGGACAAAAGCTGAAACTGGGAACACTAAGAGGATTTCTTCACGCACAAGATAATTGAGTTATGGAAAGAGTCATGGGGGAAGAACAGTATAAACGGACAATTGGATTTATGTTTGGAGAAGAAGGGATTAATATATGTGAGACAGTTGATGAATGATAGAGCCATTTGCTCACTCGTGACCAATAGCCCTTTGTGATTTAAAAAATTTATGTTCTTCATATTTGTCTCCCCCACACACTTTACAAAGACAAAAGCTGCAATTGTCTTGTCAAATTCACTGGTCTCTAAATAGAAACATTATTCTGACTCAAGAATGTATTACAATCTAATCCTTTTAATTTAAATTATCTAATGACTCCACTCTTTAAAACACAAAAGAATTGTCACTTTTGCTATTATTTCATTTCTCAATTAAATTATTGGGCAATTCAAAATGTTTAAAATTTCACACACCAGTACTTTTTTAAAATTACTTAGTGGGTTGCAGATGTCACTGGTGAGGCCAGAAATTATTGCCCACACTAAGGTGGTGGTGGGCTGCCTTCTTGAATTGTTGCAGTCAATGGGCCAAATGGCCAAATTCTGCTCCTACATCTTATGAAGAGAGTTTGGATTTTGACCCAGCGACTGTGAAGGATCGGATGGTATGTAACTTGGAGAGGAGTTTGCAGATGGCAGTGTTCCCATGCATCTGCTGCCCTTGTACCCCCGGGTGCTCCAGTTTCCTCCGAAAGACGTGCCCATTAGGTGAATTGGGCATTCTGAATTCTCTCTCCGGCGCCTGTTTGGGTGCACTGAGTGTGGAGACTAGGGGATTTACACAGTAACCTCATTGCAGTGTTGCTGTAGGCCTACTTGTGACACTAATAAAGATTATTAAAAAAGATGAGTGTTTCTGGCAGAACCCAAACTGAGAGTCAGCGAGCAGATAAGACTGTTAACAACACTTTCCCATCTATTTGCTGATGACTGAGAATAGGCTGATGGGGCCTAATTTCCGGCAGCATTCTGTGGACAGGACATACCTGGGTAACTTCCTACATTGCCAGGTAGGTACCAGTGTTTTAGAACATAGAACATAGAACAGTACAGCACAGAACAGGCCCTTCGGCTCTCGATGTTGTGCCGAGCAATGATCACCCTACTCAAACCCACGTATCCACCCTATACCCGTAACCCAACAACCCCCCCCTTAACCTTACTTTTTAGGACACTACGGGCAATTTAGCATGGCCAATCCACCTAACCCGCACATCTTTGGACTTGTGGGAGGAAACCGGAGCACCCGGAGGAAACCCACGCACACACGGGGAGGACGTGCAGACTCCGCACAGACAGTGACCCAGCCGGGAATCGAACCTGGGACCGTGAAGCATTTATGCTAACCACCATGCTACCGTGCTGCCCCTAATAAAGTTACTGTGAAAAGCCCCAAGTCGCCACATTCCGGTGCCTGTTCGAGGAGGCTGGTACAGGAATTGAACCGTGCTGCTAGCCTGCCTTGGTCTGCTTTCAAAGCCAGCGATTTAGCCCAGTGTGCTAAACCAGTTCTTCCTGGTTTTGGATGTACTGGGACAGCTTGGCTAGGAATGCAGCTAGCTCTGGAACACAGTCTCCAATACTATTGCCGAAATGTTGCCAGGGCCCATTTCTTTGCAGTATTCAGTGCCTTTTGCCATTACTTGATATCATGTGGAATGAATCGAATTGACTGAACATTGCATGAACAGTGCTGCCATAAAACAAGTGAATATACCTTGTTTTAGGACTGTAGTAGAGGGCTTACTAGCTCCAACAAAACTCCAGGAAGTAATACTGAATGACAATCTATCTTCACATAAGGTTTGGGAGCCAATTTGGGAAAGTTTCCAAAGCCACTGTTCACTTTTTCTTGTGATAAGGCCACTTAAATGCCACCAACTTTTAAATCTAGAATACAACACCCAATTTGAATTTGTGAAATACGCTGAATCGAACTATTTGGTGCCTTCCCCTCGTTCCTGCTCCTCGTGCTGAGCAGCACGGTAGCACAAGTGGCTTCACAGCGCCAGGGTTCCACGTTCGATTCCCCGCTGGGTCACTGTCTGTGCGGAGTCTGCACGTTCTCCCCATGTCTGCGTGGGTTTCCTCCGGGTGCTCCGGTTTCCTCCCACAGTCCAAAGACGTGCAGGTTAGGTGGACTGGCCATGCTAAATTGCCCTTCGTGTCCAAAAAGGTTAGGAGGGGTTTTGGGTTATGGGGATAGGGTGGAAGTGAGGGTTTAAGTGGGTCGGTGCAGACTTGATGGGCTGAATGGCCTCCGTCCGCACTGTATGTTCTAAGTGCAATTTGACTGACTTGCTTTATTCAGAGCCACTAAAATATCAGATTATCTCTGCTGTGAATCTTTTGGAACTGACACATTCAGATTTCTCAATTTAAATGCAACTGGAAGTTTAGTTTTCTTCTTTCCAAAAAAAACAGGCTGAATCAGATTACTGACAGCAGGGCAAGAAATGGACATTCCATACATTTTCCATTATAGGTTATATGCTGCACATTCGTGCAAAAAGAGCTAAACCTGATAATATAGTTGTACATCATTCTGTTCCAGTCCCACTTAAAATTGGGGTACAACAATTATGAATTGTTTACTAGCATTAATAAAAAGAAACTGTTTCCACTGACTGGACTGGCATGAGGGTCTGCTTAAATAGAAGACACAGGTTCGACATTGGCAAAAAAGCTGGGATAAAAGACAGGAGGAATTTCTTTAGACAAAGAGTTACGATGATCTGGAATACTCTAATAATCTTTATTGTCACAAGTAGGCTTACATTAACACTGCATTGAAGTTACTGTGAAAATCCTCTAGTCGCCACATTCCGGCGCCTGTTCGGGTATACATAGGGAGGATTGAGAATTTCCAAAATTACCTAACTGCACATCTTTCGGGACTTGTGGGAGGAAACCGGAGTACCCGGAGGAAACCCACGCTGACACGGGGAGAACGTGCACACTCCACACAGACAGTGACCCAAGCGGGAATCGAACCTAGAACCCTGGAGCTGTGATGCAACAGTGCTAATCACTGTGCTACCATGCCGCCCACAAGAAAGGGAAGCAGATTCAACATTAACTTTCAACGGGTAACTAAATATATGGTTGTAAAGGGGAAACAAAATGCAAGAAAATGGCAAAAAGGAAGGCACAGGATCTGCGTGACAAGAAAGAGGAGCTACTGAAACAGCTGGATGACCTCAAGGTCGAGTTCTCCCACTCCGTGTTGCTAAGGGGGAGCTGCATCCAAGCTTTCCAAACTCCACATTGATTACAGTCTTGCATCAGGACATGCGTACAATCAGGTGCAAAAAGAGGACTTGAGAAAATTCTACAAGGGCAAAAGGTACATGCCTTTCAGACTTGTGACCAAAGAAGACCACGTGCCATGAATCGTCTGCCGAATAAACATGAAGAGAGTAAGAAGACCAAGAAACAGCAAAGGAAAGAATGTTGGTACCCCGTGAGCAAATTTGCTGTAAATTTCTGTAAATAAATGTTCTACCATAGAAGATATAAAAGGACAAGGGGTAGGGGGACAAACTGGACACTTCTTTCAAAGAGCTGGCACGGTGGGCTGAATGGCCTCATTGCGTTCTATTTTTTTCAAATTAATTCACGGGATGTGGGTGTCGCTGGCTGGGCAAGTATATGTTGCCCATCACTAATTGACCTCGTGTGGCTTACTGGGCTATTTCAAGAGGGCAGTTAGAAGTTAAGTACATTGCTGCGGGTCTTGAATCACATCGGCACAGCCAGGTAAGGGCGGCAGATTTCCTTCCCTAAAGGACATCAGTGAAGCAAATGTTTTTTTCTACAATAAACAATATTTCACGGTCACTATTACTGACACTTATAGCTTTTAGTTTCAGATTTTATCACTGGAATTTAAATTCCACCCAATGCCATGGTGCGATTTGAACCCGTGTTCCCACAGCATTAACCCTTGGCTCTGGATTACTAGTCCAATGACATTACTGCTATGCCACCGCAACAATATGATCCAATCATTAAACGTACAGCAAATCAGGATACAAAGGTTTGATAGATTCATATCTGCTAACGTGTTACAGTCTCAGTTTTACCTGCATGAGCTCTGCTCGTACTGGCTGGATGTGGTCATACAAAAAATCAGGCTGCAAGTTGTCAACGCATAGTTCCAGCGTCCGCAGGCCCTGACTGACCAGGGTCTGGGAGCCATTAAGCGCAGATACTAATGGGTCCATGAGCATAGGCAGGTAAGGCAAGAGGGAACTGAGTCGGACGGGCACGGTTAAACACAGCTCCACAAAGAGATCTTTCATGTGTTGTTTATGCAGGCCACTCTGCAGCATATTCAGCCCTGCAAAAAAAAAAAAACAGCATAAGTATGCATCTGCTACCCTGTTCAATTTCTTTTTCTCAAATAGATGTGGAGACATTTGTCTTATGCATGCGGTACAATGTTAGGAGACAAAGTTATTTTCAGCTTGTTAAATGCTGCGATAAAAATAAAAAGTTTGAATAGTGAAAATTAACAGAAACATTGATATACAGATAGAATCAGGAAATATCCTGGTTCTATGCATTACAACTTACAGAAAATCCACTTTTTGAGTGATACATTTTCAGTCCTGCACTTGTAAGCGCCCAAGCAGATTTAGGACTCAAAGGGAATTATCTTCAACAAGGAACATGCTTTAGCTAATGTTCACTTCAATTAAGTGCCCAATACATTTTATCAAAGCTTGAAATATATTGATTGAACCTGGGGTTATTTCATCAGTTGAACAGTCAGAAACTAATGTAATTGCATTTTTACCTTGCAGCAAGTTAGGCAGTAATGGCAGAAACTCCTGATACAGGAGATCGTGGCTGCCACCCCCAATGGATCGGAAAAGAGCTCGAAGCAACAGAAAGTAGTTGTACGGCTCCTTGGCTGTTTGAGCAAGCTCCATAGAACTGTTCACAATCTTGTGCAGATGAGGCTAAAACACAATGAAATTTGGTGTTAAGAGTGTTTCCAGTTTGGGATGCATGTCAACCGTTGCACAATGGGAAGCACTCTCACCTCAAATGTTTGTGGGTCAAATCCCACTCCAGAGACTGGAGCACAAAATCCAGGCTAACACTCAAAAGTGCAACAGCGAGGGTGCCCCACGCTGTTGGAGATACTGTCGTTTAGATGAGACGTTAAACAGTGGCCCTGCCTGCCCCATCAATGGCGATGGCTTGTGTATGACAATACATACAGCAGACCATCCACCCAATTTCACACAAACACGCGAGAAAACCTGAGCCTCGCCATTCGAAGTAAAAGCGACTTAGCTGCAATTTTGCTTTTATTTTGTTTTGAACTATGCTCCCACATTCATACGAGACTTGTTATTGTTCAGTTAATTCCAAAGGTTTAAACAACCATTCCCTAATCTAGTGAAGCAACATTAACATACAAACCAAAGAATCCAAACATTTAAATTGCTGTTACAGCTCATTAAATTCACTCAACCTTGAATTTTCTGACAGGGGAGAACAGAAGAATAGAGCTTTTTAATATAATATTTTAAAGTGACCTTCATAGAGCAAAATTAGATGTTAAACCATTAATCACCAAGAAAAGCCACATTTCAAAACAGTCACTTCATTTCCATCAGTCAAAATCCAATATATTTTTTCGCCCCGCACACAAAGACATTGCAAACAAAAAAAAATCAAACAAAAGTTTGAATGACAAGAAGCATTTAAGGTAATTACTGGAAAAAGGGAAGAAGGATGAAAGCAGCAAAGGAAAACTCAGATATTCCTACACAACGGTGACTAACTGAACACATGTCTCTGGTCGCTTGTTAAGGGCTCTTGGATGCCGAGATGATTTGACACGATTGTCTATTTTCTGGACTGATTACTCCAGGCCTCCAAGGATACACAAACTATTTCCTGGGATTCAGAAGTTCAAGAGGTGATTTCATCAAAGTTTTCAGATATTATGGGTAACTGACAGGGAGGAACTATCTACCTTATTTCTGCTGGTTAGGGAGTCCAGGACTAGGGTACACAATCCAAAAATTAGGAGCTGGCCTTTCAGGAAAAAATGTAGGAAATGCATTTTTGACAGGTTGGGTAGAAATTTGGGAGTCTCTTCTGCAAACAGCAAATCACACCAATTTTCAATTTTAAATAGGAGATTACTAGATCTTTGTTAACCAGTGGCTTAAGGGATATAGGGCAATGATGCAAAAATGATCAAAATGAAGAGCCAACAGCATTCAGGACTCCTCCTGTTCCTATATATAAAAAATAGACTTCTTTCTCGCATATCATTCCCAGTGCCTGCCACACAAGCAGTACAAAAGGTTGCTTTACTTCTTCATTGTTCAAACATTCAAGCATAACTCCAGGATCGGAGCACCAAAACAATCCAGGGCAACGCTGAAGGAGTGCTGCGCTATCAGCAGTGCCGCCTTTCACTCGAGACGCGAAACCAAGAGCATATCTGCCCTCCCAAAGTGATGTCAAAAAAATCATTTGGCATCATTTCAAAGAGGAACAGGCCAATGTTTTCGCCAAGATTTATCGCTCAACCGACATCGCTGTTTGTGGTGTATCAATTACTGGTCCAGTGGAAATACCACCGCCTCACCCAAGTGGTTGTAAAAGGCACTACATTGGGTGGAAGTATTTCTTTCAATTTCAGTCTTGATGCAATCGATAAAAGGAGGCTATTTCAGGAACAGGAACCTCACGGGTCAGAAGGCCTGTCCTGGCAGCATCATGAGCTTAAAGCCAGACACTTCAACTCGATCCCATGAGTTATTCAAACGTACCTGACCCAATACCCGGGAAACTTCAAAATCAAAATGTAACCAAGAGCCATTTATTTCCGGGACTTGTGGGAGGAAACCGGAGCACCCGGAGGAAACCGTTCCTCCAAGCCTCCTCCCACCCCTCTTCATCTAACCCTGCTGCACCACCACTCTACGTCAGAGCAGTCATAAAATCTGCAGTACTTTATTCACACACTAGCCTCGGATTGTGAAAATGCTTCATTCTTTAAGCAATGCCATCACAACTATGGGCAGCACGGTATCACAGTGGTTAGCACTATTGCTTCACAGCGCCAAGGTCCCAGGTTCGATTCCCGGCTTGGGTCACTATCTGTGCCGAGTCTGCTCGTTCTCCCCGTGTCTGCGTGGGTTTCTTGGCATCATAGAATTTACAGTGCAGAAGGAGGCCATTCGGCCCATCGAGTCTGCACTGACCCTTGGAAAGAACACCCCCACCTAAGCCCACACCTCCATCCTTTCCCCATAACCCAGTAACCCCACCTAAACTTTTTGGACACCAAGGGCAATTTATCACGGCCAATCCACCTAACTTTCACATCTTTGGACTGCGGGAGGAAACCGAAGCACCCAGAGGAAATCCACGCACACAAGGGAAGAACGTGCAGACTTCACACAGACAGTGACCCAGCAGGGAATTGAACCTGGGACCCTGTAGCTGTCAAGCAACTGTGCTACCACGCTGCTCTCCGGTTTCCTCCCACAAGTCCCGAAAGACGTGCTTGTTAGGTGAATTAGACATTCTGAATTCTCCCTCAGTGTACCCGAACAGGCGCCGGACTGTGGCGACTAGAGGATTTTCACAATAAATTCATTGCAGTGTTAATGAAGGCCTACTTGTGACAATAATAATTATTGCGAAAATTTACCAGTTTCTCCCTCATTCGCCTCTGCGCCTCCAACTTACCTTTAGCATCTGCTCATTCTCAGCTGCGAAGAGGGACACCGAGCCAAACACCAGTTTGAACAGCTTGAGATAGAGGTTGGAGAGCTCAACGTTGGAGCCCATTTCTGGAAGTCGGTCGAGAAGATATTCCACCAGAATTGTAGCAAACAGAGCTGAGGTAGAAGGGTTCGCCAAGAATGAGTTGGCCACAATCTGTAGCAGACAATTAATTAAAAGTAAATGACAAAGAATGAATAATTCTAGGATTGGTGTATGATTTTATACTGCATTTACACTGTCAACATATAAAACACATAATTCTAATCAACTTTAAATGACCAGCAAGGAACTTGTAAACTGACGGGTTAGTTATAGAGGCTTATCAATCTCGGATTGCAGAACAGCACAGAGCACATTCTGGACACTGCTTAATGAACAAGTTGACAGCATTGAGAAATTTAGCAACAGCCTTCATGGACTAGCAGACACAAGATCACAATTGTCAATGCGGAGATTGCGTTTGTTACAGAGGTCAAAGTCAACAGAATCTCACGGGAAACGTCACCCAGGACAACTCAGGCTGTTCTATATAACTGGCTAATGGTGCACTTTAGGTCACCTTGCAACCTTGCCTTTGACCCACTTAGTTCTGGCAGACACCATCACAATCCACAATGGGTACACAGGGGAACAAAAAATAGGGGAAACATTATATCATTTGAGCATGTGCTGCTGCCAAACTTCAACACGTAGCTTCATTTTTTTTAAAAACCTTCCAAACACAGAAAACCTGAAGATAACCCATGAAGAAAACTGGAAACATATTTAAAAGATAACGATTTCAGAGCTATGGAGAAAACAGGTGAGGGAGATCATTATCTTCAATATCACACTGGTCCCCTTGGACATTCAAATGTTGGTGCTCCAGTGTAATTTTAGGTCTTGCTTCAGCATTTCAGTATATGAACCAACCCAGCCACTAATGGGACTAGAAATGACCTACATGAGCCCCTGAATGGCAGGGACTCGGGCTACCTGGGCTTAAAGAAAACTCCAAAGATAAAAATGTTCTTGATACTTATAAAACAAATTCCAACAGGTTTGCCACAAAAGTACATGAGGTCCAGATTTTACATATAAATGAAAGATCATCAACCTGTAACGTTGACTCTGTGTCTATCTCCAGATGCTGCCTGGCCTGTTGAGGGTTTGCCGGCATTATCTGGTTTCATTTCAGATTTAAAGCATCTGCAGCCTTTTACTTATGTTTTAGTGTGAATTCTCTCTCCTTTTGCTGGAAAACAAATCCCTTGCATGACAACGCGATGCTGCTCTTATGACAGGCTAAATAGCCATTTAAAAAGTACACGAGAACACCAGTCACCTGAAGTGCATAGTTCTTTGAAATCCTTTCAACCATGTACGGCACAGTCGTTTGAAATATCTCCTTAAATGTCAACGGGTTCATCATAGTGAAGACACCAGCAAAATGCTCCAAAACCTCCTTCTCTTCCTTCATCCTCACCGTCTGGCAATTGGCCACCCGAATGTACGTCTGCCCATTCCCAGCGATCTGCACCTGAGGCGTGAGATTAAATGAAATCATACACGTTAAAATAAACACTTGTTGGATTTCCCAAAACTCTGCCTCATCCCTTCCTTTGAGCATTCCACCATAACACACCCGCGAGTAAAATGCATTGTGTTGGCCTGGGATGTCGAGCTGCGCAGACTTTAAAAGGTCAATTCATTACCGCAACCGTGTCGGATATTTTATGGATCTGCATATGCATTATGCCAGAATTTTAAACATTTCAAATGCTTTCGCTGAAGCATCAAAAAAGCTGCTTGAACAGGTTGATGACCTTGTTAAATAACTTCCAGTCTACCAAGACTCCAGGCTTCAACACCCAGCTTACCAATCCCAGCCATCAGCTCTCCCCAGAGCACCAGTCCAATCAATCCTCACAGACTTCCAAGTTGGAAATCAATCAGCAGGGATAAACTTCCAGAAATATTTCAGAAAAATCCTTGTATGTGGCAACAAATCTCTATAATGTACAGATCACGGTAGCACAAGTGGATAGCACTGTGACTTCACAGCGCCAGGGTCCCAGGTTCAATTCCCCGCTGGGTCACTGGTCCGTGTGGAGTCTGCATGTTCTCCACGTGTCTGCGTGGGTTTCCTCCGGGTGCTCCGGTTTCCTCCCACAGTCCAAAGATGTGCAGGTTAGGTGGATTGGCCATGATAAATTGCCCTTAATGACCAAGGAGGTTAGGAGAGGTTACTGGGTTACGGTGATAGGGTGGAAGTGAGGGCTTAAGTGGGTCGGTGCAGACTTGATGGGTCGAATGGCCGCCTTCAGCGCTGTATGTTGTATGTTCTATCACAAACCATTTGGAATAACAATGCAAAAAAATCCATATACACCTTTCCACGGTAAAATACCTAGAATGATTTCAGTACAAGTGTAAAAGCCCATCATGATAATTATAAAGACTATTATGCAACCATAGCCTGGTAGGTTCCCTTAATATCAATGTATAAAGTATAACATTTCACATGAGGTGTCCACTACAATGAGAGTATTAATATCAGTACCTTTGGGGAGATGAGGAAATTAATTTTTGCACAGTAAGTTATGATCCAGAATGCACTGCCAAAAAGAGATGTTGGAAGCGGATTCAATACTAATCTTCAAAAAGGAATTTGATATACATTTGAAAAGGAAACCAAATGCAGGGCCATGGGGAAAGAGTAGGAGAGCGGAACTGATTGGATAACGTATCAAAGAATTGGCACAGGCACCAAGGGCCAAATGGCCTCATTCTGTACTGTGCGATTCTGTGAAATCAAAGTCAGCCTTTACAATATCGCCATTTACAGCAAAATAGGCACGTGTTTCCACACCACCTTTCTTCAAGCATGCACACTGTAGCATATCGTACGTGTGCACCTCTTTTCCAACGCCATTCCCTAAACTGTTTTCAGCCAATTTAAAGCAGAGGCATCATTGATTGATATGAAGAAACGGGAGCTGGTCAAGCTCTTGCCTGCAAGGGCTAGATTGGGTAAGCCAGGGAGCCTCGCTGAGGGTGGGGTGGGAACGGGGAGGTATGGGTCAGGTTTACAGCTAAAAAGCTTAATTCCATGTACTCACTAAACTGTCTCGAGTTGCTGATAGCAGTCGCGTTTGATGTTCAGATTTAGGCTTTATTCATCAATGAGGAAAGAGCACCGTCAACAGTCCTTTTCGAAGATTTAGCCCCATATAACTTGGAGAACAAGGCAGCACATGAGGCAAAATTGTCTTCAAGGGGTGGGGTTGCCCAAGTATAGAGGGGAGATGTAGGGCAGCATGGTAGCACATGAGGATAGCACTGTGGCTTCACAGCGCCGCTGGGTCACTGTGCGGAGTCTGCACGTTCTCCCCATGTCTGCGTGGGTTTCCTCCGGGTGCTCCGGTTTCCTCCCACTATCCAAAGACGTGCAGGTTAGGTGGATTGGCCATGATAAATTGCCCTTATTGTCCAAAAAGAAAAAGGTGAGATGGGGTTATTGGGTTCCGGGGATAGGGTGGAAGTGAGGGCTTCAGTGGGTCGGTGCAGACTCGATGGGCTGAATGGCCTCCTTCTGCACTGTATGTTCTATGTGGCCGAGAGGCAAGCTGCTGTTTGGACACTACCGACAAGACATCAAAACATACAAAACACACGGCTAAGTCAAAACAACTTTGTCAAAGTACATCACTAATACTGCACCTGGTAAATATCCAAGGCCTGCATTGCATATTTAACCAGCTTGATGTAAATTTGTGTTTCTTTGGGTTGTAACTGCTTGTTGGGAATGAAGGATGCCTCTGAGAAATAGAAAAAAAAATTTGCAGACTGCACTTAATGACCTGACAAACATGACTTATTTTTTTTTTAAATACAGCTCCAATGGCATAGAGCCTAAAACATAAACATTTTTATACAATTACTGCACACATTTTCAAAAATACTCTTCAGCACTACTCGTTGACATGTGATACAAATATTAACTGTACAATTCCTCACTATTAGTGGAATGCTTAATTATGGTGCCAACTTTCATTCCTTCATCAACACTTTCCTCCACATTCGGATATTCACATCTGACAGAAAACGTCAGCCGAGTCTTTTCAAACCTGCCCGCTTGCACGAATTAAACATCAACATCGTTCGATAATGATTTGCATTACTATCACACCTTTAATATAGTGAAACACCCCAACTTGCTTCATGGAAGCAATTATCAAATATAATCCAACACCAAGCCATTCAGGAAATATTATAACAGATAACCGAAAGTTCGATGAAACAGTTTTAAGGGGCAACTCGAGAGGTGAAGAGGTGTATAGAGGGAATTCCAGGACTTCGGGCCCAGGCACCTGCCAGCAATGCAGTATTTAAGATTGGGGATGCTCAAAACAAATGAATGATTCCTTAGAAAATATTTAACTGTCGGTGAAGCGTGTATGGCGGAGTATTGGATGGAGATACAAAGCAAGAGAACAAGCATCAATATATCTTACCTCCTGGCGCTTTGCATGAGGTTATCCCCCATGTAATTGTCTTCACACCACATACCAGAGTCTTCACCAAGCTGCGACAGTCGGACACTTGGAAGGTCTGCTTCTCCTCTTTATCTTTGTCCCCGTGTTTGTCCAAGGCTGGTGCAGGGAGGGTGGGGGTTGGTGGAGCGGGAGGGGGAACAGAGGACGTTGGAGTTGCTTGAGCCGCCGCAATTGGGGCATCTGTGGCCGTCAGCTCGGACTGTGGCTTGCATTTCTTAAAGATAGTGGACAGCTGATAGCGAGAAATGGTGTGAAACTTCAGCACAAACACCTAGAACCAAGGCACAAATGGAAGTTGGAAATTTTGCTTTTTCCTCACACCACCACCTCCTCCTCCTCCTCCCCCCCCCCCTCACCGCCCCCCCCCCCCCCTCACCGCCCCCCCTCACTGCCCCCTCACCTGCCCCTCCACACACCCCCCATACATGCACCAGTTAGTTTGTCAACTATCAGTAATCGTACTTCATGGACAACTGATAAGCTCCTTAAGTGAAAAGGAAAGTTACAACTTCAATCTCTTCCTCAGAGAAATGGTTCAATTCCAGGCTGCCAGGTGGCGAAAGATACAACTGGAGCCTAATCTTTACACACCAAGTTTGTATTTACAGAGGCACACATTATAAACACCCACCTCCAAACCCAACATCCACAGATTCAGTCTGCAAGTGAACTCCCATACCATCCCCTCCCCCATTAATCCATAACAAATGCTTTCTCAATTCCTCCCAAAGCGAGGCAGCTACGGTCAATGACACAGCACATAATGAAGGGAGGTAGGAAATGAATCCTGCTATTCCACGTTATGACTGCCCAGATTCATCATTGGACCTGGGCTCATTGCATCCATTTTAAAGTCAAACGTGCTTTCTCTAGTCATCATTTTCATTTATATCATTTTAAGTTAAATAGAGCAAGTTAGGTGCAGCAATTTGGGAAGCACAGTAGAGTTGTTTGAAGCCGAGGAGTTTTGCGTGCAGCACATGCTGCGAAGGGATGTGCAAAACTGAGGCTCTATGACACCACCACTGGCAGAGGTTGTAATTACAATGTGACAGTCAGTTCCTATTGGAAATGTTTACATGGGTCTTGAGAAAACAGATAACATGGACAGGAGCTGTGTGTGTAGATGCAATGTTTTGAATATAGTACCAGTTGATCGCCCCACGAAATGACGCAGAGCGACGGCTAACAGCAAGCTCAAGGTAAAACAGGGTAGGGAACAATTGGACAAGGGCAAGCACAAGTAACTCAGCCCCCATTTTAAAGTCATACATGTTACCCTTATTTTTCCTATTTCCATTATAACTACAGCATGTAACACCAAAGTTAGAAATTCACAGTGACAACCGAAAAATAGTTTTGAAATTCAGTACACTCTTAACTCTGTACCTCCAACATTCGCATGAGAATATCTCTGCCATTTCCATTCTCCTGCTCGCTTTTTGAACGAATACAATCTACAAGGTTCAACAGAAGCTTGCAAGACATTGTCTGGATGCTGCTTGGCAATGACTCGTCATCTATATTCTTTGCAAACAGCTGAACGGCAAGGGCTAGATCATTCAGAGGAAGATGCTGACGGACGTGATGCACCAGGTCAGCCAGAGTGCTGTAGGCCAGTGGTCTGTTTCAAAGAACGTAAAAGATTTGACAACAGAATTACAATTTCCTGCACAGAACATCCACACAATTCTCTCTGCAAATTATAAACAGAAACACAAACAGAAATTGCCAGCACAAGCATGTGGGCTGGAATGGTCACCTTTTCCATTCTATTAC
This sequence comes from Scyliorhinus canicula, assembly GCF_902713615.1. NCBI lineage: Eukaryota > Metazoa > Chordata > Chondrichthyes > Carcharhiniformes > Scyliorhinidae > Scyliorhinus > Scyliorhinus canicula. The sequence continues at coordinate 23,347,906 of NC_052160.1, forward strand.
TGTATGAATGGTAACTGAAGTAAAGTTTTAATAATTAGTTACATTTATATAATAAGATAACACACCTTAGGATATGACTTCATACATATAACATATAAATCTTTATTTCTATTGCTTTGTAATATAAATTAAATTTAAACCCGCTGGTACAATGAGCCCATATGGACTCCTGTGTTATATACTATGTTCTGATTCTATAGAGATGGTTGTATAATTTTATATATTCGTGTGATTAATGTTTAGAGAAAGGGAGGAGAGAAATTAATCCTGTCTTTCCATTTGATAGCAATCATCGCTGTGTCATCCAAATGATCACGGTGGTACAGTAGTTAGCACTGCTGCCTCACAGTGCCAGGGACCCGGGTTCAATTCTGGCCTCGGGTGACTGTCTGTCTGGAGTTTGCACTTTCTCCCAGTGTCCGCGTGGGTTTCGTCCGGGTGCTCCGGTTTCTTCTCACAATCCAAATATGTGCAGGTTAGGTGGGGTTACAGGGATAGGGCCTAGGAAAGGTGCTCTTTTGGAGAGTTGATGCAGACTCGAAGGGCTGAATGGCCACACACACACACACACACACACGGGGAAGTAAGTTGACAACACAAAAAGTCTACAAAGGAATACACAGAAGGCTGGGTCACCGAATTTATTCAAGGCGGAGTTAGATAGATTTTGTTTTAAAATGAGTGGACTAAGATTGGACAATGTGGGAAAATGCAAACTTGTCCACTTTGACAAGAGGAATAGGAAAGCAGTACATCTTATAAATGGAGAGAGATTGCAGAACTACTGTTGTATCCTTGTACATGAATCACAAAAACTTAATAAGTAGATACAACACGTGATTGGAAGCCAAATTGACAGGTGGTGCTTTTTTAAAAAATAAATTTAGAGCACCCAATTATTTATCTTCCAATTAAGGGGCAATTTAGCGTGGCCGATCCACCTACCCTGTACATCTTTGGGTAGAGGATGAAACCCACACAGGCACGGGGAGAATGTGCAAACTCCACACGGACAGTGACCCGGGACTGGGATCGAACCCAGGTCCTCAGCGCCGTGAGGCAGCAGTGCTAACCACCATGTCGCCCCCAAATGTTGGTGTGTATTGCCTGGGGAATCAAGTATAGACATCGGGAAATATTGTCGCAGCTGTGCAGAGTCTTAGTGAGACCGCCTCTGGAGTACAGTGTACAATTTTGGTCTCCTTGCTTAAGATAGCATATAATTGTATTAAGAAACTATTCAGAGAAGTTCACTCGACTGCTTCCTGGAATGAAGGGCTACGGTTGGAGAGAAAAGATTGGGTCTATACCCATTGGAGTTTAGAAGAATGAGAGGTGAACTTATTGAAACATAGAATATCCCATGGGGACTTGACAGGATGGATGTTGAGAGGATACTTCCCCACGTGGGGAGCCTAGAAATAGGGAGCACATTTTAAAAATTAAGAGTTTCCCATTCAAGACTGAGGGGAGTTTGTTTTCCCCCTCAGAGGGTCATTAGTCTGTGGAATTCTCTTCCCCAAGGAACAATGAAGGCTGGGTCTCTGATTCTATTCAAGGCTGAGTTAGACAGATTTTTGACCGACAGAGTCAAGCATTAGGAAAGGTCAGACAGGAAAGTGGAGTTGAGGATAGGCCATGATTTTAGAAAATTGTGGGCAGGTTCGAGGGGCTAAATGGCCTCCTCCTGCTCCCAATTCTTGTACCCTTGTGTTCACTAAGGAGATGAAGAAATATGTTACACCAATTGAGTAAATTCGATGTTGGGAGCCGGTTGAGCTCAGTTGGCTGTCTGTTGCTGCGTGAGCCCAACAGTGTGGGTTCAATTCCCGTACCAGCTCAGGTTGTTCATGAACCTTTGCAACCTTGCCCTTCGTCCGAGATGTGGTGATCCTCAGGTTAAACCACAATTCAGCTCTTCCCTTCAAAGGGGAAAGCAGCCTGATGGTAATCTGGGACCAAGGTGGCTTAAAAGAAAATTTGATTTGTGATCACTGTTGCAATGTGGGAAACGCAGCAGCCAATTTGGTCACAGTAAGCTCCCACCAATAGCAATGTGACAATGACCAGATAACCTGTTTCAACAATGTTGAAAAAGTAATATATAGTGACCAGGAAAAACACCCTAGCTCCTCTCTTACACCCACCCGACGGTGCATTTGAGGCCTTGGTTTAAATTTTCACTCAAAAGGCGGGCAGCACTGAAGTGACAGCGTGACTTATTGAAACATGGATCTTGAGCCCTTTTGATTCAGAGATGAGAGGGCTACCAACTGAGCCACAGCTTCTACTAATCTACTCTTGTCGGCTAGCAAGACAGGCTCAAGTGCCAACGCCTAAATTAAAATGCCTCAATTCTTCCCCTTTCCATATGTATATTTTAGCGATGTCATGAAAACTTGAACTCTTTCTTACAAAAATTCAAATGATGGCAAACGTGTTGCACAAAACAGGTCACAAAGTAAAATTAGGAGGGGATAGTGTTGCAGTTAAATGCTCATAATGAGATTCCAAAAGCGCCCTTGGAGGCATACTCACAATTAAAGTACCAAAAAAGGTGAAAGTGTATAAAATGTCAGCATTTAAAGTAAAGTGGAATCCTCAATTACAGCAACTTTTAATGCAAAAGGCCATCTGCAGTCAAGTCGCTGGTAGCATTTTCTTTTTTTTTATGTGCAGGCACTATTTAATTAAACGCCCCAGCATATTTGCAGCGCATCAGACTGATTGCCTACCTCAGCGTTTCACGAGCTGTGTACCCGGAGCCTATTAGCACAGATTCATCAAACAGCTTATCCATGCATGGAATGAATTCTGTAAAACAAATGATTGGTATTATGCAGAAAGCCACCAACTCTCCCTCATTAATGCAAACATAAAACTAATTAAACATCATCAACTTTTCCCTTGTGAGACATTAACACAATTATATTATGCTAACATATTTACAGTGTTCCTACTGTCCAGCACAGTAGTAAATATCTAATTGCACAAAGTAAGCACCAATTACCATGGTGGCTGATGATTAAGAGACTGGGGGGTCTCATCCAGAAGTTGAGAAGTTCACTTCACTGCTTGGAAAATAGAAAACAAATCTAACAGATATCATAAATTCACGCCTCCAGTCACATTACGTTGGACGGCAACTTCGCAGAGAGGCGGCAACAAACTGGGTGACAGAGCATTTCAATCCTGACCAGTCCAGCCATGCCAAGGCAAAGAGTAGAGGCTGGGCACTGCAGCATCAAAAGCAGAAGGCTGGAAGGAGCGTCAGCTGCTGGGCTCCTGCACATATTCTAGCCACCGCCTCAGAAGGGCAACAGCTGAGAAGCAAAGCTAGGTCTCTCGCCCACTCAGAGGCAATTGGGTGATAGGGGAGATGGGATGGGCGAGTGGAGAAGTCGTGAAAAAATAACTTGGAAAAAGGTCTGCTGTCTCACAGCCAAAACAATCAGCATTCCACACCATCGTTGAACGGCTCAATTTTAACATTACTTTGGCACTTCTGAGCAAACCCTTCAGGCGTGCACAATGCAAAAACTACATACGGTTGCGGAGGTCGGTCGTCAGAATGTGTTTGGCTGCGATCAGCAGTTCCTTCCGTAGGTGGGCAGTTTCAGAAGGACAGTTAGTCAGCAGTTGTAGCATTCCTTTCACCATCTGCTGTGAATATTTTCCAACCAAATCCTAGAAAGAGAAATAAATAATTCCATGCAGGATCTCTCTTACACGTTTAAACTCCAAGTAGAGACCATTAGAAAGAAACGTACCTGATAAATTCTTATGATGTACGCAAGAAAGGACAATGTTTTAATCTGCGCAGCGATGAAGTCGGCATACAGCTCCTTATTGTAAAGTTTATTTTGCCTACGACAAAAAGTACATCCTTTCAGGCCCAAATCATTAGATTCCACAAATGGTTACATTTTAATGAAACAGGAGGTGCAGCAATTAATTCAGAATCGATTAAGAAGAGGGCGTCTTTTCAACTCAATCTTAGTAAGCGGTGATTTCCGTGCAGAGACATTAGTGTGACATTGTGTAACGCGTCATAAAACTGATACTGCTTCTGACTATTTAAGGGACTATACATTTGGTCCTTTAACTAATTCAAGGTTTCTGACAGCATTAACCCAACAACTCCAAATGCCACACTAAACAACAATTTCAACACTTTTGTTAATGAGACTTCCAATTATATCATTTATTTCACCCTTATCACAGGTCTAGAAGCAGAGAGTCCACTACCAATACCTAGTGGACACTATTTCTGATCACAATGACTGGTGTGATATGCAATGCCTTTCAGTACAAGAATCCGTCAGCCCAATGATTTCCCAACCACAACAACGACCACCTCCATTGGGCTGGGTTGGGAGCCGTTAGACTTCAGACATTATTGGCCATAGACCCTGGGGGCCAACACTCAAAATACCCCGACAGTTTGGACTGGAACATGGCATTCCAGCCCTAGAAGTGACGGAACATCTTGGCACGTCCTAGCCAAGTCCATTAACCCGACAATGAAGTTACTGTGAAAAGCCCCTCGTCGCCACATTGCGGCACCTGTTCGGGTACACAGAGGGAGAATTCAGAATGTCCAATTCACCTAACAGCACGTCTTTCGGGACTTGTTAGAGGAAACCAGAGCGCACAGACACAGGGAGAACGTGCAGACTCCACACAGACAGTGACCCAGGCCGGGAATCGAACCTGGGACCCTGCCGCTGTGAAGAGGAGCGCTAACCAGTGTGATAATGTGCCATCCAAAAGATCAAGGCTAGTGGGAGAACTAGAAGAGAAAATGTCCGGGTTTCTGATCAACGGACCTCCAAAGCAGCTGACGTTCCGAGTATTTTACACATTCACACCTTCTGAGATAAAGACACGATTAGTTTAACTAGAGGAACTCTTCCCAGTGTCCACTGGCAGGTAGCGAGTTCTTCTGAACCAGTATGCAAGCCAACAGGACATTATGACCATCATAATTTATCAAACCATAAAGTATCCAACACTGCAAACTGGCAGTTGGAAGGTTTTCTGATGAAAGAACAACATTGCTCGTCGGTCAAATCGCCCCAGAGATTATATTCAGAATTCAGAGACTCCTCACTCTTATCATTAGGTTTTTTGTTTCAGATTATATTAAGCAAATGGTTGGATAGCAAATAAAAACTTGCACCAAGGCAGTCACTGTTTGCAGTCTACAGCACCCCCCGGAGGAATAATGCTTACCTTGCTTGAGGTGTAATCTGCAGCATGATCGTGCTCATAATCAGAGGCACAAAATCAGACACAACATTGTGTATGCTCTGCTTGTACAGCTGAAATGAAACAAAGATATTTGCGGATTTATTTAGACTAACACCAGGACCTGACATTAGTATCATCATTTGACAATTTCACTTTGTCCTCTCATGGACGTGACCAGGCCCATTGAAAGGCAGCTTCACAAATGGGATTCCCCATGCCCAGCATTCACAGTCTTAGCCCCACCACCCAGGATAGGAACCCAAGTACCACCTTAGAGGAATCCAACTCTCAGCCTGAGTCACAACTTTGAAATGGTCAAAGTCAGCTCTTGGTAGAGGGATAAAAGGTGAGCTACTCTCGCAAAGGTTCGCTGGTGAATTTTAGTTAATTTGCCATCAGGAGCAAACCCATCAGCAACGCTGGGTCACAACACAGCAACTGGACATCCGCCCCGTGCTCCATCCCTTCAGCATCATGGCTCACAACTGACTACTCAAGGACAATTAGTGATGGGAAATAGGTACTGGTCTTGCCAACACAACACTCGCACCTCAAGGATGAATAATACATGTTAAAAATGTATTCCTGGAAGGAATGGGCGGAATACCAAGAGTGGTTGTTAACCTGTGGCTCTACCACTGGAAAAGATAATGGGTTGAAATCAAGGTACCTCCCCCTGTATGCAACCACCCCTCGCGAATTTATTTAGAAATAAAATCACCCTGCGCACAATTTCCTATCAACTCCACAAGAGTTCCACATTCGGCACCACCTCCCCCATGAGCAAACCAAGACTAGCTCCTTGAAAAGGTTGCTGGATTCTTTGAGATTGCCACAGAAAATGGAGTCCGTCAATAATACAGCACTAGGATGTCATCCACATGGGCAGTGATTTCCTGTATGCAGAGAACAGCATCACCCCAGCTGCACACTGGCACAGTAATTAGCACTGCTACCTCACAGCGCCAGGGACCCGGGTTCGATTCCAACCTCGGGTGGGTGACTGCGTGGACTTTGTACATTCTCCCGGTGTCTTCGTGGATTTCCTCCAGGTGTTCCGGTTCCTTCCCACAGTCCAAAGATATGCAGATTAGATAGATCGGCCATGCCAAAATTGCCCCATCGTGCTCAAAAATTTAGATGGGGTTACGGGAATAGGACGGGCCGTGGATCAGGTGGGGTGCTCTTTCGGAGGGTCGGTGCAGGCTCGATGGAGCAAATGGGCTCCTTCTGCATTGTAGGGATTCTATGATTCCATGTGACTTTATTCAGCCATTTACATTTGACAAATTGAAGGTGAGCAGTTAGAGGCTGGAGCCAGGGCCAACAGTGTTGTCCACTAGTGTGGGGAAAAAGGTTTAAACACTCTTGTGGCCAGATAAAAAACAGCCACCGTCCAGATCAGATCCACCCTCATGGAACATCAATGATCCCAGGTTTCAAACCAATTCAGGAATTCACCTCTTGGATCACTGACTAATTGAACAAAAACATTTCAACAGTTTACCCACTAGAAAGGAGAAGGAAAATGATGGGCTAATACAGGGTGTGGGCTAATCCTGCATGCTTCGAGAAGCCAGCCAGGACATTGGCAAACACTACGCGCAAGCATTCAGCTGGAAGGGGGCTGTATGGACTAGAGAAGGATGGGGAAAGAGAAAACGGTGCATCAGAATATAATTTTTTTTTTTTTAAAGAACAGAACTACCCATTGCCACCAGAAAACCCAATGGTATCTGGATGCAGAGTTGAATAAATCTATAGGTAGAACCCAACTGGTGCAATATCCCAAACATCTAGAAACAAAAGTGCATTGCCACTCTATGGTAACAACAAATGTAATAACTACCTGATACATGAGAACGACAATGATCGGAAGTTCGGCCAAAACCTTCAATGAGAGAGAGCCTCGAGGAATTATGGTATGCTGAAAGATACAAGTATTTTAAACATACTCAAGGTCTTTCATTAATATAGGCAATTGCAACAATGATTTACTAATTTAGAAAGTATTCCCTACAAGTACTGTTTTGGAAGGGTCACCAAAGCCTACTAAAAGTAACCAGCTTCTTTAAAAAAAAAGCTACATTTCGAAGTATGTAAGCAAACAGATTCATTGTATTAAAAATGTATTCCAAATTCATGCAAAAAAACTATTTTTGTTTTTAAGTATCGGATTTTTCTTTAAATGCAGATTTACCTGAACATTACTTTGCTTTCTAAACACGGGTTAAGACTGCAATAGTTATTTTCACACAGGATCTTTATGCCCAGCGGAATGGAATGCTTCAACCGGTGTGTCTGCATTTGATGCAAGCCCAGTTGCCAAAACCAGATGGACTCATGAACTTTCAACAGGCCGACTTACCGTCCTTGATTCGCTGTCCTCTCGCTCAGGATTGGTCTTGACTACGACCTGAGTGATCATTCCCACCATCTCTGGGGAAGGAACAGTGTTATCAGCGATCGCTTGGGGCTTCTCAAAGTATCGTGTCTAGGGACAGGAGGAACCAAAAAAAAAAAATGATTTTTATTTTCCCCCAACCCAGAGATTCGAAAGAATGATCCACAGCACGATACGTACCACAACTTTCGGTAGGTCATTATAAATCTGCTTCACAAAATCAAGGAAGTGGTGAATCTGCAACAAAAACAACACTGCGTTAGCAAAATAATGCACACTTTTATAGCCTGTTTTCATTATACAGGGTCATTACAGAATTCAGACTGAACCAGTAGCTTCTCAATGTCATTAGACTTTTTAAAAAAGATTCATTTTAACAAGCATTCCAGACAATTGTCTAGAGATTCTCATTTGAACTTAAAGGCAGCTCAGTACAATAAACCACACAAACTGATGACTTTCTATACTTTTTAAAACGCCTGGTCTTTCAAGCAAGAGTACTTACTTCCTGTGTGATTGGTGGTCTGAATTGCTTGTGCAATTCAATGATGATTCGGAGACAAATAAGTACATTCTCTTCATTTTCAACCTAAAGCAGCAAAATGGTAGAAGTGTAACATCACATTAAGCATTTGCCCATTAACAGTGATTTTAATAGTTTCAGAATCTTATTTCTCTTCATTTTCATACAAAATAAAACACAACTAAATAAATTAAGTCCAATAGTTACGGGTCAACTTTCAGATCTGGATTTAAGGGGACCCAAATCTCAGGTGAAGATATGATTCCTTGCAAGAATGCTCCACAATGTGAGGTTCTATCCGAGCTATTCAATTGCTCAATTTACTTCCAAATACACTCAGCTCCTGTCTTTTTCATCTTAAGGGGATGTGTCGCATACCTGCCAGCTGAATGACAGTGTGTGCACACCTACCTGGTGAATATCAAAATGCCCACAATATTTGGGCCTGAATGTGTGGTAAACCATGACTGTAGGTGGATGACGGGAACAGAGGAAGCCCATTCAAACATACAGGCATGCAGTGCCATTCCCGTTAAGGCAGTTCTGTCCTCATCTGGTGCTCTTGTCCTTACTTGTACCCTTATTGCCCATCCAGCTTACATTAAAGCACCTCAATTTAGTAAAACCCTGGCCTCTAAATCAGAAGATTCTGGATTAAAGTCCCAGTCTAGAATATGAGCATAAAAATCAAGGGTGACACTCCCAGTGCAGTACTGAGGAAGTGCTGCCTTGTCAGAGTTACCATCTTTCAGAGAAAACAGGAAAACAAAGCCCTGTCTGTTGTCTGTGGGCATAAACAAATCCATGACATTATCCAAAGATCAGTTATTCCCAGTATTTTAGGCAATATTTATTCCTCAATCAATATCATAAAAGAACAGATTATCTGGCCATTATCAACACTGCGTTTGTGGGAGCTTGCTCTGTGCAAATTGGCTGCCATATTTCCTGCATTACAATAGCGACAATGCTACTTGTACTTCACTGGTCAGAAAGCGCTTTAACATATCCGATGGTAATAAAAAGCACTGAGGGAGTGCTGTGCTGTCTGAGGTGCCAGCATTCAGACGAAACATCAAACCATTTGATGCCATGGCCCTAACCTGAAGAGCAGGGAAGCCATCGCTAGTGTCCTGTCCAATATTTATCCCCCAAACAACATCATAAAAAACGGATATGGTCACGCTGCAGTTTGTGGGAGCGTGCTGTGTGTGAAAGGGCTGCTGTATTTCCTACATTACAACAGTGGCCATACTTGGAGAGAGTACTTCACAGGCATAAAAAAGCTCTTTGCGATGTCCTGAGCTAATGAAAGGCGCTATATCAACGAAACTTCTTTCTTTTACTTAACTTGGAATCCATGGCTTTCTGAGGCGATGTTCCGGAATTTTCAAACATTTCTATTGAGGTGCTTTGCTATTGACTGAACTCAAATTTGAAGACAAAAGTGAAAGCTCCTTTGTTTCAAACACCCCCCTACGTGAAAGAAGAGTCAGTCCCTATCCACCCTGTCAATTCCCTCTATTAGACCGAGGAACCTGGGCCTATAGTCCCTAGAACTGAGAGGAACAAGAGGTAGTGTAATTGAAACATATAAAATTCTTAAGGGGTCTGCCGAGATGGATTTTGGTAGAACAACTCCTCCCCCTCCCCCCCCCACATCTAGAACTTCACAGTCTCAGGTGAAGGGGCTGACCATTTAAGACTGACAGGAGGAGAAAATAATTTCACTTAAAGGGTTGCGAACTCCCCACCTCAGAGATCTGTAAATGCTCAGTGGCTGTGTATAGTCAAAACTGGGGTTAATAGATTATTTTTAGGCACCAAGGGGTATTGGGAATTGATACAAGAATGGTGCAGGCAGGGGAAGTTGAAGTGGATCATAAGAACCTAAGAAATAGTGGTAAAGATCATTCAGCTGCTCAATCCTGCTCCACTATTTATTAAGATTGTGGCTAATCTGATTGAGGTTTTAATTCCACTTTACTGCCTGATCTCTTCTCCCTCGCCACCCACATGACCCTCGACACCCTTGCAGATCAATAATCTGTCCAAAATAATCTGTCCGACTCAAGCTTTGAATATATTCAATGACCTGGTCTCCACTGCTTTCTACGGAACATAGTTCCATCAATGACAGTCGCTCTGAGAGAAGAAATTCTTCCTCAGCTCCACCTCCCTTCCCCTTATTTTGAAACAGTGTCCCCGGGATCCAGGAGAAATATCCTCGCAGCATCTACTCTTTTCAAGCTCACTCAGAGTCTCATGGTTCATTAAGATCATGGGCAGCACGGTAGCATGGTGGTTAGCATAAATGCTTCACAGCTCCAGGGTCCCAGGTTCGATTCCCGGCTGGGTCACTGTCTGTGTGGAGTCTGCACATCCTCCCCGTGTATGCGTGGGTTTCCTCCGGGTGCTCCGGTTTCCTCCCACAGTCCAAAGATGTGCGGGTTAGGTGGATTGGCCAGGCTAAATTGCCCTTAGTGTCCTAAAAAATAAGGTTAATGGTGGTTGTTGGGTTACTGGTATAGGTATACGTGGGCTTGAGTAGGGTGATCATTGCTCGGCACAACATCGAGGGCCGAAGGGCCTGTTCTGTGCTGTACTGTTCTAATTCTAAAAAAAAAATCACCGGTCACTGGCAGAGCGAGCTGGAGGGGATGACCAGCCTCCTCCAGCTACTTATGTTGCGTTAAATCAGAGAATTGAATTCAGCTGTGAACTGAAATCACACATTGCGCTCCAAAGACTAAACATTAGAGAATTACATGCGAGATTAGAAATAGAGTTTTCAGCTACTGCCAGGAGATTAAAAATGCATAAAGTTAAAACAGAGGAAAAAACGGGGTAACTTACCTCCAAAAACCGGAACATCACAGACAAAATATTTTTTGTGTGGGAACGCAAATGTTCATTTGTTGGAATTCTGTGGATGATTTCAAGGACAAGCTTCCGAACTTGCTGGAAATATACAATTTGCAAAATAAGATTTCACTACAGAACAAAGCACACTGGGTTTTACTGCACACAAATGAAAGTTGCCAAAGTCCCATAGGCTGCTCTCCGCCTTTTGTGAGAGCGCGCTGACTGGTGGTGATTGAACCCGAGGGTCTCTACTCCTCAGACGAGGGGCAAGGTTCAGAAGGCGGTGCCTTCACGGATAACCTCAGCCGGGACGGGATTAGAGCCCCTGCTGTTGGCGTCGCTCCGCATCACAAACCAGCCGTCCGGCCATCTGAGCTAAACTGGCCCGAGTGTTATTGGAGCTGCACCCATTCAGGCAAGGAGGAACCTACAAAATTGTGCACTGATTTTTTTTTTTGACTGCAAATGCAGACTGTCGGCCATTTGAAACAAGTCAGGAGGACAGCTCATGTAAAACATTAACAAAAAAAAACTGCACAGAACTTAAAAGCAACTTCAGTAACTTCATTTGAAGCCTACTTGTGACAATAAGCGATTTTCATTTCATTTCTACAAACTGAGCAAGAAACAAACTGAACTTAAAATAAATCAATGTGTAATTTTACAGCCAAAAATTGAGCAAATTAACAAAGTTTCCTGTGTGCACAATTTACCAAGTGTTACTACAAGGGGCAAATGGTGAAATTCTGCAGCAACACCGGGGCATCAATTGCTGGAACAACTAAAATGCTAAAAGCTCCAGATCTAATCCAAGCAGCCTGGCACTAACTGCGCCATCATTTGGACAACTGTACAAGACGAGGTGCGACAGCTCAAAGGCAGTGGTCAAAACACAGGGGCAACCATTTGGAACATCCTGCCCATGCACCCTCTTTGGAAGGAGCTATCCAATTAGTCACACTCACCCGCTCTTTCCCCACAAATATCTGCCCTTTAGGTGTGCATCCAATCCCCTTTTGAAAATCATGCTTCCACCACCCTTGCTGTGCGCCCCAGATCATAATTTTACTGCGCAAAGATTTTTTACCCCACTCCCGGCACCATGCTTTTTTGGCCAAAAATCTTAGATGTGTGCCCTGTGCTTCCTGGTCAGTGTTGCAGAAAATGTTTCTCTGCGATAACTATTCACCAAGGAGAGGGACATGATGGATGTTGAGGCTAGGGATGGATGTTTAAATACTCTAGGTCATGTCGGCATAAGAAAGGGGGAGGTTTTGTTATTCTAAAAGGCATTAAGGTGGATAAGTCCCCAGGACCGAATGGGATCTATCCCAGGTTACTGAGGGAAGCGAGGTTCGAAATAGCTGGGGCCCCCTTGTTTAAGAAGGGTAGCAGGGATAATCCAGGGAATTATAGACCTGTGAGCTTGACGTCAGTGGTAGGCAAACTGTTGGAGAAGATACTGAGGGACAGGATCTATTCACATTTGGAAGAAAATAGACTTATCAGTGATAGGCATCATGGTTTTGTGCAGGGAAGGTCATGTCTTACAAACCTAATAGAATTCTTTGAGGAAGTGACAAAGTTAATTGATGAGGGAAGGGCTGTAGATGTCATATACATGGACTTCAGTAAAGCATTTGATAAAGTTTCCCATGGCAGGTTGATGGAAAAAGTGAAGTCGTATGGAGTTCAGGGTGTACTAGCTAGATGGATAAAGAACTGGCTGGGCAACAGGAGACAGAGAGTAGTGGTGGAAGGGAGTGTCTCAAAATGGAGAAAGGTGACTAGTGGTGTTCCACAGGAATTCGTGCTCAGACCACTGTTGTTTGTGATATACACAAATGATCTGGACGAAGGTATAAGTGGTCTGATGAGCAAGTTGGCAGATGATACTAAGATTGGTGGAGTTGCAGATAGCGAGGTGGACTGTCAGAGAATACAGCAAAATATAGATAGATTGGAGAGTTGGGCAGAGAAATGGCAGATGGAGTTCAATCCAGGCAAATGCGAGGTGATGCATTTTGGAAGATCTAACTCAAGAGCAGACTATATGGTCAATGGAAGAGTCCTGGGGAAAATTGATGTACAGAGAGATCTGGGAGTTCAGGTCCATTGTACCCTGAAGGTGGCAACGCAGGTCGATAGAGTGGTCAAGAAGGCATACAGCATGCTTGCTTTCATCGGACGGGGTATTGAGTACAAGAGTCGGCAGGTCATGTTACAGTTGTATCGGACTTTGGTTAGGCCACATTTGGAATACTGCGTGCAGTTCTGGTCGCCACATTACCAGAAGGATGTGGATGCTTTAGAGAGGGTGCAGAGGAGGTTCACCAGGATGTTGCCTGGTATGGAGGGTGCTAGCTATGAAGAAAGGTTGAGTAGATTAGGATTGTTTTCGTTGGAAAGACGGAGGTTGATGGGGGACCTGATTGAGGTCTACAAAATTATGAGAGGTATGGACAGGGTGGATAGCAACAAGCTTTTTCCAAGAGTGGGGGTGTCAATTGCAAGGGGTCACGATTTCAACGTGAGAGGGGAAAAGTTTAAGGGAGATGTGCGTGGGAAGTTTTTTACGCAGAGGGTGGTGGGTGCCTGGAATGCTTTGCCAGCGGAGGTGGTGGAGGCGGGCACGATAGCATCATTTAAGATGCATCTAGACAGATATATGAACGGATGGGGAACAGAGACGTGCAGGTAAGGTGGATTGACCATGATAAATTGCCCTTGGTGACCAAAAAAGGTTTGGAGGGGTTATTGGGATAGGGTGGAAGTGAGTGCTTAAGTGGGTCGGTGCAGACTCGATGGGCCGGATGTCCTCCTTCTGCACTGTATGTTCTATGGGCTCTCCAAGGTAGTTATGGGTAGAGCAAGTCACTAGGATACAACACTTAAAAAAAATATATGCTGACAGAATTGCGAGCTCTAACAACTAACTTTTGAAGCTGTTAAAACTAGAGGAAGAAAAAAAATGAAAATTTCCTGGCGGAGAGGGGAATTTGTGGCTCATGCAGTCATCCACTTTGCAGAGATCACTGCAAATGTTTTGTTACCATAGTAAAGCACAAAGCAACGGTCACATCCTTGCTCCAACCTGAACCTATACGCTGGCATGCAACTTGTGCAGTCGTGCATTACAACTGTTCACTGGGACCTAAAGCAGAGAGCTGGGTCAAACCCTGCGCAATGATGCTTACATTCTAAACAAGCTCATTAAACATACCAATAATTACTGTCAAAATCTATTTGTAAAGATGAGCATTTGCTGCCCTGCAGATTGGTGAGCTAAGAGTTCATTAAACCCCATCTACAGATGGCTCTCCCTGGTTGAGGAGGCTTATTAATTTCCATACAAAAGAAACCATTAGCGCACACTCTGGCTGAAACTAAAGAGAACTGTGCAAACTTTCATTTATCCGAGAATCACCTTGACACAAAACATTCTTTTTTGCCTTAAAGGGCTGGAGTGTACAGTGCTACAGTGACCAGGGATTTGCTATCCCTTTATTAAATAAATGAATAATAAAGGCTGTTGAACAAAGCACTTCCGATTCTTCAACCTGTTTAGCAAAATGAGTCAGTCGTCGGAGAGGCAATAATGGAAGGCACCGCCACCACATACCTGGGCAGATTTTTCCTGAAGGAACTGCACTTCTCCATCCTGTAGGAATGTGAGAAAACGAGGAATGATGTGTTCCAGGAAAGTGGAGTACTGTGGTGAAGTTGTGACGTTCTAGAAATGAGCGACATTACAGATGTTGTTTATAAACTACAAGGAAAACTCAAGAATAATAAACCACATCTCCTAAGCGCAAAGAGTCCAGCATTCTAATCCTCACCAACTCTATTGAAGGAAATAAACCAGCATGCTACTTTAAACAAAGAAAGTTAAATTGCAGGTAAAGCACTTGCACAGTTCTCGTGTTTAAATTTAATCCTGGCTGAATATAAAACATCACACTGCGTGTGAAAATATCAATTGCTTGTGAAACCATAACCCCCCAAAACTCACCTTCTATTGGTGGCCATGGGCTGAGCAGTCGCACGAAAGGTGGTCCTCTCGTGTTAGCTTTTTACCAAGCCCTTCGAACCCATCAAACTGATACACAAACACCATGAAATTCCGTCAAGTCTCACCCCCAACCAACCAGAATGCTGCTGAACCAGCCACGGAGCCGAAAAAAACCCAGCAAAAGTCGGAAAAAAATCTCTGACCTCAGAACGAGGGGGCACGCGGGGAGAAACAGAGCAGAGCATGGCGGACCGAGCGGGTTCGCCAACACATACGCCAGCCCACTTGTTGATGGAGCTTCTCTCGACAGAGCTCCAGAAATGCAGTGACTTGATAAAAGAGGACCATACATCGGCCAAGAGGATGGCAATAGAAAGCACACTGGCCCCAGTGAAAACAGATTGGGGGGGGGCATCTCCTAAAAGGGAGGGAGCACCTGGCAGAAGGGGTGGGGTAAAATAGCAATTCAGGGGGAGCAGGGTGCGAGTGGGGAGCAATAGGGGTATGTGCAAAGGGAATTGCAAGGGCAGGTGGACTTGAGGGGTGGGAGCGAGAAAGAGTCAGGGGAAGGGGTGGGGGTGACAACAACAGGTTGTAGCTACCTGGGTTGGCCACTTCCCTAGTTTAAAATGGAGATTCGCAAAGAACGGAGGGAAAAATGGACAGCATTCGAAAACAAGCAGTTTTGCAGAGTTCCTTTGTGTATTCAGTCTGCAGAAAGCAGACAGCACTGAAACCAGCAGTAATCTGCATATTGATGAGCGATCCCAGGGAACAATTAGCTACATTTGAGATACTCAATAACAAGTCAGACTCCTTGGCGCCAGCAGGAGTCCAAGACAAAAGAGGCTAACGAGCCCCAAGGAACGCCCAGCGATCAGGGAACAGCCCCAGTATTGGGGAATTCAAACCGATCGATTGGTATGGGATCCAATCGATTGAAAGTACGCTCGGGGTCCGCCCAAAAGGGCGCAAAGCCCCTGGGACCTATAAAAGACAGGTCCCAAGTTCAGTTCACTCTCTTAGCCAGCCCTCCCAGCAGAACACCTTAGCAGCTCTCGAAGAACTTGACCGTAAGAAGGAGAGGCCTGGCCGATTGCTGCACCACCAAGTTAAGTGTCATGCAACGCATGCTACGAGACAGACACTCCTGACCCCTTAGTCCATACCAGCTGGAAGCCTGCAGATCCAGTACAGAGCCAGAGGCCATTGTTCCCTGATCCGGCGGGTTCCCTTATCCAGATAAGTATTGGCCTATTAGTGGTAGGAACAGTTTAGTCTTTTAGTACTATATGCATGAGTAGCGAATAACTGTGTATTAATAAACGTGTCTTGTTTTGAACCTTACTAATTGGTGTATTGAGTCATTGATCTGAACTTGAACTTGAACCTCGTGGTAGTATCCTAAGGATACCTGGCGACTCTAGAGCTAAGTAATAAAACAGAGCCAATTGAGTGTAAAGCACACTCACCAGAACGAGCAACAAGGTCACACACAGATGGCTGGAAAGAAGAAAGCGATGGTGGCCACGAACAAAGGGAAACCCTGGCATGCAGGGGCACATCCATGAGACAAGAATGGTGGACCCCACCGGGGGGGGGGGGGGGAACCAGAAACCCCCAGCCGACAAGGCGTTCTGCGAACAAATGTCACAAGCCATTGACAGGTATGTAACCTGCAACCAGAATAGAGGCATCTCACCCTCCACATTCTGGAAGGCACTGAGGATAGTGATTTGGGCGGGGGCGGGGGAGGGCGGTGTCGGAACAGCCAGAGAGCCAGAGCTCTCTGAGGGGCAGACGCCCTAGCTTTTGCCTCCCTGATCACCAGCCAGAGATGGGCAGCGCCACCCGAGGACGTGGACTGGCTGTCCGATTTAGCGGATTCCTCAAATTGGAAAAATAAAATTCTCCATCAGGGGATCTGGGAAAAGGCTTCCACAATACATGGAGGGAATTCATCAGCCTCTTTGAGGACCTGTTCGTGATGGTGGTTGGGGGGGGGGTGGGGGGCTACGCCCAGAGTGCTGATAATATGCATCAGGTTTTATATATGTTTCCCGTGTTTTCTACTCTTTTCTTTTTTCTTATAAATACAATTGAAAACTAATAAAAATATACTTTTTAAAATCCATTCAAAACTCTATTCTCACAATATATAATTCACAGGAGCAACAGAAACCCAGGTTTACAGTTGACTCTTGTTAACGCCTGCAGAATGGTGCACAGTGGTGTCCATACAACAAAGAAACTCAGTGGAAATTTACCCGGTGAATGGTCAGAATATGGGACTCACTGTCAAAGGAAGGAACAGAGGTGAATTGCATGGATTAATTTAGCAGAAAACTAGAAAAACATAAGGGAGTAAGGAATTGGAGGAGATACTAATGGGGCTAGATCAGTGACAGGGCAACTGAGGCTGGTGAGTGGCCCACCTTCGTCTCTGTGGGCCACAAGGTCAGGCTCGCTCACTAACCGTGGCCTCATGAATAAGATTGAATACATTTAATACACGCCAAATGTTTCATAACGAGTTATAGAAAATGCTTAACATCATTTTTATATTAATAAAACTATCGTCAACTTCAAATGGTAAAAATAAATATTTACTTTGCGGCAGAGGGGACACACGGCTCTCACAGTCAATGTTGTGAGCAATCAGCACACACAGCACTTCGCTTGCCCTGGTTTTTACGTGCGTATCACTTCAGTCATAGCGGCAGGTAAAACTACGCAGGTGGAGATCAGCGGAATGTGGCAACCTTGCAGATGGGCAACAGTCCAGTCTCGTGGGCCACACTCAGAACCCAGAGGGGCCGGTCAGTTTGCCCACCAGTGGGCTAGGCGACGAGAGGTGGGACTGGCTTGGCCCAGTTCTGACTGACCGGTCAGTCTCTGAGCTGTAAGTAACTAGGCGACCGCAGTTTGTTTCCTCACCTTATCCAGGTCTTTTAAACACGGTCATAAAAACCATACCCTAAATTCAAAAGGACCACAGACAGGATGCTTTACAGGGCCAACAATGAAAACTTACTTCAAAATTTTCACTGACTTCTTGCATCATTTTCAATTTGGTTTCATCAGCTGCAATAAAAAAATAAAACAGGGATCACTTAGGACTGAAAATAACACCGTCGACTTCGTTTCCAGCTATATGGTGTGGCAGAAGCAATCAGATCTTATCAGTTTTACTAACATCGCCCATAACAGAAGGCAGCTTCACAATCACACCGACACTCACACACACACTGACACACACACCTCACTTATTCGCACATACAGATGCACACACACAAGCGCGCACACACACACAAGCGCGCACACACACACAAGCGCGCACACACACACAAGCGCGCGCACACACACAAGCGCGCGCACACACACAAGCGCGCGCACACACACAAGCGCGCGCACACACACAAGCGCGCGCACACACACAAGCGCGCGCGCACACACAAGCGCGCGCGCACACACAAGCGCGCGCACACACACAAGCGCGCGCACACACAAGCGCGCGCACACACAAGCGCGCGCACACACAAGCGCGCGCACACACAAGCGCGCGCACACACAAGCGCGCGCACACACACACACACACACACACAAGCGCGCACACACACACACAAGCGCGCGCACACACACACGTGCAGAGCCACCTTCTAAAATATTCGGCAGGGCTCTAGCGATTTGTCTCCATCATTTTGCTTCTGTTTTGATTCATTCTGTTAATTGTCAAAAAACATCAGTTTTCTCTTGAATGAAGTATCTATCGCATTTCACCATTTTCAAATCTGAATCGCAGAGTAATTTATTAATTCCATATTTCCAATCCCATAGGCTGTTCAAAAACATTCTTGGCTTCAGAAATAGTGGCAAGTGCAATAACCAAGAAGGTTACGCCAAATCTTTATAAATCACTGCTTAGGCCTCAGCTGCAGTGTGGTATCTAATTTTAGGCAGGGTGGCAAAACTTTGGTGAGGGTGCAGAGGGAGATGTATTAGAATGATATCAGGGATGAGGGGCTTCAATTCTGTGGAGACTGGAGAAGGTTGAATTGTTCTCATTAGAACAGAGATATTAAGTGGGGTGTTAAGAGAGGTGTTTAAAATTGAGAGAGGTTAATAATGGCGAAACTACTTCCATTCACAGAAGCAACAGTAATCAGAGGACTGAACGGGCCAAATAGCCTTTTTTGTTTAAGATCTAGCATGCCACGACGTTGAGAATGCGCTGCTCGGCAGGGTAGTGGCAGCAGATTCAATCATAACTTTCTAAAGGGATTGGGATATATGCAGAAAGGAGAAAAAGTTGCAGGACAGAGGGGCAAGAGCTGAGGAGTGGGACAGATGGATAACTTTTTCAGAGAACTGACACCAGCATGACGGGCCGGAGGGTCGTCTTCTGCGCTGTAAGATTGTATAATTTCACATACAAAAATATCTTGGCAAACGGCGAGATATTTGAATTTGAGTAACACACATGCAAACTACACACATTCCCCAGGGTAAATGTCAGGACGTTTACATTTCCTCCTCCTACCTACAACAAAGTCTTTAAATATTAGGACCGTGTGCCACGATAATGTTCACCCCCCCCGGTGGCAATTATAATTGCAGGCATCTCAAATGAACTAGTCTGCCAAAATCATCAATGAGATAACGAATATACGGGTGAGGTACAGACATTAATTAAGACTTAGAAACAGAAAGTCACAATTTTGCCATGCATCTTCTTCATGTCCAAATCCAGGGCTCTCCAGTATGGCTCAAAATAACAGGCAGGGTGATCGTGGCAACAGCTTATAGGAGTTACAGGGTTAGAAGTTAAACTTCTTTGGGTTACAAAACAGAAAAAGTTCAACTCACTAGACCCCCTTACTTTCAAACTATAACAAACCTCATACTCTCACCCCTTCCATCATTTAATCACACCGACCCTCGACCCTGTATTTGCCTCAAATCTCAAACATGAAAGGCCATTGACCTGAAACGTTAATCTTCTTTCTCGCCGCAGACGCTGCTTAACCAGCTGAGTGTTTTCCAGCATCCTCTGCTTTTATTGTGTGAATGAAGCCAGTAGTAATTTCAAAGACCAGATTGCCAAAGCTGCAGGAAAACTGATCCAGTATCTGATAAATCACTGCACAGAAGCCTCTACGTGAATTTTTAAGGACCGACTTTACTGACTTATAACTGATTTACAAGGGCGAAGAAAGCCAGCGGAGGCCCAGGCCGCAAGGCAGCGGAGGCCCAGGCCGCAAGGCAGCGGAGGCCCAGGCCGCAAGGCAGCGGAGGCCCAGGCCGCAAGGCAGCGGAGGCCCAGGCCGCAAGGCAGCGGAGGCCCAGGCCGCAAGGCAGCGGAGGCCCAGGCCGCAAGGCAGCGGAGGCCCAGGCCGCAAGGCAGCGGAGGCCCAGGCCGCAAGGCAGCGGAGGCCCAGGCCGCAAGGCAGCGGAGGCCCAGGCCGCAAGGCAGCGGAGGCCCAGGCCGCAAGGCAGCGGAGGCCCAGGCCGCAAGGCAGCGGAGGCCCAGGCCGCAAGCCAGGGGAGGCCCAGGCCGCAAGCCAGGGGAGGCCCAGGCCGCAAGCCAGGGGAGGCCCAGGCCGCAAGCCAGGGGAGGCCCAGGCCGCAAGCCAGGGGAGGCCCAGGCCGCAAGCCAGGGGAGGCCCAGGCCGCAAGCCAGGGGAGGCCCAGGCCGCAAGCCAGGGGAGGCCCAGGCCGCAAGCCAGGGGAGGCCCAGGCCGCAAGCCAGGGGAGGCCCAGGCCGCAAGCCAGGGGAGGCCCAGGCCGCAAGCCAGGGGAGGCCCAGGCCGCAAGCCAGGGGAGGCCCAGGCCGCAAGCCAGTGGAGGCCCAGGCCGCAAGCCAGTGGAGGCCCAGGCCGCAAGCCAGTGGAGGCCCAGGCCGCAAGGCAGTGGAGGCCCAGGCCGCAAGGCAGCGGAGGCCCAGGCCGCAAGGCAGCGGAGGCCCAGGCCGCAAGGCAGCGGAGGCCCAGGCCGCAAGGCAGCGGAGGCCCAGGCCGCAAGGCAGAGGAGGCCCAGGCCGCAAGGCAGCGGAGGCCCAGGCCGCAAGGCAGCGGAGGCCCAGGCCGCAAGGCAGCGGAGGCCCAGGCCGCAAGGCAGCGGAGGCCCAGGCCGCAAGGCAGCGGAGGCCCAGGCCGCAAGGCAGCGGAGGCCCAGGCCGCAAGGCAGGGGAGGCCCAGGCCGCAAGCCAGGGGAGGCCCAGGCCGCAAGCCAGGGGAGGCCCAGGCCGCAAGCCAGGGGAGGCCCAGGCCGCAAGCCAGGGGAGGCCCAGGCCGCATGCCAGGGGAGGCCCAGGCCGCAAGCCAGTGGAGGCCCAGGCCGCAAGCCAGTGGAGGCCCAGGCCGCAAGCCAGTGGAGGCCCAGGCCGCAAGCCAGTGGAGGCCCAGGCCGCAAGCCAGTGGAGGCCCAGGCCGCAAGCCAGTGGAGGCCCAGGCCGCAAGCCAGTGGAGGCCCAGGCCGCAAGCCAGTGGAGGCCCAGGCCGCAAGCCAGTGGAGGCCCAGGCCGCAAGCCAGTGGAGGCCCAGGCCGCAAGACAGTGGAGGCCCAGGCCGCAAGACAGTGGAGGCCCAGGCCGCAAGACAGAGGAGGCCCAGGCCGCAAGACAGAGGCGGCCCAGGCCGCAAGACAGAGGAGGCCCAGGCCGCAAGACAGCGGAGGCCCAGGCCGCAAGACAGCGGAGGCCCAGGCCGCAAGACAGCGGAGGCCCAGGCCGCAAGACAGCGGAGGCCCAGGCCGCAAGACAGAGGAGGCCCAGGCCGCAAGACAGAGGAGGCCCAGGCCGCAAGACAGCGGAGGCCCAGGCCGCAAGACAGCGGAGGCCCAGGCCGCAAGACAGCGGAGGCCCAGGCCGCAAGACAGCGGAGGCCCAGGCCGCAAGACAGCGGAGGCCCAGGCCGCAAGACAGCGGAGGCCCAGGCCGCAAGACAGCGGAGGCCCAGGCCGCAAGACAGAGGAGGCCCAGGCCGCAAGACAGCGGAGGCCCAGGCCGCAAGACAGCGGAGGCCCAGGCCGCAAGACAGCGGAGGCCCAGGCCGCAAGACAGCGGAGGCCCAGGCCGCAAGACAGCGGAGGCCCAGGCCGCAAGACAGCGGAGGCCCAGGCCGCAAGACAGCGGAGGCCCAGGCCGCAAGACAGCGGAGGCCCAGGCCGCAAGACAGCGGAGGCCCAGGCCGCAAGACGGTGGAGCTAATGATTGCAGCTCAACTCATCGACAATTCTGCAGGAGACTCACACAACATGGATCCAACCCATCCCGTTGCAACAAGATGGCATAAGGAGAATATTTAAAACAAAACGCCATGAATTCAGAAACCAACCACAAAACGGACTTGCTTTCTGTACTGCCAATTGTTTTTGTCACTGACTGGAGAAAATGTTCACAT
This sequence comes from Scyliorhinus canicula, assembly GCF_902713615.1. Classification (NCBI taxonomy): domain Eukaryota; kingdom Metazoa; phylum Chordata; class Chondrichthyes; order Carcharhiniformes; family Scyliorhinidae; genus Scyliorhinus; species Scyliorhinus canicula. Next base: position 23,370,363 of record NC_052160.1, read on the forward strand.
ATTCAACACTCCAAACACTTTCGCAGGATTTTGTATCGCAGCAAGTTACCAAGTAAACCAGACACTTTCCCGATCAAAATCAGAGTAGTAACAACGGACTTCCATAGGTTAAGATTCCTCATGCACGTTTCACAATTATAAACCCAGCTCTTTGGAACCTGTGCAGGGTGCCAGCTGTGACTCAGTAAGCAGTACCCTTGCCTCAGAGTTAGGTGGTTGTGGATTCAAGTCGCACTCCAGACATCCGAGGGTAAAATCAAGGTAGAGACACCCATTGCTCGCGCTGAGGGAGTTCTGCGGTGCCAGAGGTGCCATCATTCAGGTAGGATGCTAAACTGAGGCTCCCCCCCCCCCCCCCCCCCCCCTTCGGACGCCCAAAGATCCCAAAACCTTGTTTCAAAAACAAAAAATGGATTCTGATTCAGCACTCAGACTGCAGACAGAACTCCAAGGATTCGACTACGAGGAGAGATTGCCTACTCGTATTCCCTGGGAAACAGAAGATTAAGGATGATTTGATCAAGACTTTGAAAGGGAACTGAGAGGGCGGAGAGAGAGCCTTTTGCTCCCGGCAGGAGCAGTGTCGGGCACGAGGGCAAAACCTCGAAATCAGAGTCAGGTCACTCCGGGCGGCAGACCACATTGGACGCTCACCGCGTCACACAAAGTAGAAGTGGCAGAAGTCAGGAATTCTCTCACACAAAATACAGATGATGGTTAAAGGCATAAAGGGATTCGAAGCCAAGGTAGATGAATAGAGTGAAGATAAAGATCAGCTATGATGTAATTCAATGGCAGGACAGGCTCGAGGGACTAATTGGCCTCCTCCTGTTCCTATGTATCACGAGCAGAGGAGTCCCCCCCCGCCCACCCCCAATGAGGAGTCCGCCCCCCCCCAATGTCCCGGCCAATACCTATCCTTCCACCAACATCACTGGAATAGATCATTTAATCAGTGTCTCATGTATTATTTTCAAATTAAATCAATAGTTTATCACCCATTTAATTGATAATTGTTTTATTTTAAAAACAACATGATTTTATTCTGTGTGGTCTCAGTCTCAAAAGGTTGCCCCGTGCTTTTTGAGTCACTGCCCCAGCTTATGTTTCAGTGCCAGTTGTGGGGACTGAGTGTGAAGGCGGAGAGCAGAATCCTGCAGGCGGGCTGAAATAAAAACAGCGACTGCTGCAAACACTCGGCAGGCCACACAGGTTCTGTGGAAGCAAGGAATGTGGGGTTAACGTTAATGGCCCTGCTTCAGAACTGATGGATGCTACAGATAAATACTCCACGATTACAGGTCTTAATTAGGGTTTCAAAAGCAAATGAGACAAATAAATGACATCTTATTCCAATTTGCAAATATTTGAAATGATGAAACCTGCCAGGAAGAGGAGTCAAGGGGAAAAAAAAAAAAGAGATGTCTGCACTTAGGTGGACATGAGACAATGAAATGACAGAACCGATAACGCTGCAAAGCACAATCAGGCAATGATGAAATAAATTAAAATATGTGACGGAGGCACAGAGGAGATTTAAATAGTTAGAGCAAAATAGCACAGGTAGAGGGAAGAATGGAAAATCCAGCTAAACTGGCCCTGAAATGCAGCAGGAGACAGAAACGGAGGTGGGTGGGTGTCGAGGCAGAGGCGTGGAATTGGGGGGGGGGGGGGGGTCCTCCACCATACACACGCCCCCCACCCCACCCATATACACGGACACGATTCCCATGTCCACTACCCCCACACCATGTCCCCATCCCCCACTGTAGTCTACCGCCCAGAGCCTGCCAACACCTCCACACATACCCGCGCCCTGCACCATTCCCCACCAGCAACCCCCACAACCATTTCAGAGCCTGTCCTGAGGCGGCTTCTCACAGCCCGCAACAGGCCACCAGTCAATAGCCTGGATGACTTGTGCCCAGAATTTCCTGTCCAGCATCAGTGGCCGTACTGAAGCTAACAGGAGCATATTTTGTTGAACATTATTTTATGGAAATCAGTCGTGTACAGTTTCAATAGAAGCTTCAGGATGATTAGACCCTAAAGTGAAAGAAAACATGGCTTCACTTTTCTTTGGCACAACCTAATTCGCAACACCGCTGAAAGAATTTAAATCAGGTTTAAGCCAAACCCAAGCTGATAGATTCCAGCGCACAAAGAACAATACAGCACAGGAACAGGCCCTCCAGCCCTGTACTGGTCATGATATCAACCTTGGCCAAAACCCTTAACACTTCCTTGTGCCGTATCCCTCTATACCCACCCTATCCATGTGTTTGTCAAGATGCCTTCTGAACAGCGTTATTGTATCTGCTTCCACAACCTCCCTTGGCAACATGTTCCAGGCACTCACCACCCTCTGCATAAAACACCTGCCTCACACATCTCCTCTAAATTTTGCCCCACATACCTTAAACCTATGCCCCCTGGTGACTGACCCCTCCACCCTGGGAAACCGTGCCTGCCCATCCACTGTATCCATGTCCCTCATAATCTTGTAGACCTCTATCAGGTCACCCCTCAACCTCCAGCTTTCTAATGTAAACAGTCCGAGTCTATTCAGCTTTTCCACATAGCTAACACCCTCCAGACCAGGCTACATCCTGGTAAACCTCCTCTGCACCCTCTCCAAAGCTGCAACATCCTTCTGGTAGTGTGGCAACAAGAACTGTGTGCAATATTCCAAGTGCAGCCTTACCAAGGTTCTGCACAACTGCAGCATGACATGCCAGTTTTTATACTCGATGCCCCGTCCAATAAAGGCAAGCATTCCGTATGCTTTCATGACTGCCTTGTCCACTTCTGTCGACACCTTCAAAGATCTGTGGACATGCACACCATGTATTTTTGCCATTTACGGTATATTTCCTTCTATGTTAGACCTACCAAAATGCATTATCTCACATTTGTCCGGATTAAATTCCATTTGCTATTTCTCTGCCCAAGTTTCCAACCTATCTATGTCCAGCTGTATCTTTTGACAATTCTCAACACTATCTGCCACTCCACCAACCTTGGTGTCATCCACGAACTTACTGACCAGATCGGTAACATTTTCCTCCAAATCATTTATGTATACTGCAAACAACAGAGGCTCCTGCACAGATCCCTGTGGAACACCACTAGTCACAACCTTCCATTCAGGACACCCTTCGACTGCTACCCTTTGCTTTCTGTGACCGAGCCAGTTCCATATCCATCTTACCACCTCACCTCTGATCCCATGTGACTTCCCCTTTTGTACCAGTCTGCCATGAGACACCTTGTCAAAGGCTTTACTGAAGTCCATGTAAACAATATCCACCACCCTCCCCTCATCAATCATCTTTGTCACCTCCTCAAGTTAGTGAGACACGACCTCCCCTTCATAAAACCACGCTGTCTATCGCTTACAGGTCCATTTGTTTCCAAATGGATATAAATCCTGTCCCTGAGATTTCTCTCCAATAATTTACCTACTACAGACGCAAGGCTTACCGGCCTATAGCTTCCAGGATTATCCCTGCTACCTTTCTTAAACAGCGGTACCACATTAGCTATTTTCAACTCCACTGGGATCTCGCCTGTAACCATTGAGGATACAAAGATGTCAGTCAAGGCCTGAGCAATTTCCTCCCTTGTTTCCCTCAGTATTCTGGGATAAATCCCATCGGGCCCAGGAGACTTATCTACCTTAATATCTTTGAAAAGACCCAATACTTCCTCCTTTTCAATGTTAACATAATCCAGACAGTCCACACACCCTGCCCAAGAATCATCTTCCACAAAGTCCCTTTCTTTGGTGAACACTGGTGCAAAGTACTCATTTAGTATCTCGCCCATTTCCTCTGGTTCAACACATAAGGACAGTGGGGGGGATTAAGTGGTCCAATCCTTTCCCTGGCCACCCTCTTGCTTTTTACATATGAATAAAAAGCTTTGGGATTCAACTTAATCCTACTTGCCAAGGACATTTCATGACACCTCCTAATTTCCCGCTTCAGTAACTTCCTACTTTCTTTGTACTCCTCAAGGGTTTTGACTGTTCCCACCCTTCTCGACCATACCAAAAAGTCTCCTTTTTCTTTTTGACGAGGTTCACAATATCCCTTGTTATCCAAGGCTCCCTAAGCTTCCCATCCTTATCCTTCATTCTCTCAGGAAGGTGACTTTCCTTAATCCTAATCAACTGTCGCTTGAAAGACTCCCACATGTCCGATGCCCAATCCAAATTCTTCTAATTCCTGTCTAATGTTATCGTAATTTGCCTTTCCAGTTTAGCAGCTTAACGCAAGGGTTGTCCTCATCCCTGTCCAAAACTATCCTAAAACTTACAGAAATGTGGACACTACTCCCAAAATGTTCCCCTACTGAAATCTCAACTATCTGTCCAGGCTCATTCCCCAATGCCAGATCAGGTACTGCCCTTTCCCGAGTTGGACCATCCACATATTGCAGCACAAGGCGGCATCCTGGATACACCTCACCAACTCTCCCCCATCCAAACCCCTAGCATGAGCATGGCAGAGGGAATGCTGCCACGTCTGATGTGTATTTCAGACAATTAAAGAAAGGCTGTCCTCTCGGACGATGTAAAAGATCCGAGGATCCCATCGCCAAGAAGAGCAGGTAGGTTTCCTGCTATACCGGCCTGGCCAATATTTATCCAGTGGAGAGCGGACGGGAAGCACGTCGGCTCAAGGGACTGTCCGGTTCCAAGATAGTGAACAAGAGCAGCTTTGATTTGTTTGCCATGTCTGTTCTGGTTATTTTGTTATTTGCGGCCAACACGGTAGCACAGTGGCTAGCCCTGCTACTTCACAGCGCCAGGGTCCCCAGTTCGATTCCCAGCTTGTGCGGGGTCAGCATGTTCTCCGTGACTGTGCGGGTTTCCTCCGGGTGTTCCGGTTTCCTCCCACGAGTCCCGAAAGGCATGCTGTTAGGTCATTTTGACATTCTGAATTCTCCCTCTGTGTACCCGAACAGGCACTAGAATGTGGCGACTAGAGGATTTTCCCAGTAACTTAATTGCAGTGTTAATGTAAGCCTACTTGTGACAATAATGATTATTCTGACTTTAAACAAATCCAACTAACCAGTGTTACTTGTACTTGCTGAACTGTCAATTTTCTTCCACTGCTAATTTGTATTTTATTGTTTTTAGTGTCTAAATTGTGGGTGTTCGCCTCTTGGCCGGATTATCCGGCAACGTTGAGTTGTGTAGCAGAGTTATGGCAAGACAGGCTCAGGGGCTGACTGGCCACCTCCTGTTCCCAAATCGTTCCGTATTCCAGAACGACCTTGCGGAGATTTAAACCAGTGGTGAGAGAAAGTTCAATAACTCACGTGTGTTGCTGTCTGTGAGAGCAGCCACAAACTGCAGGTATTTCTTCATTAAAGTAGTCTGGTCCACCACTGCCCCAGGGGTTGCCACAAATGCCATTTTGCTTGAAGGCGTATCGCCGACAGATTTGGAAGAGACTTCTTCCCCCAGTCTTGTTTAAAAGCAGTCACAGGTCCCCCTGCAAATAAATATGTTTCAGAACAGATTCAGATCAGACGGGGCTTTTCACAGTAACTTCATTTGAAGATTACTTGTGACAATAAGCGATTTTCATTTTCATTCATATTCACACCAAGCTAATGCAATCTCTTCTGAGACTGAGACTCTTCCTGTGTTATAGGGGTTGAGAAGGAGTGGAGGTGGTTGAGGGGGGGGCCTGGAGGGGACGGGCAAGGGACGGGAGCGGGCGGGTGTGGTCTGGAGGGGACGGGGAAGGGTGGGTGTGGTCTGGAGTGGACGGGGAACGGGGGGGGCCTGGAGCGGACCGGGGACGGGGAACGGGGGGGGCCTGGAGCGGACCGGGAACGGGGGGGGGGGGGGGGGGTGGCCTGGAGCGGACGGGGAAGGGGGGGGGCCTGGAGAGGACGGGTAGGGGGGGGGGGGGGGGGGCCTGGTGCGGACGGGTAAGGGAGGGGGGGGCCTGGAGCGGACGGGGAGGGGGGGGCCTGGAGCGGACGGGGAGGGGGGGGGCCTGGAGGGGAGGGGGGGGGGCCTGGAGGGAGGGGGGGGGGGCCTGGAGGGGAGGGGGGGCGCCTGGAGGGGAGGGGGGGCGCCCTGGAGGGGAGGGGGGGCGCCTGGAGAAAGGGGGGGGCGCCTGGAGGGTAGGGGGGGGCGCCTGGAGGGGAGGGGGGGGCGCCTGGAGGGGAGGGGGGGGCGCCCTGGAGGGAGATGGGGGGGGCGCCTGGAGGGGAGGGGGGGGGGGCGCCTGGAGGGGAGGGGGGGGGGCGCCTGGAGTGGAGGGGGGGGGGGCGCCTGGAGGGGAGGGGGGGGGGCGCCTGGAGGGGAGGGGGGGGGGGCGCCTGGAGGGGAGGGGGGGGGGGCGCCTGGAGGGGAGGGGGGGGCGCGCCTGGAGGGGAGGGGGGGGGCGCGCCTGGAGGGGAGGGGGGGGGCGCGCCTGGAGGGGAGGGGGGGCGCGCCTGGAGGGGAGGGGGGGGGCGCGCCTGGAGGGGAGGGGGGGCGCGCCTGGAGGGGAGGGGGGGGCGCGCCTGGAGGGGAGGGGGGGGCGCGCCTGGAGGGGAGGGGGGGGCGCGCCTGGAGGGGAGGGGGGGGCGCGCCTGGAGGGGAGGGGGGGGCGCGCCTGGAGGGGAGGGGGGGGCGCGCCCTGGAGGGGAGGGGGGGGCGCGCCTGGAGGGAGGGGGAGGGGGGGGCGCGCCTGGAGGGGAGGGGGGGGGCGCGCCTGGAGGGGAGGGGGGGGCGCGCCTGGAGGGGAGGGGGGGGCGCGCCTGGAGGGGAGGGGGGGGCGCGCCTGGAGGGGAGGGGGGGGCGCGCCTGGAGGGGAGGGGGGGGGCGCGCCTGGATGGGAGGGGGGGGGGCGCCTGGAGGGGAGGGGGGGGCGCGCCTGGAGGGGAGGGGGGGGGCGCCTGGAGGGGAGGGGGGGGCGCCTGGAGGGGAGGGGGGGGCGCCTGGAGGGGAGGGGGGGGGGCGCCTGGAGGGGAGGGGGGGGGGCGCCTGGAGGGGAGGGGGGGGGCGCCTGGAGGGGAGGGGGGGCGCGCCTGGAGGGGAGGGGGGGGGCGCCTGGAGGGGAGGGGGGGGCGCCTGGAGGGGAGGGGGGGGGGCGCCTGGAGGGGAGGGGGGGGGCGCCTGGAGGGGAGGGGGGGCCGCCTGGAGAGGAGGGGGGGCGCCTGGAGGGGAGGGGGGGCGCCTGGAGGGGAGGGGAGGGGGGGTGGGAGGGGGGGGAGGGAGGGTGGGGGTGGGGGGAGGGGAGGGGGGGTGGGGGGAGGGGGAGGGGGGGTGGGGGGAGGGGGGAGGGGGAGGGGGGTGGGGGGAGGGGGGTGGGGGGAGGGGGGTGGGGGGAGGGGGGTGGGGGGAGGGGGGTGGGGGGGAGGGGGAGGGGGGGTGGGGGGGAGGGGGAGGTGGGGGGGAGGGGGAGGGGGGAGGGGGAGGGGGGAGGGGGAGGGGGGGGTGGGGGGGGAGGGGGAGGGGGGGAGGGGGAGGGGGGGGGAGGGGGAGGGGGGGGGAGGGGGAGGGGGGGGGGAGGGGGAGGGGGGGGGGGAGGGGGAGGGGGGGGGAGGGGGAGGGGGGGGTGGGGGGGAGGGGGAGGGGGGGTGGGGGGGGGAGGGGGGTGGGGGGGGGGGGGGTGGGGGGGTGGGGGGGGAGGGGGGGTGGGGGGGTGGGGGGGAGGGGGGGGTGGGGGGGTGGGGGGGAGGGGGGGTGGGGGGGGAGGGGGGGAGGGGGGGAGGGGGGGAGGGGGGGAGGGGGGGTGGGGGGGGGTGGGGGGAGGGGGGGTGGGGGGGGTGGAGGGAGGGGGGGGTGGGGGGGGTGGGGGGGGAGGGGGGGTGGGGGGGGAGGGGGGGGTGGGGGGGAGGGGGAGGGGGTGGGGGGGAGGGGGAGGGGGGTGGGGGGGAGGGGGAGGGGGGTGGGGGGGAGGGGGAGGGGGGTGGAGGGGGGGGTGGAGGGGGGGGTGGAGGGAGGGAGGGGGGGTGGAGGGAGGGAGGGGGGTGGGGGGGGGTTGGGGGGTGGGGGGGGTTGGGGGGTGGGGGGGTGGAGGGGGAGGGAGGGGGAGGGGGGAGGGAGGGGGGGGGGGGGGGAGGGAGGGGGAGGGGGGGGGGGAGGGGGAGGGAGGGGGGGAGGGGAGGGGGAGGGAGGGGGGGAGGGGAGGGGGAGGTGGGGAGGGGAGGGGGAGGGAGGGGAGGGGGAGGGAGGGGAGGGGGAGGGAGGGGGGGAGGGGAGGGGGAGGGAGGGGAGGGGGAGGGAGGGGGGAGGGGAGGGGGAGGGAGGGGGGAGGGGGGGGGAGGGAGGGGGGGAGGGGAGGGGGAGGGAGGGGGGGAGGGGAGGGGGAGGGAGGGGGGGAGGGAGGGGAGGGGGAGGGAGGGGGGGAGGGAGGGGGGGAGGGAGGGGAGGGGGAGGGAGGGGGGGAGGGAGGGAGGGGGAGGGAGGGGGGGGAGGGGAGGGGGAGGGAGGGGGAGGGAGGGGGGGAGGGGAGGGGGAGGGAGGGGGGGAGGGGAGGGGAGGGAGGGGGGGAGGGGAGGGGGAGGGAGGGGGGGAGGGGAGGGGGAGGGAGGGGGGGGAGGGGAGGGGGAGGGAGGGGGGGAGGGAGGGGGGGAGGGGGGAGGGGAGGGGGGGGGAGGGGGGGAGGGGAGGGGGAGGGAGGGGGGGGGAGGGGAGGGGAGGGAGGGGGGGGAGGGGAGGGGGAGGGAGGGGGGGGGAGGGGAGGGGGAGGGAGGGGAGGGGGAGGGAGGGGGGGGAGGGAGGGGGGGAGGGGAGGGAGGGGGGGGAGGGGAGGGGGGAGGGAGGGGGGAGGGAGGGGGGGGAGGGGAGGGGGAGGGAGGGGGGGAGGGGGGGGGGGAGGGGAGGGGGAGGGGGGGGGGGAGGGAGGGGGAGGGAGGGGGGGGAGGGGAGGGGGAGGGAGGGGAGGGGAGGGGGAGGGAGGGGAGGGGGAGGGAGGGGGGGAGGGGAGGGGGAGGGAGGGGGGGGAGGGGAGGGGGAGGGAGGGGGGGGAGGGGAGGGGGAGGGAGGGGGGGGAGGGAGGGGAGGGAGGGGGAGGGGGAGGGAGGGGGAGGGGGGGGGGGAGGGAGGGGGGGGAGGGGAGGGGGGGGAGGGGAGGGGGGGGAGGGGGGGGGAGGGAGGGGAGGGGGGGGAGGGAGGGGGGGGGGGAGGGGGGGGAGGGAGGGGGGGGAGGGGGGGGGAGGGGAGGGGGAGGGAGGGGGGGGAGGGAGGGGGGGGAGGGAGGGGGGGGGAGGGGGGGGGAGGGAGGGGGGGGAGGGAGGGGGGGGGAGGGGAGGGGGAGGGAGGGAGGGGGGGGGGAGGGAGGGGGGGGGGGGGAGGGAGGGGGGGAGAGGGAGGGGGGAGGGGGGGTGGGGGTGGGAAGCGGGAAGATCCCGGTTTTCCCGGTTACCCCCCCACCCCCCCCCCCCCCCGGGACCGCCGCCTGTACCTGAGCCGCGAGCCCGGCACCGCCGCACGGACTGCCCGCCAACCGGCTCACGCCCTACTCCACCCCGCTCCCTCCGCCATCGTTGTGAACTCTCCTCCTCCTGAACCCAACAGGCGCGGCCTTTACCTCGGCCCAGTCATCACCGGGGGACCTCTCGCACTCCCATTGCTACCGAATGGACTCTTCCCTACCGCCGGCTTCAAAATAACGGCGCACTCATTCTTGGCGGCGGAGGAACAAACGCGCCGTTGAGTCGTGCGAAGACCATCAAATTCGACGGTCTTCTGACGTCATCAAAAAGCGACCCAGAGGCGAATTTTGTAGAAACTTTATTTGCAACTGCTCGTTACATTTTGGACCCATTACCTTGGAAAGTTCCTTTAGGAAATTTGCAACTTCGTTTATCTGCCAACCACAAAAATGGTTGGGTGGTTGGTGTACGTATTGGATTGATGAGGATAATAGAGTTGGGAGCGAGTGGTGAGTACGTGCCTGGCGAAGAGCGTGTTCGCTTTCTGCGCGTAGTTCCCTTTTAGGAGTGCCATGGCTTCCGCGTAAGTCGGGGCGTCCTTGATCATCGGGAACACGCAGCGAACCCCACACCGACGGAGGCTTAGAAGATACAGGTCCTGTACTCCAGGTTGAGCTCAAGCGTGTTCCCGCTGATCCAGGCCGCCCCAAATTATGCGGAAGCCATGGCACTCCTAAAAGGGAACTACACGCAGAAAACGAACACGCTCTTCGCCAGGCACGTACTCACCACTCGCTCTCAACTCCCTGGTGAGTCCATCGAAGACTTCTGGCGGGCCCTAATCCCACTCGTCCAGAACTGTGACTGTCAGGCCGTTAAGGCCACCAAACATTCTAATCTCCTCATGCGCGATGCGTTTATAATGGGGATTGGGTCGAACCTCATCCGACAATGACTGCTGGAAGGGACCATCATCGACCTAGCAGCGACAAAAACATTAGCGCTCTCCATGATGGTCGCCTCCCATAATGTTCAGGCCTACCCTCTCGCCACGTGGCCCTCCTGGACCCCACAAACTGCCCCCCAGCTGGGGCCCTGCCTAGCTAATACACCTGCGCCACACGCCAATCTGCGCACCCCGGGGTCCCCGCTTCTACTTCTGCGGCCAGCAGAAGCACCCCCGCCAACGCTGCCCGGCGTTGCAAGTCTTGTAACAAAAGGGCCACTTCGCTGCAGTGTGCCAGGCCCGCGCAGTCGCCGCTATCGCCCCCTCCCCCCTTTCAAACGCGCAATTGGCGCCGCCATCTTCTCCTTCTCGGGGCCACGTGCGGCCACGACCTGGGCTGTCAACGCTCTCCGTCTGAAACCTCTGACGATCACCGGCAGCTCGCCTCAATGACGCTGGATCAGTCTCGTCCACACAACCTGGCCACCGCATTGACAACGGTGAAGCTCAATGGTCACGTGACCTCCTGCCTGCTGGACTCCGTGAGCACTGAAATCTTCATACACACGGATACGGTAAGGCGCTGCTCCCTCGCGGTCCACCCCGCCAATCAACGGATCTCCCATGCCTCCGGATCCCACTCTGTCCCGATCCGAGGGTTCTGCACGGTCACTCTCACAGTCCAGGGCATAGAATTCAGCGGTTTTTGTCTCTACGTCCTTCCTAATCTCTGCGCTGCACTATTGCTGGGCCTGGATTTTCAGTGCAGTCTCCAGAGCCTCACCCTCAAATTCGGCAGGACCCTACCTCCACTCAACTTTTGCGGCCTCGCGACCCTAAAGGTCGACCCCCGCCTCCCTCTTTGCCAATCTAATTTCCGATTGCAAACCCGTTGCCACCAGGAGCAGACAGTACAGCGCCCAGGCCAACATAGAACATTACAGCACAGTACAGGCTCTTCAGCCCTCGATGTTGCGCCGACCTGTGAAACCACTCTAAAGCCCATCTACACTATTCCCTTATCATCCATATGCCTATCCAATGACCATTTGAACGCGTTTAGTATTGGCGATTCCACTACTGTTGCAGGAAGGGCATTCCACGCCCTTACTACTCTCTGAGTAAAGAACCTACCTCTGACATCTGTCCTATATCTATCTCCCCTTAATCTAAAGCTATGACATCACCATCAGAGGAAAAAAGCTCTCACTGTCCATCCTATCGAATCCTCTGATCACCTTGTATGCCTCAATTAAGTCACCTCTTAACCTTCTTCTCTCTAACAAACACAGCCTCAAGTCTCTCAGCCTTCCCTCATAAGATCTTCCCTCCATACCAGGCAACATTCTGGTAAATCTCCTCTGCACCCTTTCCAATGCTTCCACATCCTTCCTATAATGCGCCGACTAGAATTGCACGCAATACTCCAAATGCGGCCTCACCACAGTTTTGTACAGCTGCAACATGACCTCATGGCTCCGAAACTCAATCCCTCTACCAATAAAAGCTAACACACCGTATGCCTTCTTAACAACCCTCTCAACCTGGGTGGCAACTTTCAGGGATCTATGTACATGAACACCGAGATCTTGCTGCTCATCCACACTACCAAGAATCTTACCATTAGCCCAGTACTCTGTATTCCTGTTATTCCTTCCAAAATGAATCATCTCACACTTTTCTGCATTAAACTCCATTTGCCACCTCTGAGTCCAGCTCTGCAGCTTATCTATGTCCCTCTGTAACTTGTAACATCCTTCCGCACTGTCCACAACTCCACCGACTTTAGTGTCATCTGCAAATTTACTCACCCATCCTTCTACGCCCTCCTCCAGGTCATTTATAAAAATGACAAACAGCAGTGGCCCCAAAACAGACCCTTGTGGTAAAAGGAGAAGGCCTTCATCAGGTCCGAGGTCCAGAGGCTGCTTCGGGAGGGTATCATCGAGGCCAGCAACAGCCCCTGGAGACCCAAGTGGTAGTAGTTAAAACTGGGGAGAAACACAGAATGGTCCTGGACTACAGCCAGACCATCAATCGGTACACGCAGCTCGACGCGTACCCCCTCCCACGCATATCTGATATGGTCAATCAGATTGCGCAGTTCCGAATCTTCTCAACAATTGACCTTAAATCCGCCTACCACCAGTTCCCCATCCATAAATCGGACCGTCCATACACTGCCTTCGAGGCGGACGGTCGTCTCTACCACTTTCTTAGGGTTCCCTTTGCCGTTACAACGGGGTCTCGGTCATCCAAAGGGAGATGGACCGAATGGTCGACCAGTACAGTTTGCAGGCCACGTTCCCGTACCTAGATAACGTCACCATCTGCGGCCATGATCAGCAGGACCACGATGCCAACCTCGCTAAATTCCTCCACACTGCCACTCTTCTCAACCTTACTTATAATAAAGAGAAGTGTATGTTCAGTACGACCCGCTTAGCCATCCTCGGCTACGTGGTCCAGAACGGAGTTCTGGGGCCGATCCGGACTGCATGTGCCCCCTCATGGGGCTTCCCCTCCCCCACTGCCCCAAGACACTCAAACGCTGCCTGGGGTTCTTTTTGTACTATGCTCAGTGGGTTCCAAACTATGCGGACAAGGCCCGCCCACTCATACAGTTCACCGAATTTCCCCTCACGGCCGTGGCACAGCACACCTTCGCCCATATCAGAGTAGACATAGCCAAGGCCGGGGTGCATGCAGTCGATGAGAGACTGCCCTTTCAAGTAGAAAGCGACGCTTCAGAAGTCGCCTTTGCCGCCACCCTCAATCAGGCAGGCAGACCCGTGGCATTCTTTTCCCGCACCCTTCATGCCTCTGAAATTCGGCACTGATCCGTCGAAAAGGAGGCCCAGGCAATCGTTGAAGCTGTGCGGCATTGGAGGCATTACCTGGCCGGCAGGAGATTCACTCTCCTCACTGACCAACGGTCGGTAGCCTTCATGTTCAATAACACACAGTGGGGCAAGATCAAAAACGATAAAATCTTGCGGTGGAGAATCAAGCTCTCCACCTATAATTACGAGATTTTGTATCGCCCCGGCATGCTCAACGAGCCCCCCAGATGCCCTCTCCCGAGGTACATGTGCCATCGCACAAGTAGACCAACTCCGGGCTGTGCACGACAGCCTTTGTCACCCGGGGGTCACTCGACTGTACCATCTCGTCAAGTCTCGCAACCTGCCCTACTCCGTCGAGGAAGTACCGACAGTCACCAGGGACTGCCAGGTCTGTGCGGTGTGCAAGCCGCACTTCTACCTGCCGGGCCGTGCGCGCCTGGTGAAGGCGTCCCGTCCCTTTGACCGCATCACCGTTGATTTCAAAGGGCCCCTCCCCGCCACCGACCGCAACACGTATATCCTCAGTGTGCTCGATGAGTACTCCAGATTCCCCTTCGCCATCCCATGCCCCAATATGACGGCTGCCACCGTCATCAAAGCCCTCAACACAATCTTTGCGCTGTTCGGTTTCCCCGCCTACATCCACAGTGACAGGGGATCCTCATTCATGAGCGATGAGCTGCGTCAGTTCCTGCTCAGCAGGGGTATCGCCTCCAGCAGGACGACCAGCTACAACCCCCGGGGAAACGGGCAGGTAGAGAGGGAGAACGGGATGGTATGGAGGGCCGTCCAGCTGGCCCTACAGTCCAGGAACCTTCCAGCCTCCCGCTGGCAGGAGGTCCTCCCTGATGCACTACACTCCATCCGATCGCTACTGTGCACCACTACAAATAACCCCATGAACGTCTTTTTATCTTCCCTAGGAAGTCCACATCCGGGTTGTCGCTCCTGACTTGGCTCGCAGCTCCAGGACCGGTCCTGCTCCGTAGGCACATCCGGCCCCACAAGGCGGACCCGTTGGTGGACAGGGTACACTTGCTCCACGCCAACCCCCAGTTCCCCAACGGCCAACAAGATACTGTCTCCCTCAGGGACCTGGCAACCTCAGGTTCCAACCAAACACACTTCCCCGCCCAGGCGCAATCCTCCCCTCCCCCGGCGCTCCTAACATTAACCCCACCAGGCCCATTCCTCCTTCCCCTGCCCACGCAAGAGGACGAAGAAGATTTCAGCACGCTCCCGGAGTCATCTGACAGCAGGCCAGCACCAGCACCGACATCGGTGACACCAGCACCGCCAGCACCGACATCGCCGCCTCCGTTACGTCGCTCCCAGCGGATCGTCAAAGTACCGGATCGACTGAACCTCTAACGGGCATCGGACCGTCAAAATGGACATTTTCTTCTTCCCCCACTTCTTTTCCTAAGACACTGTACATAATTCCCAACACTGTATATAGTTCCACACCACCCCCGCCGGACTCATTTTTAACAGGGGGTGAATGTGGTGAACCACTGTACACCTATATTAGGGGATGTAAGATAGAACGTATTACAGGTTCACCAGTAGCCCCTGCCGGCTGGCTCCGCCCAGTAGGAGGAGTATAAATATGCGTGTCCTCCATTGATCTGCCATTTCGCCAGCTGCAGCAGGAGGCCACGCATCTGACTGCAATAAAGCCACAGTTGTACCCAACCTTAGTCTTTGTGCAATTGATCGTGCATCAGCCCGGTAGCACAGTGGTTAGCACTGTTGTTTCACAACACCAGGGTTCGATTCCCGGCTTGGGTCACTGTCTGTGCGGAGTCTGCATGTGCTCCCTGTGTCTGCATGGGTTTCCTCCAGGTGCTCCGGTTTCCTCCCACAAGTCCTGAAAGACGTGCTTGTTAGGTGAAATGGATATTCTGAATTCTCCCTCTGTGTACCCGAACAGCCTGAGTATGGTGACGAGGGCATTTTCACAGTAACATCATTGCAGTGCTAATGTAAGCCTACTTGTGACAATGAAGTTTGTTATTATTATTAAAGGGAACAGTGGCTTCATGGATACGAATTGACTGAGTGACAGAAAGAAAAGACTAGTGGTGAACAGTTGTCATTTGGACTAATGGAAGTTATATAATGGGGCTTCCCAGGGACTGATATTCAGATCACTGTTTATCTTTATCTATATTGATCAGGCATTGTCAAACTCGGGGGTGCGACCCGCGGGTGGGTCGCGGGCGTGTGTTGGGAGGTTCGCGGAGCCGTCCGTCGTGGCGATCCCAATCGTTCACATTTGCGCGCAACAGCCGCAGCAGCCGGCTGTTAAAAACGCCGGCTGCAAGCGGCCTTCACAATGGCTGTGAGCATGTAAGATATATGCGACTGCGCATGCATGCCAGATCATCAGCGCACATGCATAAAACTATGCGCATGCACGCCAATGATCAGCCACGGATGCGCATTGTGGCCGCTTTTTTTTTTAACGTTCGCAGCTTTTTGTTGTACAAGCTCGGTGGGGTTTTATTCATTTTTCTTTACAAGTTCGGGGGGGGGTTTATTTGATAACATTTTACCGGGAAAAAAATGCAGAACTTTGGACAGATGGAAACTCCAAACTTTCCGACACCGGAAGGCTTCAACTTCATCCAACTGGTTCCATTGGAGGAGCGTGTATGAGGGCCAAAGGGACCCAAAACCATTTCCTCCATTTTTGGCAGCAGCAAACAAGGTAAAGAGAAAATGGTGGGTCGCGCAGGTCGGCTGGCGCGGGTCGCGAAGGTCGGCCGGCGCGGGTTGCAAAGGTCGGCCGGCGTGGGCCCCCAAGGTTGGCTGGTTGGTAAAAATGGGTCCCCAGAAAAAAAGTTTGAAGAACACTGACCTAGACTGAGGTGTAGAGAGCACAATTTGCAGGTAGGTTTACCAGCTGTGATCATAGTCTCCTACCTTTCCACCTGCTCTTTCGTCAAGGACATCTTCAATGAGTTGAAATCACTTCCTCTGATGAACACTGTCCTTCTTACCCAAGGTCACAGGGACAGTGACGTTCAGTGGTTCCCACCCAAACTTAACTACAGAGTTCCAAACCTCAGCAGGAAGCTAGTTATTAACCTGGCATGTGCTACCATGAGCTTCACATCAGCTGAGGAAGGATCAGACAACAAACCATAACCATGATGATTATATCTGGTTTCAAGCACCCATAACAATCAAGGGATTTCATTAATTAGTACAATTAGGGCAGCACGGTAGCATAGTGGTTAGCACAATTGCTTCACAGCTCCAGGGTCCCAGGTTCGATTCCGGCTTGGGTCACTGTCTGTGCGGAGTCTGCACATCCTCCCCGTGTCTGCGTGGGTTTCCTCCAGGTGCTCCGGTTTCCTCCCACAGTCCAAAGATGAGCAGGTTAGGTGGATTGACCATGATAGATTGCCCTTAGTGTCCAAAATTGCCCTTAGTGTTGGGTGGGGTTACTGGGTTATGGGGATAGGGTGGAGGTGTTGACCTTGGGTAGGGTGCTCTTTCCAAGAGCCGGTGCAGACTCGATGGGCCGAATGGCCTCCTTCTGCACTGCAAATTCTATGATAATTACCATTTTAATAGTTGCTTTTTTTTGCAACTTTCTTTGTGCAACACTCCAGCCATTAGACGGCCAACACATCTTGTAATGTGAATCAGAAATAGAAAATGCTGGACAATCTCAGCAGGTCAGACAGCCTCTGTGGAGAGAGAGAACGGAGCTGACGTTTAAGTTGGTTCGGTAATTTGGGCATTCTGAATTCTCCTTCGGTGTACCCGAATAGGCGCCGGAGTGTGGCGACCAGGGGCTTTTCACAGTAACTTCATCGCAGTGTTAATGTAACAACAAAGATTATTAAGTTATTATTCTTAATGACGTCACAGCACTTACTGATGACATCAGCAATGGATTTAACAAAGAAGATGCCTAATAATAAGACTCAGTAACCCAGAGCGTCCACCTTTCTTCCTGACGAAACCTTGGTGCAGGTCAGGTTAGGCAGATACTTGCTGTCTCCAGGTCCTGCCCCAAACCTGTGCCCCATCCAACCCTCCAGCACCCCAATTCCACCAAAAAAGGCAGAGGATTATTGGCACAAGGATGTTTTACCTGTTAGCTTACACAGCAGATTCCCCACACGGCCATTGTCTTCCAGACCGCAGTGGTTATGTTGCTGGATCAATGTCCCAGAGGAATGGATTAATAATCAGAGGATGTGAGGTCAATTCCCAAGTGGGACAATTTGAATTTAATTTTTGTTTTAGAGATTTAGAATTTAAACGTTGGGATCTTTAAAAGTGACCATGAAACTTCCATAATGTTGTAAAATCCGAACTGGCTCACCAATATCCTGTAGGGAAAGATACTTGCTGTTCTGATCCAGTCCATATGTGACTCCAGTCCCTCACCAGCATAGTTTTTCAAAAATGTATGTCGAGTACCCAATGAGGGGCAATTTAGCACGGCCAATCCACCTACCCTGCACATCTTTTGGGTTGTGGGGGCAAAACCCACGCAGACACGGGGAGAATGTGCAAACTCCACATGGACAGTGACCCAGAGCTGGGATCGAACCTGGGACCTCGACGCCGTGAGTCAGAGGTGCTAACCGCTGTGCCACCGTGCCGCCCTTCACCAACATCGTTGACTCCTAACCACTCTCTGAAGTAGCTTAGCGAGATACTCAATTGTATCAAAGCCAGACCAACGAGGGAGGGACAATAAATGTCGCTACTGACGCCCAAATCCTGACAATGAAAATAAAACTTCAGTAACCTGTAAATCCTATGCTGCACCTGTTCTTCTGTTGGTATTGTAGGCTCTGTGCGTTTACCCTTAGGATGGTGTAGGGGGAGGGAGGTGAATGCTGGAGTGCTGAGTAATGGAGGAGAACTAATGGAAAGCTGGAAGATGGGCTCCAGCTTGGGTGAAGCCGGGGCTGCTCAGGAAGTGCGAGCCCTGTTAGCCGTGCTCGATCAGTGACACAACTCCCCGGGGAACCACCACCTGGGGAAGGTAGCAGGATCAGGTGGAGTCAGTTCCCTGAGGACAGCTGTACTTAGAGGAAAGTGTCACCCACAGTGACTCCCCTACTGTACAGTCAACAACAACAACTTGCATTTATGCAGCACCTTTAGGGCCCGCATGTGCTTCACAGGAAGAGCAGTAGACAAAATGTGGCAATGAATGACATAAGGAAATATTAGGGCTGGTGATCAAAAGCTTAGCAAGCAGATAGATTTTAGGGAGTGTCAAGAAGAAGTTTAGAGAGGGGAGAGGTTTATCATAGACTCATAGAATTTACAGTGCAGAAGGAGGCCATTCGGCCCATCAAGTCTGCACCAGCTCTTACAAAGAGCACCCTACCCAAGGTCAACACCTCCACCCTATCCCCATAACCCAGTAACCCCACCCAGCACTAAGGGCAATTTTGGACACTAAGGGCAATTTAGCATCGCCAATCCACCTAATCTGCATATCTTTGGACTGTGGGAGGAAACCGGAGCACCCGGAGGAAACCCACGCACACACAGGGAGAACGGTTTAGGGAGCGAATTCCAGAGCTTTGGGCCTTGGTCACGATTGGTGGAGCAAAGGGTCTTGGAAATGTGCACGAAGACCAAGATGGAGATCTGCAAATATCTCTGAAGGTTTTGTCTATTCACTCATGGGATGTGGGTATGCTGGCAAGGTCAGCACTTGTTGCCCATCCCTAATTGCCCTTGGCTTACTAGGGCATTTAAGAGTCAACCACATTGCTGTGGGCTGTGAGGTAGGGAGTGAGGGGACCATGGAAGGATTTGACCAAAAGGATGAGCATTTTAAATTTGAGATGTTGGTGGGTGGAATGGCAGTATAGGTCATGAAGGACAAACGGGTTAGATGAGGGCAACTGGTGCAGATTAGGACATGGGTAATACACCTGATAGAGAAAGAATGGGCTGCATTTATAGACCAACGTTTATAACTCCAGGATATCCTAAAGTGCTTTACAGCCAGTGAAGTGCGTTTAAACTGTAGTCACTGATGTAGTGTTGGAAATTCAGCAACTAATTTGCGCACAGCAAGATCCCACAAAAAGGAATGCAACATGGATCCATCTGTGGTATTTATTGAGGGATGAATATTGACCAGAACACCAGGAATGATCATTTATGCCAGATTGGGAGGGCAACGAGGTCTCCATTAACGCCTGATCCAAAAGACAGACCCTCCGACGGTGCAGCCCTCCCTCACTACTGCATTGGAGTGCCAGCCTAGATATATGCATTCAAGTCACTGGGATGGGACTTGAACCCACGCCCTCCTGACTGAGCTACAACTGACGGTGGTTTATGGAAGGTGGTGGGGTGGGCGTCAATACGGGGGTTGGAATCGTCAGGTCTGGAGATGACAGAAGTGCGGATGAGGAGGGTCTGAGGAGCACTCACCTGGGCTGAGGCGAGGCAGGGGATGGCGGCGCCACACCCCCCAGTCCCAGACAGTTGAAAATAAATAAACTGGGTGATCACCAGAAATAAATTTTTTTTAAAGTTAAACTTAGGAAATGGGTGGCACGGAATTGGTCTTGTAGACCTTAACATGGAACTCCAGTTCAGGGCAGTAAAAGCCATTTCTCAGTTTTACTGTGTTTTCTCCCATAGGTTCCCCTTTCCCTTGGGCACAAGGCGATGTGGATTGACACCCTGACGTAGCAGGAAATGTAAAGAGAGTAAGCCTGCTGGTGCAGATGAAGGAAGGGGGTGGGGAAATCTCAGACTGTCACTGAGAGAGAGGGAGAAAAAAAGCACTCAGTCCGTGAACCATGACTTCCCTCAAGCCCCTGCTCCTGTTGATCACCGTAGTGTTGTCAGGTGAGTGAGGTGTGGGAGAGAGAGTGACCACCAAGTGGGGAAGGAGACCTTGGATCATGAATTCAGAAAGGTGCAGCAGATTTATCCTTAATAAACAGGATTTACATCTGGGAGTGTCCCTGCTGCTTTTAAGTATGTTCATCTTAAAAGCAGCAGCTAACTCAAAGCCACACTGTTGATAGTCTCATACAGTTAATCAAACTCACCCCCCCCCCCCCCCCCCCCCCCCCCCCCCCCCCCACCCTGCCACTGGGCTCAGGTTGCGGATGGCTATATTTTATCCCAACGTTTAATTGTATTGCTTGTTATTGTTCGTTTTTTAAATTGGAGCTGGTTTTCCATTTAGATTTTGTCAATGGTCAGACTTTTTGTTTCCACCCTGTAGGCATGTGCTGGCAGTATGACCTGGTGCTGAGCAACGATGGTCCCATCACCACTGGTGCCCAGGGGAATGTGGAAGCCAGGCTGGTCCCCATGGTTCGGAGCCAGCAGGACCTCCCCCAACCCCAATCGTACATCTTCCACTGGTACCTGGAGAGCCCGCTCGCCATCGTGAGGAGATCGGAACAGGAACTCCAATCCTCCATCACCGTCCACAGCCTGGTGCCGAAGGTCTACGCCGTACGCGTTTGGGTGACCCGGAGGGAGTGTTCCTGGTGCCCTACACTTGCCCACGATTCCATCAAAGTCCATGTAACAGGTGAGAGCATAATTTGTGGAATGGAAACTGTTGCCTCCCACTCACTCGTTTAAATATATTTTCAGTATATTTCAAAAGGCTGATCAATTATTCCTGGATGGTCCTTAATAACGGTTTGTAACTATATCAGGTTAATTGTCAACATTGGTTATTAACTAATTGTATTCAGTTATTAATTTTAAAAAACTATGGTGACATTGATAACACCAGGTTATTGGTGAATATTGTTCAATATTGAATATTGTGCTCAGAAAAGTTGTCAGTGAATATTGATCAATAACTGCGCTGACACCAAGTTATTAGTGAATATTGATCAATAACTGCACTGACACCAAGTTATTGGTGAATATTGATCAATAACTGCGCTGACACCAAGTTATTGGTGAATATTGATCAATAACTGCACTGACACCAAATTATTAGTGAATATTGATCAATAATTGTACTGACACTAAGTTATTAGTGAATATTGATCAATAACTGCACTGACACCAAGTTATTAGTGAATATTGATCAATAACTGTACTGACACCAAGTTATTAGTGAATATTGATCAATAACTGTACTGACACCAAGTTATTAGTGAATATTGATCAATAACTGTATTGACACCAAGTTATTAGTGAATATTGATCAATAACTGTACTGACACTAGGTTATTAGTGAATATTGGTCTATAACTGTACTGACACTAAGTTATTAGCGAATATTGATCAATAATTATGATAGGACCAGGTAATTGGTGAATATTGTTTAATAACTAATTCCACCAGGTTACTAGTACATAAACCTTCAATAACTGTCTGTATTGATTGCTGGCCATTTGTGGCTGTTTCTCTTTCCTTGGTCAGACTCTGTGGTGGGAACACTTTCACTACTGCAACCAAATGGCAGCATCACTTCCTCGAGCAAGGAATATGAACTGGCCACCAAGACCCCAATGCAGATCTCCTTCATTCTGTACGATCCAAATGATTATTTCGACACTGCTACGTTCCGCTACTTCTGGCAGTTTGGTGACGGGTAAATTCTTGTCCTATATGGTGCTGTAATCCACATTTTGCATGAATAACTATGAGACAATTTGCATACCTCTGAAAGTTTGCACTAGGATTTATTGACCCAACCTTGGCCAAACTGTCCCTTTGTTGAGGACTGCGCGCACAAGAAGTTGGTGAAATCGCAGGCTCAAAACTTCCTGCTGGATCCTATTTTTGTGGATCATTTCACACAATGAAAGGTGTTGGTCAAATGCAATGTGTAATGCGCAGAATACAACCCTCATACAGCCTCGCAAATCTCAGTCATCACAAAAGGCGTCCAAGGTATCCAAAGTTGGGAAACTTTATTTCAGGATTCCGATTAAAGTCGGGTAGATATGAGAAAGGGGGTAGATAACGAGAAGTGTTTTACCCAGTGAGTTGTTATGTCCTGGAATGTGCTTCCAGAAAGGGTGGTTGAAGCAGATTCAAGAGCAGCTTTTGAAAGGGATTTGGATAAGTACATAAAAATGATAAGTTGACAAGACTATGGGGAAAGAGCAGGGGGTATGGACAAATTGAATCCAAGTAATTCAGGCCCATCATCCACAAAGGACCCTGGGCATTTCTCTCCATTAGAGAAAGACAATTGGTTATATATATTAGCTTGAGGTACACGACAGTGGGGCAAGTAGGCAGGGGCTCCATGAACTACCAGAGCTGGTATGGGGATTGAACCCAAGCCGTCTCCGTCGTTTTGCACCTCGAAAGGCCAGCACAGCACGGTAGCACACTGTTGCTTCCAAGTGCCAGGGTCCCAGGTTCAATTCCCGGCTTGGGTCACTGTCTGTGCGGAGCCTGTACGTTCTCCCCGTGTCTGCGTGTGTTTCCTCCGGGTGCTCCAGTTTCCTCCCACAAGTCCCGAAAGACGTGTTTGTTTGGTGAATTGGACATTCTGAATTCTCCCTCAGTGTACCCAAACAGGTGTCATGGTGTAACTCCATTACAGAATTAATGTAAGCCTACTTGTGACACTAATAAAGATGATTATTATTAGATATGATAGGACCATGCAGAAGGCCATTCCGCCTAACTTGATTGTTGAGTTTCAAAAAAGAACTTTTGAAGTGGAGCATTTTACAATTGCTTTCTTGTTGTTTCTACTTGGCTGCATACAGGGAGCGAATGGTCACGAATGAATCTTGCACACTTCATGTCTACCCAAGACCAGGGATTTACCAGCTGCATGTTGATGTTGTTGCATACCTCAACCACTCCCAGCAAAAGACTGGAGTTTATGGCGTTTCGCTGAAACTTCTAGGTAATGGTGCATTTTGTTTTAGCATTTTCCACTGGACTGTCTGTGCTGCGTTTGCTAGCTGGAGTTGGGACCATTTCCGGGTCCTGACCCAGCACGTTGCAATCTTTAATGGGCAGGCCAATCAGTGACCATAATGCGTGCTCGCCCCCTGGTTAAGGATGACGGATGAGCTCCCGAGGCTGCAGAAGCTCCTGTTGTCCCCACAGCACAGAGAAACATCAGTCCCCTGTCAGCGGTGGGTGCTGTTGGTGTAGGTGGGATGAGAGAGGCCACAGCTGCCAGACAGCGACACCACTGGGTGACCAGCAGCCATAGATGTGGCCCAACAGGTGTGGTGGGTGTGAGGGGGAATGGGCGGGGGGTGGTCAGTAGCTGGATGGAATGCGGCAAGAAGCTGCCTATGTCTTTTGGTCTTAATGTGGCCTCACTAATGTCAAATGGAAAATTATTTCACTGCCTGCTGAGTGACCTTAAGAGGCCCCGGAATTGGCCTAATGTGCTACCTGCTGCTTGCAGGCCAGTAGCCATCACTGCCCCAGTGCCTGAAGGAAAGTGGGCCAGAGGCAGGGTCATGGTGAGAAACTGGCAAGGTGACAGGTAACAGGAAGTCGTGGGTCCGTCTGTCTCCGGTCCCCCCCCCTCCACTTCCCCTAATCCCCCATGAAAGGCAAACACAAATTCTGCCATTTGTGTGAGAAACATCAAGAGACTAAGTGTCTTTACCATACATCTCTCCTGTGATCAAACCACTCAGTGCTAACCATGTGATCTCAGGGTGACTCACAAACAAGGAAAGTTCAGTGTCCCTCCGTGACCAGAGTTGTGAAATTATTGTTCTCTAATAAGCATGACAGTTAAGTAATTGAATTACGCATTCTCTACAAATCTGACTCATTCCAGATACAATCGAAGCGATTGAAGTCAAGAGTGTAGATGACAGCCATGCAGACCACAAAATGGACTTTCATGTGTCCATTAATGGCAGGTAAGAGATTTTGCGAGTCGATCTCTCCTGATGTTCAGGGCTACAGGTGTCAGAATAAATCAAGGGCGGGATTCTCTGATCCTGAGAGTAAGTGTTGACGCCGTCGGAAACGCCGTCACGTTTCCTGACGGCGTCAACACAGCTCCAGGATCTGCAATTCTGGCCCCTACAGGGGGCCAGCACGGCGCTGGAGCGGTTCACGCAGCTCCAGCTGCTGCTCCGGCTGTGGAATGGGCGTCAGAGGATGCGTGCATGCGCAGTGGGTCCGGCGCGAACCTGCGCATGCGCAGTCCCACCGGCGTGATTTCCGCGCATGCGCGCTGTCTCCCTTGCCCGTGCCGGCCCCGACCCAACATGGCGCAGGAGTACCGGCGCCGGCGGCGGAGTAAAGGAGGCCGGGACACAGAGAGGCCGGCCCGCCGATCGGTGTGTCCTGATCACGGGCCAGGCCACATCGGAGGCCCTCCCAGGATCGGACCCCCCTTCTCCCCCACAGACCACCACCCGACCCTTCAACGCTTAGGTCTCGCCGGCTCAGAGCAGGTTAGAACGTCGCCGGCGGGACTCCGTTTTTTTCTACGGCCGCTCGGCTCGTCCGGGGCGGAGAATTGCAGGGGGGGGGCCGCGTAGAGCAGCCCCCGACCACCCCGGCCCCAATGACGCCGATTCTCCGCTCTGCGGAAAATCGTGTCCGGGCGTTGGGGCTGAGTGGCACGATTCACGCCGCCCCCGCCGATTCTCCAACCCGGCGCAGGGTCGGAGAATCCCGCCCCACAATCTTTCTTGTGTTACTCAGGATTTTCACCAGTGATTTTGGACGGACAGTCCAACCATTTATGAACGTTTATTACTGATATCCCTGAGCAAGTCCCCCGCCAAGCCACACAGCGTCCCGACTTGGGAATATAGCATCATTTCTTCACTGTCACCAGGTCAACTATATTGGTTGTTTATATAATTTATGGCTATTTTGCAAAACAATTGCAATAAAAAACATGACAACAGGAATGAAGGTTATGTGGATGGGAGCTGATATAGGGCGCGATTCTCCGCTGCCCACGACGGGTCAGAGAATAGCGGGAGGGCCTTCCCGACATTTTTCCCGCCCTCCCGCTATTCTCCCCCCCCACGGCCGCCCCACTACACGAATCGCTGCTCGCCGTTTTTTACGGCGAACAGCGATTCTCCCCAGACCGATGGGCCGAGATCCCAGGCCTTTACGGCCGTTTTCACGAACGCAAACACACCTGATCTCACCGTTCGTGAAAACGGCTGCAAAGTGCCGTCCCGGACAACCATGGCACCGATTGGCACGGCCGTAGGGTGGCATGGGCCTGCGATCGGTGGGCACCGATCGCGGGCAGCGGGTCCGATACCCGCGCACTATTTGTTCCTCCGCCGCCCCGCAGGATCAGTCCGCGGGGCGGCTGAGGGGCATGACGGCCCGCGCATGCGTGGGTTTGACGTATATGCGTGATGACGTCATCCGCGCATGAGCGGGTTGGAGCCATCCAACCCGCACATGCGCGGCTGACGTCATCGTGCGCGTCAGCCGCCGTGACGCTTGGCGCGCGGGCTTAGCGACGGTCGTGCTTCACGGGACCGCGCTGCTAGCCCCACCCGGGGGGGGAGAATCGTGTCCCGGGAGGGGGCGCGGAGGCTGCTGTGAAACACGGCCAGTTTCACGGCAGCCTTAACGATTCGCTGCATTTGCGGAGAATCGCGCCCATAGCGTTTGCAGCACAGAACAGGCCATTGGTAGCGCAGTGGTCAGCACTGTTGCATCACAGCGCCAGGGTCCCAGGTTCGATTCCCAGCTTGGGTCACTGACTGTGCAGAATCTGCACGTTCTCCCCGTGTCTGCGTGGGTTTCTTGCGGGCGCTCCGGTTTCCTCCCACAAGTCCCGAAATTACGTGCTTGTTAGGTGAATTGGACATTCTGAATTCTCCCTCCGAACAGGCGCCGGAATGTGGCGACTAGGGGCTTTTCACAGTCACTTCATGGCAGTGTTAATATCAGCCTACTTGTGACAATAATAAAGAATATTATTATTATTATCCCTGCCAGTCTTTACACTCCACACAAAACCCCTGCCCCTCCCATCTCACCCTATCAATTTATTCCTTTCTCCCTCATGTTCATTTCGTCGCCCCTTAAATGAATCTAAGTTATTTGCCTCAATCAGTCCTTATTCCACATTCTAACCTCTCAGTGGAATTCTCTGGCTATTTAATGTATTACAAATAGATACAGGTACACAAGGTTTCCCGGTGTTATGGGTCTGTGCCATTAAGCAAACGTTTCTCATTTGTACCCCTCTTCCAGTCCCCCTCTCCAGATGTGTTGGCTCATTTCTCGTTACTGCGTCCCCGATGTTGGGCACGGATGCCATCCGATCGAGCTGCTCAGGTCAACAGTCGCCAACCTGAGCCACACCTTCAGAGAGCTGGGACCATACACCTTCAACGTGAGAGCTGAGAACAGTGTCAGTGCCCTGCAGGCGTGCTACAAAATAACCACCTGGCAAAACGGTAAGCCCTTCATGCTCGAAAGAGACGGACTGTGTTGAGAAACGAGGAGCCCGTGAAGGGAGAGATGGCCGAAAGGGTTTGACAACGGGGGTCGTACATTTCTTCCCAAGTAATGAAGTCCCTAGAGTGCAGAAGGAGACCATTCGGCCCATCAAGTCTGCACTGGCCATTTGAAAGGCCACCTTATACAGATCCAATCCTCGCTCTATCCTTGTAACCCCACCTAACCTTTGGACATCAGGCGCAATTCAGCATGGCCAATCTACCTAACCTGCACACCTTTGGAGCACCCGGAGGAAACCCAGGCAGACACGGAGAGAACGTGCAAATTCCACACAGACAGTCACCCAAGATTGGAATCAGAGGGTCGGTACTGACGGAGGGCTGCACTGTCAGAGGGTCAGTACTGAGGGAGTGCAGCACTGTCGGAGGGTCAGTACTGAGGGAGTGCAGCATTATCAGAGGATCAGTACTGAGGGAGTGCAGCACTGTCGGAGGGTCGGTACTGAGGGAGTGCTGTACTGTCAGAGGGTCAGTAGTGAGGGAGTGCAGCACTGTCGGAGGGTCGGTACTGAGGGAGTGCTGTACTGTCAGAGGGTCAGTACTGAGGGAGTGCAGCACTGTCAGAGGGTCGGTACTGAGGGAGAGCTGCACTGTCAGAGGGTCAATACTGAGGGAGTGCAGCACTGTCAGAGGGTCGGTACTGAGGGAGTGCAGCACTGTCAGAGGGTCAGTACTGAGGGAGTGCAGCACTGTCAGAGGGTCGGTACTGAGGGAGTGCAGCACTGTCGGAGGGTCGGTACTGAGAGACTTCAGCAGTCAGCGGGTTGGTACTGAGGGAGTGCAGCATTGTCATAGGGACACTACTGAGGGAGTGCAGCATTTTCAAAGGATCGTTACTGAGGGAGTGCGGCACTGTCAGAGGGTCGGTACTGAGGGAGTGCAGCATTATCAGAGGATCAGTACTGAGGGAGAGCTGCGCTGTCAGAGGGTCGGTACTGAGAGAGTGCAGCATTGTCAGAGCGTCGGTACTGACAGAGTGCAGCATTGTCAGAGGGTCAGCACTGAGGGAGTGCTGCACTGTCAGAGGGTCAGTACTGAGGGAGTGCAGCATTGTCAGAGGGTCAGTACTGAGGGAGTGCTGCACTGTCAGAGGGTCGGTACTGAGGGAGTGCAGCACTGTCAGAGGGTCAGTACTGAGGGAGTGCAGCATTGTCAGAGGGTCAGTACTGAGGGAGTGCTGCACTGTCAGAGGGTCAGTACTGAGGGAGTGCAGCATTGTCAGAGGGTCAGTACTGAGGGAGTGCTGCACTGTCAGAGGGTCGGTACTGAGGGAGTGCAGCACTGTCAGAGGGTCAGTACTGAGGGAGTGCTGCACTGTCAGAGGGTCAGTGTTGAGGGAGTGCCGCACTGTCAGAGGGTCAGTACTGAAGGAGCGCTGCACTGTCGGAGAGTCAGTACTGAGGGAGCGCTGCACTGTCAGAGGGTCAGTACTGAGGGAGTGCTGCACTTTCAGGGGGTCAGTACTGAGGGAGTGTTGCACTGTCAGAGGGTCAGTACTGAGGGAGTGCTGCACTGTCAGAGGGTCAGTACTGAGGGAGTGCTGCACTGTCAGAGGGTCAGTACTGAGGGAGTGCAGCATTGCCAGTGGGTCAGTACTGAGGGAGTGCAGCATTATCAGAGGATCAGTACTGAGGGAGTGCTGCACTGTCAGAGGGTCAGTACTGAGGGAGTGCTGCACTGTCAGAGGGTCAATACTGAGGGAGTGCTGCACTGTCAGAGGGTCAGTACTGAGGGAGTGCAGCATTGTCAGAGGGTCGGTACTGAGGGAGTGCAGCATTGTCAGTGGGTCAGTACTGAGGGAGTGCTGCACTGTCAGAGGGTCAGTACTGAGGGAGTGCTGCACTGTCAGAGGGTCAGTACTGAGGGAGTGCAGCATTGTCAGTGGGTCAGTACTGAGGGAGTGCAGCATTGTCAGTGGGTCAGTACTGAGGGAGTGCAGCATTGTCTTTTGTATGAGATGTTATACAGAGGCCCTGGGTGCCTGCTCTGGTCGATGTAGAACAGGGGTGGGCAAACTTTTCCGTGCAAGGGCCACATTCAGAAATTCACAATTTTAAAGGGCCGCATAGTATATTAAGTAAAATAATTAATATTTAAAATAGCCAAAATAAAAGGTTTTTAAAGAAAAAAAAAGCAATTAATTTTTATTAATTAATATTTTAAAGTAGAAACTTCACATGAAACACATGTTGTGCCGAGCTATGATCACCCTACTCAAATCAACGTATCCACCCTATACCAGTAACCCAACAGCCCCCCCATATTAACCTTAAAATTAAAAAAAAAAAATTTGTTTTAAATTTTTTCTTTTTTTTTCTTTTTTTTTAATGACTTGATCTTGGTGGGCCGCATAAAGACCTTTGGCGGGCCGCATGCGGCTAGCGGGCCGTAGTTTGCCCACCCCTGATGTAGAAGATCCAAGTGCACCGTTTTGAAGAAGGGCAGAGGGCGGTCTCCCAGGGTCCCGGCCAATATTTATCCTTCAATCCACAATACAAATATAGATGACCTAATCGTTATCAACAATATTGTTTGCAGGAGATGGCTGTGTGAAAACTGGTTGCCACACTTCCAACATTGTAACAGTGACTGCACTTCACAAAGTACTTCATTGGCTATAAAGTCCTTGCTGATGTCCAGTAATTGTGAAAAAGGGGAATAAAAACGCAGTCTTTCTTTTCTTCCTTTCAATGGACCGTACAGGAACAAACTTGTTCACTCTTTCTGTCTTCTGTATTGCGATCGGGGGGATGGGTCTGAGATGCAATGTTTGCTCTTCAGTCCCACTTAATGTCCACTCTGTCAGCCTTGTCTTGGCCCCTCTCTCTCTAGCCGGTAACATAACTGCAAAAGGAGGGACAGGGGGTGAAAATCCACACCGAGTTGGGGGTGGTGCAGCTGCTTAGTGCAACCTGATGAAGGTCAGCAACCTCACTCGTGACTGCATTATATAATCCCAGCGTGATTAGCTCCCGTTGCTGCACTCGGGGCGCTGTCACAGGAGTAAAATGATGCAACGTCTTTTGCCACTTCCACTTTTGCTCATCTGCAGACCAGGCTGCACACTTTCACATCAGTGCTACTCCAGCATCAAGTGACGGGAGGTTTGCCTAGTGTGGAAAAAGAGTACAGAAAGAAAAGGGCAATCTAATTGAGGCGTTCGAGATGATTAAAAAAAAGATTCAGTACATCAAGGGCCGAAGAAGCAGAAGCTGGAGTAGCCCCTCCGGCCTGTCAAACATGCTTCACCATTCAATAAGATCTTGGCTGATCTTCCAGCTGAACTTCCCTTAGCAACCAATTGCAGATTCTCCCCCCCCCCTCCCCCCAATCCCATTTTGGAGAGCCCATTCATCGTGTAGGTGTGTGATATTCTGTCAAAGGCCTTCTCCGGGTCCAGGTTGATGAGGCAGGTATCCACCCGCTGTCCTGCACATAGACAATTGCATCCCTGAGTCACGCGAGACTATCGGAGACCTTCCCGCCGGGTACAGACAAGTTCTGGTCAGGGAGCTCAACAACTCCACAGCCCACATGGCCTGATTGGACAAAGTTTTATAATCCACATTCAACAGTGAAACTGGCCACCAATTCCTAATTTCTTCCTTTTCCCCCTTCTGCTTGTCGATGGGGGCTGGTTACCAGGGGCTGGTTTAGCACATTGGGCTAAGACAGCTAGCTTGTAATGCGGAACAACACCAGCAGCGCGGGTTCAATTCCCATTCCAGCCTCCCCGAACAGGTGCCGGAATGTGGCGACTAGGGGCTTTTCACAGTAACTTCATTAAAGCCTACCTGTGACAATAAGCGATCAAAAGGGGCTGGTTTAGCACAGGGCTAAATCGCTGGCTTTGAAAGCAGACCAAGGCAGGGCTGCAGCATGGTTCAATTCCCGTACCAGCCTTCCCGACTTGCGCCGGAATGTGGCGACTAGGGGCTTTTCACAGTAACTTCGTTTGAAGCCTACTCGTGACAATAAGCGATTTTCATTTCATTTCATTTTCATGAGGCGTAGACTATTTTCCACCTGGGAAATGGTTTAGGAAATCAGAAGCACAAAGGAACTTAGGAGTCCGAGTTCAAGATCCTCCCTTTTTAAAATTAAATTTGAAGTCCCCAATTCTTTTTTTTTCCCCAATTAAGGGGCAATGTAGCATGGCCAATCCACCTACCCTGCAAATCTTTGTGTTGTGGGGGGTGAGACCCACACAGACATGGGGAGAATCTGCAAACTCCACAGGGGCCGGGATTGAACTTGGGTCCTAGGCACCATGAGTCAGCAGTGCTAACCACTGTGCCACCATGCCACCCCCAAAATTCTCTTAAGATTAACATGCAGGTTCAATCAGTGGCTCGGAAGGCAAATGCAATGTTAGCTAAAATACAGAGATGTACTTCCTGGCTAGAATACAGGGATGTTCTTTTGAGGCTGCATAAGGCTCTGATTAGACCCCGTTTGGAGTATTGTGAGCAGTTTTAGGCCCAGTATCTAAGGAAGGACGTGTTGGCCTTGGAAAGGGTCCAGAAGAGGTTTACAAGAATGATCCCTGGAATGACGAGCTTGTCATGTGAGGAGTGGTTGAGGACTCATGGTCTGTACTTGTTGGAGTTTAGAAGAATGAGGGGGTGGGATCTTATTGAAATGTGCAGGATACAGAGAGGCCTGGATAGAGTGGAGGTGGAGAGGGTGTTTCCACTTGGAGGGAAAAACTAGAACCCGAGGGCAAAGCCTCAGACTGAAGGGACGATCCTTTAAAACTGAGGTGAGGAAGAATTTCTTCAGCCAGAGGGTGGTGAATGTGTGGAACTCTTGGCCGCAGAAGGCTGTGGAGTTAAGCCATCGCTTCCAGGAGTTTTACTCATCTCAAAGGACTTGACGGCCTTTACCAGCTGGTCCAGAGTTAGCGGTTTGTCCAAGCTCTCCCACACGCAAGTAAATGATCCGGCAGGGCAGGCAGAGACAGAAACTGTTTTCTCTTGTGGGGGAGGGGGCTTCAGAACAAGGGGGCATAACCTTAACCTTAGAGCTAGGGTCATTCAGGGGCGATGTCAGAAGCACTTCTTCACACAAGGGAAATCTGAAAATCTCTCTCTCCCCTAAACTGTTGTTGAGACTGAGGATCAATTGTGAATTTTGAAATCAAGATTGGTCCATTTTTACTGGGCAAGAGTATTGAGGTATTAAGGAACGAACGCAGGTAAATGGAGTTGTGAACAGATCAACGTTTGCTCACGGGACTGAGTCGCCTCCTCCAGTTCCAAAAAGTCCCAGGTTCAATCTTGGTTGCCAGCTGATTGAAGTGGGTGGGGGTGGTTACAGGGAGGATGGTTGGCAATTTGATTGGATTAAACAAGTAACCAGTTGATTGTGCACCTACTAATCACCCAGTGGGGTAGCATAAAGGAACTTCTCTTAATCACCCCTCCTTCCGTCTTCTCAACAGGTACCCATCCAGTTTGGTTCATTGTGCCATGTGTTACTCTCTTCACCATCATTCTCCTCTTCGTCCTCTCCATCGTCATGAGAAAGGGTAAAGGTCAGAAGGACGCGATTGAGGTAAAATTTAAACCTTTTTCGATTCTGTCCCATGCAAGGAGTAAGGGCCTCAAATTAAAGAGAGCGGAGGCAGCAAATTAGCTCATATCGGGGGTTCATCCGCTCAAGGCTGGGGTTCCTCATTAGTCTGAAACATCACCTCCACTAGCATCGGACAAATCATTCCCCCAGCACGTTCAATCTGGAGTAAATCAAACCACTTATCGTACACTTAGCTTGACAGCTCCCTCTTCCACACACATTCACTGCCACCACCACCGACACACGGTGGCAGCCGTGGGTACCACCTGCAGATGCACTGCAGGAACTCGCCACGGTTCCTTCGACAGCATCTTGCAAACCCACGACCACTACCATCTCTAGAAGGACAAGGACTGCAGATACTTGGGAACACCACCACCTGGAAGTTCCCCCCTCAAGTCCCTCACCATCCTGACTTGGAAATACATGGCCGTTCCTCCACTGTCACTGGGTCAAGATCCTGGATCCCCTCCCTAACAGCACTGTGGATGTACCTACACCATGTGGACTACAGTGATTCAAGAAAGCTCACCCCCCCCCCCCCCCCCCCCCCCCCCCCCCTCTGCAGGTCAACGAGTTAATGGCATTAAATGCGGGCTGAGCCAGTGAAGTCCACATCCCATAAATGAATTTTTTTTAAAAACAAGAGTGGAGCCATTACCTCCTATTTCGCATCCACATAGCTGGCCAACAGCACTCCAAAGAAATACCATGGCAGCTTCTACATGTACGATGATGACATCAGCTCTACCTCACCCCTCACCCATGCCAACACCTCCCCAACCCCTCAACCCCTCACTAAGTTATCACATTCGGTACAGAATGAGCAGAATGTCCTCCAATTAAATATTGACGGGGGTGGGGGTGGAATGATGTCAATGGCTTTGGTCTCCAACCACAATCACTGTCTGAGGCAGGGGAAAACATTTCACAACCTCAGTGCCCCTCAGGCGAGCTATCGTCCATATACCTTCCCACCACCAAGACCACCTGTCGCCACCTCTACAACGTGGTCCGCCTCTGCCCCTGTCTCAGCTCTTTGGCTGCTGTAGGCCTCATCCACACCTTTTTTACCTGTGGATTGGACTATTTTAATACACTTCCAGCCCTCTAAACCCCCTGCTGCCCGTTGCTGAAGTCACAGAAAACCCCATTTTCCCCCAAGGACTCAGTTTTATCTCCGATAACACCCCTGTGTTACACCTTGGGAGGTTTTACCCGCTTCAAGATGTTATTATCAATCTGCCACATTAGCCAATTAATAAGTCCTCACTGTCACTTTAAAATAATTTGTTAATTAATTGATTAGACAGAATGGAAAATGTGGTAACTGAGGTGTCATGAGTAGAGGAATAATCAGACTCCTTATTGAACAAAGAACAAAGAAAATTACAGCACAGGAACAGGCCCTTCGGCCCTCCCAGCCTGCGCCGATCCAGATCCTTTATCTAAACCTGTCGCCTATTTTCCAAGGATCTACTTCCCTCTGTTCCCCGCCCGTTCATAAATCTGTCTAGATGCATCTTAAATGATGCTATCGTGCCCGCCTCTACCACCTCCGCTGGCAAAGCATTCCAGGCACCCACCACCCTTGCGTAAAAAACTTCCCACGCACATCTCCCTGAAACTTTCCCCCTCTCACCTTGAAATTGTGACCCCTTGTAATTGACACCCCCATTCTTGGAAAAAGCTTGTTGCTATCCACCCTGTCCTTACCTCTCATAATTTTGTAGACCTCAATCAGGTCCCCCCTCAACCTCCGTCTTTCCAACGAAAACAATCCTAATCTACTCAACCTTTCTTCATAGCTAGCACCCTCCATACCAGGCAACATCCTGGTGAACCTCCTCTGCACCCTCTCTCAAGCATCCACATCCTTCTGGTAATGTGGCGACCAGAACTGCACGCAGTATTCCAGTATTGGGGTGGGTGTCACTGGCTGGGGCAGCATTTCCCTGTCTTCCCTAATTGTCCTTGAACTGAGTGGCTTCAGAGAGCAGCAAGGAGTCAGCCACATTGCTGTAGGCCAGTCCAGGAAAAAGGACGGCAGATCCCCTCCCCTAAAGGATAGTCGTGAACCAGATAGGTTTTTATAGCAATCAACGGTAGATTCACGGCACCAGTGATGAGAACAGCTTTCAATTAATTAGTTGAATTTAAATTCTGGCATTGTCAAAATAGCTGGAGATTCAAACCCGGGTGCTCAGGACGTTAGCGTGAGCCTGCGGAATACGAGTCCGGTGACATCGCTACAATATTCCTGTGCATTGCAGTGTGACCAGGCAAAGCAACTGATTGAGAGCTTTCACTAAAACAAAATCATCAGAATCAAAGGATTATATCCCCCAAATCCTTGAATCTTGAAGAAATGAGAGCAGAATGAATTTTGCTCATTCTGTTTACATGATCCAGGGTTGCTATTTATCAACAGGCAGAACCGGAGGTTATGGCTGCGAATACCAGCAAAGATTCAGGAATTCCATCCAGCTTAAACATGTTTAACTTTCAACAGAACCCTGTAGCCTATTAAGTACTGAGGGAGCGCTGCACATTCTGAGGGTCAGTACTGAGGGAGTTCTGCACTGTCAGAGGGTCAGTGCTGAGGGAGTTCTGCACTGTCGGAGAGTCAGTACTGAGGGAGTGCTGCACTGTCAGAGAGTCAGTACTGAGGGAGTGCAGCACTGTCAGAGGGTCAGTACTGAGGGAGTGCTGCACTGTTGGGAGGGTCAGTACTGAGGGAGTGCCGCACTGTCAGAGGGTCAGCACTGAGGGAGTGCTGCACTGTTGGGAGGGTCGGTACTGAGGGAGTGCCGCACTGTCAGAGGGTCAGTACTGAGGGAGTTCTGCACTGTCAGAGAGTCAGTACTGAGGGAGTTCTGCACTGTCAGAGGGTCAGCACTGAGGGTGTGCTGCACTGTCAGTGGGTCAGTACTGAGGGAGGGCTGCACTGTCAGTGGGTCAGTACTGAGGGAGTGCTGCACTGTCTGAGGGTCAGTGCTGAGGGAGGGCTGCCCTGTCAGAGGGTCAGTACTGAGGGAGTGCTGCACTGACGGAGGGTCAGTACTGAGGGAGTGCTGCACTGTCAGAGGGTCAGTACTGAGGGAGTGCTGCACTGTCAGAGAGTCAGTACTGAGGGAGTTCTGCACTGTCAGTGGGTCAGTACTGAGGGAGTGTTGCACTGTCAGAGGGTCAGTACTGAGGGGGTGCCGCACTGTCAGAGGGTCAGTGCTGAGGGAGTGCTGCACTGTCAGAGAGTCAGTACCGAGGGAGCGCTGCACTGTCAGAGGGTCAGTACTGAGGGGGTGCCGTGCTGTCAGAGGGTCAGTACTGAGGGAGTGCAGCACTGTCAGAGGGTCGGTACTGAGGGAGTGCTGCACTATCGGAGGGTCAGTACTGAGGGAGTGCTGCACCGTCGGAGGGTCAGTACTGAGGGAGTGCTGCACTGTCAGAGGGTCAGTACTGAGGGAGTGCTGCACTGTCAGAGGGTCAGTACTGAGGGGGTGCCGCACTGTCGGAGGGTCAGTGCTGCGGGAGTGCTGCACTGTCAGAGGATCAGTACTGAGGGAGTGCTGCACTGCCAGAGGGTCGGTACTGAGTGAGTGCAGCACTGTCAGAGGGTCAGTGCTGAGGGAGGGCTGCACTGTCAGAGAGTCAGTACTGAGGGAGTTCTGCACTGATGGAGATTCAGTACTGAGGGAGCGCTGCACTGTCAGAGGGTCAGTGCTGAGGGAGTTCTGCACTGTCTGAGGGTCAGTGCTGAGGGAGTTCTGCACTGTCTGAGGGTCAGTGCTGAGGGAGTGCTGCACTGTTTGAGGGTCAGTACTGAGGGTGTTCTGCACTGTCAGTGGGTCAGTACTGAGGGAGTGCTGCACTGACGGAGGGTCAGTACTGAGGGAGTGCTGCACTGTCTGAGGGTCAGTGCTGAGGGAGGGCTGCCCTGTCAGAGGGTCAGTACTGAGGGAGTGCTGCACTGACGGAGGGTCAGTACTGAGGGAGTGCTGCACTGTCAGAGAGTCAGTACTGAGGGAGTTCTGCACTGTCAGTGGGTCAGTACTGAGGGAGTGTTGCACTGTCAAAGAGTCAGTACTGAGGGAGTGCTGCACTGTTGGGAGGGTCAGTACTGAGGGAGTGCCGCACTGTCAGAGGGTCAGCACTGAGGGAGTGCTGCACTGTTGGGAGGGTCAGTACTGAGGGAGTGCCGCACTGTCAGAGGGTCAGTACTGAGGGAGTTCTGCACTGTCAGAGAGTCAGTACTGAGGGAGTTCTGCACTGTCAGAGGGTCAGCACTGAGGGAGTGCTGCACTGTCAGTGGGTCAGTACTGAGGGAGGGCTGCACTGTCAGTGGGTCAGTACTGAGGGAGTGCTGCACTGTCTGAGGGTCAGTGCTGAGGGAGGGCTGCCCTGTCAGAGGGTCAGTACTGAGGGAGTGCTGCACTGACGGAGGGTCAGTACTGAGGGAGTGCTGCACTGTCAGAGAGTCGGTACTGAGGGAGTTCTGCACTGTCAGTGGGTCAGTACTGAGGGAGTGTTGCACTGTCAGAGGGTCAGTACTGATGGGGTGCCGCACTGTCAGAGGGTCAGTGCTGAGGGAGTGCTGCACTGTCAGAGAGTCAGTACCGAGGGAGCGCTGCACTGTCAGAGGGTCAGTACTGAGGGAGGCGGCACTGTCAGAGGGTCGGTACTGAGGGAGTGCTGCACTATCGGAGGGTCAGTACTGAGGGAGTGCTGCACCGTCGGAGGGTCAGTACTGAGGGAGTGCTGCACTGTCAGAGGGTCAGTACTGAGGGAGTGCTGCACTGTCAGAGGGTTAGTACTGAGGGGGTGCCGCACTGTCGGAGGGTCAGTGCTGCGGGAGTGCTGCACTGTCAGAGGATCAGTACTGAGGGAGTGCTGCACTGCCAGAGGGTCGGTACTGAGTGAGTGCAGCACTGTCAGAGGGTCAGTGCTGAGGGAGGGCTGCACTGTCAGAGAGTCAGTACTGAGGGAGTTCTGCACTGATGGAGATTCAGTACTGAGGGAGCGCTGCACTGTCAGAGGGTCAGTGCTGAGGGAGTTCTGCACTGTCTGAGGGTCAGTGCTGAGGGAGTTCTGCACTGTCTGAGGGTCAGTGCTGAGGGAGTGCTGCACTGTTTGAGGGTCAGTACTGAGGGAGTTCTGCACTGTCAGTGGGTCAGTACTGAGGGAGTGCTGCACTGTCGGAGGGTCAGTACTGAGGGAGTGCTGCACTGTCTGAGGGTCAGTGCTGAGGGAGGGCTGCCCTGTCAGAGGGTCAGTACTGAGGGAGTGCTGCACTGACGGAGGGTCAGTACTGAGGGAGTGCTGCACTGTCAGAGAGTCAGTACTGAGGGAGTTCTGCACTGTCAGTGGGTCAGTACTGAGGGAGTGTTGCACTGTCAGAGGGTCAGTACTGAGGGGGTGCCGCACTGTCAGAGGGTCAGTGCTGAGGGAGTGCTGCACTGTCAGAGAGTCAGTACCGAGGGAGCGCTGCACTGTCAGAGGGTCAGTACTGAGGGGGTGCCGTGCTGTCAGAGGGTCAGTACTGAGGGAGTGCTGCACTGTCAGAGGGTCAGTACTGAGGGAGTGCTGCACTGTCAGAGAGTCAGTACTGAGGGAGTTCTGCACTGTCAGAGGGTCAGCACTGAGGGAGTGCTGCACTGTCAGTGGGTCAGTACTGAGGGAGGGCTGCACTGTCAGTGGGTCAGTACTGAGGGAGTGCTGCACTGTCTGAGGGTCAGTGCTGAGGGAGGGCTGCCCTGTCAGAGGGTCAGTACTGAGGGAGTGCTGCACTGACGGAGGGTCAGTACTGAGGGAGTGCTGCACTGTCAGAGAGTCAGTACTGAGGGAGTTCTGCACTGTCAGTGGGTCAGTACTGAGGGAGTGTTGCACTGTCAGAGGGTCAGTACTGAGGGGGTGCCGCACTGTCAGAGGGTCAGTGCTGAGGGAGTGCTGCACTGTCAGAGAGTCAGTACCGAGGGAGCGCTGCACTGTCAGAGGGTCAGTACTGAGGGGGTGCCGTGCTGTCAGAGGGTCAGTACTGAGGGAGTGCGGCACTGTCAGAGGGTCGGTACTGAGGGAGTGCTGCACTATCGGAGGGTCAGTACTGAGGGAGTGCTGCACCGTCGGAGGGTCAGTACTGAGGGAGTGCTGCACTGTCAGAGGGTCAGTACTGAGGGAGTGCTGCACTGTCAGAGGGTCAGTACTGAGGGGGTGCCGCACTGTCGGAGGGTCAGTGCTGCGGGAGTGCTGCACTGTCAGAGGATCAGTACTGAGGGAGTGCTGCACTGCCAGAGGGTCGGTACTGAGTGAGTGCAGCACTGTCAGAGGGTCAGTGCTGAGGGAGGGCTGCACTGTCAGAGAGTCAGTACTGAGGGAGTTCTGCACTGATGGAGATTCAGTACTGAGGGAGCGCTGCACTGTCAGAGGGTCAGTGCTGAGGGAGTTCTGCACTGTCTGAGGGTCAGTGCTGAGGGAGTTCTGCACTGTCTGAGGGTCAGTGCTGAGGGAGTGCTGCACTGTTTGAGGGTCAGTACTGAGGGAGTGCTGCACTGTCAGAGGGTCAGTACTGAGGGAGTGCTGCACTGACGGAGGGTCAGTACTGAGGGAGTGCTGCACTGTCTGAGGGTCAGTGCTGAGGGAGGGCTGCCCTGTCAGAGGGTCAGTACTGAGGGAGTGCTGCACTGACGGAGGGTCAGTACTGAGGGAGTGCTGCACTGTCAGAGAGTCAGTACTGAGGGAGTTCTGCACTGTCAGTGGGTCAGTACTGAGGGAGTGTTGCACTGTCAGAGGGTCAGTACTGAGGGGGTGCCGCACTGTCAGAGGGTCAGTGCTGAGGGAGTGCTGCACTGTCAGAGAGTCAGTACCGAGGGAGCGCTGCACTGTCAGAGGGTCAGTACTGAGGGGGTGCCGTGCTGTCAGAGGGTCAGTACTGAGGGAGTG
The DNA here is from genome assembly GCF_902713615.1 of Scyliorhinus canicula. NCBI lineage: Eukaryota > Metazoa > Chordata > Chondrichthyes > Carcharhiniformes > Scyliorhinidae > Scyliorhinus > Scyliorhinus canicula. The sequence continues at coordinate 23,409,497 of NC_052160.1, forward strand.
CTGCACTGTCAGAGGGTCAGTACTGAGGGAGTGCTGCACTGTCAGAGAGTCAGTACTGAGGGAGTTCTGCACTGTCAGAGGGTCAGCACTGAGGGAGTGCTGCACTGTCAGTGGGTCAGTACTGAGGGAGGGCTGCACTGTCAGTGGGTCAGTACTGAGGGAGTGCTGCACTGTCTGAGGGTCAGTGCTGAGGGAGGGCTGCCCTGTCAGAGGGTCAGTACTGAGGGAGTGCTGCACTGACGGAGGGTCAGTACTGAGGGAGTGCTGCACTGTCAGAGAGTCAGTACTGAGGGAGTTCTGCACTGTCAGTGGGTCAGTACTGAGGGAGTGTTGCACTGTCAGAGGGTCAGTACTGAGGGGGTGCCGCACTGTCAGAGGGTCAGTGCTGAGGGAGTGCTGCACTGTCAGAGAGTCAGTACCGAGGGAGCGCTGCACTGTCAGAGGGTCAGTACTGAGGGGGTGCCGTGCTGTCAGAGGGTCAGTACTGAGGGAGTGCGGCACTGTCAGAGGGTCGGTACTGAGGGAGTGCTGCACTATCGGAGGGTCAGTACTGAGGGAGTGCTGCACCGTCGGAGGGTCAGTACTGAGGGAGTGCTGCACTGTCAGAGGGTCAGTACTGAGGGAGTGCTGCACTGTCAGAGGGTCAGTACTGAGGGGGTGCCGCACTGTCGGAGGGTCAGTGCTGCGGGAGTGCTGCACTGTCAGAGGATCAGTACTGAGGGAGTGCTGCACTGCCAGAGGGTCGGTACTGAGTGAGTGCAGCACTGTCAGAGGGTCAGTGCTGAGGGAGGGCTGCACTGTCAGAGAGTCAGTACTGAGGGAGTTCTGCACTGATGGAGATTCAGTACTGAGGGAGCGCTGCACTGTCAGAGGGTCAGTGCTGAGGGAGTTCTGCACTGTCTGAGGGTCAGTGCTGAGGGAGTTCTGCACTGTCTGAGGGTCAGTGCTGAGGGAGTGCTGCACTGTTTGAGGGTCAGTACTGAGGGAGTTCTGCACTGTCAGTGGGTCAGTACTGAGGGAGTGCTGCACTGACGGAGGGTCAGTACTGAGGGAGTGCTGCACTGTCTGAGGGTCAGTGCTGAGGGAGGGCTGCCCTGTCAGAGGGTCAGTACTGAGGGAGTGCTGCACTGACGGAGGGTCAGTACTGAGGGAGTGCTGCACTGTCAGAGAGTCAGTACTGAGGGAGTGCTGCACTGTCAGTGGGTCAGTACTGAGGGAGTGTTGCACTGTCAGAGGGTCAGTACTGAGGGGGTGCCGCACTGTCAGAGGGTCAGTGCTGAGGGAGTGCTGCACTGTCAGAGAGTCAGTACCGAGGGAGCGCTGCACTGTCAGAGGGTCAGTACTGAGGGGGTGCCGTGCTGTCAGAGGGTCAGTACTGAGGGAGTGCTGCACTGTCAGAGGGTCAGTACTGAGGGAGTGCTGCACTGTCAGAGAGTCAGTACTGAGGGAGTTCTGCACTGTCAGAGGGTCAGCACTGAGGGAGTGCTGCACTGTCAGAGGGTCAGTACTGAGGGAGGGCTGCACTGTCAGTGGGTCAGTACTGAGGGAGTGCTGCACTGTCTGAGGGTCAGTGCTGAGGGAGGGCTGCCCTGTCAGAGGGTCAGTACTGAGGGAGTGCTGCACTGACGGAGGGTCAGTACTGAGGGAGTGCTGCACTGTCAGAGAGTCAGTACTGAGGGAGTTCTGCACTGTCAGTGGGTCAGTACTGAGGGAGTGTTGCACTGTCAGAGGGTCAGTACTGAGGGGGTGCCGCACTGTCAGAGGGTCAGTGCTGAGGGAGTGCTGCACTGTCAGAGAGTCAGTACCGAGGGAGCGCTGCACTGTCAGAGGGTCAGTACTGAGGGGGTGCCGTGCTGTCAGAGGGTCAGTACTGAGGGAGTGCGGCACTGTCAGAGGGTCGGTACTGAGGGAGTGCTGCACTATCGGAGGGTCAGTACTGAGGGAGTGCTGCACCGTCGGAGGGTCAGTACTGAGGGAGTGCTGCACTGTCAGAGGGTCAGTACTGAGGGAGTGCTGCACTGTCAGAGGGTCAGTACTGAGGGGGTGCCGCACTGTCGGAGGGTCAGTGCTGCGGGAGTGCTGCACTGTCAGAGGATCAGTACTGAGGGAGTGCTGCACTGCCAGAGGGTCAGTACTGAGTGAGTGCAGCACTGTCAGAGGGTCAGTGCTGAGGGAGGGCTGCACTGTCAGAGAGTCAGTACTGAGGGAGTTCTGCACTGATGGAGATTCAGTACTGAGGGAGCGCTGCACTGTCAGAGGGTCAGTGCTGAGGGAGTTCTGCACTGTCTGAGGGTCAGTGCTGAGGGAGTTCTGCACTGTCTGAGGGTCAGTGCTGAGGGAGTGCTGCACTGTTTGAGGGTCAGTACTGAGGGAGTTCTGCACTGTCAGAGGGTCAGTACTGAGGGAGTGCTGCACTGTCGGAGGGTCAGTACTGAGGGAGTGCTGCACTGTCTGAGGGTCAGTGCTGAGGGAGGGCTGCCCTGTCAGAGGGTCAGTACTGAGGGAGTGCTGCACTGACGGAGGGTCAGTACTGAGGGAGTGCTGCACTGTCAGAGAGTCAGTACTGAGGGAGTTCTGCACTGTCAGTGGGTCAGTACTGAGGGAGTGTTGCACTGTCAGAGGGTCAGTACTGAGGGGGTGCCGCACTGTCAGAGGGTCAGTGCTGAGGGAGTGCTGCACTGTCAGAGAGTCAGTACCGAGGGAGTGCTGCACTATCGGAGGGTCAGTACTGAGGGGGTGCCGTGCTGTCAGAGGGTCAGTACTGAGGGAGTGCTGCACTGTCAGAGGGTCAGTACTGAGGGAGTGCTGCACTGTCAGAGAGTCAGTACTGAGGGAGTTCTGCACTGTCAGAGGGTCAGCACTGAGGGAGTGCTGCACTGTCAGTGGGTCAGTACTGAGGGAGGGCTGCACTGTCAGTGGGTCAGTACTGAGGGAGTGCTGCACTGTCTGAGGGTCAGTGCTGAGGGAGGGCTGCCCTGTCAGAGGGTCAGTACTGAGGGAGTGCTGCACTGACGGAGGGTCAGTACTGAGGGAGTGCTGCACTGTCAGAGAGTCAGTACTGAGGGAGTTCTGCACTGTCAGTGGGTCAGTACTGAGGGAGTGTTGCACTGTCAGAGGGTCAGTACTGAGGGGGTGCCGCACTGTCAGAGGGTCAGTGCTGAGGGAGTGCTGCACTGTCAGAGAGTCAGTACCGAGGGAGCGCTGCACTGTCAGAGGGTCAGTACTGAGGGGGTGCCGTGCTGTCAGAGGGTCAGTACTGAGGGAGTGCGGCACTGTCAGAGGGTCGGTACTGAGGGAGTGCTGCACTATCGGAGGGTCAGTACTGAGGGAGTGCTGCACCGTCGGAGGGTCAGTACTGAGGGAGTGCTGCACTGTCAGAGGGTCAGTACTGAGGGAGTGCTGCACTGTCAGAGGGTCAGTACTGAGGGGGTGCCGCACTGTCGGAGGGTCAGTGCTGCGGGAGTGCTGCACTGTCAGAGGATCAGTACTGAGGGAGTGCTGCACTGCCAGAGGGTCGGTACTGAGTGAGTGCAGCACTGTCAGAGGGTCAGTGCTGAGGGAGGGCTGCACTGTCAGAGAGTCAGTACTGAGGGAGTTCTGCACTGATGGAGATTCAGTACTGAGGGAGCGCTGCACTGTCAGAGGGTCAGTGCTGAGGGAGTTCTGCACTGTCTGAGGGTCAGTGCTGAGGGAGTTCTGCACTGTCTGAGGGTCAGTGCTGAGGGAGTGCTGCACTGTTTGAGGGTCAGTACTGAGGGAGTTCTGCACTGTCAGTGGGTCAGTACTGAGGGAGTGCTGCACTGACGGAGGGTCAGTACTGAGGGAGTGCTGCACTGTCTGAGGGTCAGTGCTGAGGGAGGGCTGCCCTGTCAGAGGGTCAGTACTGAGGGAGTGCTGCACTGACGGAGGGTCAGTACTGAGGGAGTGCTGCACTGTCAGAGAGTCAGTACTGAGGGAGTTCTGCACTGTCAGTGGGTCAGTACTGAGGGAGTGTTGCACTGTCAGAGGGTCAGTACTGAGGGGGTGCCGCACTGTCAGAGGGTCAGTGCTGAGGGAGTGCTGCACTGTCAGAGAGTCAGTACCGAGGGAGTGCTGCACTATCGGAGGGTCAGTACTGAGGGAGTGCTGCACCGTCGGAGGGTCAGTACTGAGGGAGTGCTGCACTGTCAGAGGGTCAGTACTGAGGGAGTGCTGCACTGTCAGAGGGTCAGTACTGAGGGGGTGCCGCACTGTCGGAGGGTCAGTGCTGCGGGAGTGCTGCACTGTCAGAGGATCAGTACTGAGGGAGTGCTGCACTGCCAGAGGGTCGGTACTGAGTGAGTGCAGCACTGTCAGAGGGTCAGTGCTGAGGGAGGGCTGCACTGTCAGAGAGTCAGTACTGAGGGAGTTCTGCACTGATGGAGATTCAGTACTGAGGGAGCGCTGCACTGTCAGAGGGTCAGTGCTGAGGGAGTTCTGCACTGTCTGAGGGTCAGTGCTGAGGGAGTTCTGCACTGTCTGAGGGTCAGTGCTGAGGGAGTGCTGCACTGTTTGAGGGTCAGTACTGAGGGAGTGCAGCACTGTTGGAGGGTCAGTACTGAGGGAGTGCCGCACTGTCAGAGGGTCAGTAGTGAGGGAGTGCTGCATTGTCAGAGGGTCAGTACTGAGGTACGGCAGCACTGTCAGAGGGTCAGTACTGAGGGAGTGCTGCATTGTCAGAGGGTCAGCACTGAGGGAGTGCAGCACTGTTGGAGGGTCAGTACTGAGGGAGTGCCGCACTGTCAGAGGGTCAGTACTGAGGGAGTGCTGCATTGTCAGAGGGTCAGTACTGAGGGAGTGCTGCACTGTCAGAGGGTCAGTACTGAGGGAGCGCTACACTGTCAGAGGGTCAGTACTGAGGGAGTGTTGCACTGTCAGAGGGTCAGTACTGAGGGAGTGCTGCACTGTCAGAGGGTCAGTACTGAGGGAGTGCTGCACTGTCAGAGGGTCAGTACTGAGGGAGTGTTGCACTGTCAGAGGGTCAGTACTGAGGGAGTGCCGCACTGTCAGAAGGTCAGTACTGAGGGAGTGCTGCACTGTCAGAGGGTCAGTACTGAGGGAGTGCTGCGCTGTCAGAGGGTCAGTACTGAGGGAGTGCCGCACTGTCGGAGGGTCAGTAGTGAGGGAGTGCTGTACTGATGGAGGGTCAGTACTGAGGGAGTGTTGCGCTGTCGGAGGGTCAGTACTGAGGGAGTGCTGCACTGTTGGAGGGTCAGGACTGAGGGAGTGCTGCACTGTTGGAGGGTCAGGACTGAGGGAGCGCTGCACTGTTGGAGGGTCAGTACTGAGGGAGTACTGCACTATCGGAGGGTCAGTAGTGAGAGAGTGTTGCACTGTTGGAGGGTCAGTGCTGAGGGAGTGCTGCACTGTTGGAGGGTCAGTACTGAGGGAGTGCTGCACTGTCAGAGGGTCAGTACTGAGGGAGTGTTGCACTGTCAGAGGGTCAGTACTGAGGGAGTGCCGCACTGTCAGAAGGTCAGTACTGAGGGAGTGCTGCACTGTCAGAGGGTCAGTACTGAGGGAGTGCTGCACTTTCAGAGGGTCAGTACTGAGGGAGTGTTGCACTGTCAGAGGGTCAGTACTGAGGGAGTGCCGCACTGTCAGAAGGTCAGTACTGAGGGAGTGCTGCACTGTCAGAGGGTCAGTACTGAGGGAGTGCTGCGCTGTCAGAGGGTCAGTACTGAGGGAGTGCCGCACTGTCGGAGGGTCAGTAGTGAGGGAGTGCTGTACTGATGGAGGGTCAGTACTGAGGGAGTGTTGCGCTGTCGGAGGGTCAGTACTGAGGGAGTGCTGCACTGTTGGAGGGTCAGGACTGAGGGAGTGCTGCACTGTTGGAGGGTCAGGACTGAGGGAGCGCTGCACTGTTGGAGGGTCAGTACTGAGGAAGTGCTGCACTATCGGAGGGTCAGTAGTGAGAGAGTGTTGCACTGTTGGAGGGTCAGTGCTGAGGGAGTGCTGCACTGTTGGAGGGTCAGTGCTGAGGGAGTGCTGCACTGTCGGAAGGCCAGTACTGAGGGAGTGCTGCACTGTCAGAGTGTCAGTAGTGAGAGGGTGCTGCACTGTCGGAGGGTCAGTACTGAGGGAGTGCTGCACTGTCAGAGGGTCAGTACTGAGGGACTGCTGCACTGTTGGAGGGTCAGTACTGAGGGAGTGCTGCACTGTTAGAGGGTCAGTACTGAGGGAGTGCTGCACTGTCAGAGGGTCAGTACTGAGGGGGTGCCGTGCTGTCAGAGGGTCAGTACTGAGGGAGTGCTGCACTGTCAGAGGGTCAGTACTGAGGGAGTGCTGCATTGTCAGAGGGTCGGTACTGAGGGAGTGCTGCACTGTCAGAGGGTCGGTACTGAGGGAGTGCTGCACTGTCAGAGGGTCAGTACTGAGGGAATGCTGCACTGTCAGAGGGTCAGTACTGAGGGGGTGCCGTGCTGTCAGAGGGTCAGTACTGAGGGAGTGCTGCACTGTCAGAGGGTCAGTACTGAGGGAGTGCTGCATTGTCAGAGGGTCGGTACTGAGGGAGTGCTGCACTGTCAGAGGGTCGGTACTGAGGGAGTGCTGCACTGTCAGAGGGTCAGTACTGAGGGAGTGCTGCACTGTTGGAGGGTCAGTACTGAGGGAGGGCTGCACTGTCAGAGGGTCAGTACTGAGGGAGTGCTGGAATGACGCAGGGTCAGTACTGAGGGAGTGCTGCACCGTCGGTGGGTCAGTACTGAGGGAGTGTTGTACGCTGGTAGAGTCAGTACTGAGGGAATGCTGCACTGTCGGAGGGTCAGTACGGAGGGCGTGCTGCACTGTTGGAGGGTCAGTACTGAGGGAGTGCTGCACTGTCAGAGGGTCAGTACTGAGGGAGTGCGGCACTGTCAGAGGGTCAGTACTGAGGGAGCGCTGCACTGTCAGAGGGTCAGTACTGAGGGAGTGCTGCACTGTCAGAGGGTCAGTACTGAGGGAGCGCTGCACTGTCAGAGGGTCAGTACTGAGGGGGTGCCGCACTGTCAGAGAGTCTGTGCTGAGGGAGTGCTGCACTGACAGAGAGTCAGTACTGAGGGAGCGCTGCACTGTCAGAGGCTCAGTACTGAGGGGGTGCCGCACTGTCAGAGAGTCTGTGCTGAGGGAGTGCTGCACTATCAGAGGCTCAGTACCGAGGGAGCGCTGTACCGTCGAAGGGTCAGTACTGAGGGAGCGCTGTACCGTCGAAGGGTCAGTACTGAGGGAGTGCTGCACTGTCAGAGGGTCAGTACTGAGGGAGTGCTGCACTGTTGGAGGGTCAGTACTGAGGGAGTGCTGCACTGTCGGAGGGTCAGTACTGAGGGAGTGCTGCACTGTCAGAGGGTCAGTACTGAGGGGGTGCCGTGCTGTCAGAGGGTCTGTGCTGAGGGAGTGCTGCACTGTCAGAGAGTCAGTACTGAGGGAATGCTGCACTGTCAGAGGGTCAGTACTGAGGGGGTGCCGTGCTGTCAGAGGGTCAGTACTGAGGGAGTGCCGCACTATCAGAGGGTCAGTACTGAGGAAGTGCTGCACTGTCAGAGGGTCAGTACTGAGGGAGCGCTGCACTGTCGGAGGGTCAGTACTGAGGAAGTGCTGCACTGTCAGAGGGTCAGTGCTGAGGGAGCGCTGCACTGTCGGAGGGTCAGTACTGTGGGAGTGCTGCACTGTCGGTGGGTCAGTACTGAGGGAGTGCTAGAATGACACAGGGTCAGTACTGAGGGAGCGCTGCACTATCGGAGGGTCAGTACTGAGCGTGTGCTGCACCGTCGGAGGGTCAGTACTGAGGGAGTGCTGCACTGACGGAGGGTCAGTACTGAGGGAGTGTTGTACGCTGGGAGAGTCAGTACTGAGGGAGTGCTGCACTGTCGGAGGGTCAGTACTGAGGGAGTGCTGCACTGTCGGAGGGTCAGTACGGAGGGCGTGCTGCACTGTTGGAGGGTCAGTACTGAGGGAGCGCTGCGCTGTCAGAAGGTTAGTACTGAGGGAGTGCTGCACTGTCGGAGGGTCAGTACTGAGGGAGCGCTGCACTGTCAGAGGGTCAGTACTGAGGGGGTGCCGCACTGTCAGAGGGTCTGTGCTGAGGGAGTGCTGCACTGTCAGAGGGTCAGTACCTGAGTGAGCGTTGCACTGTCAGAGGGCTCAGTACTGAGGGGAGTGCAGCACTGTCAGAGGGTCAGTACTGAGGGAGCTGCTGCACTGTCAGAGGTCAGTACTGAGGGAGCGCTGTCACTGTCAGAGGGTCAGTACTGAGGGAATGGTGCACTGTCAGAGGGTCAGTACTGAGGGAGATGCTGTACCCTAGGCGGAGGGTCAGTACTGAGGGAGCGCTGCACTGTCAGAGGGTCAGTACTGAGGGAGTGCTTGCACTGTCAGAGGGTCAGTACTGAGGGAGTGCTGCACTTTTGGAGGGTCAGTACTGAGGGAGTGCTGCACTGTCAGAGAGTCAGTACTGAGGGAGTTCTGCACTGTCAGACGGTCTGTACTGAGGGAGTGTTGCACTGTCAGACGGTCAGTACTGAGGGAGTTCTGCACTGTCAGAGGGTCAGTACCAAGGGAGCGCTGCACTGGCAGAGGGTCAGTACTGAGGGGGTGCCGTGCTGTCAGAGGGTCAGTACTGAGGGGGTGCCGCACTGTCAGAGGGTCAGTGCTTCGGGAGTGCTGCACTGTCAGAGGCTCAGTACCGAGGGAGCGCTGTACCGTCGAAGGGTCAGTACTGAGGGAATGCTGCACTGTCAGCGGGTCAGTACTGAGGGAGCGCTGCACTGTCAGAGGGTCAGTACTGAGGGAGTGTTGCACTGTCAGAGGGTCAGTACTGAGGGAGTGCTGCACTGTCAGAGGGTCAGTACTGAGGGAGCGCTGCACTGTTGGAGGGTCAGTAGTGAGGGAGTGCTGCACCGTCGGAGGGTCAGTACTGAGGGACTTTGTGGTGGTATGATTTGCATAGTTGTCAGCCATTCGTGCAGAACACCGGCTTACCATTGGCCCTGGTCGGTCATGTGCCTCTCGACCGATTGGTTGAGACCAGTCTTGTGACGGATCTCCGATTGGTCGAGAGGCTGAGTTAACCACGCCTCCATACCGAGGTAGTAAATAGTCGGAATGCCCGGCGGTCGTCCATTTTATTGTAGTCAACCGCAGGGCTAAGTTCTAGCTTATTAAAGCCTAACTTTTGTTTAGCAACTCGTCTCTCGTGCAGTTGATGGCTCATTAATTTAATAGGCTAGATTTTTGAAGATGGAGTTCCGGATCAAGCCCGAATGCCTCCGCATCAGCCCGCAAACTCAGAACGCTTCAGAAATCTTTCAACATTGGCTGGCATGTCTCGAATGGATACCTGGAGTCTGCAACCAGCCCCCCCACCATGGCACAGAAACTTCACTTCCTCCACTCCAGCGTGGGCACAGCAGCCTACGCGATGATCAAGGAAGAGAAAGATTATGATGCGGCCATGCTTAAGCTGAATGGACAGTTTCTTAAACCAGTCAACAGAGTATTCGCCCGACATCTGCTGGCCACCAGACAACAGCTCCCCGGTGAGTCATTAGACCAATTCTACCAGGCCCTCGCTGTCCTGGGGAGGAATTGCTCCAGCCTCCAAGTTTCAGCCACGGAACACATGGAACTGCTGATCAGAGATGCTTACGTGGCTGGGATGCAGTCAGCCGCTATCCGCCAGCGGATGCTGGAGAAAGACGACCTCAGCTTAACTGAGGCACGGACTCTCTCCACCTCCCTGGAGGCTTTACACGCCCGCGCCTATGTCCCCAGCCGCACTGCAGCGCCCTGGGCCTCCTGGCACGCTTCCCCACTGCCATCCGCCGCGCCAATTTCTCCCCCCCCCCTGCCGGGCCTTTCCGGGCCCCTCCAGCGCACCGCGCTAATCTCCCCCCCCCCCCCCCACCCCACCCCCGCCGCCGTGTCCCTGCGCCTGGCCTGCGCGCCTCCCCCTCTCCTCCGGGGCCTTCCGGGCCCTTCCAGCGCACCGCGCAACTCTCCCCCCCCCGCCCCCGGGCCCGTGCACCTGGCCTGCGCGCCTCTCGGCCCCCGCTCTCAGCCGCTCCGGTCGGCCCGCCGGCACCGCTAACTCCGCCCCCCTCAACCACGAGGGCCCCACGGGCGCCGCCATCTTGGGGCGCCGACTCCACGTGCGGGTCCCGGGCACCACCTTCCGGGACTGGCACGCAAGGTTCTTCCAGCACCTACTCGGCCGACGACGACGACTATGGATCTTCTCCACGGCTCGCGGCCATTCAGCTCGACCAGTCACGACCACGCACGCTTGCCAAAACGACAATGCTGATCTACCTCAACGGCCACAAGACGGGCTGCCTGCTGGACTCCGGGAGCACGGAAAGCTTCGTTCACCCTGACACGGTAAGACGCTGCGCGCTCCCTGTCCATCCTGTAAAACACAAAATCGGGTTAGCCTCAGGTTCGCACTCCGTCCGCATCATCGGCTGCTGCATCGCGGACCTCACGGTCCAAGGGAAGGTTTTTTAAAATTACAAACTCCTTGTCCTCCCTGACCTTTGCGCACCGGCACGCCTAGGACTGGACTTCCAGTGTAACCTGCAGAGCTTGACCTTCCAATTCGGCGGCCCTATACCCCCCCTCACTGTCTGCAGCCTCGCATCCCTCAAAGTGGACCCCCCCTCCTCGTTTGCTAATCTCACCCCCGATTGCAAACCCATCGCGACACGGAGCAGACGGTACAGCGCCCAGGACCGGTCCTTCATCAGGTCCGAGGTCCAGAGGTTGCTGACAGAAGGGGTCATCGAGGGCACAACAGTCCCTGGCGAGCCCAAGTGCTGGTGGTCCGGACTGGGGAGAAAAACCGGATGGTCATCGACTATAGCCAGACCATCAACCGGTTTACGCAACTGGACGCGTATCCTCTCCCCCGTATTTCCGCCATGGTAAACGATATCGCGAAATACAAAGTCTTCTCCACGGTAGACCTTAAGTCCGCTTACCACCAGCTCCCCCTCCGCGCGAGTGACCGCAAATACACCGCGTTCGAGGCTGACGGGCGCTTCTACCACTTCCTTAGGGTTCCATTTGGTGTCACAAATGGGGTCTCGGTCTTCCAACGAGAGATGGACCGAATGGTCGACAAGTACGGATTACAGGCTACCTTCCCGTATCTTGATAATGTCACCATCTGCGGCCACGATCAGCAGGACCATGACGCCAACCTCCAGAAATTCCTCCAAACCGCAAAACTCCTTAACCTCGCATACAATAAGGATAAGTGCGTGTTTAGCACCGACCGCCTAGCCATCCTCGGCTACGTAGTGCGTAAAGGAGTGATAGGCCCCGACCCCGAACGCATGCGCCCCCTGATGGAACTCCCTCTCCCCAATACCTTCAAATCCCTCAAATGCTGCCTGGGTTTCTTCGCGTACTACGCCCAATGAGTTCCCAACTATGTTGACAAGGCCCGTCCCCTCATTCAAACCACGACCTTCCCGCCGTCGTCAGAGGCCTGCCAGGCCTTTAGCCGCATCAAAGCGGACATCGCAAAGGCCACGATGCGTGCCATCGACGAGTCCCTCCCCTTCCAGGTCGAGAGCGACGCATCAGAAGTAGCTCTGGCGGCCACCCTGAACCAAGCGGGCAGACCCGTGGCCTTCTTCTCCAGAACCCTCCAGGCTTCCGAACTCCGCCACTCCTCTGTGGAAAAGGAAGCCCAGGCCATAGTCGAAGCCGTGCGACATTGGAGGCACTATTTGGCTGGCAGGAGGTTTACCCTCCTCACAGACCAACGGTCAGTAGCCTTCATGTTTGATAATGCACAAAGGGGCAAGATTAAGAACGACAAGATCTTATGGTGGCGGATCGAGTTGTCCACATACAACTATGAGATCTTGTATCATCCTGGGAAGCTCAATGAGCCTCCTGATGCCCTGTCCTGCGGTACCTGCGCCAGCGCGCAGATAGACCGCCTGCGCTCCCTCCACGCAGACCTCTGCCGTCCAGGGGTGACCCGTCTCTACCATCTCATTAAGGCCCGCAACCTGCCTTTCTCCATCGCGGAAGTCAGGACAGTAACCCGTGACTGCCACATCTGCGCAGAGTGCAAACCGCACTTCTACCGCCCCGAGCACGCACACCTGATCAAAGCATCCCGCCCCTTCGAACGTCTCAGCATTGACTTCAAGGGGCCCCTTCCCTCTAACAACCGCAACATTTACTTCCTGGCGGTAATCGATGAATTCTCCCGCTTCCCCTTCGCCATTCCCTGCCCCAACATGACCACATCGACCGTCATTAAGGCCCTCCTCTCCATCTTCTCCCTGTTCGGCTACCCCGCGTACATACATAGTGATCGGCGGTTCTCCTTTATGAGCGACGAGCTGCGTCAATTCCTGCTCAACAGAGGCATTGCCTCTAGCAGGACGACCAGCTATAACCCCCGAGGTAACGAACAGGTCGAGCGGGAGAATGGTACCATCTGGAAGACCATACTACTGGCCCTCCGGTCCAGAGATCTCCCTATTTCCCGATGGCAAGAGGTGATCCCCGATGCCCTCCATTCTATCCGCTCACTCCTCTGTACCGCAACTAATCAGACACCTCATGAGCGTCTTCTTGTTTTCCCAAGGAAGTCGTCCTCCGGATCCGCTCTCCCGACGTGGCTGGCCGCCCCCGGACCCATCTTGCTCCGGAAGCATGTGCGGGTGCACAAGTCCGACCCGTTGATGGAACAAGTCCAGTTACTCCACGCTAACCCGCAGTATGCGTATGTGGAGTACCCCGACGGTCGGCAGGACACGGTCTCCCTCCGGGACCTGGCACCCGCCGCCGTGCGGCCTTCCCCCCCCCCTTCACCACAGACCCCCCCTGTTTTTTCCCCCCAGCGCCCCACCCAGGTCACCCCTTCCCCATCCACGGCGTCTCCACCGCCAGCTCGGGTGACGGAGACTGTTCAAGGACCATCGCTCCCGGACTCCAGGACGTCAGCGGAACCACCACCATCGGCTGAACCGACGTCACCTACTCCACTGCGGCGGTCTGCCAGAACGTCACAGGCCACGAAAAGACTGATCGAATCGATCTAAATTTCAACAGCTCCGTGGACTTTGTTGGGACTTTGTGTAATATTGCTAATTGTCTGGGCCAATGAGAAGCCAAAAATGTAACAAAAGAAATGTTTTGTTCTCCCGGCTGCTACTCATACCACCAGTTCTCTACCCCTCCCCCCGCCCCCGGCTCTCGTTGATACCCCCCCCCCCCCCCCCCCCCCGGCTTCTTTCTCCGCAAGGGGTGAATGTGGTGATATGGTTTGCATAGCTGTCTGCCATTGGTGCAGAACACCGGCTTACCATTGGCCCTGGTCGGTCATGTGTCTCTCGACCGATTGGTTGAGACCAGTCATGTGACGGCTCTCCGATTGTTCGAGAGGCTGAGTTAACCACGTCTCCAAACCGAGGTATAAATAGTCGGAACGCCCGGCGGTCGTCCATTTTATTGTAGTCAACCGCAGGGCTAACTTCTAGCTTATTAAAGCCTAACTTTTGTATAGCAACTCGTCTCTCGTGCAATTGATGGCTCATCAGAGTGCTGCACTATCGGAGAGTCAGTACTGAGGGAGTACTGCACTGTTGGAGGTGCAACCTTTCTTTAAACCGAGCCTTCGCCTGATCTTTCAGGAGTATTGAAAAGATCCCATGGCCACAATTTTGAAGATGAGCAGGGGAGTTCTTCCCTGTGTCTTGGCCAATCTTTATTCCTCTGCCAACATCTGGTCATGTAGTTTGTGGGAGCTTGCTGTGCTCAAACCTGACTGTTGCATTTCCTACAGTACAACAATGGTCACACTTCAAGCCACATCCCTGGGCGTAAAGTGCTTTCAGATGTTCTAAGGTCATCAGTGCACAGTTTTGATCTCCTTACCTCAGGAAAGAGAGACTTGACTTGAGGCAGTGCATTAAAGGTTCGCTGGATTAGTTCTTGGGATGAAAGGATTGTCCTCTGAAGAGAGTTGGAGTAGACAAGGCCTATACTCCCTGGAGTCTAGAATAATGAGAGGTGATGGTTTGGAAACATACAAAACTCAAAAAGAGGTTTGGCTGGGTAGATCACGCCCAATATTTCCCCTGGCCAGAGAATCCAGAGCGCAGTTCACTGCAGCCTCAGAGTAAGGGGTCGGCCATATTGGGCACTGCAGCCTCAGAGTAAGGGGTCGGCCATATTGGGCACTGCAGCCTCAGAGTAAGGGGTCGGCCATATTGGGCACTGCAGCCTCAGAGTAAGGGGTCGGCCATATTGAGCACTGCAGCCTCAGAGTAAGGGGTCGGCCATATTGGGCACTGCAGCCTCAGAGTAAGGGGTCGGCCATATTGGGCACTGCAGCCTCAGAGTAAGGGGTCGGCCATATTGGGCACTGCAGCCTGAGAGTAAGGGGTCGGCCATATTGAGCACTGCAGCCTCAGAGTAAGGGGTCGGCCATATTGGGCACTGCAGCCTCAGAGTAAGGGGTCGGCCGTATTGGGCACTGCAGCCTCAGAGTAAGGGGTCGGCCATTTTGGACCAGATGGGCAGAAACTTGCCACTCACACAATGTGAATCTTTTGGGGTTCTTTGGCCCAGAGAGCCGTCAACTGCTGAGGATTATTTAAGAGTCGAAGTAGAAGATCAGGCATGGTGTTATTGAAGGGTGGAGCAGGCTCGAAGGCCCTAATCCTGATCCTGTTTCCGATTTCAACGGTTCCCAAACTGTGAGTGGTGGGGTCACGGGCTGAGTCACTGGGGTCACAAGCTCCCTTTCCTTCGCGGCAGCAATGGTCTCTGTGGGAGTGGTCGCCCTGGCGTTGGCGTGATTTTCCTTTTTCTTGGTGAGGCCTAATGAAATGGGCCCAATCGCTGCAACCAACAGAACTTGCAAAATGTGGGGGAAGGGAACATTGCTGTCTGCTCTTGAACCGCAAACCGCATCATGCTCTCATTAGATTTCCTCCACTCTCACAGCTCTACCCCCCCCCCCCTTGCCACTTCCCCATTGCCCACTCTGCCCCACACCAACCTTCCGCCACATGCCTCCTACTCTCATAACAACCCCATCCCACAGCATTCAAAGCCTCCCCCAGCTCCCCCTCCTCCCCGCTCTCACTCTGGGTTCGCACAACGTTCCAGTGTCAAAATGGGATCACAGTGGGGGAAAGGTTTGGGAAGCACTGCCTCGAGCGTTCTGATTGTCTGCCGAAGCTGATCTTTAAATTGTGCGTTGTAATTTCATGGGTACGCCACATGATGGCAGTGCAGCACACACAATGCACGGCAAGATCATGGCCCTGGTGGTCACCAGGCCCTTAGTGATTGAATCACAAATTCTTAGTGCCCAGAGGGAGGTCATTCGGCTCTCCATAACGGCTCTTTGAAAGAGCTAGCTAACCAAGATGGGTGGTGTTGAGCCTGACAGCAAGATAGAGCTGCACAGTGGTTAGCACTGATACCTCACAGCGCCAGGGTTCGATTCCAACCTCGGGTGACTGTCTGGGTGGAGTTTGCACTTTCTCCCCGTGTCTGCGTGGGTTTCTTCCGGGCGCTCCGGTTTCCTCCCACAGTCCAGAGAGGTTATGTGGTTTGGCCGTGCTAAATCGGCCCTTACTGTCCAAAGGTTAGGTGGGGGTTACGGGGATAGGGCGGGGGATTGGACCTAGTTTCGGAGGGTTGGTGCAGACTCGATGGGCTGAATGGCCTCCTTCTGCACTGTAGGAATTCTATGATTTCTGACTGCTGCTTTATTCTTTTTTTTTGAAAGGTGGCGGATTTTGATTTCTCTCCAACGTCAGACAAGTCAGTGAAGGAAGCTTGGATTCCCTCGCAGAGGAACATTCAGATCTGCTGCCTGCCCTGTGGCCATCTGCACGATACGCCACCCAGCCTCAGTAGAAGAGAGGTCCATTCACTCCTGAAGTTCAGTCACACCCAGCTCCAGGATTACACTCAAAGGCCCAAAATGCATTCCTCCAGCCCGCTGTGACGCTGCTTTGTTGCATTTAGCTGAACGACCTCCGTCCGGCGGCAGGCATGGATTATACCACTGACGGGGAGGGGTGTTCCCTCCGCTTCGGACAGTACTGAGGGAGTGCGGCACTGCTCGAGGAACGCCTCTTCCAGATGAAACTTTAAACCAAAGCTCCATCTGGCCTCTCCAGCAGAGAAGCGACATCTCAAAGAAGGGCAGGGGAGTCCTCCCGGTGTCCTGGACAATATTTACCCCTCAGCTTAAAAAGCAGCCAGATAATTTGTGGGAGCTTGCTGTGCACTATATTGGCTCCCATGGTTTATACATTAACAACCGTATCTGCACCTCAATGATATGTAATTGGCTGCAAGGCTAACAGGGACATACTGAAGTCATGAAAGGTGCTATATAAATGCAAGTTCTGTCATTCTATCCGCCAGTCAGTCTGCTTCGATCTTTTAGCAGTTCTGGGAGTAATCGCTTTAACGTGCGTGGCTGCATTTCTTAAAAGTTCCGGAATTGAATTGACCGTTTGCACCAGCCTGGTCTGGACTATTTGTTTCCATTGATGCTGGACTCGAGGCTGCCTTTAGCATTGACCACAGTGTCAAATCCAGGCCGACAGACCCACACAGACACGCACACACCCGCACACAGACCCACACACACACACACAGACACCCACATACACAGACACCCGCACACAGACACCCGCACACAGACCCACACAAACAGACCCACACAAACAGACCCACACAAACAGACCCACACAGACACGCACACACCCGCACACAGACCCCCACACACACACAGACACCCACATACACAGACACCCGCACACAGACCCACACAAACAGACCCACACAAACAGACCCACACACAGACCCACACACACAGACACCCACATACACAGACACCCGCACACAGACCCACACAAACAGACCCACACACAGAGACCCACACACAGAGACCCACACACACAGACCCACATACACAGACCCACACACACAGACCCACACACACAGACCCACACACACAGACCCACACACAGAGATCCATACACAGAGACCCACACAGACACCCACACACCCGCACACAGACCCACACACACAGACACCCACACAAACAGACCCACACACACAGACACCCACACACAGACACCCACACACAGACACCCACACACAGACACCCACACAAACAGACACCCACACACACAGACCCACACACACAGACCCACACACACAGACCCACACACACAGACCCACACAAACAGACACCCGCATACAGACCCACACACACAGACCCACACGCACAGATCCGCACACACAGACCCACACACACAGACCCACACACACAGACCCACACACAGAGATCCACACACACAGACCCACACACACAGACCCACACAAACAGACCCACACACACAGACCCACACACACAGACCCACACACACAGACCCACACACAGAGATCCATACACATAGACCCACACAGACATGCACACACCCGCAAACAGAGCCACACACACACAGACACCCACATACACAGACACCCGCACACAGACCCACACAAACAGACCCACACAAACAGACCCACACACACAGACCCACACACACAGACACCTACACATACACAGACACCCACACATACACAGACACCCACATACACAGACACCCGCACACAGACCCACACAAACAGACCACACAAACAGACCCACACACACAGACACCCACATACACAGACACCCGCACACAGACCCACACACATACACAGACACCCGCACACAGACCCACACAAACAGACCCACACACACACCCACACACAGACCCACACACACAGACACCCACATACACAGACACCCGCACACAGACCCACACAAACAGACCCACACAAACACACCCACACACACAGACCCACATACACAGATCCACACACACACAGACTCACACACACAGACCCACACACAGACACGCACACACCCGCACACAGACCCACACACACACAGACACCCACATACACAGACACCCGCACACAGACCCACACAAACAGACCCACACACACAGACCCACACACACAGACCCACACACACAGACACCCACATACACAGACACCCGCACACAGACCCACACACACACACAGACACCCGCACACAGACCCACACAAACAGACCCACACACAGACCCACACACACAGACCCACACACACAGACCCACACACACAGATCCACACACACAGACCCACACACACAGACCCACACACACAGACCCACACACACAGACCCACACACACAGACACACAGGCACAATAATCCACACACAGACACTCACACATATACTCAGACCCAAACACAGACCCACACATCCAGACACAGATCCACACACAAAAACAAACACATACACAGACCCACACACACAGACCCACACATCCAGACACAGATCCACACACAAAAACAAACACACACACACAGACACAGACCCACACATACACAGACACCCACACACAGAGCCACACACACAGATCCACCCATACACACAGACAAACACAGACCCACCCACACACACAGCACACACCCACACACACACAGACAAAAAAACTTTCCACGTTTGCCATTAACTAAAATCAAATGTTTGAAGCAAAGCAAAAATATTGCAGTTTTCCAAAGCACTTCTTTAGAGTTTAGTGAGATTTCGAAGGTGCTAAAGGTTGGGTAACTTTTTCCTCGAGTCCAGGGTCAGCTGTGGCTAATTGGGTGGCTCTCTTGCCCTCTGGGTTGGGAGCTTGTGGGTTCAAAGGTCAGGGCTTTCCGGTCTGGGGGCGTGCTGCACCTCTAGAGGGCGCCCTCTTTGGGATGAGACATTACACCGAGGGTCCCACCTGCCTGTTTGGGAGGGTGTAAGAGACCCCCATGTCGGCTATTTCAAAGAAGGGCTGGGGGTTCTCCTTGGCCAATATTTACTGTCCACCCTGGTGTGCTGGGTCTGCGAGGACTGTGTTTACCATGGCAGTGAGAAAGACAGGTTACCAACACTTGGAGAAATACAACTCTATTTTATTGAACTATGAGCTGTTAAACATACTTGCACTGTGGGTTGACACTGTGTTGAGTTGACTGGAGACCTGAGGCTAACCTGACCAGACTATCCTGCTAGCACATGGTGGATGTTCGTGTAGCTGCTCACGGACTCTGGCTGTCTCAGAGGCTGCATCCCAAGAGAGCGGGAAACCTAGTGCCCTCTGGCTTTATAGTGGCCGTGTCCTGTCTGGTGATTGGCTGCTGTGTTCTGTGTGTTGATTGGTCATTCAGTGTGTCAGTCAGTGTCTGTCTGTGCACCATCATATACTTGTGTGTATATTATGACACACCCAACATTGGAACAAAACAACAGGTGATCTGGCCATACTGTTCGTGGCATCTTGCTGTGCCCAACTTGGCAGCTGAGTTTCCCAGACTACAACAATGGCGACATTTCGAGAAGTAAATTCATTGGCCGTAAAACGCTTTGGGACATCCGGCCATGAAAGTCACGATTTAAATGCAAGGCGGTCTGTCTTTTAAAAAGTGCTTCATTGGCCTTGAAGTGTCCATGAAAGGAGCTATATAAATGCAACCTTTCTATCCCCCGCACTCAACTATTGGTGTATACGTTGACTCAAATGTACCCTTGTTTGATGCACTTTAGCATTGACATTTCAGCCTCCATTCCAGACTTGTTGTAGACTGACTTGCTTTAGAATTACAGCATGATGCAGGAAAGGGGGAGGCCATTCTGCCCATCACGTCTGTGTCTTCTGGGTTTAAAAAACATTTTTGGTGTGAATTTGGCCCGTGGTGAAGCTGCTGTCCCGATTTACACTGCACCCAATTTCTGGGAATTCTGGGAAAGGAGCTGGAGATACGTTAAGTGTGTCTCTACTGGCACAGGTTGATCTTTGGCACATCCTCCCCCACCAACCACCACCCCCCCCCCCCCCCTCTCGAGTGGAATGATTCTTTGTCGAGCTACGAGACAGAGCGATATGGGCGCATTCAACCTCAGGAAAAGAGTGATCAAAGGAGTGGAATAAACAACCTGTTTGAGATTTCCAGCTTGCAGCCGCAATTAGAACCCACCATCCTTGTCGACGCCGAGAATCAGCCAGAGCTGAGAGACTGCTTCAAACAGAAGCCGAGAGCGCTCGGCGGGAGCTTTGATTATCAGCTTCTGACGGTGGCAGCAGTGGATGCACAAAAAACTGTAGCTTGAGTTGTACCTGTGCCAATCAACTCTCCCGCCGGCACAAAAAGCAAAACAGTGCGGATGACTGAGCAAGTCAGGCCGTGCCTATGGAGAGAGAGACAGTGTTAATGGGCTGGTGGGTAAACCCACTGGCACCGTGCCTGCTGCCTACACTGCAGCTTTACCAGCGGCAGGCCCACCCACCCCTGGGACAAATGAATCCCTTTAAATAGCCAATTAACTGTTGTCTCAGAGCCAGTGGGACTTAAGCAGCAACAGGAGAGGCACACTGGTGGTGGACAAGGAGAGTGCGTCCTTATGGGCACCCTGGGCCCCTGGGAGAGCCCCCGCCCCCCCTACCCACCCATCACCTCACCCGCCCAAATGACCTCCCTGCCCTGATCCCCCTCCCGTACTGAGTTATTTATCCCTCACCAGACACCTGTTTAACAACAACGATGTCCTCAGGAGGCAAGTTGGCAATTCCAGATGTATTCATTAATCACCTTTAAATTCCACCAGCTGCCGTGGTGGGATTCGAACCCACATCACCCGAGCATTAGCCGGGGGCCTCCGGTTGCTAGTCCAGTGACATCGCCGCTTACCTCTCTTCCACAGCTTGGATCATTGCACTAGCTGGGAGGAGGGGGGGGGGGGGGGGTGAGGTGACTCCTCCCATGTTAAGTGGCAGCGAAGAGGTGTGTAAATGGACCCCGCCAAATATTGAAACGCCTCATGTTGGATTCAGAATTTAATGTAATGTGAGGTAATTGCTGTGGGCAGCACGGTGGCACAGTGGGTTAGCACTGCTGCCTCACGGCGCCGAGGTCCCAGGTTCGATCCTGGCTCTGGGTCACTGTCCGTGTGGAGTTTGCACATTCTCCCCGTGTTTGCGTGGGTTTCGCCCCCACAACCCAAAGATGTGCAGGGTAGGTGGATTGGCCACGCTAAATTGCCCTTTAATGGGAAAAAATTAACTGGGTACTCTAAATTTATTTTTTTAAATGTGAGGTAATTGTTGTTATAACTTGTGTCAAAGAACATTTATTGTAATGGACAATTGGCATTTTTTTAAAGTAGTTTGATGAAACGCTCCTCTGTCTCTCAGAGAGACCACTCAGATTGTTCACGGGTCGCACTAAACAGGTGAGAGGAGCAGAGAGCCCTTCGAACTTGTTCTGCGAGTCAGTTAGATCCCGGCCCATCAAAGCTTCCTTTGGGGCTCTGAGTTTGGTTCGATCTTCGATGGTAGAGTAGGTATGAGTGCAAATCTAGGCCGAGGAAGAGCAGCACGTTCGTTTCTGACAATCGTTTCCCTCTGGACTCATCTACATTCAGCCGATTGAGTCTGCACCGACCTTCCGAAAGAGCACCCTACCTAGGCCCACGCCCCCAGGCTGACCCCGTAACCCCACCAGAGGTGCTTGAACTCTCCCAACATGGATCAGGAAAACATCCGAGTGAGCGAGGGAGTCACTCGAGCACTTTTTAGTGACCACAGAGGAGTCGGGGAAGGGGGATTCAACAAGAAGGTTTATTGTCAAATGAAACTATGTACAAGCACAATTCAAGTCCCAGTCGGGACGGCACTCAACAGCATGGCTCCTATCAGGGCAGGCTTTTATGTCCCAAGTCGATAGGATTGATGCAATTACATCCCAGGACCATGGGTGTGCATTATAAACAACCACGATGGAAACCCCTTAGTGTGTGTGTGTGCCAGACAGGACCCCTTGCCTGGCCTGACCTGAGGCACACACATCTGACTTGTACAACGCACAACAATTCCCTTCTTTAATCTGAGAAACTCAAATAAACGAAAGAAAAGGAGGCTGGGTAAAAGCAGAAGGAACAAAGAACCTCTTTCAAATGAGTGACTCACGCAGTGTGATTTAAAAAAAAAATTCATATTGGAAAGATTCCCGTGAACATCAGCCATGAAGAAATGGCCACAATGCACATCTTGGAAATAAATGGACTACAACGGATGGAATCTGCCGGTACGCCTCGAACATTCTGGAAATCTTTGGCTGCATTTTCTGTTCCCTATTCCATCCTGATGTTGCGCAGGATTGTTGACAAATATAAGAAGCCGAGACTTTAAATATAACCCGTTTCAACTGGGAATGGGTTCAAGGTCACTGATCTTAATCACCAGCTTTGATCTTAATCACCACCTTTGCTTAGTCAAAGATGAAGAATTTACCCGCTAAATTTACAACTATGATTTTTTTATTTTAAAGGTTCTTACCAAGTAGGAGTGGCCCGTACACCACTAAAGTGTCATTATTTTGATACAGCATTAAGGAGAACCAGGTTTGAAAATGATTATGAATCTTCAGATTGCCCGTTTACTTGGTGTGTTTATCTGCTTGCTCAATGCGATGTACATCATGGTTGGGTTTTTGCAGGTAATAGTGTCTGCTCGACTCATGTCTTGATGCGAAGAGAATCGCAAACTGGATGGCAGTGACGACCTGGGCGTGTTGGGAGCGCCCAGCAGAAGTGACACCGGATAAACTGGAGCCGAAACGATGGATGGGAAAGTAGCAAAACAGATCTTCCTGCCCATTCGCCCCAGTGGGTGAGCGCAGCTCCAAACAACACTCAGGAAGCTCGACACCATCCAGGACAAATCAGCCCCGCTTGATCGGCACCCCATTCACAAACATTCACTCCCTCCACCCCCAACATACAGGAGCAGCCGTGTGTGCAAGATGCACTGCAGAAACTCGAGACTATTTCCCCGGGTGAATGTAGCTGTTACAAGGGGGCATAACTATAAGGTTCGGGGTGGGAGATATAGGAGGGATGTCCAAGGTAGCTTCTTTACTCAGAGAGTGGTTAGGGTGTGGAATGGACTGCCTGCTGTGATAGTGGAGTCGGACACTTTAGGAACTTTCAAGCGGTCATTGGAAACATACATGGAGAACACCAGAATGACAGGGAGTGGGATAGCTTGATCTTGGTTTTATGACCAAGCTCGGCACAACATCGAGGGCCGAAGGGCCTGTTCTCTGCTGTACTGTTCTATGTTCTATGACTCCTTAGGCAGCACCTTCCAAACCCGCGACCTCTACCATCTGGCAGAGCAAAGGCAGCAGATGGCTTGGAACCCCACCACCTGGAAGTTCCCCTCCAAGCCACTCACCACTCTGACTTGGAAATATGTCAGCGTTCTTTCACTGTCACTGGGTCAAAATCCGGGAACTCCCGCCCTAACAGCACAGCGCAGTGGGTGTACCTACCCAATATGGACTGCAATGATACATGAACGCGGCTCACCCTCGAGGGCAATTAGGAATGGACAATAAAAATGCTGGGCCTCCCGGTGGTGTTCACACCTCCTGAAAGAATGAATTGAAAGTGGGCCATGGTGGGATTTTGGAAGCATGGGGTTTCCCAGACTGACCCCTCAAATCCCAGCACTGCCTCATATTCTGTAATGTGTTCAAAGCAGTATGGTGTGTTCAATTCCCTCGAGCAGTCGAAAGACGTTTAATCCACAAAGATCATCTAATATTTAGTGCCCAAGGCCTATTTACTCCATCAATAACTCATGTAAAATGGCAGTGACGCCATTGGATGTGGGATACTGAGGTCTAGCAGACTTAAGCCTTGTCTCTAATAACACTTTCAGACATTTCACCGCACACTGTATGGTTTGGTTGGTAGACGGGCTGGGAATGAATCTACCCAAACTCAGGGCCTTGTTGAATATATCGGTTCTCAGACAGAGTTTCAGAGAAGTTAAATTTTACCCCCATTGCCCTTGGCAGCTTGTGAAGGAAAAGAAAGAACATGTGAGATGAATGTTTATACACTTTTTCGGCACCCCATCCACCACCTTAACTATTCACTCTCCCTAACGGTGTGAAAGGGAGGAGGATTGGCCGTGCTAAATTGCCCCTTAGTGTCCAAAAGGGGAGGTGGAGTTAGGGGTTAGCATGGGGGCGTGGGGGTAGGTAGGATGCTCTTTCAGAAGGTCGGTGCAGACTCGATGGGCCAAATGGCCTCCTTCTGCACAGTAGTGATTCTATGATTCCACCACCAATGCAGAGTGAGATTTATGTCGCTGAGGCTGGGGCAGGATTCGTGGACTGCCACCATAACGAAGCGGGCATCACACCTGGACCAATTCAGTGACTGTTGAGGGGCTAGCACTGGAGCCACGTGGAATACAATCGATTCTAATGAGAAACGGCACTGGATTCGCTGGATTCGTGATTGACACTCGGGAGGCTGACAAGCTGCAGCCGCACATACACACTGCACTCCCCACACACACCATCCCAGCCAACAAGATGGCAGCAAGATGCGCGGAACCAAGGTCCACGGACGCTGAGCTCAAGACCCACCCGGACGGGGTGGAGGAGAGGCAGGAAACCCCCGGTACGCCGGCCCTGGAATGAGGCAGCCAGCCGGTGCCTGCGGGCAGGTGGCAGAGGGGGTCAGCGCCATCAGCAACACCATCCGGATCGGACTGCAGTGCAGGAAACAAACTGCACAACCTCCTCAGGACAGCCAGGGTGAGTAGGCAGCACTGTACCCCTGGCACCAACCCTGTCCCACTCACCCTGCCCCCCCCCCCCACCCCCCCCTACCATCAGGCGAGCGGCCGAATCCCCCACCCTGCACCACCTACCGGCACCAGTCTGCCCCTGGCACTGGGGCCACCAGCCCCCCACCCCCTGGGCTGCATGCATCAGACTGCGTTTTCTGTTTCCCCCCCCCCCCCCCCCCCCCCCCAACCAGGAGAAGGCCACCCATAACCGCTGGGAGTGGGAGGGAACTGGAGGGTACCGCCGGACCTACAGCCCCTCACTGCGGCTGAGCAGTGGGCCCTGAACGTGGTTGGTGGGCCAGAAGAACGGGTAGTCGCCGGGCTGGAGGTCAGCCACAGGCGAGGAAGTCAGCCTCCACTTAGTCACGGTTACCCGTGGCACATGTGTCAACACCCCCCAAAATACCACCCTCACCCCCACCCCCACCATCACCCCACTTCGTACTCACCCCCATCCCCACCATCACCCCACTCCGTACTCACCCCCAGTATCCCCTCTCCCTGGGAGGAGGGTTGGGGGTGTGGGCCGTGGGATGCGGTGCCTGGACGCCTGGCTAGCCCCCCCCCACAAGCTGCAGAACATGGGGGAAATCATAATAATAATCTAATGGTAATAATGTTTATTATTGTCACAAGTAGGCTTACATTAACACTGCAATGAAGTTACTGTGAAAAGCCCCTAGTCGCCACTTTCCGGCGCCTGTTCGGGTACACAGAGGGAGAATTCAGAATGTCCAAATTAAATAACAGCACGTCTTTCGGGACGTGAGGGAGGAAACCGGAGCACCCGGAGGAAACCCACGCAGACACAGGGAGAACATGCAGACTCCACACAGACAGTGACTCAAGCGGGAATCGAACAGCGCTAACCACTGTGCTATGATACCGCCCGTGAGAATCCCGTGCTCGTTGGCACTGATGCACACATCATGCTGCCTCCCATGCCTACCCGGGCCCCATGTTCTGCCCATTCTCGCCCTCCGCAGCATCCTCCTCGTCAGACGATGACTGGCATTCATCCTCCTCCAGCATGTTGCCCCTCTGCTGTGCGATGGTGTGGAGGACGCAGCAGGCCACCACGATACGGTGACTCTCTCAGCGTAATACTGGAGGGTCCCTGCGGATCGGTCCAGGCACCTGAACCGCATCTTCAGGAGGCTCAAGCACCGCTCTATCACACCCCTGGTCGCGGAGTCGGAGTTGTTGTAGTGGATCTCTGTTGGTTTGTGGCCTTCGGATTGGCTTCATCAGCCACGACCACAGTGGATGACCCCTGTCGCCCAGGACCCGCCCGCTAGCTAGGGTGGCATCGTGAGGAGGCCGGGAATCTTCAAGTGCGCCAGGATGAAGGCGTCATCCACACTGCCCGGGTATCTGGCACAGACGTGCATGATGCACAGCTGATGGTCACATATTAGCTGCACGTCCATTGAGTGGAACGCCTTTCGGTTTGTGTAGAACAGCCTGTCATTTACAGGTGCTCGTAGGGCGACATGCATCCTGCCGATCACCTCCTGGACCAGGGGCATCTCGCCGATGCCGGCAGACCCCACTGCCGGGGCTTCCTAGTGGGCTCAGTCCACATTGAAATGGATGAATTTTGCCGACCGGGCACATGGGGCCCCCGTGATGGCGTGGATGCATCTGTGAGATCCGGATAGGTCCCCACACGGCACCTGGAACGATCCTGTGGCAGAAACGTCCAGGGCGACCGTCACATTGATGGCCACCGGGAGCGGGTGTCCCCCCCCCCCCCCCCCCCCCCCCATTCCCTCGCAGTGCCAGGTGCGCTATGATCTGGCAGATATATTGCACTGTCTCCCTGCTCAGCCGGAGTCTCCGTCAGCAAGCCCAGTCCAACAGGTCCTCGAATGACAAGCGCTGTCGGTATACGTGAGGTATCATGCGGCGCCTCCTTTGCACCTCCTCGGCCTGTTGGGCGGCGGGCTCTCCATCTTGAGCGGCTGCCTCCTGTTCCGCCTCTGCAGCTTCCTCCTCCTCGAGCAGCTCCAGCTCGTACAGCTGCAGGTCTGCTCAGGGCACCCTTCAGGGCTGCAGGAAGACCAACATTGCTGGTGGTATTCCAATATCCATTGTCTGCAGGGGGTGAAAGGTCGACATGTTAGCATGGTGCGTACCCCCCCATGCCCAATCAGGTCCACCGGGCCACAAAGTGGCCGCAGCTGGCACTGCGGACCCTGCTCCCACATTTCCTCCTCCTTGCCCATCCTCTCTGCACCCACAGCCCGTGGGGGCCTCTGACCCTGGCTCCCTTCCCTGCTGCCGAGGGTATTGGCAGATGGCGCTGCCCTTGCCAGCGGTAAGCTCCATTGCTCTCATCCAGCGCCTCCTTAGGGGCTACAATGGCCATTGTCCTTGGGTGGGCGCACCTGACATCCCGCTGGCGGGTGGCGGCCGGGGGGGGGGGGGGGGGGGGGGGTGGGATATATGATGGAGGATGGGGTGTGGGGTGGGGGCAGCAATATGTCCGGTGTCACTCTGCAGAACCAAGGCCAGGGTGGGTGGTCAGTGGGATATGCAGCAAGTTGGCAGCCTTGCAGGCCGCAGCAATGGCGCTCCGTGCCTGGACACCGCCCCAGTCCCGTGTGGGGTCACCTCAGCCCCATGACCCATTTCCGTCACAGTGGGAATAGTAGTCCTGGTGCACCTGGAGAATCGCCGCTGTGCGGACGAGGGCACACGGTAGCATTGTGGATAGCACAATGGCTTCACAGCTCCAGGGTCCCAGGTTCGATTCCGGCTTGCGTCACTGTCTGTGCGGAGTCTGCACATCCTCCCCGTGTCTGCGTGGGTTTCCTCCGGGTGCTCCGGTTTCCTCCCACAGTCTAAAGATGTGCAGGTTAGGTGGATTGGCCATGATAAATTGCCCTTAGTGTCCAAAATTGCCCTTAGTGTTGGGTGGGGTTACTGGGTTATTGGGATAGGGGGAGGTGTTGACCTTGGGTAGGGTGCTCTGTCCAAGAGCCGGTGCAAACTCGATGGGCCGAATGGCCTCCTTCTGCACTGTAAAAAAAAAATTCTATGATATCTACCGTGGCCTGTTTGGCAGGCTGAGAAATGCAGCACAGTGTGATCCTGGACAGACCTCTCTAGAAGATGCTTAGCTGAGTGAACTGCCTGTTCCGCCAAGCCGTTGGGCTGTGCGTATCGGGAGCTGCTCATGATACACTCAAATTCCCCTGTGTGTGCAGTGGAGGCGAATTGGCGAGTGTTGTCTGTCATGAATCTTTGAGGGATCTGAGGGATATGTAGTGAAGTGTCTCTTGAACTTGATGATGACTGTGTTACTCAGCCAGGATGTGAGTCGACTAAGACGAAAATGTTACCATTCCATTCAGAAATGTTGACTGCAGTGAATGACCGTGTGGGGTTTGGGACCTCGTGTGAATGCAGTCATTCCTTTTGTTTGATGTGACTTGAGTGCGTTGCATGGTGCACAAGACTTACCAAGACTTGCCTTGGTTCTGGCAGCTTCCAATCAAGGGATCCAAATGCAAATTCTCTCACAAAGATTTTCAAAGTCGCCATGCATGAATGCATCGAGTTGTCAGATCTTTGATGGATAGATGCGTCCACGTTGGGTATTCTGTTCTTCGATTGCGGCAAATATTCTCAAACCTTTGAAGAATTCTTTTGGGGCTCCCTTTCTCCAACTCCATTTGAAACGCTTGTCTAATTTTGAAGACCTTCTTCAGGTCTCCCTTTCAGTCTTCACCTTTTTAGAGAACATTGCCCCAGCCTGTTCAATCTTTCCCGGTAGATAGGGCCACTTTTTGGGGGTGGTTGCGTGAAAGTGGCAGAAAGCAAGCAAGGGATTTAAAAAGAAGCATATTGCACAGTCAAGCTAACAACCCACACGCCTTTACAACATTTACAAAGACCAGCCAGAAATTGGACCCATTACTGGTCAGTGGAATAACTCTGAGAAATAGCAGGGATTTGCCTGGGAATATCCCGCTGAGGTTGCACTGGGAGATTGCCTCGTGCAATTTCAGGGCCAAGGAGTATTTCCGGGAAAAGCCGAAAGGTTGAGGTAATGTTTACCGAGATCCCGCACACCCACAGGTCCTTGCAGTTCACTGGATGTCTCCGGATGCCTGTGTTTGATGATCTCATCAGCACTATGGAAAACAAAGACACTCTGTTCCTGGAATGAATCATTTTTGACAGCTTCAGGACACCGTGCACCTGAGAGAAGCAAGTGGTGGAAAATAACACCTTGTTAAAATACATCCTAACCTTCACAATGCTGATCCTTTTGCTTGAGTGTTTGCAGGGTTCAGTTTTTGCAAACTGGTGGATCTCTTTTTTTTATTATATAATCCTCAGATTTATTGGGCAGAATTCTCCGACTCCCCGCTGGGTCGGAGAATCGGCGCCGTGCCGTGCGAATCGCGCCACGCTGCCCCGATGCCGGGACGCAATTCTCCGCAGTGCGGCGCCGGTCGGGGTATGTGCCCCGACTCTCCGGTCCCGGGCCGGCACGCCGATTCTAAAAGCCAAGTCCGACCGGCGCCGTTCTAACATCCTCTGGGTCGGGGGGACCTCGACGTTGAAGGGTCCGGGGGCGGCCAGTGGGGGGGGGGAGGAGGGGTCCGACCCCGGTGGGGGGTGGGGGCCTCCATAGTAGCCTGGCCTGCGATCAGGGCCCACCGATCGGCGGGCCGGCCTCTCTGCCCCCTGGCCTCCTTTCCTCCGCCCCAGCTCCTGTAGCCCTGCGGTATTTGGTGTTGGGGCCACCGCAGGGAAGAAGGCCACTGCGCACGCGCTAGTTGGCGCCGGCACAATTGTGAATGCGCGGACCCCGCGGCGCCGGGTTCAGGCCGGGATCGGCAGCGGAGGCCGCTCCAGCACCGTCCTAGCCCCCTGTGGGCCGCAGAATGGGGGTCCCAGAACGGGCACCGACGCCGGAGTAAAACACTCCCGTTTTTACTCCGGCTTTGGCACTTAGCCGCCCATTGGGAGAATCCCGCCCATTGTGTCCACATTGATTCTGACTTTACTGAAATAGTTTGAATTGCTCCCATTTAGAAATGCGACTCAATGCTCTCCGTTGGGTGGCAGCCCTTTAATACTATACTTGGATCACTAATTCACGTCTTAGTAACAATGCCAGCCTGCACCCATCCCTCAGCCTGCCACTTTGCCACCTCACCATCCTTCCGAGATCCCATTCCCATCCCTCACCCTGCCAATTTGTCACCTCACCGACGTTCCCAGGTCCACTCAATAAAAACTCCAATTTATCCATAACACAACAACACCAACCTTTGTTTGTATAGCACCTTAAACGAGCAAAATATCCCAAGGTGCTTCACAGGAGCCTCAACCAAAAATTTGACACCGAGCCACACTGGGAGATAGATGACCAAAAGCTTGGTCAAAGAGGTAGGTTTTAAAATGGGACTTAAGGAAGAATAGAGAGGTGGAGAGGTTTCGGGAGGAAATCCTAGAGGTAAGGCCACCGATGGCGAAACGATGACAGTCAGGGGATGCTCAAGGAGGCCAGAATTGGAGGAACATGGACATCTCGGAAGGCTGTAGGGCTGGAGAAAGTTACAGAGCTAGGGAGAGGCGTGGCCTTGGAGGGATTTGAAAACAGGAATCTGCAACTCGCACGCTGCTTTCTGCCAAAAACAGATCAAGTGGTTGACTGGGAGAACTGCACTCCCACAGGTGTCTGCAGTCTGGTCCCGTCAGTTTCCACTGGGAGTTAACATTGGCCCGGAGGTGAAATGTCTGCCATAGATCCCTCTGTTCTCGGTGTTGTGGCCCCAGACCGTTCTGACGCAGTGAGAATAAATAAACTCAAAGAAAGTAAGAGTGGCACCTCCAACCCCACAATATAATTTGAAAATCAGGCCCTCTGTGTCTTGAAAATAAACAACATAAATCTGGAAGCTGCGGGGAATGACTAGATCACATAAAGAACAGGATGAAGAAGCACCACAGAGTTCCTTAAACCAACTGCTTCTATTGATCGTGTTACAACCTGAACTCGACGATCCTATGCAATCCATCGGTCATACACTACCTCATCTCACAGACATGAAAACGGACAATGCTGGAAAAGCTCCGACAAGTCTGGCAGCACCCGTGGACAGAAAAACAAAGATCACGGGCGGGATTTTCCGCACAATCCGCGGCGTGTTTCGTGGCAACAGAGATGTCCCACCATTGGCCAGCCATGGGGTTGTCCACCGGGTGTCACAATCCCAGAAGCCCTTTACAGTCATTGAAGCACGTTTGGCATGTGGGTGGTTGCTGAGGTGTTGGAAATGCAGCAGCCAATTTGGACACAGCACGATCTCACAAACAGCAATGTGATTGTGGTGAATCACAGTAGCGTAATTCACACTGTATTACACATGTTGTACTATGTCTCTGTAAGCTCGGCACACGAGCAGTTGCGCTGCTCTGCCACTAGGGGGAGATGCACTGGGAGTGTACGGGAGTTTGTACTGGGCTCCACCCTTGGCTCCACCCACGGCTCTCCCCCCTAAACGGAAGTATGAAGGTTGATGCTGAGAGCCTGCCTGCCAGTTCATCTGGAGTTCACCTTGTCACAGGCAGGCTCTGTTGTAAGACGATTAAAACCGCTGTTCACTTCTAACCACGTGTCGCGTGAATTGATGGTCTCATCAGTGATAATGACCCAGTCATCCGCATTCTCAGCGAAGCAGGTTGAGGGATATGTGCTGGGCAGGACACCTCCACGTTGCAGAACTCTTACCAGTTTCGCACTGGTGCGCCAGCCCAGCCGATGTGCTCAAGTCTCCGGAGTGATGCCTTCAACCCACAAATCAGGGGCACAAATGCGACACCGAACCCACAGCAGACTCCAGCACCACAGCTGCTCAAAGGCATTCCGAATTGCAACATCTTTCTCATGGATGCTCCAAACAATGGCAAAGCGATGCAGGAAAAAAAAAATGGGGCCGACTGCATGATGTCCTTTTTACTGTGTAAAGTAGATGAGTTTAACTCCCCTACAACGGCCCTCAATCTAAAACCTTTCAAAAGATAATACAGCAATTCCCACACCGACATAATGTGATGTCTGCAGCATGACAAGTCCCCGAAGACAGAGCAGGGCTGTTTTTCCCGCACTATGAATATAAGCCATTCTGCTTCTCAGGCAGCTGGAGATTTATCATGTGCTCCAAACAAAAATCAAATAGGTTTTCACAGCATGTCCATTCCGATTGTAAGTTTCCCCCATCCCTGCAACATAATTTGAAAATCAGGCTCGAAAATAAACAACATAAATCTGGAAGCTGCGGGGAATGACTAGATCACATCAAGAACAAGATGAGGAAGCACCACAGAGTTCCTTAAACCAACTGCTTCTATTGATCGTGTTACAACCTGAACTCGACCCAACTCACCGATCGTATGCAATCCATCGATCATACACTACCTCATCTCACAGACACGAAAATAGAAAATGCTGGAAAAGCTCAAACAAGTCTGGCAGCACCAGTGGACAGAAAAACAAAGATCACGGGCGGGATTTTCCGCACAATCCGTGGCGTGTTTCGTGGCAACAGAGATGTCCCACCATTGGCCAGCCATGGGTTGTCCACGGGGTTTCACACTGAATGCCCCCCCCCCCCCCCCCCCACCTTCACTCCCACCACAGGGAATCCCGCATCTGGGGTGAACTATCAGCAGAATATCCCGCTGGCGTTAAAGACTGGAAAATTCCAGCCCATATTTCGAGTCCATATAACTCATTCTTCAGAGAGCTCAGAAAAGTAATTTGGACTTGAAACATTAGCTCTGTCACAACCCAGTGGTAATATATAACTTCCTGTCACAGACTCCACACAACCCGGTGATAATATACAACTTCCTCTCATAGACACCACACAAGCCAGTGATCATATACAACTTCCTCTCACAGGCCCTCAAATTCTCACCACTTGCACCCCCTCCCCCTCACCCACACATTCCCTATGCTCCATTTGTGCCATCCCAATTCCTCACCAACCACAACACTTCATAAATAAAATAAATAAATAATCTTTATTGTCACTAGTAGGCTTACATTAACACTGCAATGAAGTTACTGTGAAAAGCCCCTAGTTGCCTCATTCTGGCGCCTGTTCGGGTACACAGAGGGAGAATTCAGAATTCTCAGCTGGTACGGGAATTGAACCCACGCTGCTGGCCTTGTTCTGCATCACAATCCATCTGTCTAGCCCACTTCATGTCCGCATGCAAGTTATGCACCCCAAACAATGCCTATGGCCCCTTCTGCCTGACTGCCAAGGTTTGCCCTCTGAAAACCCCTAAGGCCCCACATGCCTCCATGCCAAGCTGTGTCCTTCACCTCCTATAGCCCCTCATGTCCTACGCCAAGGTATGGCACTGCCTAAAATATGTATTAAAACAATTAATGCTATAGTGACAGCGGATGTGAAAAAAGGCCTTATTAAAAACTCATTCATTGTTTACTTTCCACTTTCTTAAAAAAACCTCCTTTTTACTACAGCCCAATAAAAGTGTCAATCATCTGGACTCTTTAAAGTATCAACTGATCAAACTGCAAATGCTTGAAACTTCTTCTTCATTATAAATAAACTTTGTTTGATTGACAGCATAGGTCAGAGCCCCAGAACGTCAATCGAGCAATGTTTGCCCTGCAACTCAGGTGTTTCAAAAGGCTAATGAATTTGGAGTCATAGATTTCTGGCCTCTCAGCCAAGAATACATAATGAAGGTTGGCTGAGGGCCCATAAATTATTCTACCTTGACGCAAGATGCCTGAAGAATGCTTTTTGAGCTTAGCCTCGTTCATGCCGACTCTGGTTCACAGATGCCTTGAACTCTTTGAGAAGCTGGCTCGAGTCATGACATTTGAGGAGGACTCAGACATGCCGACTCCCACAGTGGAATCAGGCAGATCAGGAGTGCAGGGTGCAGGCCTGTGGCCTGAACTAGGCCATTCCCTTTGTGGAAGGGAAGTTAATGAGTTACCAATTTAGAAGCATGCTGGGAATATTGACTATATTTTAACACTGCTTTTGAGCGAAAATAAGTAGGTCAAGTAATGTAAACTAAATACTGTTTAGTATTTTGTACTCGACCTTATTATGATAATAAGTTGTTCTTCTGAACGACAACAAAATGCGTACTCGAATTGTTTTTAAACCAAGGGCAAAACATTCATATTTCCTCTTGCGTATGTTCCCAAGTTTCATCTCTTCAAAGTTGTTTATTTCACACTATAAATATAATGGTTTCCGACTGCATAACTCAGAGTGCAGTGCACTGGCTTTTGTAGCTGGACGCTCTCTCTCCACAATTATTTTTGTGTCAATAAATTTCCTTTAATCGAACCTTGAGGAATTTGTCTTTATTATGATTTCCACGACACCCTTAAAATGGCACTGAAATCAGAAACCTAGGGAATGGAGGTCGGGAATCCTGGAATCAGTACCCACCTGCCATTCATAAAGGGCTCCCGAGTCATCCTGACTACGTGAAAGCCCAGCCCTTTCTGGATCTGTTGGAGACTCATTGCTAAAGATTGATTTCAATGATAAGTCAACAACTCCATTAACATTGTACCATGCGATTGCCAGGAATGGTGGAAGGTGAATTTGGTGGGCTTTGATCTTTTTTCATTCATTCTGTTTCCCTGGCCCAAAATTTAATTCCACATTATTAGGTTCTGCATTTCTTACAAATATATAATTTTTTGTCTGCTCACCTAACACCACTAAAATGACACCATTTGCCTTCACAAACATCTCTGCCTGCTGAAAATAAAAGACTTGCACTTATATAGAACCATTCACAACCTCAGGCCATCCCAAAATACTTTACAGCCAATGAATCATTTTGATGTGTGGTAATGGTTGTAATGCAGGAAATACAATGGGTAATTTGCACACAGCAAATTCTCACAGCCCACAATGTGATCATCGCCACGTAATCTGTTTTAGTCACCTTGGTTTAGGGATTAAATATTGACCTGAACACCAGGGATGGTTCTGCTCTTCTGCACAAAATGGTGCTGGCATCTTTTATCTTTACCTGAGAAAGCAGACAAGGCATTGGTTTAACATCTCATCTAACAGTGCAGTACTCCCTCAGCACTGCACTATGAGTATCAGCCTTGGGGCACGATCTACCGTCCGCAATGCGCCTGAAAGGCAGCGCGCCGCGGCCGGTTACAGCCGGGAGATCCCTCATCCGGGATCTACCTGGCTCGACGTGCCTCCCGAGATCTAATGCAATCTCGCCAGACGTTGCAATCTGAATTCCCCCCATTGTGGGCAGGATCACTATTTTGCAAATTTGCTTATTAGAATGAAGCAGCTAGTCTCACTCCGATCGGCATTCCCATGATCCACTGAGGCTCTGGGATCTAACTCGGAAATCTTGGACGAGTGCTGTCCTCGTCTCCACAAATGGGACACTCGTGGGGGTTTTTCCAGGGGATCAGAGACCCCCAGGTGCTTGCCCTCTGAGCAGGGCAGCATCCTGGCACTGCTATGGTGCCACCCGAACACCCTGGGACTGACACCATGGCAGTGCCACCTGGCTGCCAGCCTGACACTTTCAGGTGGGACTGGTAGAGGTACTGTCAGGATGTAGGGCTGGCATTTGTCTTGTGCTGGGGAGTGGGCCTGGGAGGGGGTTGGGTGTGTGTGTGGGGGAGGGGGGGGGGAGAGCCCTGAGGACATCCTTATGGATGAGTTGGTGTTTTGGGGAGGGTCGGGGCTACGTACGGGGGTCGTGAGATTGGGGTGTCATTTTAAAAACACCCCGCTATAGGACTCTGTTCCCATTCGGATAGATCGTGCCCTAGATGGTTGAAAGACTCTGGTGTGGAACTTCAACCCTCAACCTTCTGACTCAGGGACAAGTGTGCTGCTCACTGAACCACAGCTAGCACATACGTGACGCACAATCATTCTCAAACTAAATTTGAGAAAATGGATACACGAACCTGACAGCTGGAGACAAACTGGGTCAGAAGGGATAAAAACAGAGATAATCCCAACCTGAAACAATGAGAGATTCAGCAACAAATCCAAATTTGACCCAATTCACATCTATTCATGTGGGCCTATCCCTTTAAATGCTAATATTGTCATGCTCACCCAAATCAGAGATCGGTGCTGGAGAATGAACGGTCGGTCATTACCACCCGGAACCTGGCACCCCTGCTGATTAATACATCTGACACCCCACTTAGTGCGGGGTGTGAGCCGCAGTTACACACTCAAAATGATGTCGCCCCCTTTCCCGACAGCATCCCCACCTGCTTTAACCCTTAAATCTTTGACAGGGTCCACGCTGACATATATGCCTGCATTAGCCCCAACTGCCTATGGATCACACTGGCAACCACTCGGTCCCATTCATTTACCCCAGTCACCAGAATCCTGAACACACAATGTGGAATAATATTGCAGGAATGCTTCATGCCTTCACATGAACAGTCTCCTCACTGTTATTTTAGTGGGGGTGTTAACTTGCTTTGAGTGGATGCGTTAAAGGTTTCATGAAACTGAGAAATTGCAGAGGGATAAAAATGAAGACATGGGCGACAGACATATTCACCAGAACAATACTGGGGCTAAGAGGGTTAAACCGTGAAGATAGGCAGCACAGACTGGGTCCGTATTCCGTTGAGTATAGAAAATTAAGGTGTGATCTAAATGAGGTGTTTAAGATGATTAAAGGATTTATTGGGAAGCTAGAGAGACACCAACGTCTTTGGGGGTGAGCGGGGGTTGGGGGGAGGAGTTCAAGTCAAGGAAACCTAACCTTAATATTAGAGCTAGGTCATTTAGGGGGTGATGTCAGGGAGCACTTTTTCCTCGAGGATAGAGAAAATCTGAACCTCTCACCTGCTAAAAGCTTTTGAGGTTGGGCATCAACTGAAAGTTTAAAAGCTAAGTTTGATAGGTTTCTGCTGGCAGGGGTATTAAGGGTTATAGAATCAAAACCAGTGAATGGAATTCTGCTACAACTCGGCCGTGATTTAAGTGAATGGTAGAACAGGCTTGAGGGGCTGAATGGACTCCTCGAATTGCTACATTCTTGTGAAGGATGGGAAGCAGAACTTCACACCACATCAAGCTTATTGGATGGGATGTAGAGTTTTTAAAAAAATGTTTTTATTCTCCTTTTTCACATTTTCTCCCAAATTTACACCCAACAATAAACAATAATCAGTAATTAATGCAATATCAATCCCCATATCAGGAACAACGATCCCATCCTCTCACCAACCCCCAAACATTAGCCCGCATGTTAACATAAACAAATGATAAAAAGGAATCAGGCATCACCCATAGTCACCATTAACACATTAATCCCCTCAACCCGACCCCCCCCCCCAGCCCCCAACCCCCCTAATGTTCGATGTGATCCGATTCTCGAAAGTGCACAATGAATAAGGCCCATGAATTGTAGAATCCCTCCATCCTTCCCCTCAGTTCAAACTTAACCTTCTCAAGAGTCAAGAATTCCAGCAGGTCCCCCAGTCACGCCAGGGCACAGGGTGGAGAGTTTGATCTCCACCCTAACAGATCCGCCTTTGGGCGATCAACAAGGCAAAGGCTACAACATCTGCATCCGTAACCGTTTCCAAACCCGGCTGGTCCAACACCCCGAATATGGCCTCCCGAGGTCCCGGGTCCAGTTTCACATGCGGCACTTTAGAGATTCACATAAAAACCTCCTTCCAGTAATCCTCCAGCTTTAGACAGGACCAAGACATATGAACGTGGTTTGCACCCCCACCCCCTCCCTATGCTCACACACATCTTCTACCCCCTCAAAGAGCCGGCTCATCCTTGCCCTTGTACGGTGTGCTCCATACACCACCTTGAGCTGTATCAGCCCCAACCTCGCGCACGAGGTGGAGGCGTTCACCCTCCGGAGCACCTCGCATCAGAACTCCTCCTCCATACCCTCTCCCAACTGTTCCTCCCACTTCGCCTTGATCCCGTCCAGCGGTGCCTTCTCCTTTTCCAAAATAGCCCCGTAAACCCCCTTCTTCAGAGATGGGATGCGGAGTTATGGATCATTGAGTGGAAATCACCTGGGGTAAGGAGGAGGAAAGTGCAGAGGAAATTGTGAAACTTATTTTACACACAACATGTTGTGTTCTGGTTGCACTGCCTAGAAGGGAAGTGGAAATGAAATCAGTAGTAGGCCCAGCCACCGTCAGCTGCTTCAATGACATTCCGTCCATGATAAACTCAGAATGGGGACATTTGCTGATGATTGCACAATGTTCAGCACCATTAGCTATCCCTCAGATATGAAAGCCATGCTTAATTAGGTGAAACCAGACCAGGGCAAAGTTCAGGGCTGGGCTAATAGGTAGCAAGTAACATTCACACCACACGAGTGACAGGCAATGACCATCTCCAACAAGAGAGAACTTAAACATCGCCCTTTGATATTTATGGCTTTACCATCACTGAATTCCCCACTATCAACATCCTGGGGCTTAAAATTGACCAGAAACAAAACTGGACCAATTATATAAATGCTGCGGCTACAAGACCAGGTCAAAAACTAGGAGCCCTGTGGTGAGTAATTCACCTCCTGACGTCCCAAAGCATGTCCACCATCTACAATGCACAAGTCAGGAGTGTGATTGAATACTCTCCAATTGTCAGCCATTTCTTGATATCACGTAGGGTGAATCAAATTGGCTGAAGACAGGCATCCGGGACCTCACCTTTGGCTAAAGATTACTGCGACTGCTTCACAAGACCATAAGGGCCAGAAGACATAGGAGCAAGATTAGGCCATTCGGCCCATCGAGTCTTCTTCGCCACTCAATCATGGCTGATATTTTCCTCTTATTGATGCTCTCCTGGGCAGATACATCTGCAGCAGAAGGGTTGGTGAGGATGAGGATGAGATGCCACAAAATGTTTCACAGCCAATAAAACACAGTCACTGAAAATGCAGCAGCCATTTTTCAGTCCTCAATATCCCATAAGCAGCAATGTGTTAATGAATGGATAATCTGTTTAGATGATATTCATTGAAGAATAATTTCAGCCCAAGACTCAGGAAAGATCTCCACTGCTCATCTTTCAATAACGTCATAAGATTCTCAATGTCCAAATAAGAGAAACTTCTTCGCCCAAGAGGGTGTTTAATGGTATTTGTCTCCTTTATGGGGCGAGCTGCCAAGAGGGTCACGTGGCCTGGGTAACCAGTCAGGATCCGGGGTTGGGGATCACCGGAGCAAGCATGGTATTCCGTATTGGTTCGATCCTGGAAGCTGATTCACAACCACGAAGCTGCAAGTCTCTGCATTATAAATAAACGTTTTTGTAAATAAACGTTGCAGTTATTGTTTACACAACTGGTAAACGGGAAATATCACAGTGGTGAACCTGTGGAATTCGCTAGCACAGAAGGCTGTAAAGGCCAAGTCATTGAATCTATTTAAGGAGGAAATAGATAGATTTCCAGGCATAAGTTGAGCTTGTCTAGGCTGGTGGAGCAAATGAGGAGCGGGTTTCGGAGGTGGGATGCGCTCCCGCTGTCACTAGCGGGGAGAGTACAGACGGTGAAGATGACGATCCTCCCGAGATTCCTGTTTATTTTTCAGTGTCTCCCTATCTTCATTCCATGGTCCTTCTTTAAAAGAATCAAAAAAGTCATCCTAGGATTTGTTTGGGCGGGGAAGTTCCCACGGGTAAAGAGGGGGATGCTGGAACGGAGCCGTAGTGAGGGGGGGCTGGCGTTGCCGAACCTCAGCAACTACTACTGGGCGGCTAACATAGCCATGATAAAGAAATGGATGGTGGGTACGGGGTCGGTTTGGGAGCGGGTGGAGGCTGCTTCGTGCAGGGGCACCAGCTTGGCAGCCCTGGTCACGGCTCCCCTGCCGTTCCCGCCGGCCAGGTATTCCACCAGCCCTGTAGTGATGGCGGCTTTGCGGATTTGGGGCCAATGGAGGAAGCATGCAGGGGAAGTGGGAGCGTCGGTCTGGTCCCCAATATGTGACAACCACCGATTTGTCCCGGGGAAGATGGACGGTGGGTTTCGAGCGTGGCGGAGGGCGAGGGTGGGAAGGATGGGCGACTTGTTCCTGGAAGGGAGCTTCGTGAACATGAGGGCGCTGGAGGAGAAGTTCGGGCTGGCGAGGGGGAATGACTTTCGGTACTTGCAGGTGCGGGATTTCGTACGTAGACAGGTCCCGTCCTTTCCACGCCTTCCACCAAGGGGGATCCAGGACAGGGTAATTTCCAGGGGTGAGGTAGGAGAGGGGAGAGTCTCAGATATTTATCAGGAGCTTATGGGAGCACAGGACACAGGGACCGAGGAGCTGAAACTTAAGTGGGAGGAGGAGCTTGGTGGGGAGTTGGAGGGAGGCGTATGGGCAGACGCTCTGAGGAGGGTAAATGCAACCGCAACATGTGCCAGGCTCGGCCTGATTCAGCTCAAGGTAGTTCACCAGGCCCACATGACAGTGGCCCGGATGAGCAAATTCTTTGGGCTGGAGGACAAGTGTGTTAGATGTGGGGGAGGACCAGCGAACCATGTCCACATGTTCTGGGCGTGTCCAAAACTCGGGATACTGGCAGGGATTTGCGGACGTCATATCCCGGGTACTGAAAACAAGGGTGGCGATGAGTCCAGAGGTGGCGATTTTTGGGTTGTCGGAGGACCCGGGAGTCCAGGAGGGGATAGAGGCCGACGTTGTGGCCTTTGCTTCCCTGATAGCCTGGCGACGAATACTGTTGGCCTGGAGGGACTCAAAGCCCCCAAAGACCAAAGTATGGCTGTCGGACATGGCAAGCTTTCTCGGCTTGGAAAAAATCAAGTTCGCCTTACAAGGATCACTATCGGGATTTGCCCGGAGGTGGCGACCATTCATTGACTTCTTCGCGGGGAACTAATCATCAGCGGGGGGGGGTTAGAATCGTGTAGATTAGGGGGGTAGAATAGGCTGATCTATTTGCGAGAGAGGAACTGTTATTTGCACCGTGTTTTTGTAATTGGTATCTGCACACTAATGTATATTGTTACTGTTTACAATGCCAAAAAATACCTCAATAAAATTGTCTGTTAAAAAAAAAAGGGGCAGGAGGCCTTCACCAGGTGCGCTCGGTCTGGCTGGTAGATGTGCGGTTTGGACTCCGCGCAGACCTGACAGTCCCTGGTGACGGTCCTGACCTCCTCAATGGAGTACGGCAGGTTGCGGGCCTTTATGGCGTGGAAGAACAGGGTGACCCCTGGGTGACAGAGACCATCGTGTCGGGCCCAGAGTCGGTTACTTGTGGGCGGGCACATGTACCTTGGGATAGGCCATCTGGGGGCTCGTTGAGCTTCCCTTGGCGATACAAAATCTCGGAATTGTAGGTGGAGAGCTTGATCCTCCACCTTAAGATTTTATCATTTTTGATCTTGCCCCGCTGTGTGTTATTAAACATGAAGGCAACCGACCGTTGGTCAGTGAGGAGAGTGAATCTCCTGCCGGCCAGGTAATGCTTCCGATGCCGCACAGCTTCTATGATGGCTTGGGCCACCTTTTCGACAGAGGAGTGCCGAAGTTCGGAGGAATGGAGGGTGCGGGAAAAGAATGCCATGGGCCTGCCTGCCTGATTGAGGGTGGCAGCCAGAGCGACGTCCGATGCATCGCTCTCGACCTGAAAGGGGAGCGTCTCGTCGACCGCATGCATCGTGGCCTTGGCGATGTCTGCCTTGATACGGTTGAAGGCCTGGTGGGCCTCAGCCGTCAGGGGGAAAATTGTGGAGTGGATGAGTGGCGGGCCTTGTCCGCATAGTTAGGGACCCAGTGGGCGTAAAATTTGAGAAGGTTAGCGTCATGGTCCTGCTAGTTGTGGCCGCAGATGATGACGTTATCTAGGTACGGGAAGGTGGCCCGCAGCCCGTACTGGTCAACCATTCGGTCCATCTCAATTGGAAAACCGAGACCCCGTTAGTGACGCCGAAGGGAACCCTAAGGAAATGGTAGAGGCGGCCGTCTGCCTCGAACACAATGTATTTGCGGTCCGCCTTGCAGATGGGGAGCTGGTGGTAGGTAGATTTTAGGTCCACTGTAGAGAAGACCCAGTACTGTGCAATCTGATTGGCCACATCAGATATGCGCGGGAGAGGGTACGTGTCGAGCTGCGTGTCCTGATTGATGGTCTGACTGTAGTCAATGACCATCCTCTGTTTCTCCCCAGTCTTTACAACTACCACTTGGGCTCTCCAGGGGCTGTTGCTGGCCTCAATGATGCCTTCCCGCAGCAGCCGTTGGACCTCCGACCTGATGAAGGTCCTGTCCTGGGGGCTGTACCGTCTGCTCCTGGTGGTGACGGGTTTACAATCCGGGGTGAGGTTTGCAAACAGGGAAGGTGGGTCGACTTTAAGGGTCGTGAGGCCTCATACTGTGAGGGGTGGTAGGGGTCCGCCGAATTTTAGAGTTAGACTTTGGAGGTTGCACTAGAAGTCCAGGCCGAGTAACAGGACAGCACAGAGGTTGGGAAGGATGTAGAGTCGGAAGTTGTTGAACTCTACGCCTTGGATGGTGAGGGTGACGATGCAGTACCCCCGGATTTCCACGGAATGGGATCTGGAGGCCAGGGAGATTCTCTGGGTAACGGGGAATACCGCAAGGGAGCAGCGACTTACCGTAGAGGGGTGGATGAATCTTTCTGTGCTCCCGGAGTCAAGAAGGCAGGATGTCTTGTGCCCATCGACTTTCACCGTCGTCGACGCGGTTGCGAGGCTGTGGGTCCGGGACTGGTTGAGCGTGATGGAGGCGAGCTGCGGCTGGTGTTGGTAGGCCCCGGGCTGGTCGCCGGCGGTGACAGGCGATGAACGGCCCGATGAAGTCCCCGATGAGCAGGGGTCCTGAGACGGAGATGGGGTGCACATGGCGGGTGGCGTTAAAGATGGCAGTGCCCACGGGCTGCACGTAGTCTGCGGGGATGAAGATGGCGGCGCCCACGGGCCGCACGTGGGGGGTGCAGGAACACTGGGCCTATGTACAGCAGCTATCGACCGGGCCTGGCACACAGCAGCAAAATGTCCCTTCTTCCGCAGGCCTTGCAGGTTGCACTCCGCGCCGGGCAGCGTTGCCGGGGGTGCTTCGTCTGCCCGCAGAAATAGCACTTGGGCCCCCCGGGGTTGGCTGGCTGCCATGCGGCGCAGGCTTGGGGTTGGCTGGGGTGGCCGCTGTTGGGGCCCATGATGTCCATGAGGGCGCCGTGTGGTCGGGGGTATATGCCGTGTGGTCGGGGGCATACGACTGTA
This sequence comes from Scyliorhinus canicula, assembly GCF_902713615.1. Taxonomy (NCBI): domain Eukaryota; kingdom Metazoa; phylum Chordata; class Chondrichthyes; order Carcharhiniformes; family Scyliorhinidae; genus Scyliorhinus; species Scyliorhinus canicula. Next base: position 23,452,529 of record NC_052160.1, read on the forward strand.
CGTTACGGGAGGCTACTGTTAGCGCGTTTGCGAGTTGCCTGGTCGTCGCGAGGTTGAGCGTACCCCCTTCTAATAGGCGCTGGCGGATGTACGCCGACTCCATGCCCGTAACAAAAGCGTCCCTGATTAAGAGTTCTGTATGTTCAACGGCGAAACTGCCTGGCAATCGCAGTTTCTCTCCAGGATGTGCAGGGCATGTGATGTGCCAGAAATCATCTAATGACTCACCGGGGAGTTGCTGCCTCGTGGATAGGAGATACCTGGCGTAGAGTTTGTTGACCAGCCGGATATAGTGTTCTTTCAGAAGATCCATAGCTTCAGGGTAAGTGGGCGCATCCCGGATAAGGGGAAAGATCTCGGAGCTCACCCGTGAGTACAGGATCTGAAGCTTCTGTGCGTCCGAGGGCTGTTCAGTCGCTGATCCGAGGTAGCTTTCGAAGCAAGCTAGCCAGTGGTCGAAGGCCGACGTGGCGTTGGCTGCTTGAGGGTGCAGCTGCAGGCGATCTGGCTTGATGTGTAGTTCCATCGCTGTAATATCTCTGCTTAATAAATTGATGCACTATCAATTACGATGAGTCGCGTGTAGAGGATAATCGAGGCTTTATTAAGCAGAGATGTGTGGCCTCCTGCAGCTGCGACCAGAATGGGAGCAGCTCGGTGTGCACACACATTTATACTCCGCCTACTGGGCGGAGCCAGCAGGCAGAGATCTACCCCCGTACCCATAGTACAGGAGCCTTACCATATTACCTCTATTATACAATCAGTGGTGACTACCACACTGGGGGCAGCAAAATTGTGAGGCAGAACGAATAATTCGCCAGTGACCAATGCTTACATGGTTTGTCCATCTCACTACAGGGAATAAACAAATTCACTGTCCTCAGTCTCCTCCATTGCTGGTACTTGTGTGACTTTATGAAGATGTACATTTCAATGCTATTTCTTTTCATTTAGTTTAATGATATTATTAAAAATGCAAAGGGCTCTTTGATATTCCTCACTATGGCAACTAGCCTCGTACTCATATCTCTCTGGTGGAGAACTCCCTGCTGTTTGAAAATCCCGCAACAACAAAAAAGCCTAGGCAGCAGGGTGGCACAGTGGTTAGCACTGCTGTCTCACGGCGCCGAGGTCCCAGGTTCGATCCCGGCCCCAGGTCACTGTCGGTGTGGTGTTTGCACATTCTCCCCGTGGCTGCGTGGGTCTCACCCTCCACAACCCAAAGATGTACAGGTTAGGTGGATTGGCCACACTAAACTGCCCCTTAATTGGAAAAATGAATTGGGTACTGTAAATTTATTTTTTTAAAACCTTGCATTTATAGAGCGTCTTTAATGTGGTAAAATGTCCCCAGCCACATCACGGAATGCAAATCAGGCAAAAAAATTATTGATTCTGACCTAAACAAGAGACGTTGGGGCAGGTGGCCAAAAGGTATGGGGCGCGATTCTCCCAGAGGGGGAGAAATCGTAAGTCTGGCGTCAAATCCGGGCGGGTTTGACGCCAGCCCCCCCCTCCCCGACCGGGAACCGATTCTGGTCCCCGGTCGGGGCTAGCATGCCGCCGCCGTAAACTCCGGCATCACGGGCTTAACGAATTTCGTTAAGCCCGCTTGCCAGAGTTTGCGCCGGCTGACGCGTCATATGACATCAGCCGCGCATGCGCGGATTGGAAGACTCCAACCCGCGCATGCGCGGATGACGTCATCGCGCATTTGCGCGAAGCCCGCGCATGCGCGGGCCGGGATGCCCCTCAGCCGCCCCGCGAAGTGATACAGCGGGGCGGCAGAGGGACAAAGAGTGCGCGGACATCGGACCCGCTGCCCGCGATCGGTGCCCACCGATCTCAGGCCCATGGCACCCTTGGCACAGCCGTGGTACTGCCGTGCCAATCGGTGCCATGGTTTTAAAAATCGGGACTTTACGGCCATTTTTACGAACGGCCAGACCAGGTGTGTTTGCCGTTCATAAAAACAGCCGTAAAGGGCTGGGAACTCGGCCCATCGGACAGCTGAGAATCGCTGCTGGCCGTAAAAAAACGGCAGCAGCGATTCATATCGGGAGTCGGGCGTGGGGCGGGGGGAGAATAGCGGGAGGGCGTCGGACTAGCGTGGCCGTAAAATTTTACGAGCCACGCTATTCTCCGCACCGTCGTGAGTGCGGAGAATTGCGCCCAAGCTTCTTAAAGAAGGAAAGCAGGAGGAGCTCAGGGCAAGGTTCCATGGGTGGGATTCTCCGAGCCTCTGCCAGGCGCGGGGGAGGAGAACTGGGCATCAGACCGCGATCGGGTCCGACGCCTTACTGCGATTCTCCAGGGACCGGATCACGCGCGGTCGACCGCCGACAATTGGCCAAGTTGCCGCTGGCGTGGTTCACTCATAGCTCCAACCAGCGGGAGCTCAGAGTGGCGGCTGCGGACCTGGTCCACGGCCACCCTGGTGGGGGGAGGGGGGATCCGTCACCGCGGGGAGCCTCCAGGACGGCCAGGCTTGCGTGGGTCCGCCATGTTGCGCAGGAACGCCGGCCGCCGCGTACATGCCGGACCCAAGGCTGGAAGTGCAAGGCCCTGTATTGGCAGCTGGAGCTGCGAGGTCTACTCCGGGGCCTGCTAGCCCCCTTCAAAACGGAGAATCGAGCCCGTTTTCTCACAGGCTTGGGAACATTGGGAAGCCGCTTCTTCGCGGTATGCCATTGCAAATAGCCTGAATTCCCAGTGATGATAATGAGAGCTCCTAAAATCTGCTCTTGGGAAAGAGTATATTGAGAAGAACAAGGGCAAAGCATCAAATTTAGAAAGATCCATTTGGAGCTGATTCCATAGTCCCTCAATGACAGCAGCAGGCACTTCCAGGAAGTGAGTGATAGGAGCATTTTAGAGCAGCAACATTGGGTTTTCACTTTCGAAGGCTGTGCTACGGGGCCAGATTTTCCAAGCGAAAGTCACTCCTTGATCAGAGTGAAATACAGGGCCTGAATTTTTCACCCGCTTAAGAGGGAACAAAACGCTTTGCCGGCCGCAGACGGCCCCAGAATTCAACTTCAGGTTGGCTGGCCAATTAACGGCCCCCCAATGTGAAACGCATTCTGTGAGAGGCACAATGATACCGGGGGCGGGTGCGGGCTGGCGTTTCCAACGTGCTCCCTCAGGGGACAGCTGTTGCAGAGTAGGCCCAGGGAGCTGCTGACAGGCAAAAAATAAATAGCGACGGCAAATCAATGGCATGAGCATCTAGGCTGCACAATCAAGAACTGATCTCAGTCGGCGGCACGGTGCCGCAGTGGTTAGCACTGCTGCCTCACTGCACCGAGGACCCGGGTTCGAATCCCGGCTCTGGGTCACTGTCCGTGTGGAGTTTGCACATTCTCCCCGTGTCTGCGTGGGTCTCACCCCCACAACCCAAAGATGTGCAGGGTAGGTGGATTGGCCACGCTACATTGCCCCTCGATTGGCAAAAAGGAATTGGGTACTCTAGGTTTATTTTAAAATAAGAACACATTTCATTTCATTTCATTTCACATCTCAGTCCCCAGACACATTTGTTAATTTTATTTAAGCCCTGTCAGTTCATCCCACCCTGGGTCATGGTCGCAGTTAAACTGTAAAGGCTGCCAGGCCAATCAATCTGCCAGTCATCGGAAAAGCAGGTAGGCCGCATAAAATTGAGCCCAGTTTTCCCCTGAAAGGTTTAAATTGCCTGCTTGACTGTGAGCGGCCTTGCTTCCCACTCTCACACTCACCCACCAGCCAAAGTATTTTGCAAGTGTGCGATGATGTTGGGATGTGTATTCAATGTCTTTTCCTCCCGGATTGGATGCACAGCCACCTGCTCAACGTACAATTCTGAATCGGGAACGTTCTCCAACTTTGCCGAAAAGTCATTGACCTGAAACATTAACTCTTGTTTCTCTCTCCACTATACACTGTCTGGGTGTTTTCATTACAGAACTCCATTATCCACGGCGTTTTGATGTTGAGAATTTGAACTCTGTTTCATTTGAAAACCTGGAAATAAATGCTGCCATCAGGAAAATTGACCCTGAAGCTATCCGATTGTTTGAAAAGCCATTGTTCTTTAGTTAAAGAAGCCTGCTACCCTATCCCTACCTGGCCTGACCTGCATGTGAATCCAGTGTTCGACATGGTTGACTATGTTAAGGTCCTGGACCAGACCCCAACATTTATCAAGGTACCAGATAATAATAATCGCTTATTGTCACAATTAGGCTTCTATGAAGTTACTGTGAAAAGCCCCTAGTCACCACATTCCGGCACCTATTTGGGGAGGCCGGTATGGGAATTGAACCCATGCTGCTGGCCTTGTTCTGCATTCCAAGCCAGCTGTTTAGCCCACTGTGCTAAACCAACCCCTTTATCACCCGCTTTGGGGATGAGACCCCAATGATTTTTCAGTTTGTAAAAATGTGAGAAAAGGATACTTCACCCTGGGACTGATTCTGCTGACCAAAAGATATCTTTTATACTCAAACAAATTTTGTTATTAACTCAGGATTAAACACATTACCGTCACAGAAAATGGCTTTTCAATTAACAGTTAAATAATTCTTGAAATAAAAGGAAACCCCTGTTTACCACTAACTTAAACCATCTCTATCTCCAATTAAGCAAAGCTCATTACAGGTCAAAAGTCACTTATAAATCAAGTTAGCACAGGGTTACTTGCTGTTCATTTGTATAGAGAGTTTTTGGAAAGACTGCTTGAAGAGAGAGAGAGAGAGACCCTTTCAGGAAACAACCTGCAGATCATTCTGTCCTCATCAGACTTCTGCTCAAACTGGCAGCATTTGATTAAAAACTGCTGCTCAACATAAAAGCTCCCAGCAGACTTCAAAACCTATATCAAACTGCAAAACTACAGACACACCTGGCTCCTCTCATTAATTACATCATCTTTATCCCACTCAGATCCTATGACGTGCTTATATATGTCTGAACACAATGTTTCAAATTATCTACTCTCCAGGGAATCTCCAGCAATTATAACAAAGTTCCATTAGGAATCTCATTCTAAACAAATACATGGTTGGAATGAATGACAATCCCACTTATACGGCACCTTAATTGCACATTTTGTTGCCACAGAGTCTTTAATAATATTACTGCAACAGATATATATATATATTTAAGCAGTTATACAGGGCCTTGGTGAGGCCCCACCTTGAATGTTGTGTGCAGTTTGGGTCTCTTAGTTTGAGGAAGGATATTCTTGCTGTTGAGGGTGTCCAGCGAAGGTTCACCAGACTATTTCCCGGGGTGGCAGGATTGACATATGAAGAAAGACTGGATTGACAGGGTTTGTACTTACTGGAGTTTAGAAGAATAAGAGGGGATCTCATACAAACATATAAAATCCTGATGGGACTGGACAGGCTAGATGTAGGAAGTACCCGACGTTGTGACATCCAGAACTGGGGGTCACAGCCTAAGAATAAGGGGTAAGGCATTCAGGACTGAGATGAGGAAGAATTTCTTCTCTCAGAGAGTTGTGAGATTGTAGAACTCTCTCTCACAGTAAGCTGTTGGGGCTTGTTCGTTGGATATATTCAAGAGGGAGCTGGACGTGGCCCTTGCGGCTAAAGGGATTAAGGGATATGGAGAGAAAGCAGGAATGGGATACTGAATTTTCACAATCAGCCATGATCATATTGAATGGTGGTGCAGGCTCGATGGGCCGAATGGCCTACTCCTGCACCTATTTTCTATGTTTCTATATACCTGAACTCAGGCTTTTAAAAACATTCTTGCAATAGATATTAAAAAAACAATATATATATATATCAATTTCTTACATGCATCATCATTCTTTTTTTTAAATTTAGAGTACCCAATTATTTGTTTTCCAATTAAGGGGCAATTTAGTGTGGCCAATCCACCTAACCTGCACACCTTTGGGTTGTGGGGGTGAAACCCACGCAGACATGGGGAGAATGTGCAAACTCCACACGGACAGTGACCCAGGGCCGGGATTCGAACCCGGGTCCTCAGCGCCGCAGTCCCAGTGCTATCCACTGTGCCACATACTGCCCTTATTCATCACAATTCTTAAATGCCCTCTCAGGTCACTCCAGTGTATATGGGAGCACTGTAGCACAATGGTTATATTACTGGACTATCACCCAGAGGTCTGGACTAATCAAGTGGAGATATAGGCCAGGATTTTACGGTCCTGCCCACAGCGGGAATCATCACAGGCGGGAATGGAGAATTTGAAGAGCACCCAAAGGTCCGTTGACTTTGCAGACCGGAAAATACTGCCCATAATTCAAATCTCACCACAATAGCTGTGGTGCTTACATTCAGTCTATTTGGCAAATTTTGGATTAATCATATAAAAAAAAGCTTTAACTTTCTGCGACCATTATGGATTGTCATAATAATCTTTATTGCCACAAGTAAGCTTACAGTCACACTGCAATGAAGTTACTGTGAAAAGACCCTAGTTGCCACATTCCGGAGCTGTACCACATTCTGGCGCCTGTTCGGGTACACTGAGGGAGAATTCAGAATGTCCAAATTTCCTAACAGCACGTCTTTCAGGACTTGTGGGAGGAAATCAGAGCATGAGCAGACTCCACACAGACAGTGACCCAAGCTGGGAATCGAACCTGGAACCCTGGCACTGCGAAGCAACAGTGTTAACTACTGTGCTACCGTGCCACCATATATATGTCCATCCAGAGCCACGGCAATGCGATTGACTCTTAAAAGCCCTCTGAAATAGCTCAGTAGGACCACTCAGTTGCCAAGAAGTTGGTAGCTCACCACCCACCTTTCAGAAGCAATTAGGGATTGGCGATAAGTATTGGCTTTGCCCACGTACTGTGAATTCATTTTTTAAAATAGCCATTTGCTTTTATCAAACCATAGTTCAAGGAAGCTGCCAACCAACTGCCTTCTCAGTAATATATAAATATCACCAGAGGATTAGCACTCTAACAGATCATTTGCAAATTACTTTCATTACAGGATTTTGCAAAGTAATGAGAACGGGTCGAAAATAATTCAACATAATTGAACAATGATGTTACAGACGAAATGTTGGAGGAAATGGAACATGGAAATAATACATAGATATATAGAAGAGAGGAGCAGGAGGAGGCCTTTTGGCCCTTTGAGCCTGCTCCGCCATTCATCACGATCATGGCTGATCATCCAACTCAATAGCCTAATCCCGCCTTTACATAGAACATAGAACATAGAACAGTACAGCACAGAACAGGCCCTTAATGTTGTGCCGAGCCATGATCACCCTACTCAAACCCACATATCCACCCTATACCCGTAACCCAACAACCCCCCCCTTAACCTTACTTTTATTAGGACACTACGGGCAATTTAGCATGGCCAATCCACCTAACCCGCACATCTTTGGACTGTGGGAGGAAACCGGAGCACCCGGAGGAAACCCACGCACACAGGGGGAGGACGTGCAGACTCCACACAGACAGTGACCCAGCCGGGAATCGAACCTGGGACCCTGGAGCTGTGAAGCATTTATGCTAACCACCATGCTACCCTGCTGCCCTTTGATCCCATTCTCCTCAAATGCTATATCCAGCTGCCTCTTGAATATATTCAAAGTTTTAGCATCAAGCACCAGATCGGACAACATCCAAAATATTGACTATCGCAAATTCTAACCTCTTAGGTCTGGAGTCATCCTTGTGTGTCTGTTTTAAGAGCCTTTCCAATGGCTGGGAGTCTTCCTTTGAAAACAGATGTGGAGATGCCGGCGTTGGACTGGGGTGGGGGCACAGTTTAGAAGTCTTACAACGCCAGGTTAAAGTCCAACAGGTTTGTTTTGAATCACTGGTTTTCGGAGCGTAGCTTCTTCCTCAGGTGAGTGAAGAGCTGGGTTCCGGAAGCACATATATAGACAAAGTCAATGGTGCAAGACCATACTTTGAATGCGAGTCTTTGCAGGTAATTAAGTCTTTACAGGTCCAGACGGAGCAACTGGAGAGAGGAATAATCACAGGTTAAAGAGATGTGAATTGTCTCACCCAACTGTCCTGGCTTGACCTGGTGTTGTAAGACGTCTTACTTTGAAAACAGAAGCCGGGGGAAGGCCATTTGGAGGTCTTTCAGACTATGAAAGGATAGAAGCGGAGGAAATGGATGAAAGAAAACTTTTTGGGCACACCAAAAGTTAAGATCATAAATATAGAACAGTCATTAATAAATCTGAAAGGGGTGGAGCAACGAGAATGTATCATCTGCTCACACTTTTAAAATAAATTTAGAGTACCCAATTCATTTGTTCCAACTAAGGGGCAGTTTAACATGGCCAATCCACCTACCCTGCACATCTTTGGGTTGTGGGGGTGAAACATGGTGGGAGGAGACATATGAAGGCTGAATGATTCCAGAACATCCACATTAACAAGTTGGGCTGCATGGTCTGTTTCTCTACTGCAGGGTCAATGTAAAATAAATAACAGAGGGACTTCCATTTCTAGAACACCTTTGAGACTCACAGGACATCCCAAAGCAATTCACAGATTGTAAAGCACTTTTTGAAGTGCAGTCACTGTTGCAGTGTAGAAAGCACGGCAGCCAGTTTGAGCACAGCAAGATCCCACAAATAGCAATGCAACCAGCCGGTTCTTTTTTTTTGCATTGTAGATTGGGGGATATGTTTGGTCAGGACCCCAGGGAAGAACAACCCTGCTCCTCTTCCAAATAATGCCACAAGGTCTTTCACAGCCAAGAGGGCAAACACTTCCTAACATCTCATTAGAAAGACGGCACCTCCAACATTGGAACACTCCCTCGGGACGATGGGAGCATTGATCTAGATTTTTTGTCCAGGTTGCAACTTGAGGGCCGATCCCTTCTGAGAGTGGTGGGTAGGCTACCAACATAACCACAGCTAATTCGTTCACAGAGTTTTAAAAAAAAACCTTGATGTGGATCTAAGGACAGCTTTACAATTTGTTATTCCTGGGTTGGGCTAATCCTGTACCAGAGGGTGGCAGTGTCCCAGTTCTCGGTCCTTGCCCGATGAAGTTAGCAAAATGTGAATTGAAATCCAGTCGTGGTAAATTGTGGAATTGAGTTTGTTTAATTTGTGGGATAAGGGGACCGCCGCCCCCCCCCCCCCTCCCCCACCCCCCGCCCCCCCCATTCTCACGCGCCCGCCAATTGGTGGCCCCCGATCGTGAGCCTGGCTGTTCTGGAGGCCCCCCCCCTGGTGACGGAGCCCCCCCCCCCCCTCTCCCCCCCCCCCCCCCCACCACCACCATGGCGGCCGCAGACTGAGTCCACAGCCGCCACTCCGAGTGCCCGCCGGGCGGAACCATGAGTGAACCACGCTGGTGGGAACTCGGCCAGTTGCCGGCAGAGGATTGCCACGGGGACCCCCGACCGGCGCCGCATCGACAGCACGTGCGTGACTGGCGGTGATTCCACGGTCCCCAGTGAATCGCGCGAAGGCGTCGGATCTGATCACGGGTCTGGCGCCCCATTCTCCGCCCCCGGAGGCTCGGAGAATTCCGGCCATGGTACCTGAATGAGGAGGAGAAAGGCAGGGAAAGAGGGTTGGGGGGAAATGGAGAAAGAAGAAGGGTTGGTCTGTGATAGGATGGAAGGCAGGAGAGATTAAACGGTCAGCCAAATCAATTCCGACGCCTACTATCTAAAAAAATAGGAGCAGTGATTATGATCCGAGTCGGGAAGGGCTGTGATAGTGTATAACTGACAAGATGCAATTCCTTCGGCATCCGCTGAACTTTGATGGAACACTGCAAGAGGCCAAAGTTAGAAAGGTCAGAGTAGGAGCAAGGTGGTGAATTAAACTGACAAGCAACCTGAAGCTGAGGGTCACACATGCAGACTGAATGGAGGTGTTCAACAAAGCAACCATCCAGTATGCATTTAGTCTCCCCATTGTCGTGGAGGCCAGATTGTGGGCGGCAATTGCAGGACAAGAAACTGCAAGATTCAGAAATAAATGTCCGTTTCACCTGGAAGGAGTGTTTGGGGGTCCATGACGATGGGAAGGGAGGAGGGAAAAGGGCAGAGTTTCCATCCCCTGTGCTTGCATGAGAATATACTGTGTGGAGGTGAAGGAGTGTTGGAGGGAAGAGTGGACCAGGTGTCACGCAGGGATTGGTCCTCTCAGATGCTGAATGGGGAAGGGAAGGGAGAATGATGCATTGAATGGGAAGGCTGGTAGGGTAGAAAGTTAGGACAAGGGGGCTTCTGGCATGGTTCTAAGAAGGGATGAGAGCAGAAGCATAGCAAACTGAATGAACATGGTCAAGGGACCTGTCAACCACAATGGAGGGGGTTTTCACTGGAGGATGAAGGGAGACATTTTGGAAATTCTGGTATGGAAGACTGCATAGTCAGAACAGGTACAATAGGGATGAAAAAACTAGATGAATGGAATCGCTGGACATATTATGGGAAGTTGAGTGGGAGGAAGTGTAGTTTGGGCAGCTGTGGATGTCAGTGGGCTCTTGTAGACATTCGATGATAACCTTCAGAAATGGAGATAGGGAAGCCGAGGAAAGAAGGGAAGAGTCGAAGAAGGGAAGAGTGGGTGATGCGATGAAGGGAGGATGGAAAGTGGAAGAAACGTTGAAGACATTTTTCAGTTCAAAATGAGAGAAGCCAAATGGGGACTGACACAGTTATCAATGCATTGGAAAATGTGGTGAGGGAGGCAGGGCTGAAAGAAGAAATATACCACATATCCCATAAAAAAGGCAGGCACAGCTAGGAAGCAGGCAGGTTCCCATAGCAACAACTTTTATTTGGGAGGAGTGGAGTCAGAGGAGAAGTTCAGCCAGGGGGAGGAGGGTGATGGTAGATTGGGACTCGTTGGGCCTCCATTCAAGGATGAGGCAGGGAACCCTGAGACTGCTCTGGCAGGGGGATGGTGATGTAGAGAGATGCGAAAAGAAGATGTTTTGGTCAGGAAACTGGCAACTGTTAAAGCGATGGAAGATTCTCGGGTGTAGGATGAAGAGACTGGACAAGGGGAGATTAGAGTCAGGATAGAAAGAAATCAGTTCCCCTGGGACAAAAACAGGCTGAAAACAATGGGCCTAATTTTAGCTTTGTTTTAGTGAGTGGCTTTTAAGGGATTTAAAATTGCATTGCTGGTGGACTTCCGGGGCGCAATTTAACGCGATTTAACAGCCGTATTGCACCCGGTGTGGATCTGTGCATGGCAGTTAGATGACGGGAGAGACCAAAATCGGGGTCCACACTGGGCGGCGGCGGGTTTGTGATCGAACCAGCGCCCCCCTGTTGATGGGGTCCAGATCACACCTGGGCATGGCCAGACACCAATTATCAGCAATTAAGGGAAATCACCATCTCATTAATAAGATGGTCCAGGAAGAGTTATGAAGGCGAGGCGGCATGGTAGCACAGTGGATACATGGATACACTTGTTGTTTCACAGCGCCAGGGTCCCGGGTTCTATTCCCAGCTTGGGACACTGTCTGTGCGGAGTCTGCACGTTCTCCCCGTGTTTGCATGGGTTTCCTCCGGGTGCTCCTGTTTCCTCCCACAAGTCCCGAAAGACGTGCTGTTAGGCGAATTGGACATTCTGAATTCTCTCTCTGTGTACCCGAACAGTCGCTGGACTGTGGCGACTAGGGGCTTTTCACAGTCACTTCATTGCAGTGTTAATGTAAACCTACTTGTGACAATAAAGATTATTATTATATCAGAGAGTTGCTGTTCAGCCTCAGCAAGGGACAGGTTGGTTTACCAAACAGCAACAGCACCATCCTTGTTCATGGGTTTACTCACAATCTAGCGAGAGGTACGAGGAGGAGAAACAATCCTTTCAGTTGATGTGGTGTACATGGACTTTCAGGAGGCATTTGTTACACTGCCACACAACAGACCTTGTGAGAAAAGTTAAAGATCCCGAACAGGCGCCGGAATGTGGCGACTAGGGGCTTTTCACAGTAACTTCATTTGAAGCCTACTCGTGACAATAAAGCGATTTTCATTTCATTCATTTCATAAAGAGAGTGTAGCAACATGGACACAAAATTGGCTGAATAATAGGAAGCAGAGAGTCAATGGTCAATGGAGATTAATTCCAACCTTGGGTGACTGTGCAGGGTTTGCACGTTCTCCCCGTGTCTGCGTGGACTTCCTCCAGGTGCTCCGGTTTCCTCCCACAGGCCAAAGATGCGCAGGTTGGGTGGATTGGGCTTGCTAAATTGCCCCGAGGTGTCCAAAGATGTGTAGGTTAACTGGATTTTCAGGGGTAGGGCGGGGTAGTGGGTCTGGGTGGTGTTCTCTTCCGGAGGGTCGGTGCAGACTTGATGGGCCGAATGGCCTCCTTCTGCACTGTAGGGATTCCACAATTCTATGAATACAACAGGTTTATGCCGGTGTTTAAGCTCCACACAAGACTCCTCCCACTCTATTTCAACCAATACATATAGCCTTCATGACTGAATTCTTAGTGACTATCTTATACTCATGGCCTCCAGTTTTGGTCTCCTTGGCACAAGTGCAAACATCTTCTCCACGTTTATCTTATCTAACACTTTGATCATTTCGAAGACCTCAGTTGGGTCGCCCCTCACCCTTTCCTTTTCCAGAGTAAAGAGATTCAACCAGTCATTCTTTCTGAAAGTTACAGCGTCTCAGTTTCGGGATCATCCTTGTAAATCTTTTCTGCATCTTTGTCAGTGTCCCTATATTCACTACTGGGAATATGAAGCCCAAACTATGCACAGGGCTCAGAATGCGACCTAACCAGAGGCTCAACCCAAGCTTAACTTGACTTTAAAATTTCTCTTGTCACGTAAATAGAAAACTCCCGTTGGAAAAACAGAGCTGAGAACTGAATTTATTTTCTGGAGTGGTGCTAATTTATGGAATGAACTTCCATCATCGCAGCGGAGACCAAATTAGCCGATCTATTTCACAAAGAGCTGAATAGTTTCAAACTCAGGGGCAGATTGATGGGTGTGAGGTTATATTTGGATCTGCAGCTTGATGGATAGTGGCCTAGGTTACAAGTTGAGCAGCACAAATGAAAATCTTAAAATAGAGGTAATGAAACGTAGTATTAATTGAAAAATAGAGATTAAATAGAACCAACTGAGGGGACAAGTTGTCTCCGTATCCTTAACCTTTCCAGAAGTGCATATATTAGGTATCTTTATAGGCTCAATTATTTTTACTTATTCATTCATGTGATGCAAGCATTCTTGGCAAGACTAATATTCATTGTCCATCCCTACTTGTCCTTAAGAAGGTGAGCCACCTTCTGAACCACAGCAGTTCATGTGCTGTATGTTATAATCCTGGATCTCTCTCCCTGGCAGCACTGTGGGTTGTAGCTATCCCATGGATTGCAGTTGTTCAAGACGGTAGTTCACAACCACCTTCCCAAGGGTAATTAGGAAGGGGGAATAAATACTGGCTTTCCCAGTGATGCTCGCACCCCAGGAACAAGAAATGAAAGTACACTCACAATGCCATGAGGGAGGGCGTTCCAGGATTTTGACCCCGCAACAGTGAAGGAATGGCAATATAGTTCCAATGGGTGCGAATTAATGGGAACATTTCTAAGTGTCAATTTGGGACGTGATTGGCGGATTTTGTCAACGGCTGCGTTGGCGAGATCGCAGGCCGTACTTAACGGCGCTCAGTGCCGTAAATGAGCCCCCACAAGCTTCTCGCCATTACTGGCTGTCTTGTCGTCTGATTCGTCAGGCTTGTGCCTCAGTGTCTCGCCACTTACAAGCGTTGCTTTTAAACGCTCCCTCACAACAGTCAACAAACAAGTATGACAGCGCGCAGACCTGCTCCTGGCTTTGGGGTTGCTGACCTGGCCATAGCTTCTGGAGGCAGTGGATGTGAGATGGAACATCCTGTTCCCCCAAGGGACCAGCAGTAGGGTCACCAACGCCGCCTGAGAGGCAGTGGCAGCGGCTGTCAGTGCGGACAGCATAACCAGGAAGACCAACAACCTCCAACGAGCTGCAAGGGTAAGTTACCACCTCTCTCCTGGCATCAGTTCTGACTGCCACCCCTCAATTTCTGACCCCCCCCCCACAAACCCCCCCCAATCACTGGCTGACACCTCGCACCCTCCCCATATCCGGTCTTCGTGCTTGCTCCTCAGGACCCCTTGCCATCCACCAGCGCAACCCTTTCATGACCAGGTGTTGTGCCTACACATGCCACCTCTATAAACCCCCCTGACCCATCATGCATGTGGCTCACAATATCCTCTCTTTGTCCTCGCAGGAGAAGATAGCCTATGACAAGGGGGAAAGGGCCAAAATGGGTGGGGGTGGTGAACCAGAGAACCGAGTCCCCACCCCCTGTGAGGAGCGGGCTCTGGAAATCACAGGACTATCCGAGGAGAGAGGAGTGACTGACAGCGAGATTGGCCTGTGCCCCAGAGGTGAGGATTGACTGCCCCTTCACCCAGATCACCTGTCTCAAGTGAGTAGTTCATGTCAAACAAAATGGTCCTTCCCTTTCATTGACTACATGTCCATTGTCTCGCAGGATCTCCATCTGCTGGGGTTAGGCCATCTGGAGTTGGCCCCCACCCCCACCACCCAAAAGACCACCTCAGAGGAGAGCTCTGACAAGACTACCATCGACGCATCACAGCTATCACCTCAATTTCCCATCAGCGCAGAGAGACACATCACGACATTACTGGAGAAGCTTCTGGGGCACAATCTGGTGAACACCACATACTTGCTGATGCACATCAGGTGCAGGAGGAACATCCAAGGGAGGCAGCAGTTGAAGGTCTGCTGGATTCCAGGACTCATGCAAAGCCTCTGGACAAGATTCTCCCAGAGGTATTGCAGATAATAGGCCAGAGCTGTGAGATTCAGGAGGGGATGTCAGCGACATTCCAGCAAGGCAGAGCCGATTAGAGGAGCCCCAAAGACTACGGGCATTGGAGGTGGTGCTGACAGTGCATGGCACGGATGCCAACACTGCCAGGCTGGTGACCGCATTGGAAAATATGCAGCACAACGTCTATGTCTTGAGTGGTGGTGCCCAAGGCATGGCTCAGTCTGTGACGTCTATGGCTGAGGGCCTCGACATCATGTCCCAGTTGATGAGGGACATGTCCCAGATGCTTGTGGACATTACCGGGGCACTGCAGAGTGTGGCCCAGTCACTGAGGAGCATTGCTGAGGGCGTCGATATTAAGGTGCAGACAACGGAGAGCCACCAGGACTGGCAGAGCCAGAGGACTCAGAAGCCTCTGGAGCTCACTCCAGAGGCTCCTCCATCCCGTGGAGACCACAGAGCCGGGTGGGAAGAGGGAGGAGAAAGCGTTGGAGGAAACCCGAGGCCTACCACCAAGATGGACTCCAGTTCTACCGAATCCCCCCTCCTGACACCAATGCATCTCTATGGCAGCGGGCAGAACAGGGTGGCATGGTGACGTCTGTGACACCGGTAAGTCGGCCAACGTCCTCCGGCTCCAGGCCCTCCAGAGGACGTCAGCCAAGAGCATCAAAAACCACAAGGCACGGAAAGCAGCAGGCTGCCTCCACCTGGGACACACCTGAAAGGTAGCATTGTGGATAGCACAATTGCTTCACAGCTCCAGGGTCCCAGGTTCGATTCAGGCTTGGGTCACTGTCTGTGCGGAGCCTGCACATCCTCTCCGTGTGTGCATGGGTTTCCTTCGGGTGTTTCCGGTTTCCTCCCATAGTCCAAAGATGTGCAGGTAGGTGGATTGGCCATGATAAATTGCCCTTAGTGTCCAAAATTGCCCTTAGTGTTGAGTGGGGTTACTGGGTTATGGGGATAGGGTGGAGGTGTTGACCTTGGGTAGGGTGCTCTTTCCAAAAGCCGGTGCAGACTCGCTGGGCTGAATGGCCTCCTTCTGCACTGTAAATTCTATGTAAATTCTATGTCATGAGAATGTCGCTTTAAGAAATGTTTGGCTGCTCATGTTACTGCAGTGATGTCAGAGTGTGGGTGGAGCTGAGCTCTGGTTCTGCTTTTTAGTTTCACTTTGAGACAAGGCTTGGGTGTGTCTGTCTTTTTAGTTTCGTTTTTTCAGTGTGTTGCAGCTGAAGTCAGCCAACGCAGCTGTACTGTTGAGCTCTCTGCCATGAAGGACTATCTCTGGGCAGCACAGTGGCGCAGTGGGTTAGCCCTGCAGCCTCACGGCGCTGAGGTCCCAGGTTTGATCCCGGCTCTGGGTCACTGTCCATGTGGAGTTTGCACATCCTCCCCGTGTCTGCGTGGCTTTCGCTCCCACAACCCAAAGATATGCAGGTTAGGTGGATTGGCCAAGTTAAATTGCCCCTTAATTGGAAAAAATGAATTGGGTACTCTAAAAAATATTTTTTAAAAATGAAGGGCTATCTCTTAATAATTTGGTGAATTCAGAATTATAAGTGTTTTCAGTATTGAATGTAAACTCTGATGTGCTTCTGTTTAGAGGTTTGTTAAGTCTTCTGGGTGTTAAAAGGACAGCATACAGATTACTTAGTGTTGTATTCTTTGGGGGGTGTATTTGATTTACTGGTTGCTAAGATGTTCACTGTTTGTTTGAGAGAGGTTAACTTGAGTTCATAGAATAAACATTGTTTTGCTTTTAAAAATACTGGTCCATTTCTGCTGTACCACACCTGTAGAGTGGGCCGTGTGCTCCCCGCACCACAATCTATTAAAAGTTGTGGGGCAGGTGAACTCCATGATACACTTTGGGATTCTCTAAACCCTGACCCATAACACACTAGACCATGTAAGATCAAGAAGATTGAGGATCACTGAATGGGCACTGGGGGGTGGTCACTATTTGTGGCCGGGGGAATGGAAATGTCAAATGTTCACAATTAAAACATGTTACACCTGATACATTTGAAGCCTCTGTCACCTTAATCTTCACAGCAGGCCTGTCTGCACCCCACCCCCTGTTGCCCTCCACTGCACACACACACTCCCCCACCCCAAGCCCAGTGCCCCAATGCTGATCCTATTCAGAGGATAGGTGTGAGGGCCATGGCAGAAGAAAGACAGGCGTCAGATTTTGGAATAAACTGAGGAGCACCAGAGCTAACCTCAGAGTGAGGTATCATCACTCTCCTGCCTTGTATATTGACCTGCTGATAGTGCCAACACAGGCCCTGGACTGATGTTAAACAGATCCTTGAAGGGTGGAACACGGTAGTCAGGGAGGGGGTGTGTGGGAGGGTGGGGAATGGGCGGGAAGGAAGGATTTTGGGGAAGGAGGGATTGGGGTACAAGGATGGGGGAAGGAGAGCAATGGATGGGAAGGAGGGTAATGGGGCAGAGGGAAGATTGGGGGGTTTGGAGGGATTGGTGGGGAGGGGGTGAGCTGACGGACAAAGCCTCGTCCTATGAGAATCGGGTGAGGATCCGTTCTAGAGGCATGCCGGAGCCTTGCCTCCTTCATGGGGCTCCTCCTGCGGGTCCTCCCCGGGCCTGATCCGTCTCCTCCTTAGATGAGACCGCACGATCCTCTTCCTCCTCCTCCAGTATGTCACCCCGCTGCTGTGCCAGGTGGTGAAGGGCACAGCAGACCCCACAAACCGGGAAACCCTCTGGGGGATGGACCGCCAGGCGGAACCACAAATTGAGCAGCCGGCTGCACCGCTGAGTGGCAGCACGGACAGCAACATGGGCCTCGATATACCGTGTCTCAGTCTCTGTCTCCGGCTTCCACATTAGCCAGGGCCTCAGCGGGTAGGCCTTATCCTCCAAGAGCCAACCCTTCATCCTGGGGTGGTCATCGAAGTTTCCGGGGATATCCAAGTGCCCCAGGATGTCGCTGTCATGGGTAGCGTGCACACACGTGCATGATGCGGAAGTGCTGGTCACACACGAGTTGGTCATTCAGGGAATGGAACCCCTTCCCATTACTGAAGGGCACATCCTGATGCCCTAGTGTGCGTAAGCCGACATGTGTGCCGTCTATTACTCCCTGGACCTGAGGCATCCCAGTGATGGTGGAGAATCCTGCGGCCCAGGCACCTTGGTGGGCCGGCTCCAGCTTAAAGTTGATACAGTCTGACGCCCAAGCATACAGGGCAGCCGACATCTCACGGATGCACTTGGGGGCTGTAACTTGTGATATGCCGCACAAACCCTAGAACCCTATCCCGCTCGAGCCCTAGAATGATCCGGTTTGATGAAGGTTCAGGGCTGCGGTGACCTTCACAGCCATTGGGAGTGGGTGTCCTCCTCCTCCACGGGTGCCAAGTTGGCAAGGTCGTGGCACAGGTGCTGCACTGTCTCATTGTTGAGACGGAGTCTCCTGCGGCACACGCTGTCCGTCATCTCATCGAACGACCAATGTCGCCTGTGCACCGTGGGCTGTCACTGGAGTTCTCCTCTGGGTTCCTCCTTGCCTGATGGATGGCTGGGTCTTCAGGGTGTGCGGCAGCCCCCTGCACATGGGGTGCTACCTCCAGCCTGAGTCAACGCTGTTGCCGCCTTCTCTGGCTACCTGGGCTGCCACCAGCACTCTGAGGGATCAATAACACCAGATATATTGTTATATCGGGAAGGAATTGGACACGGCACTCAATGAATAGTATGTGACATGGAGAGGCATTTTCAGGAGGTGGCGTTCCTCTACAGCTGCTGCCATTGTCCTTCCAGAGGTTGTGGGTATGGGAAATATTCCCATTTTGGAGTTCTGCACAATGGCAGCACAGGCTTCCTGTTCAGGTGTCAGCTGTGACTCAGTGAGCAATACCCTTACCTTCAAGATATGGGGCTGCGGGTTCAAGTCCTCTTGCAGAGCTTTGAGAACACGATCTAGGCCGACACTCCCTGTGCAGTACCGAGGGAGTGCTGCACTGTCAGAGGAGCCATCTTTCAGATGAGGCATTAAGCTGAGGCTCCATTTGCCCCTCAATTGAATAGAAAGTGGCCCCTGGTGCTAAACGAGGAAGAATTGGGAGTTACCCCAGTATCCTAACCAACGCTTATCCTTCAAATCATTCAAATAAATGATCTGGCCCTTTATCTCATGGCTGTTTGTGGGAGCTTTCTGTGCACAAAGTGGCTGCTGCATTTCCTGCACCACTGTGGTGAAAAAGGTTCATTGGCTGCACAGGACTTTGGACCACCCTGGTGCCATGAAAGTTGCTGTATAAATGCAAATCTTACTTCTTAGAGCTTAGAATGTTCTGGAAACTACAGGTCCTGAGTATGATGTCCAACATTCAGCCAAGTAGTGTGCCAGGATTTGTAAACACATCACTAATAAACAAGGTCATACAGCATGTTCCACAAGAGGTCAGAGGGCAGACAGTCTCCCGATCTTTGATCTGTAATCATTCACAACAAGTACGTTTTAATATTGATTGAAAATGATTTATGTCGGTAGGGAATGAAGATGCACCTTGAGTGAAAGTTTCTGTAAAGCGAACTAATTTTATTTTTTTTTAAAATCTTTGGTCCCAATACATCAATGGAAAACAAGCGTAAACCTGCAATGGTTACATTGCACCCATGTTGATACAGATATTAATCATGGAGGATTAATCTTTAAAAATAAATCTGGTTGCTACATTAAGAAAAAATTGAATCAGTTTAATTTAATTCTATAATTAGTTATTGGCTGGTCCAGGTTGCTTTTCTATAACTCTTAATTAGAATTTCAATTTCATTCACTTGATTGTCTTTTTTTATAAACTTCCCTAGTTTCCTCTTCAATTCGCCTCTCTGCAAAGTCTTCATCTCTTCCACCAGCTCTCAAGGGGAAGAAAGAAAGTGCTTTTCATCAACTTGTGGCATCCCAGCTTATTCCTCAGTCAATAAACTTACTCAGTTGCTGCCATAATTTAAGGACAGTAAGAAGTCTTACAACACCAGGTCCTGAGGAAGGAGCTGTGCTCCGAAAGCTAGTGATTCGAAACAAACCTGTTGGACTTTAACCTGGTGTTGTAAGACTTCTTATTGTGCCCACCCCAGTCCAACGCCGATATCTCCACATCATACTTTAAGGAAACCTGGCGAAAAAAAGGGCAAACGGCCCTTTTTGGAGTTCCCCTCAGTTTAATCACTTTCGAAAGGACGCCACCTCAGATAGTGCAGCACTCCCACTGTACTGCCAACACCTAGCACAAGTCTGGCACTGAAGTAAGAATGCTACCTGCTGAAGCAAGGGTGACAAATGACTGAGCGATAAAATCTGTCCGGAGGTGGGCACACGGGAGCCAACCCGACTGCAGGGAACAGACAGGGAGGGGAGGGGAGGGTGGGGGAGGCCACAGAGAGAGGGGGAGGCTGGAGAATGGTCAAAACGGATATCAGGGGGCCTCGAGCAAAGCTACAAAGAACGGAACCCCCAAAGAAACACCAAAAATAAGGTGGCCAGGGAGGTTGGAGAAGGGAGGTGGGGCCAAACAACAAAGGAAGGGGGGGGGGGGGGGGAGCAGGGGAAAGCACCGCATACATGTAAATAATAATAATAATATTTATTATTGTCACAAGTAGGCTTACATTAACTCTGCAATGAAGTCACTGTGAAAATCCCCTAGTCGCCACACTCTGGTGCCTGTTCGGGTACACTGAGGGAGAATTCAAAATGTCCAATTCATCTAACAAGCACATTTTTCGGGACTTGTGGGAGGAAACCAGAGCACCCGGAGGAAACTCACGCAGACACGGGGAGAACGTGCAGACTCCGCACAGACAGCGACCCAAGCCGGGAATCGAACCTGGGTCCCTGGCACTATGAAACAATAGAGGATAAATGGGCACTGTATCGTAAGTGACCTAAGAAAAGATCTTAAAACAACAAAAGGAGAGGGCGGTGGGGGGGTACCTTGTGGCGGGGGGTGGGGTAATGTACCTATGCACATACTCTTGTTTATTGTACAGTGTATAAACTTCAATAAAAACATTTAAAAAAATAAAATCTGTCCAAAGGAACGCTGTAGTGAAGACAGTAAGTAGTTTCAGGCTTGATGATACATTACAATAATCAATACTTCGGCATCGATGAACTCATTCAACTCACAGGATAAGAAAACCAAAAAAATTCAAGTGATGAAGCTCAAAAGGGGAAGGTAAAGTTGTGAAATGGATAGTGGTAACAATGATGGCTGATCATGTATTTAGAGCAGGCAGATGGTAAAAGATAACCGAGAGATTCCAGGAATCATCCTGGGACATAGTTACAGGAATAGAACCAGACGATGGAGGACATATCGAGGGCGATATAGCAGAAAGAGAGGGCAACACTGAGACAGACAAACGCATTGAAAAATACAGAAAAATGTGAGCAAAGAGGGTAGCTGGAGCAGGCAGAAACAGGAAGGACAGAAAAGATGTCAAACCAACGTAAAATAGTGAAGAATTATCATTTTGATCAAGTGATGGATAGAAATGAGCAGATCTGGAGAGCTGGGTTTTCCAACGTTATTAAACAATGGATCATTCGGTGACTCGGACTCCCCTGTAAGCAAAGCCGCAAGACAGATCACAGTATGAGCAATGACAAACATGTCTTCCTATTTTAAATCAAAAAAGATAGATAATAATGTTCCACAGGCTAATATCTCAAAGCATCAACTATCCATCAATGCTTACATTACAATTGAACAAACAACATTTATCTCCTATTGTGCCTAATGAATGGGAATTAGTTGTTGCAATCTTTATTGCCATCTTTATGGCTCTAAGATGCTCATTCTGGGGAGGAAGTAATTCATAGGAATGCATAAAGATTTCACTCTGTGCTTTAAGATTTCCCTTTGGTTTCAAATTTTTAGTGATATCTCAGGCTGCTATTGAGCGGCAATGATGCTTTTGCAATAACAGTCTGAATTGTTTCATTTTTTCAAAGTCGTGTGTCCTTCGTTTAATTGTGCAGTTTTTTGTATTGCCTTCTGTCAACGGTTCCCATACGACTCAATGCAGGTAGGGTTTGGTTTTGGACTGGTTGCTTTGATATTGTTGGTCACTGTAGAGCATACAGA
This sequence comes from Scyliorhinus canicula, assembly GCF_902713615.1. NCBI lineage: Eukaryota > Metazoa > Chordata > Chondrichthyes > Carcharhiniformes > Scyliorhinidae > Scyliorhinus > Scyliorhinus canicula. The sequence continues at coordinate 23,474,488 of NC_052160.1, forward strand.
TGGAATTGCAACAACTGTCCCCTAATTGTCTTGTTACATGGTCATAGCTGTTCACATTAATATAGAAACAATGCACGTCGCCCTACGCCCAGGCAACTGACCATTGACGCCAAGCTCCACCCTCACTCCCACCACTTTGGACATAACCTCGAAGAAGGCTTTCCAGTACTCCACGAGTCTGGGGCAAGACCAGAACATGTGGGCGTGGTTGGCCGGGCCTCTTTGGCACCGTTCACATCTGTCTTCCACCTCCGGGAAGAACCTACTCATACGGGTTCTTGTTAAGTGGGCTCTATGTACCACTTTTAGTTGCGTCAGGCTGAGCCTTGCGCACGTGGAGGTGGAGTTGACCCTATGCAGTGCTTCGCTCCAGAGTCCCCACCCTATCTCCATCCCAGGTCGTCCTCCCATTTCCTCCTTGTTGCGTCCAGTACGGTGTCGTCCCTATCTACCAGTCGGTCATACATGTCACTACAGTTCCCTTTCTCTAGGATACTTGCGTCCAGTAGGTCTTCCAGTAGTGTCTGTCGTGGCGGTTGTGGGTACGTCCTTGTCTCCTTTCGTAGGAAGTTTTTGAGCTGCAGGTACCGTAGCTCGTTCCCCCCAGCTAGCTGAAATTTCTCTGTCAGTTCGTCCAGTGTTGCGATCCTGTCGTCCGTGTATAGGTCCCTGACTGTCAGTGTCCCCCGTCCTGCCTCCACCTTTTGAAGGTGGCGTCAGTCAGTGCTGGTGTGAACCTATGGTTGTTGCAGATGGGAGCCCTGTTCGACATTTTGGTCAGGCCAAGTTGCTGCCGCAGTTGGTTCCAGGATTGGAGGGTGGCTGTCACCACTGGGCTGCTGGAGTGTTTTTTGGGTGGGGATGGGGTGCTGCCGTGGCGAGGGCCCGGAGGGAGGTTCCCATGCAGGAGGCCTCCTCCGCACGCACCCACTCAGCCTCTGGCTCCTGGATCCATCCCCTTACTCGCTCGGCTGTTGCTGCCCAGTGGTAGAATTGTAGATTCGGGAGGGCTAGCCCTCCCCTGGTTTTTGTTTTTTGTAAGACCTTCTTTGGGATCCTAGCATTTTTACCCCCCCATACGAACGCCATGATGAGTTTGTCCAGCGCTTTGAAACCTAACAACGGCTAAATGTTCCCAGGAACGAGGGCTGACACTAGAGTACAAGAACAAAGGACGTGGATGTGCGATCTTTTGCGGGAAACATTAAAGCGAGTCCCAGCCTGCCCAAAGTGGGCGTAGTGTAGCCACCAAAGCTGGCCACTTCCCGACATAAAATGGAACATTGAGTTGCATGCAGGGAAAATTGGACAATGACAGAGAGGCAAGCAGGTTGCAGAACCTCTCTGTGGATTCTGTCTGTGAAGAAATCAGACAGCATAGAAACTAACAAGCTGCGCATATTAAGTGAGTGATTCCCGGTGATTCCCAGGCACAATGGACACAACAATTAGAAGAGATTGAAACATTCTATAGCAGGTCAGACATCCCAGTGCCAGTGGAGTCTGAAACAAAAGGACACAAGCAAGATGGAAAGAACCGCCCCGTGATCGAGGAACAGCCCCGTTATTGGGGAAATTCAAATCAATCGATTGGGAAGAGACCCAATCGATTGCAAGTTTATAGAGGGTCCGCCCAGATGGGCGCGAAACCCAAAACAGTATAAGACAGAGACCCCGACCCCAGCTCTCTCTCTTAGCCAGCCCTCCTCGCTCTCAGCCAGCCCTCCGCTCTCTTAGCCGGCCCTCCCAGCAGAACACCTTTGCAGCAGCTCTCCAGGACCGTGAACGTGAGAAGGAGAGGCCTGGCCAATTGCTACACTGACAAGTAAGTGTCATACAATGCACGCTACGAGAGTAGACACTCCTGACCCCTTTAGTCCACACCAACTGGAAGCCTGCGGATCCAGGACAAAGCAAGAGGCCATTGTTCCCTGATCCGGCAGTTCCCTTATTTCAGATAAGTATTGGCCTAAGTAGTGGTAGGAACAGTTTAGTCGTAGTTTATATGCATGAGTAGCAAATAACTGTGTAATAATAAACGTGTCTTGTTTGAACTTACTAACTGGTGTATTGAGTCATTGATCTGAACTTGAACTTGAATCTTGTGGCGGTATCATAAGGATACCCGGCGACTCTAGAGCTAAGGAATAAAACAGCCAATTGAGTGTAAAGCACACTCACCCAGAACGAGCAACAGCATAAGCTGTATAAGGCTGTATAAGATGTTAGTGCGGCCACACCTGGAGTATTGTGTTCAGTTTTGGTCTCCTTACCTGAGAAAGGACATACTGGCACTGGAGGGCGTGCAGAGGAGATTCACTAGGATAATCCCAGAGCTGACGGAGTTGGATTATGTGGAGAGGTTGAGTAGACTGGGACGGTACTCATTGGAATTTAGAAGGATGCGGGGGGGGGGGGATCTTATAGAAACAGATAAAATTATGAAGGGAATAGATAGGATAGATGCGGGGGCAGGTTGTGTCCACTGGGGGGTGAAAGCAGAACTAGGGGGGCATAGCCTCAAAATAAGGGGGAGTAGATTTAGGACTGAGTTTATTAGGAACTTCTTCACCCAAAGGGTTGTGAGTCTATGGAATTCCTTGCCCAGTGAAGCAGTTGAGGCTCCTTCATTAAATGTTTTCAAGATAAAGATAGAGAGTTTTTTTGAGAATAAAGGAATAAAGGGTTGTGGTGTTCGGGCCGGAAAGTGGAGCTGAGTCCACAAAAGATCAGCCATGATTTCATTGAATAGCGGAGCAGGCACGAGGGGCCAGATGGCCTACTCCTGCTCCTAGTTCTTATGTTCTGAAGGATTCATAGTGTCCTAGACACAAAAATCCCTCAACCAACATCGCAAAACAGATGAGCTGTCGCATTGCTGTGTGTGGGAGCTTATTGTGTGCACATTGGCTGCCATGTTTCTTACATGACAATAGTGGCTCCTTTCCATTGGTTGTAAAGTGTTTTGGACATCCTGAGGTTATAAAAAATGTATAAATGCAGGTCCTTATATAAAGAAACAGATGGTTAATGGCTTCTCCAGATGTGTGCCAGGGTAGTATCATTAGAGAGTTGTAGAAATACTCGCAGATTTCCTAATTGTACACTACTTTGAAACCAGTACAGAGACGTAGATACATCAGTGATTTCCCCCCCCAGTCATCTGTTATTCCAGATATTAGTCAAAACTAATTTGAATTTGCATTATGGCATTCCACTACGGCATCTCAGTTGGCAGAGTCCTTAATTATTCCTTTCATTTTCAGAGCCTTTGGCATGTGGCATTGGATCTGTCCAGCGAGCGTGTGCAGGCGCTGAGCATTGCTGACTCACTTGGAGCATCTTCGTGCTATTTCTGCTATGATGGCCTCGACTCACCCGAGATTAACTTGCTCCCTGCGGGTCAGTTTCCCCAAAGGTCCAGTCTATTCCGGTGTTTGTGCAGGAAAATGCTGGAGGTGACATCTTTCCGATGACACGTTAGACCAAAGTCCCATCTCGCCTCTCAGACGGATTTAGAACATAGAACAGTACAGCACAGAACAGGCCCTTCAGCCCTCGATGTTGTGCCGAACAATGATCACTCTACTTAAACCCATGTAACCCGTATACCCGTAACCCAACAATCCCCCCATTAACCTTACACTACGGGCAATTTAGCATGGCCAATCCACCTAACCCGCACATCTTTGGACTGTGGGAGGAAACCGGAGCACCTGGAGGAAACCCACGCACACACAGGGAGGACGTGCAAACTCCACACAGACAGTGACCCAGCCGGGAATCGAACCTGGGACCCTGGAGCTGTGAAGCATTGATGCTAACCACCATGCTACCGCAGCCTCAATTTGGAAGGGAAAGGAAGACAGACTTAGGATTCATTTCCTTCTTTACATGATCACCAGTCATCTCAGTGCTTTGAAGTACGTTTTGAAGTCTAGTCACTGTTATCACGTGGGAAATGAGGCAGCCAAGATGCACACCCCCAAAAGCAAAAATCTGATAATGACCAGATGATCTATCATGTTGATCGAAGGAAAAATATCGACCAGTAATTGTTCTCCTCCTCCTCTTCCTACCAAACAGGCAAATGGGGCCTTAGTTATGGGCAGCACGGTGGTGCAGTGGGCTAGCCCTGCTGCCTCACGGCGCCGAGGTCCCAGGTTCAATCCCGGCTCTGGGTCACTGTCCGTGTGGAGTTTGCACATTCTCCCATGTCTGCGTGGGTTTCGCCCCCACAACCCAAAGATGTGCAGAGTAGGTGGATTGGCCACACTAAATTGCCCCTTAATTGGAAAAAATGAATTGGGTACACTAAATTTTTTTTTTTAAATGGGGCCTTAGTTTAACATCTCAGCTAAAAGCCAGCACCCTCAATAGTGCGCCACTCCCTCAGTCCTACACTGGAGTATCAGCCTCAATTTTTGGGCTCAAGCCCTGGAGTGGGACTTGAACCTGGAACCTTGCAAGTCAGAGGCAGGAGTGCTACTAACTGAGTCACAGTTGAAACAAAGGGGAGGCAGTGGGTTAGTGGTATAGTCGCTGGACTGGTAATCCAGAGACACAGGGTCATGCTCTGGGGGTTCCGCTTCAAATCCCACCATGGCAGATGTACTAAAAAGGTATGACCATGATACCATTGTTGATTGTCGTAAAAACCCATCTTGTTCCTGCCCCTTAGGGAAGAAAATCTGTCATCCTAGTGACTACCTGTGACTCCAGACCCACAGCAATGTCTTTGACTCTTCAATGCCCTCAGGGATGGGCAATAAATGCTGGCTCAGCCAGCGATGCCCACACCCCATCAACAAATTTAAGTGTAGCAAATTGCTGCTGGGCCAATATTCATCCCTGATACCACAAAGATACAGATTGTTCAATTGTTCTCTCATTATCATTCAGGTGCAGGGTTACTACCGCTAATTCATCAGCCTGTTCCAAGAGGCCAATAGCGGATAGGGAGGTTGGGGGGGGGGGGGAGCCAGGAGCCATACGGGCAACAGTGACAAAATTGTTGTGGTGAATCATAATAGCATAATTCACACTGTTATCACACATGTTGTACCATGCCTCTGTAAGCTCGGCACACGAGCAGTTGCGCGGCTCTGCCCCTAGGGGGAGGTGTACTGGAAATGTACGGATGTTTGTACTGGGCTCCACCCTTGGCTCCGCCCATGACTCCTCCCCCACTGGTTGTATAAAGCTTGGCATTCGGAGCCTGCCTGCCAGTTCATCTAGAGTTCATCTCGTCACAGGCAGGCTCTGTTGTAAGACGATTAAAACCACTGTTCACTTCTAACCTCGTGTCGCGTGAATTGATGGTCTCATCAATTGTACATAAGTCTTGCTCACCTATTGCACAGTGTACAGATGTAAAAATTCAACAAACATATTTTAAAACAAAATAAAATTGACATGGGGGGTCGGGGGGGGGGGGGTGGTTTGGTAAGGGTCTTGGAGGTTATCACCAATGCTCGGCTTTTGTAAACTGTACCTGGTCTACACAGACTTGTTTATTTTGTATTGCATAAAATGAAAAACCTGAATAAAAACATTTTTTAAAAGGATTGCCACCACTAAGCTATAGGCTCGCTGCAATAGGGCAAGTGATTTGTTACATGAACAGAAGAAGGCCTTTGAGCTTAATTCACCAGTCAATTAGACCGCAGCTGATTTGGGTCTTAACTCCAACATCTCATCTTGGTACAGTGAGCCTTATCCAACAAAACTCAAATCAATCTCCGTTCTGAAATTTTCAATGGACCCTCCAGCTTCAACGACTCTTTGAGAAGGGCCACGGAGAGTTTTATTTTCCACTCTCCTTTGTGTGAAGCAATGTTTCTTGACATAAACTTGAATGGCCTAGATCTATGTTGAAAATTCTGTTCCTGCCCACCTCGTTGTTTTGGACTCCTTCAACCCATCAGAGACGAAAGGTAGCTGAAGACAAACCAGTCAAACTCTTGAAAACACTCCAATTAGTTCAATATTTGATCCTTGATACCCATGGGAGTACAAGCGTACAAACCATTGGGGCCTATCTTCATAATTTGACCCTTTAGTTTCAATTCACATGCTGTCATTTGCATGGCCAGCAAGCAGCCTTTGAACAGCAAGTGGAGTCACTTGTGGGATTGGTCACAAGACATTGGCCAACTATTTACCCTTAATCATAATGAGTTTGTTGGGTACAGTGGCATTGAGATTTTGTTACTGGCCTAATAGTTCAGAGACCTGGATTAATTGGTCTGGCTCTGGGCAGGGTGGTACCCTGACACTCCCGTTGCCACCCAGGCACCTTGGCACTGCCAATCTGGCACTGTGGCAGTGCCCTGGTGCCAGATTGCCCCGAACGGGGATTGGGCCATTTAAAAATGGTGCCCGGATCGCTTCCTGCGCTGAAGCGCTGAGCTTGACAGTGCCGGAAATGAAGGAAAGTGCGGCCTTGATGGGGCGATCCCTGCCAAGGCCAAAAAAAACCAGAGTCCCGTTTGTTAGTGGGGTTGTTCTCTGCGCTGAAAGTGCTGCTAAGCGTGCCCAAAACTGGACACTGTTTTTCCCGTTAAATCGCACCCAATGTCCTTTAAGGAAGGAAATCTGGCAATCATACCCATTCTGGCCTACATGTGTCTCCAACCACAACGTGATTGACTCTTAATTGTCCCTGAAATGGCCTAGCAAGCCACTTAGTTGCACTAACCTTCCACAACAAAGTACGATCAGTGCTAATTCCAATAAAAGAAGGCGGTGAAAGAATGAGTTCTAAAGTTAATCTTTTATCTCAGGCAGATTAGCTGTCAGGACAGCGCAGCTGGACAACACACTCTTCAATTCCTCCCACACCCCACCGATCCAGTTGTGTCCATTACTCTTTTTTTTCTTATAAGTTTAGAGTACCCAATTAATTTTTTCCAATTAAGGGACAATTTAGCGTTTTCAATCCACCTACCCTGCACATCTTTGGATTGTGGGGGCGAAACCCACGCAAACACGGGGAGAATGTGCAAACGGCACACGGACAGTGACCCAGAGCCGGGATCGAACCTGGGACCTCGGCGCCGTGAGGCAGCAGGGCTAACCCACTGCGCCACCGTGCTGCCCCCCCATTACTCTTTTTGAGCAAAACAGTCAACCAATTGAACCAAATCAAATAAACTAAGGGATAAATCAAAAGAGCAGCCCCTTAATGCATCGTCAAAAAAACAAATCGTGAAGGAAACTTAAAACATTCAATCAAAACGTGTGTCCATTTATGGGAGAGCCAATGCTTATCACCTGTCCTTTAACCATGCAATTGGTTTGACACAATGCAATTAATTTAACAATGTAATTGTAAAACAATTGCAATTGCGGATACATTGACAATCAGCACATCGGCTGCGCCGGTTCAAGAAGGCACCTTGACCAGCAGTCTCAAGTGCCATCTGGGATGGATAGTGAATGCTGGTCTTGTCAGTGATGCCTACGTCCCATATATGATTGCACTTTAATCACACCGGGGCCCCCCTTGAATGCAGCATAGACTGCAGTAATGATCCAATTTGTTTTCCGAAGTCATTTAGTAGAAATCTGCTAACACACTTTGTAAATGTGAGAAAAGGAATAGTGTTGCTTGATTTGAGAATTGAAATTTGCAGTTTACCAAAGGACCCATGAAAATGATTTAGAATTGGTCTGACTCATTTGGATTAAACCTGAAGTTCCGCCCCCCCCCCCCCCTCCCCTCAGATGGTGAAAAGCATTCCAGGTGCTGCAACTGATAAGTATGATTCATGCCAGAGTGGACTGAAAATCAACGGTATATTTTTACAACTCACAGTGCTTTGAATTGTTGAAATCTTGTGACGTGTCGCTAGACGCACGTGACGCGCGCATGGTAGTCTGCACTTTCTGTTCATCATTGTTTAAACTTCTGTTTGTTCCAAATGGGTTTCTACTGGTAATTAATTACTGCTGATTGGGAGATTCAGGTTAACAATCCCAAACAGTGACAGCATCCTTTCAGACACTCCTTTGTAACTTGTCCTAATGACGCAGCCTAGTATAGAGCAGAATGCACCCAGGGGTTAAATGCTTGCTGTATAGAGCAGAATGCACCCAGGGGTTAAATGCTTGCTGTATTCTGCATTGTTGCACGACACCCCTTTGTGACAGAGGGGGGAGCAAATCCAGTCTTCCTGAAACATTAGCTGAGACGGTAGCACAGTGGTTAGCACAGTTGCTTCACCGCGCAAGAGTCCCAGGTTCAATTCCCGCTTGGGCCACTGTCTGTGCGGAGTCTGCATGTTCTCCCCGTGTCTGCGTGGGTTTCCTCCGGGTGCTCCGGTTTCCTCCTACAAATCCCGAAAGACGTGCTTGTTAGGTGAAATGGACATTCTGAATTCTCCCTCTGAGTACCTGAACAGGAATGTGGCGACTAGAGGATTTTCACAGTAACTTCATTGCAGTGTTAATGTAAGCCTACTTGTGACACTAATAACGATTATCATTATTGTCTCGGCTGTGATGCTCTCCTTAGTCAACCTGCTGTTGATTCACACACGAGAACGAAAGATAACAGTTAGAACATGTCTAAAATCTTCTATAACGTGTTTAATCTGAGCTGCAAACAGTGGTAGTGGTAGTGTATGGGCTAAGATGCTGGACTCACAAGACAGCATCCACAATATTTTTCAGATTTGTAGCATCCACAGCATTTTGCTTTCACATTGCCGGTTATTACCTTGCTAGGCGAAACTGAATTCAATAAATTAGCTACCAGTTGTAGGACCATGAAATCTGCCACAATGTTGTGAAAGGCTAACTGGTTCACTAATGACCTTCAAGGAATAGAACATATTCCCCCTACGCATGCCCCCTCCTCACCCTGGTTTGAACGTACCATTTACCATCTACGAGATGCACTGCAGCAACTTGCAAAGGGCTCGTCAATAATGCCTCTCAGACAGGCATCCTCTACCTCTGAGAAGAGACGAGGCAGTAGGTACCTGGGAACCCCACCACCTGCAAGTTCCCTTCCAAGTCACACATCATCCTGACTTGGAAATATATTGCCGTTCCTTCACTGTCACTGGAACCTGGAACTTCCACTCCAACAGCACCCTGGATGCATCTGCACCACGTGGACTGTAGCCTTTGAAGAAGGAGCCTCACTCGCCACCTCCTTACTGAATGGGAAATAAATGCTGATCTAGTCAGCAACACCCACATCCGTGACTTATTTTTTGAAGTGAAAATGTGATCCAGTCCTACAATACACAGTCAATTCTCAGCAGATGTATGTAACTTGATTTGCTGGTAATTTAATTTCAGTCACTGCAATTGGCAGGGAGCGACTTAATAAATCTGCAGTTGTTCAGGTGGGACTTAACCATCCAAAGCAATGATGTGGAGATGCCGGCGTTGGACTGGGGTGAGCACAGTAAGAAGTCTTACAACACCAGGTTAAAGTCCAACAGGTTTGTTTCAAACACGAGCTTTCGGAGCACGGCTCCTTCCAAAGCAAAGCAGAGCTCTTTGCATAGTGAAGTTTTGAACGTTTATTTAACAGAAAGGTACACTCAACACACTTCGGACAATGACTTTTACATCTACAGTTGTAGGCCTTGCTCAGGCTTTCAGCTCCCTGATCTCAATCTCGGTCTCGAGCCCACTTGCGGAGGTTGACACATGGCCCGTACTCCGGAGTCTCCGAAATCTGGCCAACAACAAAACCCCAGTTTACCCCCTCCATTTACCCTCCAGATCACCACCCTGCCATGTCAGAGTCAGGCTACTTTGACTTTGTGACTAGTTCTAGCTTTTGTTGGGTGCATTTAATGGTTTCTTAATTAGCGGCTGGATTCTCCGTTCCTGAGACTAAGTGTTTACGTTGGGGCAGGGTTCATGGACTTCCACGACAACAAAACTGGCGCTGCACCTGGACCGATTCAGCGACTGTGGAGGGGCTAGCACCGACGCCAGGTGGAACACAATTGATTCCGATGTGAAAGTAGAAGCCCCCCCACCCCCGGCCAGCGGCACAACTGTCAGCAAACTATGGTGATGTTTGACACTTTCCGTACCCCTCTCTCTCTCCCTCAGCGGCCCCGGCGTCGGTCAATGGAGAATCTCGCCCTACATCTTTCAGTTGAGGACACCTAGTTCAAAACGTTTAGTGGTGTATCATCCATGAAGATAATTGACTTCTTTACTCTGCCAGTTCTAACCTGATTTTGAACCACTAAGTCAGATATCTAGAAGACCATGATGTACTGTAACTTATTAGGGTTCAGAAAGATTCCGCTATTCAAACAGTGTCTTGCTGAAGCTGCAGTTTCGATAAACCTTCAATGTAAACAGTTATGATGCATTAACACTGAAAACCCAGTCTTTCTGATGTATTTATTATAATTACACTAATTCACTAATTGTAACTTAATCAAGGTTTATCACTTTTACAATAAACTGTTTCATGACCGGTTACTATTAAATATGGTGTTTTGATCAATACTTGCAGTTAATACTAAATGTAGGATACAAAATGGCTGAAGAAGCCACATGTTAGTGTTAAAATGGCTTCCTCACCCTTGTTGTTGCTACAGTAAATATAGTATAAAAATGATCAGGTTTTACACTAAAATCTAACTGTCCAGTCCTACCGCCATGTCAGCTGTGCACCCTGTCTCTGAGCAGAAGTTTGTAGGCTCAAGCTCCGCTCCACAAACTTGATCACATAATCTAGGGTGGCCTCTTGTGAAATGAAGGAGTGCTGCCCTTGCTGCATTACCTTATTTGGCTGAGACATTAACCCAAGGCTCAATCTAACCACTCTGCTAAATGTAGAAGATCGCACAGCACTATTAGAGGAAGAGCTTGGGAAATCTCCAGTTGTCCTAGCAAACTTTAACCCTGAACTAGCCCCATAAAACAGGATTGCTTGGTCATTTGAGATCTTGCTGTGCAGAACTTCCCCACTGCATTGCCCTACGTTGCATTAGGAATGACACTTCAAACGTGAAGCCCTTTGGGATGTGAACGGTGCTATATCAAGGCAACTTTTCTCTCGCTCCTTTTTTGCCACTGTGCTAAAGCCCCCAATCACTACCAAAATGGCACGGTGGCCCAGTGGTTAGCACTGCTGCCTCACAGCGCCAGCGACCCGGATTCAATTCCAGCCTTGGGTGACTGTCTGTGTGAAGTTTGCACCTTCTCCCCAACCCTGCAGGCGTTTCCTCCCACAGCCTAAATTGCCGCTTAGTGTCCAAAAGGATGGGTGGGGTTACGAGGATAGGACCGGGTAGTGGGCCTGGATAAGATGCTCTTTCTGAGGGACAGTGCAGACCCGATGGGCCGAATGGCCTCCTCCTGCACTGCAGAGATTCTATGATAACAAAATAAAATGAAACTTTCTGGAGCTCGTTGAAGAAGCTCAGGTATTTTTTCCATAATTAAGAGCTAAAAAATCTTTGTGAAGGCATTGTACTTAGTAACCTGACAGCGTAATTTCCCCAAGAAAATCGACCTTACAATTGCTGCTGATTATATTGCTGTTCTTGGAAAAGTTACTCAATGATATATTGGACAAGTGGCAAACTGGGATTTATTACCTTGGCTGCCTGCTTAATCACTTGTATAAAAAGAAATGTTACACCTCAGCACTTCCAGCACTGAATGGATGGAAAATCAAAGGTCGGAGTGTGCATCATTTACTTAACTGGCCAAAGGGAGCACTGCAAAAATGCCTCTATAATGTCTTGTGAAGTTTATAATTCCATTTGCCCACTAGCCTACACTGGCCCCAGTTTCCCCAAATGTGGTAATCAAAATCTCTCATTCTTGTTTGTTAATTCTTTCATGAACACATCCCTTCCTATCTATATGAACTCCTCCAGCCCTAAATGATCCCCCACGCGCTTCACGGTGGAACTGGCTGCCCCGTCAGCTCATTCGCCAGAACCGCGGGGAGCTGCTCATAAACGCTCCCTCAGAACTCACTCCCAGGCAACGCAGCATCATGGCACCTCATAGATCTGCTCCACGCTTTGGGAACACCAACCTGGCCAGGCTGCTGGACGACGTGGAGGCGAGACGGGACACCCTATTTCTCCGAGGTGGGAGGAGGTCCAGCAACAGGCTGGCAATGCCACCTGGGAGACAGTGGCAACGGCCATCGGTTTGGGAAGCGTGACGTGGAGGACCGCTGTCCATTGTCAGAAGAAGACGAACAATCTCACTGGGCCACAAGGGTAAGTTAACACTGGCCGACATTCGCTACCCACGCCAGCTGACCTTTGTGACCCACACTGGCCAATCTTCACGACATACTATTTTCACTTACCTTTAATGCGACAAGTGAGCCTGGTTGGCCCTCACGATCTCACTCCAATCAAGTTCACAAGAGGAGAAGGCTATGCGCCTATCAGATGTCAAGTTCAGCTGGTTCCCTTGTGCTGACTTCATCTTTGTGAGGACGGAAAATCCAACCTCGCAATGTGAAGAGCAATAGCAACAAAATGCTTGTTTTACTCAGCACTGGATACTCATCAGAGACGCTACTCCAGATTGCTGACCGCCTCATGGACTTGTGGCGTGTTTTAATGTGCGTTTACAGGTGGGACGCAGAATTCAATCTCTTCATTTGGAATCAGCTGTAAGTTACGAATTAACTCTGGGGTCTCAAGCTCAAAAGGATTTTTCACCGCCTCCTCTTTCAAAATCTGAAACTTCTCTGGAAAGTAGCAACAAAAATATTGATCAATACAGCCAGATGCAACTGAATAAGGCTTGCCAATCTATTGACAGTTCCCTTATTAAATCTGTTTTTTCGATGTAAGCAGTGTGGGGAACATGTCATAGTTTTGGCTTTGTACTCGCACTAGCCAAACTTTTGGAAAGCATCTATTTCTTCAGTGGCAAAAGCAATCATCATCCTTCCCTTGCAATTTGAGGTTCAGTTAGTTTAGAATTGAAAAGATGTCTGCAAGATATAGAGGGTGATTGTCCGAGCCCCGTGCCAGGCGCCCGAGGTGTGGAGAATCGGCGCCATTTACGCCGGCGCGTTTGGCACGGTGCTGGCCGCGGGAGGCTGGAATTGGCGGGGCCGCCGATTCTCCAGCCTGAATTGGCCGAGCGGCCACACGGAAATGGCAGAGTCCCGCCGGCGCTGTTCACCCCTGGTTGCTGCCGGCGGGATCTCTGTACAAACAGTCGGGGGGGGGGGGGGCAGCCTGTGGGTGGGGCTCCTTCACCAGGGGGGGCCTCCGATGGGGTCTGGTCCGCGATTGGGGCCCACCGATCGGCGGGCCGACCTCCCCCCCCCCCCCCCCCCCCCCCCCCCAGGCCTATATTCTGGCAAGGCCGGCCCCTGAACACCGACGCCATGTTGAGTTGGGGCCGGCGCGCTAAAGAAGTCCCCCGCGCATGCGCAGGTTGGTGTGGCCCAACTGCGCATGCGCGGATTGGCGGGCGTTCATTTGGCGCTGTGAAAGGAGGCTGGAGTGGCGTTAAAATCTGTGAAATGGTGAAATCTCTAACTTTTCCCAGTTCTGACAAACCGGTATCGGCATCAAACTTTACCTCAAATCCTCTCTCCACTGGTGCTGCCTGACTTGCTGAGTGTTTGTCAGCCTTCTCTCTTTACCATTACGTCTGGTCCCTGATTATCTTCCATGTTCTGCTGCGGAATATCGGATTTCAACGACAAATCCAGTTTCATTATTTCTACACTTGGAATTTCTTTCATTTTTAAAATATTCAGAGGGATTCCTGGTTCCAAATATAAACCATGATTTGTTCAGCTCCAAGTGAACAGTATTGCTATCCCATCCAGTCATCAATGACACACTGTTCTCGGGGTATGTGTGTACCAGATTTCATTCGGCTAAGGAAATGAGTCACAAACATAAATGTCACGGTTTACGATGAGATTGAGCTATTTGAGCGAGCGCTTTCATCAACACTATGATTGGGATCTTCCACTTGTTGGAACGTTTTATCCCATGAGGCAATAGAGAAACAGACATGAGGCAGCAAAACAGTAGATAATCCATCACAGCCTAGTCCATTCACAAATCACGTCTAATTACTGCCATGGATGCTCCCTGATCCACTGAAACCCTCGGAGAAAGAAAAGTTTTGCAAAGTTTCCCCGGCATTAAAAACCCAATGGTTCTGTTTCCTTTTTTTCATTCATTCTCCCTCAGGGTCTGAACATCAATGGCACGGCTGGCATTCATGAGGAAGTCTGCCCTGTCAGAGGTGCTGTATTCTATATGACATATTAAAGCTGCTATGCCAGGGCTGCACGGTGGTGCAGTGGGTTAGCACTGCTGCCTCACGGCAGCGAGGTCCCAGGTTCGATCCCGGCTCTGGGTCACTGTCCGTGTGGAGTTTGCACATTCTCCCCGTGTTTGCGAGGGTTTCGCCCCCACAACCCACAGATGTGCCGGCTCGGTGGATTGGCCATGCTAAATTGCCCCTTAATTGGAAAAAAAATGAATTGGGTACTCTAAATTTTTTTTTTAAAGCTGCTGTTCCCTCGCAGGTGGGAATAAAAAGTCCTATGGGAAAGAGAACGAAAATGTTTTCCTGGTGACCAGGCCAACATTTATCCCTCAACAAACATCATTAAAATAATTTGAATATGACATCCGGCCATGGAGTGAGTGGTCGCACATTTGGTGGTTCCTGCTCAGGGTGGATCTTTCTTGGTCTTACCCTGCCCGAAGGGTGTGATATTGAGGGCAAAAGCTGCAGGAGTGGCCAGGGAAGGTGATACTCCTCTGGTGTGGCTGGTGCATGGATCAGCAGGTGAGCAGCGCCACGAGAGAGAAAGAGCAGTTCGAGCAGAAGAGTTTTCACGGTGCACCATTGGTGAAGATGGCGGAGGGTAAGGGGGGGCATGCTGCCCACCAAATGTTGATGGAGCAGCTAGTGGAGTTCCTGAAAACCGAATTTCATCAGCCGAGGAAAAAGGCCCTGGAGGACCTGGCCAAGGTGGTGGAGCCGCTGAGATCCGGGATTGAGCGATGTCGGGCAGAGGCTGGAGTCCCAGGGCTGGGCAATTCACAAAGTGGAGCAGGCAGTGGGGGAGCATGAGGAGCAGATGGCTCGTTGGCCGTGGAGAGGGGGTTGATGCAGAAAAACCAGAAGAGGCTAAGGGAGAAGGTGGAGGACCTGGAGAAACGCCCAGGAGGCAAATCCTCTCTAGGAGGATTGTTGGGACGCCTGAAGGCATTGAAGGTGCGGAGGCCGCTGAGTATGTGGCGAGTATGCTGGAGACATTGGTGGAGGAGGGGGCCTTTGACTTGCCTCTCGAGGTGGACTGAGCACACAGGGCACTGAGAAGGAGGCCACAGGTGGGGGAGACACTGAGGGCAATGGTAGTGCAGCTGCATCGCTTTTTGGATAAGGAGAAGATCCAACAATGGGCAAGGCATGCCATTCCCAGGTACCCGGTATACCTGGGAAGGGAGTGAGATGCAGGTCTACCAGGACCTGGGTGTGGAGCTGGCGAGGAGGAGGGCCGGGTTCAACCCGATAAGAAGAGGGTGAAGTTTGGGTTTGGGATCTTGTACCCGGCCCGCCTGTGGATGACATTCCAGAAATGGGGCATTATGAGGGATAATGGACTGGGAGGAGCATGAGGACATTGAACTTTGGAGGAGATTTATGTGCTTTGTAAATTGCATGGGGGTGGGTAATTCAAGGCAAGTCTTGGCGTGGGAGCAGTAATGGTGAGTGTGCCTTTTGTTACTCTTTGTTTTTTCCAGTTGGGAGGATCAAGGGAAAAGCTGGAGGGAAGAGGTGGAAGTTAGAGGCCTTGGGTGGGTGCTAGCTGAGTGGGCTAGTTAGCAGGAGTGAAGTGGGTGGTTCCAGGAAGCATTGTGGTTTTGGGGAAGATTCTGGACTTGGACTTGCATCGGTTGATTATGGAGGGTGATTTCAGTACTGTCCTGGATCCACGTTTGGACTGGTCGAGTCCCAAGTCGTTGAGGGTGTCGGCAGTGGCGACAGCAGTTCATGGAGCACATGGAGGTGGAGGACCTGTGGAGGTTTGGGAGGCCGAGGGCGAAGGAACTTTCATACTTCTGTCATGTGCACCGGATGTGCTCCCAGATTGCCTTTTTTGTGATGGACAAGGCGTTGTTGGTGAGGGTGGTCGGAGTATTCGGCGATTGTGGTTTCCTGATCACACGCTGCATTGGCTGAATTTTGCCGGTGGTTTAGTGGGCGGTCCAATGGCCACAGTAGAAGCTAGACGTGGAGCTGTTGGTGGATGAGGGGGTGTATGAATGGGTGGGGGCTGTCATTCAGGGCTATGTGGAGTTAAAGGACACGGGGGAGGTCACAGCCGCCGTATTGTGGGAGGCATTCAAGGCTGTCGTGAGAGGGGAGTTTATTTTGATTTGGGCGCACAGGGAGAAGGTGGAGCATGAGGGGAGTGCAAGGCTGGTAGATGAGATTTTGAGGGTGGACAGGAGGTACTGGGAGGTGCCGGAGGCAGGGTTATTGAAAGGGAGGCAGAGGCTCCAGATGGAGTTCGGACTAGTCTCTATGGGGAAGATGGTGGGATAGTGCGGAGGGCCAGAGGGGCAGTGTTTGAATATGGGGAAAAGGCAAGTAAGATGTTGGCCCATCAGTTGAGGAAGAAGGAAGCAGCAAGGGAGATTGGTAGAGTGAGGGATGATAAGGGTAAGGTAATGATGGACCCGGAGAGGGTGGATGGGGTTTTTGAGGCCTTTTATAGGAGGCTGTATGAGTCAGAGCCCCTGACTGGGGAGGAGGGGTGCGGCGGTTCCTGGATAGGTGGAGTTTCCCAAGATGGAGGAGGGGCTGGTCCAGGGCTGGGAGCCCCCATTGGGTTAAAGGAGGTGCTGGGGATGGGGAAACATCCCCCCTACATTGTCTTCCATCTCCCTGATTCTAAAGAAAGATAAGGACTCAGAGCAGTGTGGGTCGTACCGCCCGATATTGTTATTGAATGTAGATGCCAAGCTGTTGCAACGCAGATCGAGGACTGTGTGCTGGGGGTGTTAGGCGAGTATCAGACGGGTTTTATGAAGGGAAGGCAGGTGCCGGCGAATGTGCGGAGGCTACACAATGTAATTATGATGCCTTCGGAGGGCAGCAGCGGCCCTAGGGTTGCTGGCACCCCGGGCAAGCTGAACTTCAGCGCCCTTACAAGTGCCAATTTTAAAGGCCTCCAGCGCTGCGCTCCATCACCTTTCCCCGCTGCGGATAGCCTTTTCCTGCTCCCCTCGGCGGCCCTCCTCCCGCCGAGGACCCTCCGTGCAGCCACTGCCTCACACAGACACTGAGCAGCCGCCAGCGGCTGAACCAGACCGGCAGGCGGCCGAGGCCAATCAACATGGCGGCCGCACAGGGGGAGGGGCCGGGGCTGAAGGAGCACCCCATGTGACTCCGGGCTGCGTGTGGGCAGCTACTGAGCATGCGTAGCTGCCATCAAGCGGAGGCAACATGTTGCAAATGCGCAGATCGTCCTTAGAATCTTACAACCTCAGTACTGATGGCGCCCCCTAGCACATGGCGCCCCGGGCGACTGCCCGAGTTGCCGGTACCTTGAGCCGGCCCTGTCGGAGGGGCAGGAGGTGGAGGTAGTGGTGGCAATGGACGCAGAGAAGGCTTTTGATTGGGTGGAGTGGGCGTATTTGTTGGAGGTGTTGGGGCATTTCAGGTTCGGGCTGAGGTTTGTGGATTGGGTCCGGCTGCTGTAGAAGATGCCAGTGCGGACGAACCAAGTGAGTTTGGGTACTTTGGGCTACATCGTGTGATGAGGCAGGGGTGTCCGCTCTCCCCGTTGCTGCTTGTTTGAACCTCCATTCAGAAAGATAATCTGAATATTGACATCGTTGCTGTTTGTGGGAGCTTGCTGTGCACAAACAAGCTGCCACGTTGCCTACATTACAAAAGTGACTGCACTTCGAAAAGTACTTTCTGACTGTGAAATGCTTTAGGATGTCCCAAACATTGAAAGGTGTGATATCAATGCAAGGCCACAGCAAAGCAACTAAGTTACCATTGTCACCTTGATTGATCACTGAAGCACGATAAACTGTTTTAATGCAGACAGTGATTAATATTAAATAAGCACTGGTTTCAATATAACTAACTTTTACCTTGACAACCAGCGCAGAAAGCCACCATGATGTTTTAGGCATTTGGTTGGACAGATCCTGATTATTGCTGAAAAAAGAGACATGCTGTTGAAGCTTTTCTTCTTGCACTCAGCAGGACATATTGCAATAATTGTCAAGGAAACAGCAATTTATTTTATTTTATCAATGAGAAGGGAGTGTTGATTGGTTGGCAGTTGGTTGGCTTTTCAGCGATATTGTGATTTATGCCACAGGCTATAAATTTGTCAGACCACTGGTAAAGAGAGACTTGCATTTGCGATCACTGTTGTAATGTGGGAAGCACAGCAGCCAATTTCCACACAACAAACAGAAATGTGTGAGAACAACGACAATATTAGTCAGGGCCCTGGCGATAACACCCCCCCCCCCCCCCCCCCGCAATACTGCGCTGGGAGTGTCAACCTAGGTTTCTTTGCTCAAGTCTCTGATGTGGGACTGCAACTACAGCTTTCTAACTCAGTGAATATAGCCATGATTAGGAAGTGGGTGGTGGGGGGTCAGTGTATGAGCGAGTAGAGGTGGCATCATGTAAGGGCACTAGTTTGGGGGCATTGGTGATGGCACCTCTGCCGTTCCCACCGGCACGCTGCTCCACCAACCCTGTGGTAGTAGCAGCCCCGAGGGTCTGGGGGCAATGGAGGAGACATGTGGGAGCAGAGGGAGCATCGGTGTGGTCTCCAATCTGTAATAATCACTGGTTTGCCCCGGGGAGACTGGATGGAGGGTTTCGGAGATGGCAAAGAGCAGGGATCGAGGGGATGGGAGATCTGTTTATAGAGGGGAGCTTTCCGAGCCTGAGGGAGTTGGAGGAGAAATTTGAATTAATGGGAGGGAATGAGTTTAGGTACCTGCAGGTACAGGACTTCCTAAGCAGGCAGGTCGCAACCTTCCCACTCCGCCAAGGGGAATACAAGACAGGGTAGATTCCAGAATGTGGGTGGGAGAGGGGAGGGTTTTGGACATTTATAAAGAACTCATGGGGTCAGAGGAAACGCAGACCGAGGAGCTGAAACACAAATGGGAAGAAGCGTTAGAAGGAGAGATAGAGGATGGTCTCTGGGCGGATGCGTTGAGTACAGTCAATGCGTCCACATCATGTGCCAGGCTCAGCCTGATACAGTTCAAGGTCATTCACCGGGCTCACATGACAGTGTTGGGGGGCTGGGGTTTAGTTTAGCTTAGAGTAGGGTGTTAGAAAAGGTGGGACCTGTGAGGGAGGAAGACGGCTTTTGCACTATGTTTATATTTGTATGCACACTGTTTCTTCTGTTGTTGTTATAAAACCATAAATACCTCAATAAATGTTTATAAAAAAGGGAATAACAACAGCAATGACTTGTATTTAGATGTCTTTAACATGTTAAACACTCAAGAGGCTTCACAGGAATGATCATCAAACGCAATTTGACACATTCTCCCAAATGAAGATATTAGGACAGGTGACCAAAAGTTTGTTCAAAGAGGTAGGTTTAAAAGACTATTGTAAATGAGGTTAGCAGCTTTAGGGTGGCACGGTAACACAGTGCTTAGCACTGTTGCTTCACAGTGCCAGGGTCCAGGGTTCGATTCCCGGCTTGGATCACCATCCGTGCGGAGCCTGCACATTCCCCCATGTCTGCATGGGTTAACTCCGGATACTCCGGTTTCCTTCCACAAGTCCCGAAAGACGTGCTTGTTGGTAATTTAGACATTCTGAATTCTCCCTCTGTGCATCCGAACAGGCGCCGGAGTGTGGTGACTAGGGGATTTTCATAGTAACTTCATTGCAGTCTTAACGTAAGCCTACTTGTGACACTAATAAAGATTCTAATTTCAAGATCCTTATATCCTTGTGAAAAATGATTGCATGGGTTGAATCGGATTGAATGATTAGATTAGGAGGTAGTAATGTCTCAGGACATCTCTCAACCCACTTCCACCAGCTATGAGCTCGCAAAGCAGCCAGCGAGAAGGATAAATCGCAATGGGTGATCAGATACAGTGCAGCTAATCAGCTCAGAATGAGATTGACATGATTAATGACCCAGTGATTAAGTCTGCTGTTCACAGCCAGTCCGAACTTATTTGCCCTCAGGATGAACCCATAGTCGTCCCCATGGCTTTCGGCCTTTGCATAAGCAAACGGCCAGCTCTCTAAATAATCAGGGTGCTAATCTGGGCTGCATTTCAGCCCTGACCGTCTCCTCCCTCACTGTTATAGTCTTATCTGCCTACCAGTGGCAAACACTGATATCTGGCAGTCGTCACCAGTTTGCTATAGACTAACACAAGCCTTTGTTCAACAGTCAGCAATGTCAATGGAAGCAAGAGCGTGGCTGATTCTCACTGAGGCTCACACAAAGCAGCTGCAGGCAGTGTGACAGAAACTTGAATTAAGATGGTGCCATTGATACCAATAAATATCCCATGGTCATTCAGACAGGAAGTGATTAAATTGAAGAGGCCCCTTGATAATGATTTGGGGCTGAACATGGAGCATAGAATATACAATGGAGAAGAAGGCCATTTGGCCCATCACGTCTGCACCGACCCACTTAAGCCCATGCTTCCACCCTGTCCCCGGAGGAAAGACGAATTTTCCTCTTCCTTTGCCTCCCCCTGCCCACCCCTTCTCCATTACTCACAGCCCATGTATTAAAGGGGAGACAAGGAACAAGAGTAAAACCAGTTCTGAGGGGGTGGCATAGTGGGCAGCAGCGAGGGGAAACGCCATAGGTTTTGTCAATTACCAGTTCCAAAACAAACATAATCCTGTAAATTTCTGCATAATTCGGCACAGGCAATACATGAGACCAGGCATAGATTTCAATGTATTTATCTCCAGTTCATATTTCAGGAAATGCCTCAATAAATGCAGCAGTGATTCAGTGGGAAGAGCTCTTGCCTCTGAGATTCCGCTCCAGAGGCTGGAGCCTGTAATCCAGGGCGACGTTCCTCATCGAGGGAGTGCTGGAAGTGACATCTTTCAGGTGAGGTGTTAAACCGAGGCTCCGTCTGCCCTCTCAGGTGATGGTAAAAGATGCCACAGCCACCATTTTGAAGAAGGGCCGTCCTATATTTATGCCTGAACCGACAGCACTAAATTAAAAATCGAATTACCTGACCATGTATCCCATTGCTGATTGTGGGAGCTTGTCCTCGAGTGATTATCATTCAAAAGTACTTCATTGGCCATGAAGCACTTTGGTTCACCCTGGGGATGTGAAAGATGCTGCAGAAATGCAAGCCTTTCTTTCAAACAACAATTATCAACATTATCAGATCAACATTAATTTCAAATTTGTTTGTCTCTTGGAACAAACTTTGGGCGGCACGGTGGCACAGGGGTTAGCACAGTTGCTTCACAGCTCCAGGGTCCCTGGTTCGATTCCCGGCTTGGGTCACCGTCTGTGCGGAGTTTGCACTTTCCCCCCGTGTCTGCGTGGGTTTCCTCCGGGAACTCCGGTTTTCTCCCACAGTCCAAAAGATGTGCAGATTAGGTGGATCGGCTAAGCTAAGTTGCCCTTAGTGTCCAAAAAAGTTTGGGTAGAGTTGCTGGGTTACGGGGATGGGGTGGAGGTGTGGGCTTAAGTAGGGTGCTCTTTCCAAGGGCCTGTGCAGACTCAATGGGCCGAATGGCCTCCTTCCGCACTGTAAATTCTATGATTCTATGGTTCACCAATGAAGGAAATCTTCCATCCTTACCTGGTCTGGCCTACATGTGACTCCAGACCCACAGCAATGTGGTTTGACTCTTAAATGCCCTCAGGGACGGGCAGCAAATGCTGACCCAGCCAGCGATGCCCACATCGCATGAACAAATAAAGAACAAAACAATTGCCCCCAGATGGGGTTATGGGGATAGGGTGAGGGAGTGGGCCTCGGCAGGGTGCGCTTTCAGAGGGCAGATGCAGGCTCGATAGGCCAAATGGCCTCCTTCTGCACTATAGGGATTCTATGACTCCATGATCAGACATTTATCAATCTCTTCTTTTTCCCTCAGCAATAGCTTAAATGACTGCCCAGAGGGATTTGACATGGGAAAATGCAGTTAGTCCTTTTCCTTATGTAACCTTTAAGGCTTTTAACAGGTCTGGTTTAGCTCAGTGGGCTGGACAGCTGGTTTGTGATGAGAACGAAGCCAGTAGCGCGGGTTCAATTCCCGTACCAGCTGAGAATTCTGAATTCTCCCTCTGTGTACCCAAACAGGTGCCAGAATGTGGCGACTTGCGGCTTTTGACAGTAACTTCATTGCAGTGTTAATGTAAGCCTACATGTGACAATAAAGATTATTTATTTTATTGACATCTAAAGCCTAGATTCTAGGATTATTTCTTCTTCAGTTTTTGTGCCCATACTGTGTGTTCCTGATATAATGCTTAGCGAGTCATATCACAATCAATGTTACAGGTCAAACATGAGAGGAAACTCAACGTTCCTGACCAAAACACGCAAAGGTGATTTATCTCCGCGTGTCTTCCTAGGGAGCTGATCTCATTGAGTAATGGCCCCACACTCTGAAGCACATAAATCAATCACCTCGCATTTGAAGAACTTCAATTTTGAACTCGCTCATCAATAAACCATAAATTTACATAATGCACCGATGAATTAATCATTTTCCAACATTAGAGCAGTGGCTTACACATCAATATTACTTCAGTGGACGTCCCAAAGCACATTCCAGCCAAATAATTTTTTTTTGAAGTGCAGACGCTGTTGCAATGTGGAAATGTGGCGGCCAAATCGCTCGTAGCAAGATCTCACAAAGAGGAATGAGATACTAACCGGATTGTCTGTTTTGATGCTGTGCTTGATGGATAAATATTGGCTCGATTACACTGGGGAGAATATTGCCATGGGGTCTTTTCTCTGAGAGATGTTCAGTTTTTACAGTCGCACCTGAATGTTGGTACCTGCATAGTGCAGCACAGCCTCGCTCTGTACTATGAATGTCAGCCTGGCATTCTGCATTCAAGCCCTGAGTGTCGGACATAACACACGAGCGTCTGACTCAGAGGCAAGAATGCCACCCACTGAGCCACAATTACATGCTACAAGGAGAACTATGACCGAGAAATAAAAGTACAGAATATATCGACAAGGAAAGAGTTGGCCTTTCTCTCAAATATTGTGGTAGCAGAGAACGGTTTGGGCTCGGAGCGGGATTCACCGCCTGGGTGAGGCTCCTGTACAACGCTCCCAAAGCGGGTGTCCGAACTAACACCACCAGCTCTGAATACTTCCAGCTACGGAGAGGAACAAGACAGGGCTGCCCCCTGTCCCCACTCTTGTTCGCGCTAGCGATCGAACCCCTGGCGATAGAAGGGAATCCAGAGAGGAGACAGAGAGCACAGAGTCTCACCCGATGCAGATGACCTGCTCCTCTATGTCTCGAAGCCACAGGAGGGACTGAAGGCAATACTGCAAATCCTGAAAGAGTTTGGAACCTTTTCGGGCTACAAACTTAACCTGGGCAAAAGTGAGGCATTCCCAGTGAACCCTGGGGAGCGGCAGAGCTGGAGGGTCTCCCGTTTAAAACGACCCGGAACAGATTCCGTTACCTAGGGATCCAGATAGCCAGAGACTGGACACAGATCCACAAAGTGGAACCTGACCAGCCTGGGAGAGGAAGTAAATTAGGACCTTCAAAGGTGGGGCTCACTCCCACCCTCCCTTGCAGGGAGAGTGCAGACGATCAAGATGAACGTACAAGATTCCTCTTCCTGTTTAGATCCATCCTGATCTTCATCCCCAAGACCTTTTACCAAAATGTAGACAGTCTAACAATGGTGTTTGTGTGTGTGTGTGTGTGTGTGGTGGGGGGTGGGGGGTGGGGGTTAAGAAACCGTGAATTCCCCGACACTGCAAAGAAGGAAAATCAAAGGGGACTTGACTTTACCAAACCTACAATACTACCACTGGGCAGCAATGGCAGAAAGAGTGAGAGGATGGGTACAAGAACCCGGCACAGACTGGGTACAAATGGAGGCGGTCTCCTGTAAAGGAACGACTCTCCAGGCCCTGGCTAAAGCAGCATTCCCATCCTCCTCAACAGGATACACAACCAGCCCAGTGATAGCGGCCACGCTGAGAACGTGGACCCAGCTGAGACAACGCTTCGGGCTAATTACAATGTCCCCCATAGCCCCCATCTCCTGGCGGTGGAGGATAAATGTGAATGGTGCCGGAGGAGCCAGGCAATCACAGATTCCCCCCAGCCATGCCAGATACCACCTTCAAAAGATTGAGGTGGGACGGAGGGACGGTCGGGGACTTTTACGTCGGCACAGACTGGTGACACTGGACGAACCGGCGAGGAAGTGGAATCTAGCAAAAGGACAGGAAATGAGACATCTCCAAATAAAACACTTCTTCCGCAAAGAGACAGTAGGGTACCCTGGGGCCCTGGAAACCACACTGCGAGAGGACCTGATAGGCACAAGCAGCAAGAAGGGAGGTCTATGTGGCTATATACAGACAGTTGCTGGACAGAGCTCGAACACCACTGGACAGGACCAGACAAACATGGGAGGACGAACTGGGGACAGAGGTAGGGTGGGGACACTGGAGCAAAGCATTGAGCAGGGCCAACTCCACCTCCTCCTGCACAAGGCTAAGCCTAATGCAGCTCAAAGTGGTGCACAGAGCGCTCCTGATCAGAACCCAAATGAGCAGGTTCTTCCCGGAGGTGGAGGATAAATGTGACCGGTGCCAGAGGGGCCCGGCCAACCACACCCACATGTTCTGGGATTGTCCCAAACTTGCTGGGTTCTGGACAACCTTCTCCGAGGCAATGTCCAAGGTTGTGGGTGGGAGGGTGAAGCCATGCCCAATAGTGGCAATCTTCGGGGTATCGGAGCAGCCAGAGCTACACATGAGGAAGGGGGCCAACGCCGGAGAATCCTGCTCTGCTGGCGATCAGCAGCACCACCCACAGCTGCAGACTGGCTCGCTGACCTCTCGGAATTTCTCCACCTGGAGAAGATTAAGTACACCATCCGAGGTCGGTGGAAGGCTTCCTCGATACTTGAGGGCAGTTTGTCGGCCTGTTCCAAAACCTGTTTGAGGCCAGCAGCGAGGAGTAAGCTAAGGGGGACAAACCAAGGTGGATGAGGAACCAAAGGACTGCGCAACCGGGGTGGGGGAGAGAGGAAGGTGGGGGAACCACAAAAGAAGAGAAGAGGAGGGGGTGGGGTGCTTTTTTGTTACCTGAAAATAAAAGCAAAACACAGCTGAAGTCGGGGGGGAGAGAGAGGAGGAGCAGGGTGGTGGGGGTGGGGCGGGACCATAGACCGATCCAGAGTATGCCGAAATGTATATGGGGTCAATTATGCAAAAGACAAAATAAAGTAAATTAATGCCGGTAAGAAAAATGTGATGGATATATACAATTGTTTATCAATATGAGAAATGCCAATAAAAAGATTTTTTTTTAAATTGCAGTGGCAAATCTCATCATATGATCATCGGATTATAGATTGATGCAGCACAAATGAAAGCTATTCAGCCCATACGGCCATTCGACCCATCAAGTCTTCTACGCCATTCAATAGATATTGACTGAAGCTCCCGAATGCTTGTCCTTCAAATATCTTCTAGAACAAACTGGGAGAATTGGCAAAGCAGGCAGGGTGAAGAATTCTTTTGTTAATGAGATGTTTAAGCCGAGGAACATGGGAACAGGAGGAGGCCATTCAGCCCCTTGAATCTTTCCATTATTTAATGAGATCATGGCTGATCTGTGACCTGACTTCATGTGACCTGCCTGGTGCAGAACCTGGGCTGATTCAGCGGCCGTGGAGGGGTTGACATCGGTGCCACATGGAGCACAATCGATTCCAATGAGAAACGGTGCGGGATTCGCCGGGACCATGATTGACATTGGGGAGGCTGACAAGCTGCAGCCGCCCATACACATTACAATCTCCACACACACTCATCCCAGCCAACAAGATGGCACTGATTGTGCTGGAGTGCGCCCATCCTGCTGATGGCTTCAAGGCTGCTTGCTGGCCGCGGCAATGGTGTTCCGTGCCTTTCCACCCCGATCCCACAGCCCACCTCCTGGCCACTTCCCACTACTCCCCTCCCGGCCTTGGCAGAAGCCCCCCGGCCAGCGACATAACTGTCAGCAAACTATGACGATGTTGGACGCTTTCCATTCCCCCCTCTCTCTCCCTCAGCAACCAGGCGCCTGTTTCACGATTTTTAAAACCACAAGTGAACCTCACCGTTGGGAATTCGGCCCATCGGAGGCGGAGAATCGCAGAGGCCCTGCAGAATACAGAGTCTGGCCCGCTAATGATATGCAAACAGTTTCCTGTACATGCGTTCTGGAATTGACGCTGCTGTCGAGGCCACGGAGAATTGCAACTTGGTGTGAAATCGGCGCCCGCCGCGATTTTGACGTCGGAACCGATTCTCTGCCCAATCGCGTTTCGCGATTCTGGTGTCGGCCGACGGAGAATCCCACCCAATATCTTTATCTACCCTGTCTTTTCCTGTTAATACCTTGAATAATCAATCGTGTGCATAGACACACAATGACCCAACAAAAACCGATGATCCAGCAGCTTTACAAAGAGTTGTAGCATTTGGTAGGATATTATAGCAGAGAGCAGAGAATAGCTGATGAAAGAGAGTCATATCTAAAGTCATATCTGGAGGTCAATTCTAATTAACATCTTGAAGGTAAACCTGGAAAAGTCAGCTTCAAATTTCCAATCAAAGCCTGTGCAAGAATCTATCTCTCGGCTCAAGATCTCTCAGAGCAGATGAAGCCAAACCCAGCAAATTGAAACAAACCTCTTCACCACAGAATTGATGCTGCCTCTGTTCTATCAGCTGCATCGATTCTTACACAGCTCAGGGAGTCAGAGAAAAGTACTTGAATCATCAAAGCAACAGCGAGCTAACTGAGAAATGTTAGGGAAGGTTTCTACTGAAACATTCCACACAGTCATTGATGTTAGATTTAGGGGGTTAAAACGTGCACGTTTTGCTGCAATGCAATTTAACATCCTGAATGGAACTTATCAAAGCTCCGTATCACCAGTCAGATCATGCACGCGGCAACAACAGCTTTCATTTATATAGCACTCTTCAATGCAGTAAAATGCCCTGAGGTGTGACACAGGAGAGTGATTAGACAGAATCTGGCGCTGAGCCACTAAAGGAGATGTTAGGGCTGATGGCCAAAAGCTTAGCCAAAGTGGTTTTAAGGCGCGACTTAAAGAAGGAGAGTAAGAGATAGAGAGCCGGAGAGATTTAGGGAGGGAATTCCAGAGTTTAGGGTTAAAGACACGGACACCAATTGCCGAAGGAAGTAGGGGATGTATAAGAGGCCAGATTTGAAGGAAGGCAGAAAATTCAGAGGAAGTACAATGCTGAAGGAGGTCACAGAGATCGGGAGGGGAGACGGCGGGGTAGTGCTATTATCACTGGACTAGCAATCCAGACACCCAGGGTAACGTGTTGGGGTTCCAGGTTCGAATCCCACAATGGCAGATGGTGAAATTTGAATTCAATAAAATACTGGAATGAAAAGTCGAAAAGGTGACCATTAAACCGTTGTCGGTTGTTGTTAAAACCCATCTGTTCATTAATGCCTTTCGGAGAAGGAAATCCGCCGTCCTAACCGGGTCTGGCCTACATGTGACTCCCAACCCCAGTGATGGGGTTGACTCTTGATTGCTCCCCCACTGAAATGGTCTAGCACGTCACTCAGGTCAAGGGCAATTAGGGATGGGTAACAGATGCTGCCTGAGCCAGCGACGCCCACATCCTAAGAACAAATAAAACAAAAGATGAGTTGTTGCTTTCCTGTATGTTTCCCTCCAGTGTTATTATACTCTGGGGGCCCAGTAAAGATGCACTTTCACAGACTTCATCAATCAACACAAAATATATTTTTTTAGTTTAGAGTACCCAATTCTTTTCTTCCAATTAAGGGACAATTTAGCATGGCCAATTCACCTACCCTGCACATCTTTGGGCTGCGGAGATGAGACCCACGCAAACACGGGGAGAATGTGCAAACTCCCCACGGACAGTGACCCGGGGCCGGGATCGAACCCGGGTCCTCCGTGCCGCGAGGCAGCAGGGCTAACCCACTGCGCCACATGCCGCCCTACGAAAGGTATTTATTCATAAAGATTGCACAGCCGCCTCACGGCTCTCAGAATGTCTCTTTGCCGAGGAGCCTCCCTCAACATGGGGTGATTGATCAAATTGATCAAAGGGTCATGTGACCCTTACCCTGATGTGTTGGCCTGAAAGAGACAATCACCACAGGGCCTAATGGTGGTTTCAGCAGGGGAAATGGCCACTTTGGATAAGCCCCTTGAACCATGTGGCGGTGCCAGGCTATTAATCGGTCGCAGGGCGTTGCATCACAAAATCCATCTGTTTTAGTCCCGTTTTCCACCAGTGGAATGAAGGAATAAAGAGCTGATTTCACACAGACGTTTCACCTGCCGGCGCACCATTACCCCCCCCGGAGAATAAATTAATTATTGAGCATACAATGAATTACGTTATAAAGTATGTTGGGGCGGCACAGTGACGGCATGGCGGAGGTGCAGGGACTTCGATGGAACTCTGGAGGGATCCTGAAAGATGCTCGACAATCCTATCCTGGCTTGGCCTTGTCCAAGCTCCGTGGACAGTGATATTATCCTGCAGTTTACCGAGAATCCTGAACTTTATCCCCTTGTGATTATGCCGCTGATTTTATGTTATTGTCTTTTATCCGGAGAGGGGAATATAATATATGAGCTCAAAGGTGGCTGTCTCCTGTTATACGGCGGGAATCATACTGAGTCAGTAGTGTGACATGAAGGTTGTGTAGTATTCATAGAATCATAGAATTTACAGAGCAGAAGGAGGCCATTCGGCCCATCGAGTCTGCACCGGCCCTTACAAAGAGCACCCTACTGAAGCCCACGTATCTCCCCTCTCCCCGTAACCCAACAACCCCCACTTAACATGTTTATTGGACACTAAGAGCTAAATTGCGTGGCCAATCCACCTAATCCGCACATCTTTGGACTGTGGGAGGAAACCGGAGCACCCGGAGGAAACCCACGCACGCACGGGGACAACATGCAGACTCCGCACAGACAGTGACCCAAATCGGGAATTGAACCTGTGACCCTGGAACTGTGAAGCAATTGTGCTAACCACTATGCTACCATGCTGCCCACCAGTATTTGCCCTATTTTGTTTTTTTAATGTGCTGTAATCGTTGCATTTACAAGGAGGGTTTTAGGTGGCCTTCAATTTATTTATAGAGAAGATGCGTAGCGCCACAACAGGATGACGGGTAGTCACATTGGTGTGGAGGTGGTTAGTATGACCATATAAGTCCTCATTGTGCGTGAGGAAAGCCCTCAGTTCGAACTATCAGTGTTGTGTTTTTCCTTTGATATTTTGGGATTCTGGACTCCTTGTTTGTCTCCTATGCAGGTGCAGACAAATCATGTATTCTAGAGAAGAATGGGTTCCTCATGATTCTTCTTTATGGTTAACATCTCTGGCACTATTGTAGATGGGGAACATATGTAATGGCGCACACCCAGGTGTGGTCAATTAATCCATGATTGACTAGTCTTCCTTGGGTTCAATATTTACGAGGCTGCGTGGGTAGTGGCAGTGGACACTTGATTGAGTAGGTTAGGGCAGTAGAAACTGCCCTGGGTTGGGTGTAGGGGAAGTTGGTTGGGAGAGTCGGTTACCCTTCCCTGAGTAGTCCCTGGGGGCGCGCGAATCCTGCCACTCTGCTCCAATGCCAGGCCACCGATTCTCCGGTGACCAGGAAATTGGCGGCATTCGCGCCAGAGCGGTCGCTGCGGTGCCGGACGGCGGCCATTGAAAGCGGCCCCGTGGTGATTCTGCGCGCTCGACGGGCCGAGTGCCCACTGAGTCCTACCGAGTCCCGCTGGCATCATTTGCGTATGGTCCTACCCGGCGGGACCTCGGCATTCTGGCTGTGGGGGCCGTCCTGGTTGGGGGGGGGGGGGAGGGAGCCGACTCTGGGGGGGGGGGCAGGGGAGCCGACTCTGGGGGGTGGGGGCCTCCACGGTGGGCACGCTAATTCCGGGGGGGGGGGGGGGGGACCTATGTTCCTCTGCGCCGGGCCCCTGTAGGGCTCCGCCATGTTGCCCGCGGGCCAGCGCGGAGACAACCGTGGCGCGCATGCGCGGACCTGCGCCGGCCGTTACGCGCATGCGCGGACCCATGCCGCAGAGCAGCGCACAGCACTCCGGTGCCGTTCTAGCCCCAAGGACGGGGCGAATGACTGGACCTGGAGGCCCGTTGACGCTGGCGTCGCTCACGCTGGTTTTGACGTCGGCGTCAACACTTGGCCGAAAGGCGGAGAATCCCAGCCATGGACTCCCCTGGGGGAGGCAGTGTCCTGTTTTTTGAGTGGCTATGCTCTTCTGTCCAGGTACCCTTCTTGCGAAGGTGGCTGATACTTGATCTTGTCTGGCATTTTTTGGCTAATCTGGTGTTCCTCTCTTTTTTGGTGTTTCCTTTCCCTAATTAGGTAAGAAGGAGGCTGATACAGACTCCGATTTGGTATATTGTGTTTCAGGGGGCTCTCCCTTATCGTATGGAGGAGGGAAGGATCATACCCCTCCCGTGACACCCAGTTGATGGGTGTCTTGACTATTCCTCTTCTACTGCTTGATGAGACTTACTCCATGGAGGGGGATGCTGTATCCACAGGGTCAGAGCCGTGCATCTGATGTGGATGGAGAGGAGTGAGGTCTGTAGCTAGTCTTGGCATGGTGTGTTTATCCTTGGTTTACTGGCTCCTGTATACAAGAGGGAACAATGCCAAGCCACGTTTTGTATTGAGAGGCGGTCCCTGGTGTCCCCCTTTGCTTGGGATGTTTCTTCTTGGACTGGATGGTTTCGAATGTGCAGCTTTTTCCTTTTTTGTCTTGTGGTGGGGGCCATGTGCCTTGGGCCCATGTGCTCATGGCTACATCCTGGTATCCTGTTAATCTGCGGTCCTCTGTTCTTGGTGGTATCTTTTTATCCTGTCATTGTCAGAGACAATGGACTTGTGGTCAGTGAGAGGGAAGGATCATTTTGTGGGACATCAACAACTCACTTGAGACAGGTCACCTGGGTGAAGGGGCAGTGGATCCTCTCCTCTGTGGCGCAGGCCAACCTCGTTGTCGGTCACTGCTCTCTCCTCGGACAACTCCGCCATCTCCAGGGCCCATTCCTCATCGGGGGGTGAGGACTCGGATCTCTGGGACTCTGTACCCCCGGCTTGGCCCTATCCCATTTATTATAGGCTATCTTCTCCAATGGGGGAAAAAGAGAGGGCATTGTGAGCTGCACACCTGATGGGTCAGGGGAGGTTTATAGCAGGTGGCATGTGTGGGAACTGCACCTGGACATGAAAGGGATTGTGTTGGCGGGTGCCGGAGATCCTGAGGATCAAGCACAAAGATCGGTGTGGGGAGGGTGCGAGGTGTCAGCCAGTGACATCTGGCCGTTGGGAATTTGAGACTTGGGAGGCGGATGCCGGGAGAGAGGTGGTAACTTCCTCGGTGGAGGCCGTAGGTCTTCTTCCGACATTGGATGGCGGTCCGCCTGGTCATGCTGCCCGCACTGGCAGACACTGCTCCTGACTCCCAGAAGGCATTGCTGACCCTGTTACTGGGCCTCCGACCCCCTCGGGAGAGCAGGATGTCCCGCCTCGCTTCGAAAGCACCGGGCAGCATCTGTGGAGCGAGAAGCAGAGTCAAACTTTTGGGTCTCTGACCATAGGTGGAATACAGGCACCGACATGATCTGGTAGCAATAAATGGCCTGTGTTTGTGTTGAAATTTCGCTGTAATGGGTTTATTATCCACAGTGAGTCCCTTTCTGAGACATTGCATGTCTTTTCCATTTAGGAGAACAGAGCCCCAGTGGGGGTGTATTATTCTTTTGTACCCCAGATCGTCCTGCCTCGAAATTGACTCCCAAAAGTAGGGCACCGAAAGCCAGCTGACCAAAGATTAGAAATGATCAAACAGTTGCTGAATCTTGGCTGAATAGGCACACATGTACAGAGCATGGAACTGCAACTGTGTTAATTAACTATCAATTTATGTTGATGGCTTTCTGCCAGTAGCTAATTGATATTTTGACAGTCTATTACCACAGGACAGAAGAATCTAATTGCCCCTGCCTGTGAGGTGTCTGTTAAACTCCATGGGGGTGAAATCGGAGCTCTCTGTGAAGCTGTCTCCTGGCTTGGCTTCATGGCAATTGAATAACGAAAGAACATGCATTTCGATAGCACCTTTCACAGTCTCAGGACATCCCAAAGTTCCTCACAACCAGCTCTGGAAGTGTAGTCACTGTTGTAATATGGGAAATGCTGAAGCAAATTGTGAAACAGTAAGATCTCATTAATGAGATAGCCCCAGATGATGCTTTTGATGATGGTGTTCAGAGCTACGTGTGGTAAAGGAGGGGTTGTTCTTTGAAATAGCTGTGGAACCTTTCACATCCACTCGAGAGTGACGACAGAGCCTTGGGTTAACATCTCATCTGACGATACCTCTGATAGCGCAGCACTCCCCCAGTGAGATATAGATCTTGGGCGGAATTCTCCGCTCCCGCGATAAATTGGGAAGGCCGTCGCGAACTCAGCCGAGTTTCACGTCGGCCTCGGAGGCCGCTCCTCGCACCTTATTCACCCCCACCCGTGGGGCTAGGAGCGGCGCTCCATAACTCTCGGCCGCTGGGCCTTGACGCTTGCCAAGAGTGACGCAACGGCGGTGCCTAAGTGATGTCAGCCGCACATGCGCAGGTTGGCCGGCTCCAACCCGCGCATGCGCGGCTGACGTCACGACGGCTCCAACCTGCGCATGCACGGTTGCCGTCTTCCCCTCCGCTGCCCCGCAAGACGTGGCGGCTTGATCTTGCGGGGCGGCAGAGGGGAAAGAGTGCGTCGCTTTGAGGCGCTGGCCCGACGATCGGTGGGCACCGATCGCGGGCCAGTCCCCTCCCGAGCTCGGCCATGGTGCTCATTCCCCTCTCCGCCCCCATAAGCTTCAAACGAGCATTTGGCGCCATGTTCACGACGGCAGCGACCAGGTGTGGTTGCCGCCGTTGTGAACCAGTCGGGAACGGCAGGCCACTCGGCCCATCCGGGCCGGAGAATCGCTGGTCGGCGTGAAAAACGGCGAGCGGCGATTCTTCCGAGCGGGGGGTGGGAGAATCGCGGGGGGGCCAGGGGGGCATGTCGTGAGTCGCCCGGCCCTCCCGCGATTCTCCCACCCGGCGTGGGGAGCGGAGAATTGCGCCCCACATGTTGAAGTATCATGAATTGGGAATCTAGAATCATAGCACGCGAACCGACGGCAACGCTGCGCCTGAACTGCAGCTCGCTGTGGTGTAGCGTGGCCGGTAATAGCCACGAGAGCCCGCTCCCGGGATTTATCCGGCTCGCAATGCCTCGCGAGATCCTATTGTGGGCAGGATGACGTTTTGGCAAATCTGCGTATTAGACCGTTAGTCACACTCTAAAGTGCAGATTCCTGAGGTACCTGAGGCTTTGGGTTTCACCTCCTTCACCTCAGGGGACCAGACTGAACGGCAATCTTAGGGGCCTCCCACAGGATCGGATGCCCCCAGCTGCATGCCCTTTGGGAAGAGTGGTGCCCTAGTACTGCTGGTGCCACTGGGTACCCTGGCAGTGCCACCTTGGTGCCAGCCTGGCACTGCCAAGGTGTCCAGGTAGCAATGCAGGCTGGCATGGGTGCTGCCAGGTTGGCATTGCCAAATTAGCATTTTTTGCGCACACTTGATCGGGCCGGGGGTGCCCATCATGGGTGTTGGGGGGGGGTGGAGGGACAGGGTTAATGCGTTCGGGCTGAGGGGTGGCTGGGGATTACTTCTGGATCCTCGAAGATCAGGATGCCATTTAGAAATGACGTCCTGATCTCTCTCTACACTGGGTTCTTCCACCGAGCATAGCTCCCCAGAGTACAAAACGGGGCTACATGCGGCCTCAGCCACGTGTTCCCGCTGGGACCCCCTATCTAACCCGGGCGACGTTTCATAGCGTGTGTTTCTCATCGCTGCGAGTGCCGGGAAACACTTGAAATGTGCTCGCTATGGGATTTTGTTCCCATTTAGTTGAATCAGGCCCATAGAATGCTTAAAGGACAGAATCAGGCCATTCGGCCTGTCGTTTCCATGTCAGCTCTCTGTAAGAACTGCTCAGTGAATTCCACATTCCGAGCTTTGCTCCGTAACCCTGCAATTATTTTCTCTTCAGATATTCATTCAATTCCCTTTTGAGAGCCACGGTTGAATCTGCTTCCACCACATTCCCAGGCAGTACATTCCAGATCCGAATCATTTGCTGCATGAGAGCGTTTTCCTCGCATCACCGATGCTTCTTTTGCCATTTAGCTTAATTCAGTATCCTCCAGATCCCAGCCCTTGAGATAATGGGAACATTTCCTCCCTATCTACTCACTCTCCTCATGATGTTGAACACTCCTATCGAATCACCTTGCTACCTTCTCTTCTCTAAAGAGAACAGATTTTAACCTATGTGCTATTGACTCCTCAAGGAGGGTGCTACCTACTCATTGCTGATATCTGAGCAACTGAATGCTATCATGAGTAACAAGTTGGGACAACATCTATTGCCCATCCCCAGTTGCCTTTGAGAAGGCAATGGTGAACCACCTTCTTGAACCACAGCCATCCACATGATGTAGGTACACCCGCAGTGCTGTTAGGGAGAGAGTTGGATGATTTTGACCCAGTGACAGTGAAGGCGATATATTTCCAAGTTAGGATGGTGTGCCACTTGGGGCACTTGCATGTGGTGATGGCCGTTCTGATGCACGTGTTGTTCTTGGTTTTCCAGGTGGTAGAGATCACAGATTTGGACTATTCCGTGGAAGGAGCCTTGGCAAGTTGCTGCAGGGCATTTTGAATATGGGGACGGCTGCCACCGTGCACAGTTTTTGGAGGGAGCAAATGGTTAGAGTGGTGGATGGAGTTCTGCTCAAACAGGCTATTATGTGTTGGATAGTGATCAGCTCCTTGAGTGTTGTTGGAGCTGCACTCACCCAGGCAAATGGAGAGCATTCCATCACACTCCTGACTTGTGCCTTGTAGATAGTGGACAGACTTTGGGAAATCAGTTACATGCCCCGAGTTCCGATCCTCTGACCTGCACCTGCAGTATTTATATCACTGGTCCAGAAACGCTTCTGGTCAATGATAGCCCCTCCCAGATGCCCATGATGCAATGGACTCAGCAATGGTAATGCAGTTGAATGCTAGGGGTGGATGGTTCGATTCTCTCTCTTAGTAGATGGTCATCGCCTGATCTTTGTGTGTTGCAAATGTTACTTGTCACTTATGAACCCAAGACTGAATGTTGTCCAGGTCTTATTATATATGAAGGTGAATTGCTTCACTATCTAGTTAGTTGCAACTGGAATTGAACCCTGTTACGTCATCAGCAAACTTTGACTTTATGTTGGAGAGGAGGAAGACTATCTGATTATAGAACAGTACAGCACAGAACAGGCCCTTCGGCCCTTAATGTTGTGCCGAGCCATGATCACCCTACTCAAACCCACGTATCCACCCTATACCCGTAACCCAACAACCCCCCTTAACCTTACTTTTATTAGGACACTACGGGCAATTTATCATGGCCAATCCACCTAACCCGCACATCTTTGGACTGTGGGAGGAAACCGGAGCACCCGGAGGAAACCCACGCACACAGGGGGAGGACGTGCAGACTCCACACAGACAGTGACCCAGCCGGGAATCGAACCTGGGACCCTGGAGCTGTGAAGCATTTATGCTAACCACCATGCTACCCTGCTGCCCAGCATATGATTATGCTGCAGTCAATTCTCCTGAGAGTATAATGCCATCTTTCATATCTCCTTCAATAGCACCTTCCAAACTCTACTTCCTGGGAGGACAAGGACAGCAGATGCATGGAAACAACATCACCTGTACGTTCCCCCTCAAGGCACACGCCATACTGATTTGGAAATATGTCACCATTCCTTCACTGGCACTGTGTCAAAATCCTGGAACTTCCTCCCCAACAGCACTGTGGGTGAGCCTACATGGACAGCAGTGGTTCAAGAAGGCAGATCACCACCATCTACTTAAAGGGGCAATTGGGTGGGGGAGGGGGGGGGGGGGGCAATAAAAATGCTGGCCCAGCCAGCAACGCTCACAGCCCATGCAAGAATTTAAAAAAGCCTGAGCAGCCTGATGGACTGAAAGTAACGGATTCTCGCCCCAATGACGGCACCTCCAGCAAGGCTGGATTGTCATTCTTGGTCACAAACTCAAGCCAATGGTGAGGTTCAAAACCTCTTCACTGCTTTAACCTGAACTTAAAGGTGGACATGGCACACTATGGAGTAAGCAATATGGGTTTGAAAATAAATGAAGATCTAAAACAGGAATTAATTCCCCATTTGTCTTTGATGCTTCTCTCCATGGGCAGTTGTATGAATCCAAGACATAGATTAATTAAAGTTCCTTTCTTCCTGTTAGGCTTCCTAACCATTCCTGTACTGTACCATCACTTCTGATTACACCTCCAGCACAGTCCTCTAATATTTTTGGTAAAACAGGGCGCCTCCCCCCCCCCCCCCCCCCCCCCCGGTCCTCCCAATCAATAGTAAGAGTTGGCAAATAACCAATTACATCCAGATGTTCACACTGCTACATGTGGGCTGCTGTTGTCCAGGTGCAGGAACAAAGACAAGTATAATATAAATAATGGAAAGTAGATTTAATCTTTCATAAGCTGTGGGCTTGATTTATAATCGGGACTTGAGTTGCTGAAGGAACATCAGCAAAATGCAAGAGGAATGGAGTAAAATGAGTGATGCTATTTCTCCAGGCTTGATTTCATAGAATCACTACAGTGCAAGAGGAGGCCACTCAGCCCATCGAGTCTGCACCGACCCTCCGAAAGAGCCCTCCATCTAGGTCCACACCCTCACCCTATCCCTGTAACCCAACGCATTGATCATAGCCAATCCATCTAACCTTCGCATCTGTGGACTGTAGGAGTGGCTTTCTCACCACTCTGTGTAAAAAGGTTTCTCCCGAATTTCAAGTGGCATTTATTAATAAATATCTTGGGGTGGGATTCTCCGATGGCTGACACTGAAATCAGGAAACGCGATTGGGTGAAGAATAGGTTCCGACTCCAAAATCGCGGTGGGTGCCAATTTGACGGCAAATCCCAATTATCCGTCACCACGACAGTGATGTCATTGCGATCTGGAACAGATGCTGTTTGCACATCATTAGTGAGCTGATGCGCTATCAATTGTACTAAAGACTCGAATGGGTACAAGAGAGGCTTTATTACAGTTAGATGTTTATCCTCCGACTGCAGCTGGTAGAATGGCTGCTCAGGAGAACTCATACATATTTATACGGCTCCTTGTGGGCAGAGCTAGCCGGCAGGGGCTACCGGCGAACCTGTAGTACAGGTACTGCTGTACATCCCCTAATACGAGCACACACACAATTACTCAGTGGATCACCACACGAGCCTGACCCGGTATTCTCCGTGTCCTCCGCGATTCTCCACCTCCGATGGGCCGGGTTCCTGACGGCGAGGTTCACTTGTGCTTTTAAAAATCATGAAACCGGCGTCGTAGCTGCTGAGGGAGAGAGAGGGGTAACGTAAAGTGTCCAACATCGCCATAGTTTGCTGATAGTTGTGCGACTGGCCGGGGGGTTTCTAGCAGGGCTGGAGGGAGTAGCAGGGGGTGGCCAGGAGGTGGATTGTGGGGTCGGGGTGGATAGGCACGGAACACCATTGCCGCAGCCGGCAAGGCAGCCATGCAGCTGCGCAAGCCGCTAACAGCCCATTGAGAACTTAGGGCCCCAAGTCGTATGGGTGTCCCCCCAGGCCACCCCTCTGGGTGCCTTCTGGCCCCAGCCACTGTCTGCTCCAGCGCAACCAGTGGCATCTTCTTGGCTGGGATGAGTGTGTGTGGGGAGTGAAGTCTTTACATACGGCTGAAGCATGTCAGCCTGCCGAATGCCAATCACGGACCCGGTGAATGCTGCACCGTTTTTTATTGGAATCGATTGTGTTCCACGTGACGCCGGTGCTCCACAGACGCTGAATCGATCCAGGTCCGGCACCAGCTTTGCTGTTGTGAAAGTCCAAAAATCCTGCCCTGGCGTCAACACTTTACTCAGGAAAGGAGAATCCAGCCCATATTTATACCATTCGCTCTGTCCAATGAAAATTAGTGGATGATTAGGATGGTGAATATTTGAGAAAATGGAGATTCCATTATCCACAACTGTCAAACTGAAGTTGACCACCTGATTGATTGTGAACGGTAACAGACACCACGGTACCATACATATTGTGCGCGCGAGTCAAAGGTGGCCCAGAGTTTATCAAAATGTGAGCTGGTCTCATAGGCAATCTGAGGTAATGCATTCCAGGTCCTAACCACTCGCTGCGTGAAAGAGTTTTTCCTTATGTCGTCATTACTTCTTTTGTCAATCACCTTCTATCGGCGCTCTCTGGCTCTCTATCTTTCTGTCAATGGAAACAGTTTTTCTCTATTTATTCCTTCCAGATCCCTCGAGGTTTAAAACACCGATGTTAAACCTTGTCATAAACACCTCTTTATCCGACGCCGGGGTTTCGGCGGGGGCGGGAATCGCGCGGCGCCGGTCGGCGGCCGCTAGCAGCACCCCCCCCCCCCCCCCCCCCCCCCCCCCCGGTGATTCTCCAGCCCGCGATGGTCTGAGTTCCCGCCTGTTTTTACCGAGTCCCGCCGGCGTAAATTAAGGTAGGTCCCTACCGGCAGGACCCAACTCCGTGGCCGGCCTCCAGGGTCCTCGGGGGGCGCGGTGCGATCTGGCCCGGGGGGTGCCCCCACGGTGACCTAGCCTGCTGTTGGGGCCCACCGATCCGCGGGCGGGCCTGTGCCGTGGGAACACTCTATTCCTACCCGTCGGCCGTGTATACCTCCGCAATGGCCGGCACGAAGGTGACCCCCCCCCCTGCGCATGCGCGGGGATGACTTCAGCAGACGCTGATGCTCCTGCGCATGCGCGGACCCGCGCCGGCCGGCGGAGTCCCTTCAGCCCCGGCTGACGCGGCACCAAAGGCCTTCCACGCCGGCTGGCGGGGTGAAAGCCACTCCGCCTCTGTCCTCGCCCCTGAAGGTGCAGAGGATTCCGCACTTTTGGGGCGGCCGGAATGGTTTCCGCTACTCCACTGCGCCGTTTCTGCCCGCCCCGACGATTCCCGGAGAATCCCACCCCTCATCTCTAAAGACAATATTCCAAACTTCACCAACTATTTCCACATGACTGAAGCCTCTCATCCTGGAACCGTGCTCATAAGTCTTCTCTGCATCCTCTCTAACACCTGTGTGGTGTTCTTTGCTAAATTCAGGATGGTTGGCGTAGTCTTCACAAAGACCACAAAATAGCTTAAACTTGAACAAAGTTATAAATTTATTAACACTCCTAATTTGGATTCGACACGTACTCCTAAATAATACCGTTGATTAGTAACATATAAACTACACTCACCTAAAACTAATCTCTATACTGTTATAAACTATGATCTGCTCTTACTCACACTATCTTTATTTCTGTCTGTCTCTAGCCATCTCCTGCACTACTCCCTCCCACAATGCCTTATATACTTGTAGATGTAGCTCCCTCTAGTGGCTGCTCTAGACACTTCATTAACCTTTGCAGTTCTTACAGTTATGATAATACCACAACCTCCACATCCTTCCTAAAATGTGGTGCCCAGAGATGGATGCACTATCCCAGTTAAGGCTGAAACAGTGTTTTATAAAGGCTCAGAAGAACATAAGAACTAGGATCAGGAATAGGTAATTCAGCCCCTCGAGCCCTTTCTGTCGTTCAATACGATCGTGGCTGATCTCATCTTGGCCTCAACCCCACTTCCCTGCCCTTTCTCCATAACTTCCTTGCTTCTGTACTCTATGCCTTTATGGATAAAATCCCAGATCTTATTATATGTCTTAATAATGGCTTTGTCCACCTGCCCTGCCACCTTCAATGATTTAGAACATAGAACATAGAACGATACAGCGCAGTACAGGCCCTTCGGCCCTCGATGTTGCACCGACATGGAAAAAATCTAAAGGCCATCTAACCTACACTATGCCCTTATCATCCATATGCCTATCCAATAAATTTTTAAATGCCCTCAATGTTGGCATGTTCACTACTGTTGCAGGTAGGGCATTCCACGGCCTTACCACTCTTTGCGTAAAAAACCCACCTCTGACCTCTGTCCTATATCTATTACCCCTCAATTTAAGGCTATGTCCCCTCGTGCTAGCCACCTCCATCCGCGGGAGAAGGCTCTCGCTGTCCACCCTATCTAACCCTCTGATCATTTTGTATGCCTCTATTAAGTCACCTCTTAACCTTCTTCTCTCTAACGAAAACAACCTCAAGTCCATCAGCCTTTCCTCATAAGATTTTCCCTCCATACCAGGCAACATCCTGGTAAATCTCCTCTGCACCCGTTCCAAGCTTCCACGTCCTTCCTATAATGAGGCGACCAGAACTGTACGCAATACTCCAAATGCGGCCGTACTAGAGTTTTGTACAACTGCAACATGACCTCATGGCTCCGGAACTCAATCCCTCTACCAATAAAGGCCAACACACCATAGGCCTTCTTCACAACCCTATCAACCTGGGTGGCAACTTTCAGGGATCTATGTACATGGACACCGAGATCCCTCTGCTCATCCACACTACCAAGAATTTTACCATTAGCCAAATATTCCGCATTTCTGTTATTCTTTCCAAAGTGAATCAC
Source organism: Scyliorhinus canicula (assembly GCF_902713615.1). NCBI lineage: Eukaryota > Metazoa > Chordata > Chondrichthyes > Carcharhiniformes > Scyliorhinidae > Scyliorhinus > Scyliorhinus canicula. The sequence goes on from NC_052160.1 coordinate 23,515,486, forward strand.
CTCACACTTCTCCACATTAAACTCCATTTGCCACCTCTCAGCCCAGCTCTGTAGCTTATCTATGTCCCTCTGTAACCTGCAACATCCTTCCGCACTGTCTACAACTCCACCGACTTTAGTGTCGTCTGCAAATTTACTCACCCATCCTTCTGCGCCCTCCTCTAGGTCATTTATAAAAATGACAAACAGCAACGGCCCCAGAACAGTCCCTTGTGGTACGCCACTCGTAACTGAACTCCATTCTGAACATTTCCCATCAACTACCACTCTCTGTCTTCTTTCAACTAGCCAATTTATGATCCACATCTCTAAATCACCCTCAATCCCCAGCCTCCGTATTTTCTGCAATAGCCGACCGTGGGGAACCTTATCAAACGCTTTACTGAAATCCATATACACCACATCAGCTGCTCTACTCTCGTCTACCTGTTCAGTCACCTTCTCAAAGAACTCGATAAGGTTTGTGAGGCATGACCTACCCTTCACAAAACCATGCTGACTGTCCCTAATCATATTATTCCTATCTAGATGATTATAAATCGTATCTTTTATAATCCTCTCCAAGACTTTACCCACCACAGACGTTAGGCTCACCGGCCTATAGTTACCGGGGTTATCTCTACTCCCCTTCTTGAACAAAGGGACCACATTTGCTATCCTCCAGTCCTCTGGTACTATTCCTGTAGCCAATGATGACCTAAAAATCAAAGCCAAAGGCTCAGCAATCTCTTCCCTGGCTTCCCAGAGAATCCTAGGATAAATCCCATCCGGCCCCGGGGACTTATCTATTTTCACCTTGTCCAGAATTGCCAACACTTCTTCCCTAAGCACCTCAATGCCATCTATTCTAATAGCCTGGGTCTCAGCATTCTCCTCCACAATATTATCTTTTTCTTGAGTGAATACTGACGAAAAGTATTCATTTAGTATCTCGCTTATCTCCTCAGCCTCCACACACAACTTCCCACCACTGTCCTTGACTGGCCCTACTCTTACCCTAGTCATTCTTTTATTCCTGACATACCTATAGAAAGCTTTTGGGTTTTCCTTGATCCTACCTGCCAAAGACTTCTCATGTCCCCTCCTTGCTCGTCTCAGCTCTCTCTTTAGATCCTTCCTCGCTTCCTTGTAACTATCAAGCGCCCCAACTGAAACTTCATGCCTCATCTTCACATAGGCCTCCTTCTTCCTCTTAACAAGAGATTCCACTTCTTTGGTAAACCACGGTTCCCTCGCTCGACCCCTTCCTCCCTGCCTGACTGGTACGTACTTATCAAGAACATGCAATAGCTGTTCCTTGAACAAGCTCCACATATCCAGTGTGCCCAACCCTTGCAGCCTACTTCTCCAACCAACACATCCTAAGTCATGTCTAATGGCATCATAATTGCCCTTCCCCCAGCTATAACTCTTGCCCTGCGGGGTATACTTATCCCTTTCCATCACTAACGTAAAGGTCACCGAATTGTGGTCACTGTTTCCAAAGTGCTCACCTACCTTCAGATCTAACACCTGGCCTGGTTCATTACCCAAAACTAAATCCAATGTGGCCTCGCCTCTTGTTGGCCTGTCAACATATTGTGTCAGGAAACCCTCCTGCACACATTGTACAAAGAATGACCCATCTAATGTACTCGAACTATATCTTTTCCAGTCAATATTTGGAAAGTTAAAGTCTCCCATAACAACTACCCTGTTACTTTCGCTCTTTTCCAGAATCATCTTCGCCATCCTTTTCTCTACATCCCTAGAACTATTAGGTGGCCTATAGAAAACTCCCAACAGGGTGACCTCTCCTTTCCTGTTTCTAACCTCAGCCCATACTACCTCAGAAGAAGAGTCCCCATCTAGCATCCTTTCCGCCACCGTAATACTGTCCTTGACTAGCAGCGCCACACCTCCCCCTCTTTTGCCCCCTTCTCTGAGCTTACTAAAACACCTAAACCCCGGAACCTGCAACAACCATTCCTGTCCCTGCTCTATCCATGTCTCTGAAATGGCCACAACATCGAAGTCCCAGGTACCAACCATGCTGCCAGTTCCCCTACCTTATTTCGTATACTCCTGGCATTGAAGTAGACACACTTCAAACCACCTACCTGAACACTGGCACCCTCCTGCGAAGTCAAATCTGTGCTCCTGACCTCTATACTCTCAATCTCCCGTACCCCAAAACTACAATTTGTGTGCATATACCCCCAGGCCCTGCTGCTCTTCCACCCAGCTAGGATTATCTCCCGTATTTTATATTGCCTCTCCTTGTTCTTCCTACTAATATATTTCTTCATGCTTCTCATCATTAAACTTCATCTGCTATGTGGTCACCCATTCCACCAGCCCGTCTATGTCCTCTGGAAGTGTATCACTATCCTCTTCGTGGTTCACGATACTTCCAAGTTTTGCGTCAGCTCTCAGAGAAGGCACAAATTCCATTCTAAAAATAAATCCCTGCAAACTGACCGAGATACAAAGTAACCCTTTGGCCTCAGGGTTTTGAGTTGATGCTGGCTGAACAGAAAGCCCTGCACAACGTCACGGCCTGCCCCCTCTCAGGCAAGGACTAAATCCTGCTAATTGTGGGCACCCCAAAGCCCTCCCTCTGCCAAGTGGAAACTGAGATGGAATGGGTGATAATCTAACCCCTGCCTCGTGGCCTTTGAATGCTGACTCCCCAAAGAGATATTAGCACTCTGGTCTCCAGGGGTCACAGACAATGCAATGTGTCTCCACCCTCATTTCCGTTACTTAATTCTTCAGGCACAAAGCAAAGGAAACTTGACCCTCCCACCCTTGTACAGAAGGCCAGGCGATAACTCGATACGAAGCAAGAGTGAGATTCCTGTCCAATTTCTTCCTACATGGAGCATTTGGAGGCAGTCCAGAAAAGGTTCACTAGGTTGAACTCAAGTATGGAGGAATTTTCTTACAAGGAAAATCTAGTCGGATGGGCCTGAATTAGAGTTTAGAAGAATCAGAGGCGACCTTATTGAGACATTTATGATTCCCAGGGAGTTTGACAGGGTAGATGCTGAGAGCTTGGATTTGGATTTGAGTTTATTGTCACATGTACTGAGATACAGTGAAAAGTATTATTTGTGTACCATCCAGATAGATCATTCTGTACATGAAAAACATAGGACATACGATAAATACACAATGTAAATACATAGACACAGACATCGGATGAAGCATACAGAGTACTACTCGGTAGAAAAGATGTGTGGAGAGATCCGTTATGTCCATAAGAGGGTCATTCAGGAGTCTGGTAACGGCGGGGAAGAAGCTGTTTTTGAACCTGTTAGTGAGTGTTCTCAGACGTTTGCATCTCCTGCTCGATGGATGAGCTTGGAAGATAGAATAACCCAGGTGGGAGGGGTCTGTGATTATGCTGCCCGCTTTCCCAAGGCAGAAGGAGGTGTAGATAGAGTCAATGGATGGGAGGCGGGTTTGTGTGATGGACTGGGCTGTGTTCACGACTCTGTAAATTCTTGCAATCTTGGGCCGAGCAGTTGCTATACCAGGCTGTGATGCAGCCAGATAGGATGCTTTCTATGGTGCATCTGTAAAAGTTGGTAAGAGTCAATGTGGACATGCTGAATTTCCTTAGTTTCTTGAGGAAGTACAGGCGCTGTTGTGCACTCTTGGTCATAGCATCGACATAGGTTGACCAGGGTAGAGTTTTGGTGATGTACACACCTGGGAATTTGAAGCTGTTGACAATCTCCACCTCGGCACCTTTGATGCAGACAGGGGTGTGTACGATACTTTGCTTCCTGAAGTTGATGAGCAGCTCCTTAGTTTTGCTGACATTGAGGGAGAGATTGTTATCATTACACCACTCCACTAGGTTCTCTATCTCCCTCCTGTATTCTCACTCATCATTGTTCAAGATCCGACACACTACAGTCGTGTCATCAGGAAACATGTCGATGGAGTTGGAGCCAAATTTTGCCATACAGTCGTGTGTGGATACGGAGTATGGTAGGGGGCTAGGTACGCAGCCTTGCGGGCCCCGGTATTGAGACTACAGTGAAGGAGGTGGGGGTTGTTGTTTATCCTTACTGATTGAGGTCTATGGGTCAGAAAGTCGAGGGTGCAGTTGCAGAGGGAGGAGCCAAGACCTGGGGTTTGAGGTTTTGACATGAGCTTTGTTGGGATTATGGTGTTGAAGGAGGTGCTGTAGTTAATGAATAGGAGTCTGATGTAGGAGTCCTTGTTGTTGAGATGCTCCAGGGATGAGTGTAGGGCCAGGGAGATAGTGTCTATTGTGGACCAGTTGTTTCCCCTTGTCGGAGAGTCCAGGACCAGAAGGCATAACCTCAGAGTAAGGGGTTGCGCATTTGAGACTGCGATGAGGAGGAATTTCTTCTCTCAGACATAGTGAATCTGTAGAATTATTTACCGCAGAGAGGGCTGTAGAGGCAGGGTTGTCAATTTTGTTCAAGGATTTTTAATCAGTAAGAGAATCAAGGGTTATGAGGATAAGGCAGATAAGTGGAGTAGATTATCATGGCGAAGCAAACTCGATGGGCTGAATGGCTTGCTTCTGCTCCTACATCCTAGGGTCTGACAGAGGCCAAATTTAATGTGTCATACCAACCTGGGTAAGACTTGGAAAATGGGCACCAAACAGACTGTAAATCTAGGGGAAGAGGGGATACGTATCTACGAACCACAAAATAAATAAATTCACATGACAAATTGAATAAGTAGTTGAACTTCTTTATTCCAAAATGAAAGCTAATGAATGAATCAGAAATATCCGGTAAAAACATTCAAGTTCAGTTATTCCTTTTAGCATAATAAAAAGTCACAATTGAATATGTATGAGTCTGCACGCACATGGAACATGTGAAGTGTAGCATTGAACATTCAAGGTCAAAATTTGAAGTGGGAAGGAGCTGAACAAAGGATTTTGTTGTTGAATTGTTCCTCTAACATCAGTACTGTCATGATGTGCAAACATGCAGCTAATGAACACGTAGAATAGGACACGACCAATGAGCAGTCAGAACACTCAGGGGTGGTATCTCACTATAAAAGGCATGAGGCACTCGCACCCCGCTTCTTTCTACAGACCAACATCTCCAGATGTGTGTACCCGAACAGGCGCCAGAATGTGGTGACTGGGGGATTTTCACAGTAACTATATTGCAGTGTTAATGTAAGCCTACTTGTGACAATAATAAGGATTATTATTATGTTGGGACTCCGGGGTATGTGGGGCTGGAATTGACTGTGCACTCGTCCAGGCATCGTAACATGAGTTCCAAAGCAGAATGGACAGGGCAAGCTCTTAATCCATCTACTTGCTTGTTCAAAAACCAATTCAGATTGAATCCAATTCATGGTCCCCACAAAGGAGACAAACTGGATTCCAGCTGACAAGAACAGGTGTTAAACCTTCATTTTTCTTTGTTGTAAAAATATGCTTTATCTGTTAAAATATCCAAAAGAACATTACAAACATTTCAAAGTGGCCATCACACAAAGTGCAATAATATTCAGGTTCCCTACATCCACCATGTTGCACTCTGAGTTGTTTCAATACAGTCAAAGAAACGTTACAGAAATTTCAAAATGGTCATTACAAACGGTGCAGAGGTATTTAAGTTGTCTCCATTGGTCTCAGGTTGCTTGAAGAGGTGCTTCAATACAATTGTGATACATGTAATATTGACTGTGTACATTCAATGTGAGTCATCCAGCCCAAGGGAGTTTGTACAATTCCCAGCCCCTCAGCGCACTATAGGGTGAAAGTTGTTAGACAGCGACCTCCCCCCATGCACCTCTCCAGCAGCTTCCCCAATCTTTAGTGCATCACTCAGTAGATAGTCTTGGCTTTGGAATGTGCAAGACCGCAGCACTCTTTGCACTGGAAGACTAACAATCTCAAGCAGAGCAAAGAACATCTTTCACCGAGTTGATGATCCTCCAACAACAGCTGAAATGTGTTTTGGTGTGCGTCCCCAGGGTCACTCCACAGAACACAAAGTTCTGTATCAAGGAACTGCTCAGAATGAATCTGAACAAAAACCATTGCATCTCTCTCCAGATCTTCTTTGCAAAGGCACATTCCACAAAGAGATGGACAATGTACCCTTCCCCACCACATCCACCTGAGGGCAAAGTGTGGCTGGGATGAGACTAAAGGGGTGCAGGAAGGATCCGACAGGGAGGATTTCTCACCACCAGCCAAGCTCCATCTTGGTGCTTGTTTGAAAGTTGTGGTGATGAGGCATTCTGCCAAATGACCACGACAGTCCGTTCAGGAAGCCATCCAACAGGATCGACCATCACCTTTTCCTGAAGGATGTTACGTGTGGACCACGGCCTGATGGAATTGTGATCAAAGGTGTTTCTTTGTGTCAATGTTTCCATGAGGGACAACTGGTATGGCACAGTCCAACTACTTGGAGCCTTCTGTGACAGCATGGCCAGATCCATCCTGGGGTTTTGAGTTACGTAGATCCTCAGCACGTAGTGACACTTGGTGTTTGCGTGCCCAGGACCTATGCACAGCTTGATGCAGCCACACACAAAGGTGGCCATCAGGATTAGGGTGGTGATACGATTGCCTATGTGCGGGACAGAGGGGTGGACACCTGCCTGATCAGCCTGGCCAGGAGAAGGCCTTTATCAGAATATCACACAGCTACATGATTGATGTGCTCTCCAAAATGGGGTTTGGGGAGGGAATCCGCAATTGGGTCCAACTGCTCTGCACAAACATAAGTAGTGCAGTTTTAATCAGGGGTGGGAAACAGAAAGCTTTCCAATTAAATCTGGAGTCAGGCAGAGCTTCCTCTCTCTCTCTTGTCCTGTTCACGTGTTGTATCGAACCCTTTACTGAGTCCTCAGGATGGATGCTGGCATCAGAGGAGTGATGGTCCCAGGCAGTGGAAGCACTCAAGTCAAAGTATCTCTGTACATGGACGATGTCGCCGTTTTCTGCGCAGATCCGCTATCGGTGCGCATCTGATCAACCTCCGCGACCGGTTTGAACCAGCCTCAGGTACCAGGTAAATCAGGGCAAGAGCGAGACCACGGTCTTTGGGTATTGGGCTGACCAATCCCTTGTCCCCTTCAGGTCAGATGGCCTGAAGATGATGTGGACATGGTTCGGAGAGACCTTGGCATGCGTTAGAAACTGGAATGAGCAAGTAGGTATAATGAACCAAAAATCGGATATGTGCACCCTCACCATACAACGGGAGGCAGTGGCATAGTGGTATTGTCACAGGACTACTAATCCAGCGACCTAGGTAATGATCTGGGGGACCCGGGTTCAAATCCCACCACAGCAGATGGTGAAATCCTAACTCAATAAAATATCTTTAAATTAAAAAGTCTAATAATGACCATGAAACAATTGTTGTGAAAACCCATTTGGTTCACCAACTTCTCTTAGGGAAGGAAATCTGCCATCCTTACCTGGTCTGGCCTAAATGTGACTCCAGGCCCACAGCAATGTGGTTGACTCTGAAATGACCGAGCAAGCCACTCAGTTGTATTCAACAGCTACAAAAGACGAAAAGGAATGAAACCAGATGGACCTCACAGCATTGAACCAGCACCGGAAACAACAACAGAAAACCCAGCCCTGTTGAGCCTACAAAGTCCTCCTTACCGGTAGCTGGGGGCTTGTGCCAAAGTTGAGAGAGTTGTCTCACAGCCTGACATAATCATACCTTACAGACAATGTCCCAGACACCACTATCACCATTCCTTATGTCCTGTCTCACTGGCAGGACAGACCCAGCAGAGGTGATGGCACAGTAGTATACAGTCAGGAGGGAATTGCCCTGGGAGTTGTCAACATCGACTCTAGACCCCATCAACAGCTACTGCTGTTCGTCAGTGGTGGAGGGAGTGAATACTCTCCATTTGCCTGGATGAGTGCAGCTCCAACAACACTCAAGAAGCCCTTCACCATCCAGGACAAGGTTCGCTTGTTTGCTACCCCTTCCACAAACATTCAAACCCTCCAACACGCTGAACAGTGACAGCCGTGTGTACCATCTATAAGATGCACTGCAGGAACTCACCAAAGTTCCTGAGACAGCACCTTCCAATCCACAACCACTACCAGCTAAAAGGTCAGGAGCGGCAGATACCTGGGAGTCCCACCACCTGGAGGTTCCCCTCCAAGTCACTCACCATCCGATTTGGAAATATCTTGCCTGTCCTTTACCGTCGCTGGGTCAAAATCCTGGAACCCAACTCCCTAACAGCACTGTGGGTGTATCTACACCTCAGGGACTGCAGCAGTTCAAGAAGGCAGCTCACCACCACCTTCTGAAGGGCAACTAGAGATAGAACATAGAACATAGAACAGTACAGCACAGAACAGGCCCTTCGGCCCTCGATGTTGTGCCGAGCAATGATCACCCTACCCAAACCCACGTAACCCGTATACCCGTAACCCAACAATCCCCCCCATTAACCTTACACTACGGGCAATTTAGCATGGCCAATCCACCTAACCCGCACATCTTTGGACTGTGGGAGGAAACCGGAGCACCCGGAGGAAACCCACGCACACACGGGGAGGACGTGCAGACTCCACACAGACAGTGACCCAGCCGGGAATCGAACCTGGGACCCTGGAGCTGTGAAGCATTGATGCTAACCACCATGCTACCGTGAGGCCCGTGATGGACAATAAATGCTGGCCTAACCAACGATGCCCACATCCCATGAATTAATTTTAAAAAATAAGAACCAGGTCCATTCATCACCCCTGCGCTCTGGTGATTACTGAAGCATTTTCTGCTTTCGAAGGGACATGATGTACAAACCTCCAGATAAAAGGGGAAGGAAAGTGCACAATTATCCCTTCATGATTTGACTGAAACTTACAATCACCTATGTGGCTGGCTATTACAGATGTTGAATCCCCAGATCTGGAGATGACAGGTCCTCCTTTACCTGACTGCAGTGCACACACTATGATGTTGTCCTTTTTTTATAGAGTACCCCACTCACACTATCAAACCTGGGCCTTGGGAATAGATTCAGTTAGCAGTCTGCTGGATCACCTGGTCCTTCGTATGCTTTAACTTTGTCTTTCAACTTCCCTGAGCTATACAAAGCTGCAAGGTCAAAGATATTTCATCTCCACCTCCCCCACTGTATGTACATAACAGAAGATAAGGTGATTCCCCTGACGGATTGGGAAGAAAAGAGAATTAAACAAAATTCAAGAACATACATAATAGGGCAACACAAGATATACAATGTAACTACATAAGCATTGGCATTGGATGAAGCATACAGGGTGTAGTGTTAATGAGGTCAGTCAATAAGAGGGTCATTTAGGAGTCTGGTGACGGTGGGGAAGAAGCTGTTTTTTGAGTCTGTTTGTGCAGTTCTGGGTCACTGTCCGTGTGGAGTTTGCAAATTCTCCCTCTGTCTGCATGCGTTTCACCCCAACCCAAAGATGTGCAGGGTAGGTAGATTGGCCACGCTAAATTGCCCCTTAATTGGAAAAAAAATGAATTGGGTACTCAAATTTATTAAAAAAAAAGAATTGGTTGTATTGATAGGGTGAGATGAATTAAGGTGGGTGGGGGGGGGAGGGGGGGGGGGCGGGGGGTGGGGGGGGGGGGCGGGGGGGGGGGGGGGGGCAGAGTGAATCATCTGGAGGATAAACATTGGCATGGACCAGTTGGGTTGAATGGCCTGATTCTGTGTTGTAAATTCTGTGTGATGTCATATGCACTGAAGGTGAACCCTTATGGTTTACATTTCCACTGCAAGTCAGGGACTCTGTACAATAATCACATCTCCACATATCCCTTCTGTAAAACTATCGCGAGCTGTTGGAAATGGCCATTTGTACCATTTGCCAATAATTCCTTAAGCAGCAGGGTAGCATGGTGGTTAGCATAAATGCTTCACAGCTCCAGGGTCCCAGGTTCGATTCCTGGCTGGGTCACTGTCTGTGTGGAGTCTGCACGTCCTCCCCCTGTGTGCGTGGGTTTCCTCCGGGTGCTCCGGTTTCCTCCCACAGTCCAAAGATGTGCGGGTTAGGTGGATTGGCCATGCTAAATTGCCCGTAGTGTCCTAATAAAAGTAAGGTTAAGGGGGGGGTTGTTGGGTTACGAGTATAGGGTGGATACGTGGGTTTGAGTAGGGTGATCATTGCTCGGCGCAACATTGAGGGCCGAAGGGCCTGTTCTGTGCTGTACTGTTCTATGTTCTATGGTCAATTTGCATGGGTAGAAGAATGCGACTGTGCGGATGGTTTTCCCACCATTTTAAACAGTGCTCAGGGTCGAGTGCTGACGGAGTGGGTGCGGTTGGATGTTTAACCCATGGGCCAGGGATTTCTCTGAGCTGGTTCCATCCCGTGGCTATAACTTTGCTGGAAGTGTGTCAGGAATGGGGTTTACCTAGTGTGTTCCCTTGAGCTTTTGTACCTTTTCCAACTGGGTGAGGCCAACGTGCTGATTATTTTACCAAGCACTGAATTAATTCTCTTGCTTGTTTAGTGGCTGAAGGAGCGTCACAGGAAAGTATTAAGGAGCACGTTGCAAATGGTTGCAATGATTTGGAATGCACTCGCTGAAAGGATGGCCGGAGCAGGTTCAATAGTAACTTTCAAAAGGAAATCTGACAAATACTCCAAGGGGAAAAATGGCAGGACTATGGGGGAAGAATGAAGGGAAGTGGGACTAATGGGAGATCTAGTTCAAAGAAAGAGCACAAACACAATGGAACAATTGACCTTTCGCAGTGCTGTAAGATTCTATGATTCTGTGAAATATTGTATCAGAAAGACACGATTTGAGCTCATTCCCTTCCACCTTTACTCAAAATGTCACAAGGGGTTTGATTTCCTTCAAGAGAGTTTTCTGTCTCCAGCTGGACCAAGCCGTGACTTAATCACGAAACGCCTCGTGGAATCATTTATTTATTGCAAACTCTTGTGGCTACTGGTGGATTAGCCCATACATTTCACACTGCTTTTATATATAGGGCTGGATTCTCCATTTGGGAGACTAAGTCCCCACGCTGGCGTGAAAACGGTGGTGTTTTTACGCCAGGAAAACTGGCGCAAAACGACCACCGATTCCCTGCTCGGGGGGTGGGTGGGGGGGGGGGGGGTGGTGGGGGTGGGGGGCTAGCAGCCAGGCGGCGTAGAGCTCCCAGCTGTAGCTGCCGATACGGCCCGCAGCCTTGCCGCGCGCCGTGCTTCATGGCAGATGCAGCCCCGCGGACCCGGACCCCTCCCCCCTCTCCCACAGTGGCCCCATTCCTGAATAAAGCCCCCCCCCCCAGCCCACGGATCGACCGTCCCCCGACTGTGGCGGCGCTGGATGGGTGAGGCCACACATGTCCCACGCCGTCGGGAAGTTGGCACGGGCCTCACTTTTCAGCGGGCAGAGCATCATGCCGATCCTGTCGATATCGGGGATTCTCCGCCCCGTTGCCAGACACGATTTCAGCGTCGGTGATCGGAGAATCCAGCCCATGGTGTTTGCACGGCATCACATGACAACATCGGCAGTGCTGCAGGAGACCTTCATCAGAAGTTTTGGGTGATTCTGGCGTCTGTCAAGATGCTTTATCAATGCAAGCTCCTTCTTTCTTACACCTCTTCGAGATGGCTGAAACCTGTCTGGGGGAAGATCAAGGCCACCGCACTGCTCCTATCAAAAACCGCATCATATCCAGTTAGAATTTCATCCCACTGATTCAATCGGCAGAAAACTGAGACCATGTTCACTTTTACAAACAGATCTGAACAGTTCAGGGAGATTTTTCCCAATGGTGTCTACTGTTTCCAGACTTTCCACAGCATTTCTTTTACAAAAATATACTTTATTCATAAAATACATGAAAGAAACATTACAAATCATCATTACAGGAAAGTGCAGTGATATTTCCATTCTCTACAGAGATCAAGCTGCACACTGGGGTACTTCAATTTAGTAATGAGAACATTACAATTGTTCAGATATTTTCGATATAGAGAGTTCAATGCTGTTCAAATTATATACATCAGTCATAATGCACTCTTGAGGTGCTTCAGCAGTTATATCTACTTTACACAGTCAGGATAAGTTTACAGCCTGAGGGGTTTTACATGGTTACCAACCCCCTGATGTACATTGGCTTAAAGGCCTTACACTCTGGCCTTCCCCCATTGTGACTTGATGGTGGCTGCCCCAAGCTCGAGTGTGTCCACAGCTCCGCAGCTCTAAACAATCAACCCTGATGGGTAGAGAAGAGCGCACTCACCATTCGCTGTAGATTCATAGTATCACTCATTACATTTTGGTGCGGGCTTCCTGGGCTTTTTTTTGATGAATTGATTAACCGTCAGAGAAATTCCTCAGAACATCCAACCTTCAGACAGGGGAAAGGAGGGAGGGTCATTTTCAGTTTTGACATGGATACTAAGCAGGAGAGTGGGGACCAGCCCCTATGGAAACATCCCGTCGCATTCCTTTATGGATAAGAAAATTGATCAGCTTGGGCAACGGGCGCCTGCCTGTGGCAAAATGAAAATTGACCTCCAATTACATTAACACTGCAATGAAGTTACTGTGAAAAGCCCCCAGCCGCCACACTCCGGCGCCTGTTCGGGTACACAGAGGGAGAATTCAGAATGTCCAATTCACCTAACAAGCACATCTTTCAGGACTTGTGGAAGGACACTGGAGCACCCAGACACAGGGAGAGCAAAGACAGTGACCCAAGCCGGGAATCGAACCCGGGTCCCTGGCACTGTGAAGCAACAGTGCTAACCACTGTGCTACCATGCCGCCACGAAAGAACAGGTACCTTAATTTTCTTCTGGTAGAACTTTCATGTATTTTACGGCTGCAGTTTAAACTTAAATTATTCAGGCCGCAATAGAAGCAAGGACTTGCACCCCTATAGCATCTTTCACAACTTCAGGATGTTCTCAAAGCACTTTATAGCCAGTTATATGTTTTCTGAAGTGCTGTCCTACAAGGGAAGGAAGTGGTCTTAGAAATAGTGGATGTATTGGTGGGCATCTTCCAAGGTTCTGTAGACTCTGGAACAGTTCCTACAGATTGCAGGGTGGCTAATGTAACTCCACTATTTAAAAAGGGAGGTAGAGAGAAAACAGGGAATTATAGATCAGTAACACTGATGCCGATCGTGGGGAAAATGCGAGAGTCCATTATCAAAGATTTAATAGCAGAGCACTTGTTGAAAATGGTGGAAGGATCTAAGAATCAGCGTGGATTTAAAAAAAGGAAACCATGCTTGATGAATCTATTCGAATTCATCCAGGATGTAACTAGTAGGGTTGACACGGGGGATGTGATTTATTTGGACTTTTTGAAGGTTTTTGACAAAATCCTACATAAGAAATCAGCGTATCAAATTAAAGTGCATGGGATTGGGGATAATTTATTGAGGTAGATAGAAAACTGGTTGTCAGACAGGAAAAAAAGAGTAGGAATTAAAAACAGGGATCAGTGCTCGGACCCCAGTTATTCACTGTATATATATATTAATGATTCAGATGAGGGAAATAAATGTAATATCTCCAAATTTGCAGATGCCACAGAGCTGAATGGCAGAATGATCTGTGAGGAGGCTGCAGAGATGCTTCAGTGTGATTTGTACTGGTTGAGTGAGTGGGCAAATGCATGGCAGATGCAGTATAATGTGGAAAAAAGTGAGATTATCCACTTTGGTAGCAAAACAGGAAAATATTATTATCTGAATGGCTATAGATTGAGAGAGGGGATAGTGCAACGAGACCTGGGTGTCCACGTACACCAGTCGCTGAAAGTAAGCATGCAGGTACAGCAGGGGGCAAAGAAGGCAAATGGTGGGCTGGCCTTCAAAGGAGAGGATTTGAGTACATGAACAGGGATATGTTATTGCAATTATACAAGGCCTTGGTAGGACCACACCTGGAATATTGTGTGCAGTTTTGGTCTCCTTATCTGAGGAATGCCATTTACTTAAAGGTGGATGTTTTTGTCAGTGTTCCTACGGTATGCAAAGGGGGGGTCAGTTAGCTCAGCTGGTTAGTCCATGCTGCAGGTTCAATGCCTGTACTGGCTGAGGTAGTTCTTGGGACCTGCCTCTTCACCGTGAACCATAGTAACATCATGGAATTCACCTTGATCAGCAGCCATTGATCGGCAGATACATGTAGAGGGAGAATTATGTGTAAGGAAGTGGTTAAATTCTTTGTATTAACCTTAGCTGTTTAAGTGTGTTTCTGTTAACAATGTTCAATTCGCAAAAGGATTTCCATTCAGACAGTGTTATAGCTGATTCGGAGTGGGCATAAAACACGTCTCTGTTAGATCGAGCCTTGAAAATACACCTACTCACGATGTGAGAATTAAGGGCAGTGAATCAAGTGTTCGGGTTATTCCTGTTAAAACTGGAGTAACAGAGCTAATTAGGTAAGTTAATACTTTGAAAAATGCTGACCCTGATATAGCAACAGTGAAAGAAAGATATAAAAGGAGGGTTGTTAGAATAGATGGCTCAGAATTGGACAAAGATTGGGGGCGCGATCTAACCGAGTTGCAACAGAGTCCTTTGTTGAACTAATTTAGCCTGGTATTTCCCGGCACTCCCAGCACTGAGAAAGACCATGCTATTGAACGGGACTTTGTTGCAATCTTGGACTCAGCGAGGAATGCCCTGCCAAGGCATCACTTAGTCCCATTTCCTGCACTGAGGAGCTCTGCTCACCAGAAATCCGCAGTGCAGGAGGAGATTGGGACGTCATTTTTAAATGGTGCACTGATCTCTCAACTCCTTCCCCAACGCAACCCCCAGGCCTCCCAACAGACCTATAAGGCAGTCGTTGGGTCCCCACACCCCACCTCACGTGGGCAGTGTACCCCCGGGCCCAATCCCCGCAATGCCAACTGGGCAGTGCCACACTGCCAGGTACCAGCAATACCAGGGTGCTTTCGTGCCTGGAGGCCCACCACCTGGGGGCCTCTGATCCCCTGGGAGACTCCCCAAGTGCTGTTCCACCCAGTGCCCCTTTTTGGAAAACTGTACTAAATGGCGCTCGCCTAAGGCCTCCAAGACAAACGGCTTAGATCCCAACATCCAGGCGAGATGCATATTAGAGTGATTCTAGCTACTCACTCTAATATGCAGATTTGCCAAATACTGATCCCAACCACAATGGGCAGGATCCAGGTGGCGAGATCCCACGAGATCTCATGAGATCTCGTGAGCCGAAGCATGACGAATGGGCAGATCCTGGAAGAAACCTCTCCTGGAATCTATTGACCACGTCGCGCCCCTGTTAGCCGTAAAGGGGACATTATGCAGTCGGTAGATACCGCCCTGGGCAATCATACCCCTCCAGATCAAAACCTGCAAACCAGTAGTTTGTAAGTGTGGCTGTAAGTATGTATGATAATTACTATTAATGATAGCTATCAGTGTATGCTTAAATCCCGTGAAAGCCAATACATGCATTTGACCTTTGATGTGTATAATCTTGTAGAATAGCTTGCAAAATTCGAAGTGAGAACATTAATTCCCTGAGAACTTGGTGCATGAGCCTGATAAATGCCCTTGTAGAAAAATTAATTATAGCAATGACTATGAAGACCAGAACTATTTCCACTATCATAATTACTGATTCAAAGCAGGCACAGGGGAGTCCCATATATAATAATAATCTTTATTGTCACAAGTAGGCGTACATTAACACTGCAATGAAGTTACTGTGAAAAACCCCTAGTCGCCACACTCCTGTTCGGATCCACTGAGGGAGAATTCAGAATGTCCAAATTACCTAACAGCACGTGTTTCAGGACTTGTGGGAGGAAAGCGGAGCACCCGGAGGAAACCCACCTAGACACAGGGAGAACGTGCAGACTCCACACAGACAGTGACACAAGCCGGAATCGAACCTGGGACCCTGGAGCTGTGAAGCAGCAGTGATAGCCACTGTGCTACCGTGCCACCCATATTAGGGCAGCACGGTAGCATGGTGGTTAGCATAAATGCTTCACAGCTCCAGGGTCCCAGGTTCGGTTCCCGGCTGGGTCACTGTGCGCGTGGGTTTCCTCCGGGTGCTCCGGTTTCCTCCCACAGTCCAAAGATGTGCGGGTTAGGTGGATTGGCCATGCTAAATTGCCCGTAGTGTCTTTAATAAGTAAGGTTAAGGGGGGGGGGGTTGTTGGGTTACGGTTATAGGGTGGATACGTGGGTTTGAGTAGGGTGATCATTGCTCGGCACAAAACCGAGGGCCGAAGGGCCTGTTCTGTGCTGTACTGTTCTATGTTCTATGTTCTATATTAAGCTGTAGGTAATGATATTCTATAATACTCATCCTGTGCCCCATGTACCAGGATTGGGAGGAAGCATGAATTAGTCTTACTTTCCAAAAGGGTGAGATGAGACTGGGACTTCCTTTAAGCCAGTACTTGTATTAAAATTCATTTTGAGGGGGTGGACAGAAAGCAAATCATTTGCATAATTCATTATGACAGTAGCCATCTGTAACTTGGGTAACAGATGCAGCGCTGCCAACTGCGGGAGCAGCTCAAGTACAGCTCTGGAAAGCATCCAAAGATTACTGAGTTGGCATTGGGATCACGTTCCGAAATTCCTCCATCAGGATTTCCCATGACATCCGAGTACAGCTCCAGGAGGTAAGAGTTTTCACACCTTACATTTACCTTCAGGCTGCAGGGCTTTTAAAAATACTGTCCTGTAGGCTATGATTACGGCATTCATGAATAACTAGATAGATCTCAGCATGCAAGAGTCAAGAGACTGATTAAAAAAAAATTAAGGAACAAGGAACTTGGCTTTATTCAATGGCCCTGGGCATATATTTCTTTAAATTATTCTCACGATGTGGACATTGTTGGCAAGGCCAGCATTTTGTTGCTCTTACATAGATGCCCTGTAAATGTTTGATACATCCGAGTGGCTTCAAAGGGTAGTTAAGAATCAACCACATTGACGTGAGACTGTCGTCACATCAGACCAGCTAGATCGATCAGATAATGTAGGCCCAGAACAGATAGGTAAACCTGGGCTCAGTCCCTAAAGGGTGTTTGTGAACCAGTCAGCTTTTTAATACAAGTTCATGCTCACTTTTACTGATACCAACATTTTATTCCCTGATTTATTTACAAACTGAAATCCAGTTCTTAACTCACTATGGTGGGATTTGAATTCACATCCTCTGGATTATCAGTTGGTATCTTCTGCATTTCTAGTCTAATAACATCATCAGATCCCTCATGTTATGTCTTTAAGAGCAATCACACACATTTTCTTCTTTTTCCACGAATACACTAATAGACCTTTTTGACTATCGAATTGCACTAATTTGAATATAACTGTAACACCGATCGGATTTTTAATAAACTATAGGATGTAATCATTTTTATTGTTGTTGAGCAGATGTTGGGGGGTTATGTGGAGATTATTGAGTCTAAGGCAGAACATGGTATTTCAACTTGGATAATGAGATCAGGATAGCATTTGAAGCAGATTATAGACATGAACTCAATTGCTTGCCCTCAATCACGGTGAGTGTAATATTGTCATTTTATTTAGACTTAAGGCATGAATGCATAAACCAGAAAAGCTATCTTTTAGGGTTTTCAAGTTAAACAAAAATCAACTCTCCCAAATGTTCCGATAGTTCTTAAAGAAAGAAAGAATTTGCATTCCTATAGCACTTTGCACAACTTCATGCTGCCCCGAAGCGAATTGCAGACAATGTAGAAACTTGGAAATGCAATCACTGGTACACTGTAGGAAATACACAGTCAATTTGTGCACAGCAAGCTCCCATAAATGGCAGTGAGTTAACTCACCAGATCGTTCGTTTTTAGGTGCTGGATTTGGAAACACTGGGGAGAACTCCCCCACTTGCCTGCAAGAATCATCACTGCATCTTTCTGCACCCACCTGAGCGGGCAGATGGAGGCCACGGTGGATGAGCAAAAAAATGCCAGACTTGCCGCCAATGCCCACATCCTGTGAATGCATTTTAATAAATCCAGGCGTGGAGTTTGAAATCCACATTCTTCAGACCCAAGGGCGAAAGTGGCAGCAAGTGAGTCAAGCTCATACACATCACCTCAGATTGCCTTCTAGGACACCTGCCCGAAAGTTCACCTGGACAGCAAGAAATTCCTTCGCGAAGGATCATTGTTGAGAAAGCAGTTCTACACCATCATGCTCATTGCATTGATTCGCCATTATACTGTGGCACACATCCACCCAAACTACAGACGCATTATGACAAAATATACGCTTTTGTCGACCAGTTTCACTTCAGAGTTTGCACAGATTCAAAGCCATTCCTGGTTTGCCTCGGTGCGACCCGTGCAGTAGAAAAGTAACTATTTTCCTGAGTGAAAATTTAGGAAGTAAGGAAAGAACTTGCATTTGTATTGCAACCTTCAAATCCCCAGGATATCCCAAAAGCATTTACAACTGATGAATATCCTTTGCTGTGTTGTCGCTGCTGTAACATAGGAAAATACAATAGCTAAATTGTGCACAGAAAGCTCCCACAAACAGCAACGAGATAAACAACCTGATAATCTTGTTGCCATTCAGTGTTGGTGAGGGATAAACATTGGCCCAGCAACAGTAAACAAGTAATATGATTCCAAGTCAAGATGTTGTGTGACTTGGAGGGGAGCTTGCAGGTTGCGGTGTTGCCATATATCGGCCATCCTTGTCCTTCTAACTGGTAGAGGTCGTAGGTTTGGAAGGCACTGCTTTGGCAGGTTGCTGCAACGCATCTTGTAGATGATATATACTGCTGCCACTGTGCACCGATTGAGGGGAGAGTGAATGTTTAAGGTGATGGATGGGGTGTCGATCTAGAGGGCTGCTTTGTCCTGGATGGTGTTGAACCCCTGGTGTTGTGTTGTGCCAAGTAGATGGTGGAAAGGTGTGATGGCATTAGCTGTCTTCATGTCTTCTGGCCATAATCATCATTATGCGAATACAACAATTGACCAGTGGAAAATCTGCAATCCGTTTGGTTTAAGCACCTAGTTTGTTGTTATAACACATGAATCATATTGGTGCCACCTCAGGCAGATTGATGCTGAACAAAAGGAATCGATTCTGAAGATCTTATTAACTCTGAGCAGTAACTGGCATGTCTGGCATGGGAAAGATGCCCAGCAGCACATTGCTGATACTGATCTGCAGTATTCTGACTTTGGGATTGAATATTATAGAGTACATCTTGTCCTTTGAGTGGTCAGTCCATTGGACGAGTGTGGAGGCCTGAGCTGTTTCGGGATTACATCAACATGAATCCATTTCAACTGATCCCCTTCTACAGCCTCCAACCGAATCCTTTCCTCCCATTTCCCTGTCGGAATTACAATCAGATTTCCATGTACCTTCATAGTCTGGCAAAGGATTACTCTGTGTAGAACCCACCCTGTGTTTCTTTCCTAGGTTTCACCACCGAGAAACCGAACAAATTCGACAGTGGGCATTCAATTGGTCTGTCAGATCTCCAGCCAGACAATTAAGAAGAGAATTTACTCCATGTAGTCTGGTGCAACTTGAAGCATTTACCATGGAGGTTGGAGTAGGTGTTGGGTGCTTGAGATCTCAGCTTAGTAGCTCAACTGAAAGACCACACAGGTATTTCTCAAGAAACCAGGGAGACCTGCCCTGCTCTTCGATACAAGACCTCTTTGGTTTAATATCACGCCATGACCCTCCAACAATGCAGCACCTCCCCAGTACTTGACTGAAGTGTCAGCAGTGATTTATGTGCTCAGGGATCTGGGGTGAGGTTTGAATCTACAGTTTTCTGACTAGGAGGTGGATGGTACCCATAGTCGAGGCTAACATGGTGCAGATGGGAACATTATCCACTGCTTAGTCAGTACTATGCTCGCATTCAAGACAGCTGGGTTTACAGGTGTCACCTTTACCAACTCCTATCTTCAAAGACTCACTGACGTGATCTTATGAGTCAGGTAACCCTCGAACCTTTAGTCAGGGACCTGTCATCAAAACAACCCAGCAGTTATGGTCTCCTGCTTTTTGGCACTGGCTTTCATCTACTGATGAGACGTTTTGTTCTGCTTTGGTCCTGTAATTGGACCCATGCTGAGAGCAACACATACATCTGAAGGAGGAAAGATGAGTCTATTTCCTTGGGGGTGTTTTTTGAGTCGTACAAACAGAGACATTTTCAAAGAGTGACATTTACGATGCCTATGTCAGGTTGGGAAACCAAGTTGAGCACATGGATCAATGAACTGAGCTCGACACAGAGGAATTGTGAAACCAAAGGAAGCCAAGGTCCACTTGGTCCACCTTCACATGATATGGTGATAACAGAGTTGTTGGCCAATCATTATAGAATTATAGAATTTACAGTGCAGAAGGAGGCCATTCGGCCTATCGAGTCTGCACCGGCTCTTGGAAAGAGCACCCTACCCAAGGTCAACACCTTCAGCCTATACCAATAACCCAGTAACCCCACCCAACACTAAGGGCAATTTTGGACACTAAGGGCAATTTATCATGGCCAATCCACCTAACCTGCACATCTTTGGACTATGGGAGGAAACCGGAGCACCCGGAGGAAACCCATGCACACACGGGGAGGATGTGCAGACTCCGCACAGACAGTGACCCAGCCGGGAACTGAACCTGGGACCCTGGAGCTGTGAAGCCATTGTGCATTGGTGCAGTTTACCAATGGCTCATTATTAGGGCACACACTTGCTTCCATTGGCGTGAGTACATCTTGCACACTTGACACAGTCCGAAGCAAAATCTTGCCTCGAAGGAGGTAGAAATAGTGGGAATCTCCATATACCTCTAGTCTTGGCAAAAATGTTAGCGTTCTAGGCTATTGCATCAACAGTTTCCAACAGTTCCACATTCAAACTGCTCTCTAGGTAAAATGTTTCTCCTGAATGCCTTATTGGATTTATGATTGACTGCCTATTACTTACGATCCCCAGTTTTGGTTTCCCTGCCATATGCAGAGCAGCACAACACAGTCGGATGTCATTTGGCCCAAGCGTCTGTACCAGTTCTTTCAATGAGCAATTGGATTAGCCCTACTCCCCTGCTCTTTCTCCATATCCCTGTCAATGTTTTCTCCTTCAATTATCTATTAAATCCCCTTCTGAACGTTACTATTGAATCTGTAACCACCACCAGACGTGGAAACAGCTTTTGATTTTTTGTTTATTGTCACGTGTACCGAGGTACAGTGAAAAGTATTTTTCTACGAGCAGCTCAACAGATCATTAAGTACTTGAAAATAAAAGGAAATAATAGGGCAACACAAGGTACACAATGTAACTACATAAGCACCGGCATTGGGTGAAGCATACAGGGATGTAGTGTTAATCAGGTCAGTCCATAAAAGGGTCATTTAGGAGTCTGGTAACAGCGGGAAAGAAGCTATTTTTGATTCTGTTCGTGCGTGTTCTCAGACTTTTGTATCTCCTGCCCGATGGAAGAAGTTGGAAGAGTGAGTAAGCCGGGTGGGAGGGGTTTTTGATTATGCTGCCCGCTTTCCCCAGGCAGCGGGAGGTGTAGATGGAGTCAATGGATGGGAAGCAGGTTCGTGTGATGGACTGGGCTGTGTTCACCACTCTCTGAAGTTTCTTGTGGTCCTGGGCCGAGCAGTTGCCATACCAGGCTGTGATGCAGCCAGATAGGATGCTTTCTGTGGTGCATCTGTAAAAGTTGGTAAGGGTTAATGTGGACATGCCAAATCTCCTTAGTTTCCTGAGAAAGTATAGGTGCTGTTGTGCTTTCTTGGTGGTAGCGTCAACGTGGGTGGACCAGGACAGATTTTTGGAGATCTGTACTCGTAGGAATTTGAAACTGCTAACCATCTCCACCTCGTCCAGTTGATGCTGACTTTTCCCTATCATCAAACCCCTTTCATAAATTTTGAAGGCCTCTAGCAAATTATCCCTTAGTCTTTTCGTTTCTCGGAGAAAAAGACCCTCAATCTGTTCAGTCTTTCCTGATGGTTATAAACTCTCAGTTCTGGTACCATCCTTGGAAATCTGGTTTGCGCTTTCTTCAGGGTCTGTTACACCCTTTATGTGATATGGAGACCAGAACTGTGCCTAGCATGCAAAGTTAAAAGAATGAAAGTAAGCCAGAGTGTAAGTGATATACTAATATAATGCTTTCATTTTTATTAAGTTTGTCTTTTTTTTTCCAAAAGATATAACAATCATCTTGATGCAAAAACATCAAATAAACGAGAGGGCTAAAGGCATTAATGGATACAGTTGATGTAATGAAAAAACGTCACAAAATACAGACTGATAATCTTAAAACCAAAATGCTCCATGAAACTCCAATACCATACAATAAAAGAGATGGCCAGTATTTAATGCAGACAGTAACACTGGCAGACAGTAAACAATTTCACAAAGACAGTCAATATGACACAGTCCTGCGGGATGAAGAAAGACACATTTCTTTTGACGGCTGTCTTAAAATAAGAACAATGTGATACAGGCAAAGAGTAAAGCATTTAGCAGGCATGAAGTTTGGCTACTTTCAACATGAGCTTCAGACCGTTTAACGGTGTCATTATTCATCCCATTAAGCCTGACATTTTGGGGATGGGGTAGATCTCGATGTTGTGCAGTGGTTTAAAAAGGGCGATAGCGAAAGAGCTGTCTGCTTCACCTTGATTCCAACAGAAATAAAAGTCAGGAAATATTTAGGAGCGGCGGTTGAAATCATGAAGTGTTGTTACCAGAGTAGAGCGGGAGAAACTATTTGCAGAGGCAGGAGGCTTCGTAATCAGAGGACGCAGCTTTAAGATAATTGGCTAAAGAACCAGAGGTGAGATGAGGAGAATGTTTTTTCGCAGCAAGTTGTTGTGATCTGTGGTATACCATCTGAAAGGCCAGTGGAAGCAGATTCAATAGTAACTTTCAAAAGGGAATTGGAAAAATAATTTAAGAGGAGAAAAATGTCTCCATTGCAGGGCTACGGAGAAAGAGGCAGGGAGATAGGACTAATGGATTGGTATCTTCCAAGAGCTAGAACGGGCACGGTGGGCTGAATGGTCTCCTTCCACACTGAAAGATATTTTATCGTATTTATCACCTGTTTTCTGCTATCCTTTTCTTTTGGAAATGCATCAAAGGTTTTGGGAAATATAACATGCACTGGACACTAATACGGGTGCATCAATGAAGAAAGTTACACTAAATTCCTGTCTCCAGTATGTTAAAACAGTTTTAAGCCCATGTAACATTGCTTTAACAATTGCATCAACTGGCATGACAGGATATCAATGTGAACACACTGACTGGGGCAGTGAAAATATCGCAAAGGCCAGACTAAATCTCGAATTTAACTCTAGGCCATTTGAGCAATCCAGAAAATCCTGGGAATTTAGTGTTTCTTACTCACACCCTAACATAGGGAAACTGCTTCCACCGGCAGCAAGGTCAGGAAGCAGAGGACACATCGACATGATCATCAAAAAAACCAGAGGGGAGATGATAACAAATTCCTTTACGCAGCGAGTTGTAGTGATCTGGAATGTGCTGCCTGAAAGTGTGGTGGAAGCACAGTGCAGAAGAAGCCCTTCGGCCCATCAAGTCTGCACTGACCTGTGAAAAACATCTAACCTACTACCTAATCCCATTTGCCAGCACTTGACCCATAGCCTTGAATGTTATGATGTGTCAAGTGCTCATCCAGGTGCTCGGCCACGCTCTCAGGCAGTGCATTCCAGACCGTCACCACCCTCTGGGTAAAAAATGTTTCTCCTCACATTCCCCCTAAATCTCCTGCCTCTCGCCTTGAACTTGTGTCCCCTCATGACTGATCCTTCAACTAAGGGGAATAGCTGTTCCACTCTGACCATGCCCCTCATAATCTTACACACCTCGAGCGTCGCCCCTCAGTCTTCTCTGCTCCAGTGAAAACAACCCAAGCCTATCCAACCTCTCTTCATAAGTTAAATGTTCCATCCCAGGCAACATCCTGGTGAATCTCCTCTGCACCCCCTCCAGTGCAATCACATCCTTCCTATAATGTGGCGACCAGAACTGCACACGGTCCTCCAGCTGTGGCATCATCAAAGTTCTTTACAACTCCAACATGACCTCCCTACTTTTGTAATCTATATGAAAAGAAAATGCAAATGAAATGAAAATCGCTTATTGGCACAAGTAGGCTTCAAATGAAGTTACTGTGAAAAGCCCCTAGTCGCCACATTTCGGCGCCTGTTCGGGGAGGCTGGTACGGGAATTGAACCGTGCTGCTGGCCTGCCTTAGGTGTGCTTTCAAAGACAGCTATTTAGCCCTGTGCTAAACTCTGTATATTCAATATATTCAATAGTAACTTTCAAATATGTGAAAAAGAAAACTTTCCAGAGCTATGGGAAACGTACAGGGGACTAGGACTAATTAGATAGCTCTTTTGAAAGGCCAGGATAAGCATGATGAGCAAAATGGACTCTTCCCGTGCTTTCCCATTCTATATATTTTTTAAAAATTCATTTATCGGAGCGGGTGTTGCTCATTAGACCAGCATTTATTGCCCATCCCAAGTTGCCCTTCAGAAGGTGATGATGAGTTGCCTTCTTGAGCCACTGCTTTTTGCAGCTCAGATTAATCTTGCGTGGACTGATACTAATTGGTTAATTAAAGAATTGAACTCCCTTAAAAAGGGTAAATGGCCTGTCCTGAGCTTGTACTACATCATTCGCAGATGGCAAGTTCATGCTTATCTCAGCTGGAAATGCTACAGTCGGTCTCAGTGTTGAGGAACAAGGGAAATCAGACAGTGTTTCCAATCCTTATCATGTCTCTGTGACCAGGAATGGAAGGTGCACACCTGTGGGTATCATGCACAACTGGATTGGTGTTAGCTGCGACTCCTCACAAAGTCAAATAGCTGTCAATGTCAGCATCTAGACTCTTACATAATAGACATTTGGGTGCTCCCAGCAAATCCCAGTGCCTTCAGAAAGAGAAGAGAAAACTGGACAATGAATATAATTCCCTTTCTATAATTTCTTGTTAAATGATGTTAAGATGTTCTTTTGATCTCATCCCAGAATGTGGACAGATAAATCTGTTGGAATAAAACTGGGAATGAACAGCATTAACAAATACCGCCAAAATTTACCAACTTTGCTTTTCTATCTGCTGAACTGTAAAAGGTGCTGCCAGCCAATTATTAGTGACTTGTTTGTGCTTCCGCCCAAGAACTATTTCACTCTCGGTTGCTATCAGCTCTACCAAGTTCCAGTCACCAAATACTACACCCCTACATCTTAACTGGTTGGAAAGAATCAGCCAGGATTTCTCGTTCCAGTTGAGAACATGCTTTGGAGGACAGGATTGGATCTCTCCACGATGCCCTTCAAGAGCGAATGGCCTACCATTGTTTACCGTCTTCGCTCACAAGTGCAGAATGGCCTTTGGCTGAGATGCTGGTGGTTTACCAGGAGCTAGCTACAGCGCAGACAAAATAAGTCACATCTGAAGGACAGAGAACAAGCTAGTCTAAAGAATATAAATCTTAACAAGAAAACAAAGTACTTTACTTCCTCTGAGATCTGGATAAAGCACCTTTGGCACAAGTCATTTAATAAAGCCACTCAAACTCAGAATAAAACTCATTTAGATCTACAGATTCTCAGTTGACAATTCAATAATGTTTGCTCGTTGAAGCTTATCAATCATCATCCCAATAAATAAAATGATTGGTTGCCTTTTACTCTGTATTTTATGAGATACAGTTAGGAAATTGTGCTAAATTCAACAGAACAAGAAACGCCATATTTCTTCAAATATCAGAAATAAAAATGTTGTGCTATTTTATCTGGCTGAACTATCGCTTATTGTCCCAAGTAGGCTTCAAATGAAGTTACTGTGAAAAGCCCCTAGTCCTGTGACTGTGCTCGAAGGAAAAGTGACTGTAAAACAGAGAACATGTTACAGCAGGAAAGTTTCTGTAGCTCTTCTTTGCCCCAGCTGAATCTTTGCGATGCGAAAGTGGGGAAACTTTGTCAGAATCATTGCAGTAGTAATGATGGTGGAAATGTCAATGCTCACCATTGTTACTCCCCTTGGACCTACAGTAATGTCTGGAATCCATGCGTACCTGGTTAAATGCAAAAGTCCAGAAGTTGCTGCCCATGCTTCCCCAGAGGGTAAACTGTTTAAGTCCCACAGATCAAAATCAAGTCAAGATTACTGAACCAACTAGAAGTTGCCTGTTTTTGTATTATCCTCATAGAACTAGTTGAATGAGGTACAACTAGGTTTACTACTAATAATAATAATCTTTAATGGCACAAGTATGAAGTTATGTGAAAAGTCCCGAGTTGCCACATTCCGGCGCTTATTCCGGTAAACCAGTACAGGAATTGAACCCGCGCTGCTGGACTTGTTCTACATTACAAACAAGCTGTCTAGCCTACTGATGGCTCATATTTAAATGGTTTACTAATTTCATCATTGCTGCTGGACGACCTCTCTGGCCCTGAAAGACTAATTTTATATTTATGGAATGTTACGTTTCTCCATCATGATAAAAAATATCTCCATTTTAAAAAAAAGTAATATTTTAAGTTATGTTATGCGTATGTCCAAATCCTTGATTCAATTGCTGAAAAATATAATTAAAAATGAAGAATAATAAGTGCATTTTTACTTCCTGGCTTGCAGTTTGTGAAAATACTTCAATGCGATTGGCTGATCACCCTGCTAGATAATAATCGCTGCTGCTGGAAACTGGGAGATCCCCTTTGCTTGGTGCCAGGTTCAAAATTAAATTGGGACAGGATTAACCCAGGCCTGATTTGGATCTTTGTGGGCAACGTTCTTCAAGGTCACTGGCAATCGTCATCGCTTTGCCATTGACTGCAAAATGTGGGCCGTGGTGACAAGAGTGCATCAGAACACATGGCAATCAGCATTTGAGAAGTTAACATTCCAGGCAGTAATATCTTCACAGATACTTCTGCATGTCATAAGGAAAGGGACTCACATCTGAACAGCACCTTTAGTGACTTCACGATGCCCCGTTGTGCTTTGCAGCCAATGAAGTATTTTTTGAAGAGTGGTTACTGTTATAATGTAGGAAACACATCAGCCAATTTGACCACAGCAAGTTCCCACAAACAACAATGTGATAATAACCATTTTAGTGAAGTTTGATGAGAGATAACTATTCGCCAGGATACAGGGGATTTCACCCCTGTTCATCTTTGAATAATCTTTATTAGTATCACAAGTCGGCTTACATTAGCGCTGCAATGAAGTCATTGTGAAAATCCGCTAGTTGCCGCATTCCAGCGCCTGTTCAGGTACACTGAGGGAGAATTGATCTAACAAGCACGTCTTTCTGGACTTGTGGGAGGAAACCGGAACACCCGGAGGAAACCCACACAGACACAGGGAGAACGTGCAGAGTCTGCACAGGCAGTGACCCAAGTCAGGAATCGAACCTGGGACCAATACCGCCACATGGTCTTTTATATCCACTAAATAATGCAGACTGGACCTCAACTTAATCTCTCTCCTGAAAAATGGTACCTCCAAATGTGCAGCATTTCTTCAATGCTGCACGGAGAATGTCAGCTTGGGGTTTTTTGTGTCTGGTGTGGAGCTTGAACCCATGACCTTCTGCCCAATAGGCGAGTGTGCTACATAATGATATATGGCTGACAGCATTGTGAAGTTTTAAAGACACAAAATAAAATCCCACAGTCAGTGCTCCCTCCCAGGAAGTGCAAACTCAGATGGGGGAAAAAATAATATATGTTTTAATCATATCACAGAAAGTTGTCTGTACGAAAAGAAAGCGGCACTTATGTGAATCCTGACCAGTGATCAGGAACTAACCAGGCGCTCCTGGCAAGTCTCCAGTGGCAATTTTGTTGCTCCACCATTCACAATGACATTATTTTCAATCCAG
The DNA here is from genome assembly GCF_902713615.1 of Scyliorhinus canicula. NCBI lineage: Eukaryota > Metazoa > Chordata > Chondrichthyes > Carcharhiniformes > Scyliorhinidae > Scyliorhinus > Scyliorhinus canicula. The sequence continues at coordinate 23,543,414 of NC_052160.1, forward strand.
GGAATGACATTGCCGGCCAGGTTGGCAGAACAGTTGGCTATGCTTCTGATAACATCCGAAGTGAGAATGCGGTCCCAGATATTGAAGTGGCTGAGTTCTCCAACAAATGCCTGTGTTGCATCGAACCTCCCTCCGACTGTGTCCTAAATTGGAGCAAATTTACATACAAATGTAAACAAAGAAAGGGAATATTCAATAAACAGGAAGATACTGAGAGGAAGCGAGAAACCCTGGGAATGCATCTCCATCATGAAGGTGGCGGGACAGATGGGCAAGGTGGTCAAGAAAGCCTATGGAATGCTTTCCTTTATTGGGTGAGGTATTGACTACAAAAGCAAGGACGTAGTGATGGAGCTGTATAAAACACTGGTTAGAACTCAGCTGGAGGTTTGTGTACAGCTCTAGGCACCACATTACAGGAAGGGCATAATTGCTCTGGAGAGAGTGCAGAGGAGATTTACAAGAATATTGTCAGGGCTTGAAAATTGCAGCTATGAGGAGATTGGAATAGGCTCGGGGTGTTTTCCTTTAGACAGAGGAGGCTAAGGGGTGACCTAATTGAGGTGTACAAAATTATGAAGGGTCGAGACAGGGAGACAGGAAAGACTTGTTTCCTCAAACTGAGGGGTCAATTACCGGGGGCATAGATTTAAAGTGATTGGCAGAAGGATTAGGGGGTAAGGGAGGAAAAGCCTTCACCCAGAGGGTGGTGGTTGTCTGGAATTCACTACCAAAGTTGGTGGTTAAGGCTGAAAACCTCAACCCATTTAAGAAAAAGGTACCTGGATCTACATCTGAAGTGCTGGAACCTGCAAGGATACAGACCAGGTGCACGAAAGAGGGGTTAAAATGAGCGGCTAGTTTATATTTTCTCTTTTTTGGCCAGTGCGGACATGATGGGCTGAATGGCCTCTTTCCGCACCATAACTTTTCAATAGTTCTAAATCGTTGCTGCAATGAATTCAATACAATTCTCAACTTATTCTCGATTGCTATGACGTTAGTGTTTGGTTTAGTGTTGCAGTTTACGGGTTCCAAATTGGCAGACTTTTGCCTTGGATTTCTCAGCTGTGTGAATTAATTTAATAGTTCATAGGAACAGGAGCAGGCCATTCAGCCCTTTTAGTCTGTTCCACCATTCAATGAGGTTATGGCTAATGTGCACTTCAACTCCATTCACCTGCCTTTCCTTGTTATTCTTGATCCTATGTCCTGTCAAAGCTCATGCCTCTAGTGATTTACAGCAATGTTTGATTGTTGCTCACATTTTCTTTTCTCTTATATTCTGCCTGCGAGACTATTCAAAACAAGCATCACTGAGTGAAAGCATTCTTCCTAATGTACACCATATAACTTCTCTGTCACATGTTTACATTTTTTCCTCATGATCCTATCATAGAATCATAGAATCCCTACAGGACAGAAAGAGGCCATTTGGCCCATCGAGTCTGCACTGACCCTCTGAAAGAGCCCCGTACCTCAGCCCAATTCCCCGCCCAAACCTCGTAACCCCATCTAACCTTTTGGACACTAAAGGGGTCATTTATCATGGCCAATCCACCTAACTTGAACATCTTTGGACTGTGGGAGGAAACTGGAGCACCCGGAGGAAACCCACGCAGACACGGGGGGAACGTGCAGACTCCGCACAGACAGTCAACCAAGGTCAGAATTGAACCGGGTCCCTAGCACTGTGAGAAAGCAGTGCTAACCACTGTGCCACCGTGCTGCCCCTAATCTGAAACAATATTATGGATGTATATTTGCATCCATTTAATATTTATGTAGGTTGATAATCCACCAATAACCATCTTCCTTCCAAACTCTCTTCAGTGTTACATGTGAATAGATCATGCAAACGTTTTGGTCAATGAGCAATGTTTTCTATGCAACAATGTTAAGTTGCAGTTACCAATTGTTTGATCAGCTACGTAGCCAATGTCATTTTATTTGCTGTAAACTCTGCTCCTATTAATTTCTTTCTTAGGCAATAAATTGGTTTCTATTTGTTTTCAATAATCAGCCTGGTTCTCCATTTTGCCGGCAGCCCGGGGGTTTCCCGGCGACGTGGGGCTGCCCCACAATGGGAAACCCCATTGGCCAACCAGAGAAATGGAGAATCCCGACGGCATGCTGGGACGGTGAAACTTTGCCAATATTGTCCATATCCCATGAATGAATAAACAAAATACAACTGGAATTCAAGCACTGATCTCCCATAGGGATCCATTCAATACTCATTCCATTTCAACTCTCTTCCATACCCTGTTTCATATTGTAACTCACTTTGCATCCAGTCCCATATTTTGTCCTGGAGTTATTAGATGTCTTTCATGTGGAACCTTTGCAAAAGCTTTCTGAAAGCCCAAATAAACTATGTCCCAGAGAGTTATGATATCAGCTTTATATGTTACATCCTCAATTATGTCAATTGGGCTTCTCAGGTTAAGGTCTGCCTCTTAATTCCACACTTGCTGGACATGAGGTGAAGAAAGCCATGGTAGTGAAGTGCTCTGGGTGCCATTGTTACCTGTTTCGTCCGGGAATACTGCACTTACTACCTGTCATGTCTCAAATTGTTGATCTCCTGAATATAAATGTTACTATCAAAAAGAAATCCTGTGTTAAAAAACTTTTTTTCAAGAATGATGTATAACTCTTACGTATTTCAGCTGATCCTTACATCACTATCTCAGCGGATGTTAGATGCGGAGGCCATGCTTTGCTTTTATAAATTTAGAGTATCCAGTTCTTTTTTTTTTCAATTAAGGGACAATTTAGCATGGCCAATTCACCTACCCTGCACATCTTTTTGGGTTGTGGGGTGAGACCTACGAAGACACGGGGGGAATGTGCAAACTACATACAGACAGTGACCCGGGGCCGAGATTGAACCCAGGTCCTCAGCACCGTGAAGCAGCAGTGCTAACCACTGCGCCACATTGCCGCCATCAAAGGCTACTGTTATATATATACAGTGACACTCACCTGCTCCTGTCCCAATATAAGGTCACCACCTGCTTTGATGGGATGCCAAGGTGCCAGATTCTCCCCCCTGCCAAGCAATTGGCCATCTTGATAAGCCTCCCACATGCCATCCCTGGTGGTCCATGTTATGCAAATGTGATGCCACTTTCCATCATTAATATTCATGGGCAGTTGGGCTACCTGTGAACAAGATACAGAGGATAAGGTCACTGATTCACACAAGGGTTTATTTTCATGCGTAGTTTAAACATTTAGGGCACGATGTACTCGAATGGGAACAGAGTCCCATAACGAACATGTTTAGCCGGATGTTTCCCAGCGCTCGGAGAGCCAAGAACCCCATGCTAGCAAACGGGACCCTGCTCCCTTTGGGTAGATTCGGGGCTCAGCAGGATACTCCTCGACAAGGCTGCATTTCATCCTGTTTCCGGCACTGAGGAGTTCCGAGGAGCAGAGACATTTTTAAATGGAGTTCCAATCTCCAAACCCCCTGATGCAACCCCCGAATCCCCCAAAAGCCCCAGCTCACCTATAAGAGCGTCCTCAGCACCCCCACCACACCCCCTTCACCCGTATAGGGTACCCCTCCCGGCCTAACCTCTGCCACCAGCTTGGCACTGCCAGCCTGGAACTGCCAAGGTGCCACTGCCAAGGTGCCAGGCTGGTGGTGCCTGGGTGACACCAGCAGTGCCAGGGTGCCACCCTGCCCAGAGGGCAAGCACCTTGGAGCCTCCAATACCCTGGGAGACCCCCATGTGTGTCCTTCCATCTGGTCGCCATATGTGGTGACCAGCACTGAATGGCGCTTGCCTGAGGTCTCCAAGGCGATGGAGTTAGATCCCTACACTTTGACTCGTTCATGGGAATGTAAATTAGAATAAGACTGAGTGTCTCACTCTAATATACAAATTGGCCTAAAAGTGATCTGCCCGCAATGGCCGAGATTCACATTGCGACGTCTCTCATGATCACATTAGATCTCGCAGGGCATGGCAAGCTGGGTTGATCCCGGAAGAAGGGACTCCAGGCATCTACCAGCCACGTAGCACTGCCTTTCGGGCATGGCCTTGGAAAGGGTTCACAAGAATGATCCCTGGAATGACGAGCTTGTCGTATGAGGAACGGTTGAGGACTCTGTCTGTATTCGTTGGAGTTTAGAAGGATGAGGGGGGATCTGATTGAAACTTACAGGATGCTGAAAGGCCTGGATAAAATGGATGTGGAAAGGATGTTTCCACTTGTAGGAAAAACTAGAAGCAGGGGACACAATCTCTGACTAAAGGGATGATCCTTTAAAACAGAGATGAGGAGGAATTTCTTCAGCCAGAGGGTAGTGAATCTGTGGAACTCTTTGCCGCAGAAGGCTGTGGAGGCCAAATCACTGAGTGTCTTTAAGACAGTGACAGATAGGTTCTTGATTAATAAGAGGATCAGGGGTTATGGTGAGAAGGCAGGAGAATGGGGATGAGAAAAATATCAGCCATGATTGAATGGCGGAGCAAACTCGATGGGCCGAGTGGCCTATTCCTGCTTCTTTGTCTTATGGTCTTATAACATAGCCGGTGGATCATCCCTTTAGTGTTGTTTTGCTTAAATGGCTCCAAATAAAATTAGCAGATTTCTGCATTTTCTAATTGGAAACCCAGAATATTGAACACCTGGAAGTGGTTACCAGGCAGCAGTCACTCACTTAGGGGTTTGGGGAATATGGTAAATCATGACAGGGGTTAGTTGGTCCATTATGTGGGGAATTGTAAATAGTCCGACATGGCAGAAATTTTGGATGGTGGTGAAAGGCTGTTAATTTCAACAAGTTAATTTCCTGATTACGATCACCTCCCCTCCCATTATCAAGTACCTATTGGCACTCATGGTCTGTTTCAGACATTAAAACCTTCAACCAAAAAACAATTTACATTTATGTAGTGCCATTAACATAGTAAAAGGCCCAAACATTTCATAGAGGCTTTATCAAACCGAATTTGACACCAAGTCACCTAAGAAGATATTAGGACAGCTGACCCTAAGCTTGGTGAAAGATATCAGGGTTAAAGGAGCATCCTGAAAAGGGGGAGAAGAGAGAGCTAGAGACGCAGACCGCTTCAGGGAGAGAAAATAGGCGATATTTAAGAGGCCAGAATTGGAGGAACGAGAGACCTCAGAGGTTTGTGGGGTTGGAGGATGCGACAGAGATAGGAAGGTGCAACGATTTGGAGCTTGAAATTCAAGGTGTTGCCAAACTGGGATCCAAGCACAGGATGCTGGGCGATTGGAACGGCAAGGTTACAGAAAATATAAGGTGGAAGGCTGGCCAGGAGAGTGTTCGAATCAACCAGGCCAGTTACAAAAGTAGGATTGGGGGTTTCAATAACAGCTGAGCTGAGATTTCTTCAGTGGTTATGGGGGCAGCAGCTCGCCTGAGGATCCGATAGGTTGCTACGGTTGTGAATGGTCTTGCTGAGCCTGATATAATGGCCAGGGTGTGGGCTGGAATGGTAGCTAAGGCACAGAGTTTGTGGCAAGGACTGAAATCAAGGACTTTGATTTTCCCGAGCCTAAAGTATGATCACTTTGGCAAGGCAGCTGAAGTTGGCAACTCACTAACAGTTACGACATACAGAGGACAAAGGGTAAAAATTGGTCCAAATAATGTACTGTTTGTGGTAACTTGAGACCACAAAGCAGGTAATCAAATGCGTTGTTTAAAAGAATGAACTTCTTTATATAAATAAATATCAAAGTTTGACAATCACAGTAACTCAGTAGAACAGTGAGTTCTAACTAGAATTCTAACTATGAAAACACGAGCACGAGTTGTGCTTACAGGTCACTGTAGAACATAGAACATAGAACAGTACAGCACAGAACAGGCCCTTCGGCCCTCGATGTTGTGCCGAGCAATGACCTCCCTACTCAAACCCTATACCCTATCCACCCTATACCCGTAACCCTTAACCTTACTTTTAGGACACTACGGGCAATTTAGCATGGCCAATCCACCTAACCCGCACATCTTTGGACTGTGGGAGGAAACCAGAGCACCCGGAGGAAACCCACGCACACACGGGGAGGACGTGCAGACTCCACACAGACAGTGACCCAGCTGGGAATCGAACCTGGGACCCTGGAGCTGTGAAGCATTTATGCTAACCACCATGCTACCGTGCTCCCCACGTCTTGCAGACGAAAAAGCCCGCACATTCTCAGAACCCACAACACACTGGGAGTTGGACTCCCCCTGTACCATAGAATTATAGAATCCTCACAGTGCTAAGGGAAGCTGTTTGGCCCATCGAATCTGTACTGATCCGCCAAATGAACACCCCACCCAGGTCCACTCCCTTGCCCCAATCCCGGAAGCCCACCCAACCTTTGGACACTAAGAGGCAATTTAGCATGGCCAATCCACCTATGGTAGCACCATGGTAGCACAGTGGTTAGCACTGTTGCTTCACAGCTTCAGGGTCCCAGGTTCGATTCCCGGCTTGGGTCACTGTCTGTGCGGAGTCTGCACGTTCTCCCTGTGTCTGTGTGGGTTTCCTCCGGGTGCTCCGGTTTCCTCCCACAGTCCAAAGATGTGCAGGTTTGGTGTATTGGCCATGCTAAATTGCCCCTTAGTTTCCAAAATATGTTGGATGGGGTAACTGGATTAAGGGGATAGGGTGGGTGTGTACTTTCCAGGGTCCAGTGCAGACCCGAAGGGCTGAATGGCCTCCTTCCACCCTGAAAATTCTATGATTCTATGAAACTGCACATTTTGGAGTGTGGGAGGAAACCCACACAGACATGAGGAAAATGTGCAAACTCCACATAGACAGTCACCGGAGGTCGGAATCGAACCCGGGTCCCTGGCACTGTGAGGCAGCAGTGTTATTCACTGTGCCACCATGCTGCCCTCCTCGACCATAATATGGAGCCACCGTTTACAACATACAGTCATCATTTAATAGCTTAGATGGTTTTCATAAATTTGTGGCATTCTCAATGTGCTTTACAAAAGAAAGGTTCAGAGTTAGGGGAGAAGACGGTGGATGTATAGTCATGTAAAGACTATAAGGAAGCTTTGAAGGTGGGGGGAGAACTAGCAAAGCAGAGGAGTTTAGGATCAATACCTGGAGTCAGAATTATCTATTCCGTAAGTTGACAAAGATGAAAACCTTCATTCTTAAAGTGGCCCACGTTTCAAAATGGCAATGAATTGTTTGACGAAAAAAGTCAATATATCACTTAAATATATTTTGACACATGTAAATGTTCAATCATTAATATTATCAATTATCTCTGTGTGCCATATGGAAGACATGATATATACCTTGTCATTGATAAGAAGTTCAATTGGATTTTTTCCCCATTCAATGAGCACAATTTCATTAGTTTGTCCGGACACAGCATACGAGAACGGTGTTCCAATACCAGACGATGCCCTGGACCGGATCCACATGCACACAGTGAAGGCATACATCTCAGGGAGACTCTTCTTTATCCTGGCAAACAGATAATTTGTTCGCAAAGGCAGTGCCACCTTGAAATCATCGGGTGACTTAAAGCCACTGCTCTCTAGTGGGGGCAAATAATTAATGATTAAAAAATATATTTTTTTTATTTGTCAGATACAGATTATATTTTGAGAAGATCCGGGAATCTCAAAGCAACATTTATGAACAATTGTTTACAAAATATTTGTAATTTCAAAAAATAATAGATCCTGAACAACTGGATGCCATTGTACAAAGGATTGTCTTTTTCTGTATCCAGTCATTCTACTTGCTGCTTTATATACTTCAAGGTCAGGACTGCATAATGCTACAGAGAACAGAGGGGCATTAATTCATTGCGTATAAGCCATTGAAAGTACTCTGCCATCTAAGGCTCGGTGATTTGAGATGTACTTGCGGTGGTTATATTGTCACCTTGTTAAAAAACAAACCTATATTTATGCAACCCCTTTCAGAACCTCAGGACAACCCAAAGCACTTTGCTGTTAACAAACTACTTTTGATGTGTTGTTACGGTTGCAACATAGGAAAGACAGCAGCCAATTTGTGAACAGCAAGTTCCATCAAACAACAATCTGATAAGGACCAGCTGATCCACTTTTGTCATATTGATTGAGGAACAAATATTGATCAGGCAACCAGGGATAACGCATCTATTCTTTGAAATAGTCTCAAAGGGTTTTTATGTCCACCTGAGAGGGCAGACTGGGCACCAGTTTAATGTTTCAAGTGAAACCGGGCGGGACTCTCTGACCCCGGGCCGGGTTGGAGAATTGCCGGGGGGGGGGGGTCACCGGAGAATTGCTGCCATTGGCACTGGCGCGGTTGGTGCGGCGCCGATGGGGGCCGCTCTACGCAGCCCCCCCCCCCCCAGCGATTCTCCATGCGCATTGGGCCACGTGGCCGCTGAGTCCCGCCGGCGCGTTCACCCGGTCCTACCCGGTGGGACCTCGCCGTCCATCCCGCGGGGGGTACGGTCTGGTGGGGGGGAGGAGGGATCCGACCCCGGGGGGGGGCTCCACTGTGGCCCGCAATCAGGGCCTACCGATCGGCAAGCCAGCTTCTCCTGGTCGGGGCCTATTTCACTCTTGTGCCGGACCCCTGTAGCTGTCCATCATGTTGCGTTTGCGCCGGTCGTAACGTGCATGCGCGAGTTCGCGCCAGCTGTAGCGTGCGTGCGCAGACCTGTGGTGCCTGTTTGACACCAGTATCAGCAGCTGGAGCTGCGTGAGTCGTTCCAGTGCCGTGTTGGCCCCCTGTAGGGTGCAGGAATCTGGGGGCCTGTTGACACCATCGTAAAACGCGACGGCATTTCCGATGGCGTCAACACTTAGCCTCAGGATCAGAGAATTCCGCCCAGTACCTCCAACAATGAAGCACTCCCTCAATATTGCACTGGAGTGTGACCCTTGATTCTGTACTCAAGACCCTGAAGTGGAACTTGGACCCACAAACTTCAAGAGTACTAGGCACTGAGCTAAAACTGTAAGTAAATCGTGACAGACAACATTCCATTCAAGCTTTTAACCAAGGTTATGTTAATATTCATAATTAATACGAATATGATAGTTGACAATTAAGACTTGGAACGAACCAACAATTTCTAATGTTTGGTCCTGCAGGTCTGTGCATTGGCACAATTTGTAGATTGGGATTTCTAGTTTTAGTGTAAATCAATAACTGGCTGAAAATAAGACCTTGAAGGGCAATTCTCCTGTTTATCTTATCAGGTCAAATGTGTTTTCACTTTAAATAATCTAAATAAGCATTATTTTAAAATAACCAGAAGTTATTGATTCAAGACGAATATTCCAATAACTTTGTTCAGTCAATACCTTTCTCTAATTCAGTAACCCTTTCATGCAATGCATTGAGAGCAGACTCTGTCTTGTAACGGTGGGCTGCAGTCTCATTCAGAAGAATGTATTTGTCATCCTCGAGCTCAGAGACTTTGTTCAACAGTTGACTTTCCAAATCCCCGAGCTTTCTCTGAAGCTGTTCACGGAGGTCACTGGGGAAAGCATGGTTGGAAAGATCAGGACGTGTCTGTTGCTGTTGCAAAATAAAACACAGACCATAAGCACTGAGAACTGAACCATGATCAATAAGCTTCAAAGCATGGGCTTACTTACTAACTTAATATACATTGATATATTCTGTTCTTTCACTATCCTCTAGCTTACAAATTTTCAAACCAAAGTCATCATCTGGAGAGAGGTCTGTGAAATCATCATATTTATCTATTTACTGACTGACTTAGTAATGGATTATTTCCACTGCTGCAACATAATAATGTTAAAAAATCATTTACTACGTCAGCAGTGTTCCCTTCTAGGTAGTTACCACTTTTGGAATTTAGGATACCCAGAATATATCAATATTTGCAGAAGATTCCTGGAAGGCCATCAATATTTTGCAAATGGGATCCTCCATATATAATTCCTTGAAAATCATTGGTCTTGTTGACAGTGCAGGGGTTGGGAAATGTATTGCACAGAGAATAACAGCAGGCTGGGAGTGTGCTGTACCACTGAACAGACTGCCACTGTAATAACACATGATATTCTATTTTTCACCTTAGTGATCTGTCCCCTTGGAATGTTGTTATTTAGAGTGCACATGTTCCATTACTGACTCCAGTTACTCCCCCACCCCTGCTGGTGCTAATTGACAGGCACCGACATTTGTAACACATTTTCACATCGAGCAACAAGGACCGGTTGAACGTTTTTATTCCATTAAATATGACTTTTGTGACAGTTCTCTAATTGCTAAAGCATTTTAAATCACATAGTCTAATTTTCCAACACAAGTACTTAACAAACCTAGATTGCCTGATATCTTCATGGAGCCATTCATCAGTTTAAAATTAAGTGAATCAGTGGGCAAAGACATTTTGATACAGACAAGCTAAGCTCTGGTTTGCTAATATTAAATAAGTCAGACCTATATCATTAGTTGAAAGCATGTGAATGGTTAAGCCATACTCTCCTTTATTGGATTAAAGCATTAATAGAATGCTTAGCCTGTCGAAGTGAAATTATTATCTATCATTTAGCTTTCAGGTTTCTCTACATAACATGTTTGGTTGATCACAAAACTGCCCAATATACAAGGCTGCCCTTAATGTAGTGAATTTTATGCAGTAGAGAGGTTGGAGAGGTAATTATGTGGGCCAAGTACAGTTTAAATCAGAGTAAATTAATCTATTCCAGATTAGGTTTGGGAGAACTGGGTGCTTAGGTTACATGCGCATTGCAAATTAATGTCTATAATTTTGTTCAATGCTGTAAGTGTACACCATAGAGCCACAGAATTCCTACAGTGCAGAAGGAGGCTATTCAGCCTATCAAGTCTGCACCGACCCTTTGAAAGAGCACTCTATCTAGGCTCACTCCCCCACCCTATCTCAGTAACTCTATAACCCCACAAAACCTGCACATCTTTGGACAGTAAGGGTCAATTTAGTATGGCCAATCCACCTAACATGCACATCTTTGGATTTACACCTTGCTTGAAAATAATTCATCACTTGATTGTGTTTAGGTTTTTGTGAAAAGGTAATCTTTTCAGCACATTTCCTCAAATTTCACGTGTAATTGTTCAGAAATTATGTTAAATGGACTAATACGTAGCATTACTTAGTAAACTACAATAATATTGAACAGACTACATTAATATTGAATGAACTACATACACTATGTAATAAACAAAGCACATTATAAATATCGCAGGTAACATTATATAAAAACCATAAGGATAAAAAGGAAAGACAGTGATTTGTATTTTATGTAAAATAGCTGGTATGAAATTAAAGTTGGAGAAGTCATTTAAATTCAGTTAAATCAAGAGAATATCGCCACATCTGTTCAAGAAATTATTAATAAACATGAGACTCATGTCAGAAAGGCGCCTATGTAAACATTTTAATCAGAACATTTTGCTAAAATGTCCAATTTTCTTGAGAATGCCATGTTTAATGTTTATACAGAATAAAATAATTGTCAGAATTGTCATTCTCTGATAAAAAATCAATGTAGATTAAAATGAATAAATGTATAAAAGATGAAGACTGTACTGCATTCTTCCAAAATTGTCTTCTAAATCCAATCATTGTGGGCGGGATCGCTTTTTAACAAATTTGCATATTAGAGCGAGACAGCGAGACTCACTCTAATATGCACTCCCACTATCTACACAGGCATCAGGATCTAATCCCTTCACGTTGGAGACCTCGGGCAAGTGCTGATCAGTGCTGGTCTCTACAAATGGAGACCAGATGGAGCAGCACTCATGGGGGTCTCCCAGGGGTTTGGAAGCCCCCAGGCAAATGGGCAGGGTGACACCCTAGCACTGCTGAGGTGGCTGGGGCACTGCCAGCTGGCAGTCCCATGCTGGCATAGTTCCCACAATGGGATTGGGCCGGGAGTGCCCTGTGCTGCCCTACCCCACCCGCCCCCAAGGATCCCCTATAGGTGAGCTGATGTTTGGGGGTTGGGCCTGGAGGTCAAGAGATTGGGATGCCATTTAAAAATGGCAAAACTTAGTGTGGTTTCATTGGGGAGTTCCCCGCTGAAGCCCTCAATCTACCCAAATGGCCATTCGATAGCATGGTGTTTCTCAGCACTCTGAGCACTAGGAAACATCCAGCTAATCGTGCGCGAGCTGTGGGACTGTTTCCATTCAGGTAGATCACGACCATTGTCGCTCCTCATTTTTTATACCAAAATAAATTAGTTCACATTTCTCTGCATTAAAATTTCAAACCTGTCCGTCTATTCCACCAAACTGCCTATAACCGTTTGAAGTTTTATACTATCCTCCTCACAGCTCATAATACTTCCAAAAGTTTTGTATCCAAAAAAGGTGAATTTGTACACCAAGGTCTAGGTTATTTATATGTATCAGGAAGAGTAGTTACTCTAACAGTGACCAGTGGGAAACATCACTATAAATCTTTCTGCAATCTGAAAAATAACTGGCAACCATTGTTTCTTGCTATTCAGCCAACTTTGTATCCATGTTGTTGCTATCCCATTTATTCCATGAGCTCTAACTTTGCTCAGGAGTCTGCTGTGTGATACGTTGTCAAATATATCTTGGAAGTCCACGCACACCACATTAGCAGCATTACCCTCCTCGAGCTCTCATTGACCTCATCAGACAATTGAAACAAGTTAGTTATCTGCAATGTATCCTTAACAAATCTATGCCGTCTTTCCTTAATTAATCTGCATTTGCTCAAGTGACTATTAATTTTGTCCCAAGGTATCATTTAGAGAAACTTCTCTGCAGTAAAGGTTACATTGACTGGATGTGGTTGCTGGGCTTATCATTTTTGAAAATGGCTATTACATTTGCAACTCTCCAGCCTCTGGCACCACCCATGAGACTAAAGAAGATTTGAAATAAATATGACTAGTGCCTTCCTAATTTCCACTCTCACTTCCCATATTATCCTTGCATGTATCTCATTTGGTCCAAGTGCCTTATGAATTTTAAGTGTAGGCAGTCTATCTAATACCTTCTTCTTATCAATTTTAAAACCTGCAGGAGTCTGAATGACCTCCTCTTTCATTATGGCCTGCACAACACCTGCTGCCTGGGTAAAGACAAATGCAAAGGACGTGGGCCTTAATTAAAATTAATACCTCGGCCATGCCTCCATGTTTATATCTCTTCTTTGATTACTAATCGACCCTACTCCTCCTTTTAGCACCCTAGTGGAAAACAACTGAACTATTTCACCAACACCTCCCCCATTCTAGTAGCACCACCCCAGAGTTCTCTTCAATTGATGGGCACACACAACTGATTCCTAGTAAATTATTAATACAGGTGTCTTTAACTCAGCCTTCCTCTTCAAATCAATATTGTTCATTTGGTTAATATGGCAATTATTGCAGTGAAACTAATGCCATACGCGAGCAGATCCACCATTGATAATGACTTAATCTCAAACTACTTGTCTGGTGCTGTCTTTGCTTCATGGTGTGCTGGAAGGACTGCTCATGGTGTTTCAAATAAGTCCTGTTTTATTGTTTGGCACAAGAGTCAGAACAATATGCCTTACTTGACGTTAGGAGTGCACTACCCGAAAAGATGATGAAACAAATTCAATAGTAACTTGCAAAAAGGAATCAGATAAATACTTGAAGGGGAGAAAAATTTCAGGACCACGGAGCAAAGACTGAAAAATGTGATTAATTGAATAGTTAATTCAAAGACTAAGCACCTTGGGCCGAATGGCTTCCTTCTGTGCCGGAAGGTTCTATGATTACAAAGCCAGAGCAAGTCGTTTTGAGATGATATTGTTCTCAGTGATTAATTTTCAATGGGAAGCAAAGAGTGAGTTTCTGCTCATCTTTAAAGAGACTCGTTAGCTGATAGCACTTGTTGGGTCAGAGTATGTCACTGGCAAACATGGCCTGTGCCTCTGAAAGTGCATCAGACAGACATATGTTATCGGTCTTGAAGTCTAAGAGCGGCTTAAAAATTTCCTCTCACTTAAAGAGGAACATTCATCTACATTTCCCCTTCTTGTTTCGCCCTATTCTCAAATTACTTTCATTAAAAGCACACCCACCCACACACACACCACTCACACACACACAGTGCGCTGTGCATTCCATCCTAAAGAGTGGCCGGGAGTTTAGTTCACAGATCTGGAGGTTCAGAACCAAGGACAGCTCCAGCTATTGACTCGGTTCAGCACCAAGGACAGCACCAGTCATTGACACCAAGGACAGCTCCGGCTACAGACTCTCGGTTCGGCTCCAAGGACAGCTCCGGCTATTGCCTCTCTGCGGCGTTGGTCAGTTCAGCACCGCGGACAGCTCCACTCCCCGGGACCGCTGTGGGCGCAACGATGCCAGAAGGAGCAAATGTGAACGCCTGGAGGGAAAACGGTCCAAATGAGCCGTGATGATCATTCCTGCCCCGATTGCTGAACCTCGCCCAGCCTGACTCCAAATCTGTGACACACACTCCGAGCCTCAGCTGGCTCAAAGAGCCTATCGCGACCCTACAGAAACTGGAGCACATCAGGGCACTTCCAGAGAGCTCGGCAGAGGGAAAAGAGGAGAATAACACGGTGAGAAGTGCGGGCTGACAACTCTTACATGTCTTTACCTGTGGGCTTGAAGTTGTTGGTCTTACCTCCAGGCTCCCCAGTCTATCCTTCAGTGCCTGTATTGCTCGACCCAGATGGTCGACCACTTCGCTGTGGTCCCGGGGGAGGTCGCCCATGGTGTCTTTGCCATTCGGTTTATCGCTCGGTTTCCTCCGGTTCCCCTTGTACTTGGTTTCCAGCTGGGCGCCCTCGCACCTGGTCAGTTTGCTGGTCAGCTCCTTGATGGTCTCCTTTTGGTTGCCCATGGTCTCCTTCTGCTGCAGGATGGTCTCCCTTAGGTGCATCACCGTGGCCCGGAGGTCCTGCTCCTGGGGCGTGTTAACCTGAGCTGCCGCAGGGGGCACCGGGCATGTGGGGTCTGCATCTAACGGTATGGAGGTGCAGACGAACCGGGTGGCCTTCGAGTCGTGGGCCGGTGCCGTGGAGCTGATGCCGGTAACGAGAAGAGCGGCGGCAGCCAGCAGAAGCAACATGCTGGTGGCGACCAGATAGTTAGTTCCGAGTGAGGCAGCAACTCCAGCCGGCTGTGGGAATGAGGGAGCCGCGGTGGGAGAGGGTTGCAACTGGCGGTGCGATCACACCCCGAAGCCGATTAATGCTCTTGCCGCCTTCATCCGCGCCTATTTATTGGTGGGAAAAGATTTTGCGTCAGCTAGCCTCCAAGGAATGAACGAGATCCGGACAGTTGCAGCTCCGCCCCTGTGTCGGTTTCCACATCAGTCATGTTGCAATATCCGAGCAGCCAAGGCAGGAAACACGCGAATGCCCCTCACCCCCCAGCCGAACCCACACCACCATTCACTTATTGCTTCACCTCCATTCAACACTCATCTCCACTTGAATCATCATTGAACGACATGGAGCTGATGAAGATTTTACTCATGGGAGTTCAAGAAAAATAGGTTAACGATCTCTTTGAACAATCACCCGACGAGTCAATCCCCACTTGGTCCATTCGCCCAGGTTAACATTACCCGATGAGTTAGTATCTATTTTGGGTTCGAGCTAAGAAACGACGGATGTACCGTGACACAACTGGGTAAATTTTAATAAACCACCTACGTAGGAAAGACATTAAGGACGAATTTACAAGCAAATTCCTGAGAGGTGAAAGAATTATAGAATCATTCTAATGGATGGGGATTGTACTGATTCCAGTATGAACGGGGGTACAGATAGTATGCATGGCATTGCGGGAGGGAGAGTTTCTAAAGCGCATTCAGAAGAATTTTCCATATCAGTATGTTTCCAGTCCAACAAGGAAGGAGGAATTGTTGGATTGGGTTCTGTAAAATGATGCAGGAGAAGTGGATCAAGTGTCAGGAGATGATCATAATATTATGAGGATTAGATTCACTATGGAAAAGGGCAAGGAGCACTCCAGAGTAAAAATAAATAATTGGATGGGGCAAATATCAATGCGGTGAGAATGGATCTAAGAACTTAAGACTGAGGAGCAGGGGCAGGCAATTCAACCTCTCGAGCCTGCTCCGCCATTCAATATGGTCATGGCTGATCTCCTCTTAACCTCTGCTCCATTTCCCTGCCTGTTCTCCATAACCCTTCAACCCATTACTAATTAAAAATCTGGCTAAATTTACTCAAAGTCCTGACATCTACACACTCTGGGGTAGTAAATTCCACAGATTCATGACCCTTTTAGAGAAGTAATTTCTCCTCATGTCTGTTTTAAATCTGCTACCCCTTAACCTAAAACTATGACCTCTCGTTCGAGAATGCCACAGAAGATGAAGCATCATTGATGCAGACAGTGGTATGTACGATACTTTGCTTCCTAAAGTCAATGACGAGCTCCTTAGTTTTGTTGACGTTGAGGGGGAGATTGGTGTCATTACACCACGCCACTAAGTTATCTTTCTCCCTCCTGCACGCCGACTCATCGTTGTTCGAGATCTGACCCACTATGCTCAAGTTATCAGTAAACTTGCCGATGGAGTTGGAGCCAAACTTTGCCACTCCTTTACTATTCGGTTACTGCTATTTCATCACTTTAACAGCGGCATTCCTGAAGTCAGAAAATTTATTTTTGGCTTCTTTTCACATTGGAACTCTTCTTGAGACTGTGATTGGCCCAACAGACATCCTAACATTTATATAACACTTTACGTGACCTCAGTATGTCTCAACTGAAACATTCCTGTAGGATAGCCACTGTTATAGAACATAGAACAGTACAGCACAGAACAGGCCCTTCGACCCTCGATGTTGTGCCAAGCAATGATCACCCTACTCAAACCCACGTATCCACCCTATACCCGTAACCCAACAACCCCCCCCCCCCCTTAACCTTACTTTTTAGGACACTACGGGCAATTTAGCATGGCCAATCCACCTAACCCGCACAGCTTTGGACTGTGGGAGGAAACCGGAGAACTCGGAGAAAACCCACGCACACACGGGGAGGACGTGCAGACTCTGCACAGACAGTGACCCAACCGGGAATCGAACCTGGGACCCTGGAGCTGTGAAGCATTTATGCTAACCACCATGCTACCGTGCTGTCCTAGTATAGGAAACATGACAACCATTTCACGCACAGCCAGTTCCCACAAACAGTAATGACCAGCCCCACACTTTTTAAGCAATACCTGTATTGGTTGAGGGATAAATATTGGCCAAGACAACAGGGAGGACAGCTTTGTATCTCTTGGAATAGGACCATGAGATCTTTATGCCCACCTGAGAGGGCAGACATTATATCAAAATGATGGTACCTCCAACAGTGCTGCACATCTTTGGTACTAGAGTGGAACTTAACTAGATTTTGTGCTCAAGCCTCAGTATCTCCGATGGAGAAAGCATGTGCTACCCACTGAGCACAGCCGACACCTTTACATTTCCCAATGACTCATTACAATCTCCCTAAAGGCTGATAACTTAAAAAAATAAATTTGAACTTTCAGTTACTAGCTGAAATTATTAGACTGAAAATTTTCAAATTTAAAAACTTTTACTGTAACAAATGACTAAGAAAACCTTATTGACTAATTACTACTTTCTATTTGTAGGCAGCCTTTACTTTAAACCACAGAAAATATAAAGTTCCTTTTCATACTTATCACCTATTGCATTCTGCACAGAATTACAGATTTTATAGCAGTTACTCACAGCTTCCAATGAATTGCCTCTTTTCACTCCCCCAGACGGGTAACTTCTGATCCCAGGACTGACTTTCACTGTGGAAGTTACACTGTAGATGCCTTCCCTCTAGCATCAAATTGAGTGAATCTTCTGGCCTCCCTTAAATCCTCACACACTTTGTTTTCAAACTGAGTTTGATTTCCCACCCACAGTCAATGTGATGAACAATTGAGTCAACATTTTCTCTGACCCAGGGCAAGAATGTCGACTCCTATCTCCTGCTCTCTACTTCTCAGAAAGCTGCAGAGAAATTATTGTCTGTCTGCATTATTCATTAATTTATAGGAAGCCTGTAACCTGATATCAAAACTTCTTAACCCTCTATCCCCTAACAACATAACAATTTATATCTAACTAAAAATGGTAATTAGTTATCCTTTATCCCACTCACTTTAATGTTAGAAGTAAATAGATCGTTGACAGCATAACCGTTTAAATTCAATATCCATAATATCTTTCTGGGACTTTAGGAGACTCAGGGTCTACTTTGCCACCATTGTCTCCAAGCACCTTCTTATTTGTAAAACAGTCTATGTCCTACCTTGACTTCTAATGTTTAAACCACCCAGGCTTACTGTCAGGCAGACTGCAAAACAGGTCACCATGACCCCTTTCACTTACCCTAAATTTAAACATGCAGTAGCAAAATATAAATCTTGTAAACCTTGTAATTGTAACAGACACCAAAACTACCATTCCACGCTCCACTATAAAATTGGTCAGTTTTTAAATGATCCAGCCTGTGAATTAAACTTTTTCTAATTTGAATTTAAACAATGCACGCACACAGCATAATTTCCAATGGCATTAACACTAACTTAGATACCTTTCACAAAATCATCTCAATGCGTAACAGAGGCAGAAGACCATTTTAATTACTCATGGCGCAATGCTACAAAAAATAAAGTAACATCTCCCCCTGCTGTGTCATTACCTCATGTGACCTTTCTGTATTCCATTTGAACTCTGTCATCCAAAGATAACTGGCAAAAGCTGAAAACATCTGTGCATCAACCCCTCTGTGTCAGCTGTAGACGTAACCATACAAACATCTGACAGGTCAATGTAAGATGCTTTTGCAATATGTTAATTTCAAGACAATGAGCAAGAAAATACTTTGTTAAACAGCGATCCTCAGAAAGTAGTTGCTGATTTTAGATTTTAAATCAAAATGACTGGGTCCTGAAAATCTATCCAACCCAGACATATGAGATTTTAAAAAGTTTTTTTTCTCCTGGAAAAGGATCCTAAATGAAGTAAATCAGGAAAATTCCAACCCAATTAATGGCGCAAAAACTGGCTGAAATTGCTGGTCAAATGGTTGTGACCAGGGGATAGTTTGCTTGGGCAGGTAGGATGAAATGTCATTCTTTAACCCATGGTTATAGTTTCAAATGTCAGTGTTACACTCGGAGGAACATTAAGTTTTACAATTCTGTTGCCAACATTGACATTCCTGACTTCAAGGATATAATTTATCTGTGTTATGTCGGCCAAAGGTATCCAGAGTTATAAAGCCAAGGCAGGTGGGCAAACTTAAGATACAGATCATCTGAATGGCGGAATAAGCTCAAGGGGCTGAATGGCCACCTCCTGCTCACGGTAGCACCTCGGGTAGCACTGTTGCTTCACAGCAACAGGTTCGATTCCCGACTTGGGTCACTGTCTGTGCAGAGTCTGCACGTTCTCCCCATGTCTGCGTGGGTTTCCTCCTTCGGTTTCCTCCCACAAGTCCCGAAAGATGTGCTGTTAGGTGAATTGGGCATTCTGAAATCTCCCTCTGTGTTCCCAAACAGGTGCCAGAGTGTGGAGACTAGGGGCTTTTCACAGTAACTTTATTGCAGCGTTAATGTAAGCCTACTTGTAACAATAAATATTATTATTATTTACCTATTTTTTTATGTCTATGGGAACCACACTTTTGCTGAAAAACAGCAAAATGCACAATAGAGGTTTTGAGCACATTGTTATGTTTTCAGCTCTTTATGTCATAGCCCAGATTTTACCATAATTATTTACGTGGCCGGCTCACATGAGTTTCTGTTCAATAGTGGACGTAGATTGTTGACAATGAGGGGGAGTTCAGCAATGGTAATGCTACCACTCGCTTGAAAGTGTGACAGAGGCAGGAACTCTCGTAACATTTAAAAAGTACTTGGATATGGATTTGAAGTGGCAAAACTTACAAAACTACGGACCAAGAGCAAGAAAATTAGATTATGCAGGATGGCTATCTGTTGACCACCGTAGAAAGGATGGGCCGAATGTCCATCTTGTGTGCTGTAGATTTTAATGATTCTATGAATATCAAGAAGTTAGGCTCCCTTTTGTTGGAAATGGTCACCACTTGCCGAGTGTTACCTGTCACTTATCAGCCCAAGCTTGGATTTTGTCCAGGATTTGCTGCATATGGGCATGGAATGCTCCATTATCCATGACCTTGTGAACGGAGCTGAACACTGTACAATGATTAGCCAACAGCCTCCATTTCTAACATTATGATAGAGGGAAGGTCATTGGTGAAGCAACTGAAGATGGTTAACATGTGTATATGAAATTCCTGTCTCCGCAATTTTACTGAATCCTTGAGCCAAAGTACATTTTTTTTAATAAGTAATTTTTTTTCCAATTAAGGGGCAATGTAGCATGGCCGCATCTATGGGTTTTGGGGGTGAAACCCACACAGACACGGGGAGAATGTACAGACTCTACACGGGCAGTGACCCAGGGCTGGGATTTGAACCCGGGTCCTCAGCGCCATAGGCAGCAGTGCTAACCACTGCGCCACATGCCACCCCCCCCCCCCCCCCCCCCCCCCAACCAAATTACATTGAAGGGGTTCTTAAAGTATAGTTCCACGAAAGTCATTAATGCAATAATTTCTAAGATCAAGGAGCACGGCTTCAAACCCTTGGGCATCAGTTATCAAGATAACAAATAATGTTGGTGGATTCAAAATGCAACTACATGCAATGAGGACAAAAAGATTACAGTCAGAAGGTGAGATTGAGATCAATGGAAAAGAAATTGTGACTGTTGACCCTGAAACTCCTTCTTCTTCCTATATTTTCCGTTGTCAGTTCCCATCACAGTTTTAATATGGTGCTGATGCACACTTTTATTTTGAATGTTTTGTAAGATCTGAATGCCTTTGATGTATCAGATTGGGACTCAGTCAGGTTGTCTCTTGAAGGAACAGCTGTCCAAAGTGTGAATATCAGGGATGGATTAAATGTAGGAAAAGACCATGGGCGCGATTCTCCGCACCCGCGAAAAATCGCCAAGTTGGCCGTTAAAACGGGCGCGTTTTACGATGGTCAGGAAGGGTCCATTTCCCGACGTATTCACGTCCGGGAAATGGGCTAGGAACGCGGCTGCGTCAATCACGTGCGCGATGACAACGGAACGCGATGACGATACGACCACGCCCACGTGATGCCGCCCGACGCCGTAAAAAGGCGCGGGCGAGCACAGAATCTGTCGGCCATGGTGTCGGAGCTCAGGAGAGCTGCCCCTCGGTTTGTTGAGGCCGATGTCGAGACGCTGCTCGATGCCGTCGAGCAGAGGAGGGGCATCATCTGCCCGCGTAGAGGGCATCGCCAACCTGCCAAAGCTGTGCATCAGGCCTGGCGTGAGGTGGCTGCTGCCGTTAGTGCTGTGGGGCAGACCCCTCGCTCAGCAGAGCAATGCAGAAAAAAGATGCACGACCTCACCAGGGCTGCCAGGGTAAGTGCCAAGAGGGTGCCCCCTGGTCACAACCATCTCTCCCCCCTTAACTTAATCACCCACCTCCCCCCCCTGGCACGGGGGTGGAGGGGGATTGGGGCAGAGTTAGTTGAGGGTGGTTCACAAAGTTGTCACAGACCCAGCGCTCTGGCCCCCGTGGAGAGATGCAATGGTCTTATGACAACTTGACCCCCAAACTGTGCCAGTATCTGAACGGACTGCTGATACCTGCCGTATTGTAATGATCTACCTATGTCCCCTCCCCCAACAGGCCAAGACCGCTCACAACACCCGTGAGTGGCACCAGACTGGAGGGGGTTCGCCCAACCTGCACCCCCTCACCACGTTTGAGCAGAGGGCACTGGACCTTGTTGGGGGGTCTGGGAAGTCGCTCTATGCGAGGTTGGCGGAGCTGCAACAAGTGAGACAACCCTCCATGACAAACACCCCCCCCCCCCCCACACATCCTCTGTCCCTTCACACACCCTGCCCACTTGGACACCTCCCCCATCCTCTGTCCCTTCACACACCCTGCCCACTTGGACACCTCCCCCATCCTCTGTCCCTTCACACACCCTGCCCACTTGGACACCTCCCCCATCCTCTGTCCCTTCACACACCCTGCCCACTTGGACACCTCCCCATCCTCTGTCCCTTCACACCCTGCCCACTGGGACCGTCCAGCGCCCGGCCGAGCGAATCTAAATAAGCCGTTTCATTCTCTTCCCTAGGACGTGATGCCGAACGACCAGGGCCGTCTGCCTCCAGGCGGAGACACGCATCTGGCCCCACCTCACCCAGGGCTGCACAACATTCGGTGCCCGATCAGCGGGGAGTCCCATCCTCCCCAACAGAATCTGTGGAGCAGGACGCCCAGAGGGCGGCGACACAGCAGGAAACAGAAATGGCCCGCCAACGCCCTGCGGCCTCTCACCTGGATGATGACACAGAGGAGGCGTCAACCCAAGACGACCTTGAGTTTGCGGCACTGCTATCTCCCACACCATCCACCATCCCAGAGACACTCACCCCGGCTGGCCTATTTAGTGATGAGGCTCCTGGGTCACAGTCTGGTTCGCACATCACAGCTGAGCAGGTACAGCAGGTGGAGGTCGGAGCAGACGAGGGCCCGGACTGGCGGAGGCCAGGCCAGGCCCAGCATCCAGCTGGCTCCCAGACGTTTTCGGAGTTCCTGGAGTTTCTCAACCCACCCGCACAGCCGATGCCTCAAGAAACCCAGGGAAACAATGACGGGATGAGGGCTGTCTTCCTGGCTCTGCAGACGCTGTTAGAGGAGTCGAACCACGTCCACGAGCAGGGAGTGGTGCCGCTCATGGCAGCGACCCAGTCCGACACCGCATGGATGGCATCCGCGGTGGAGGCAATGGGTCAGGTTACGCAAGGCGTTGGGGTTAATGTGCACGCGTCATCCTCGGCCCTCTCACAGGCAGCAATGTGCCAGAGCCAAAACGACATTGCCGGCGCCCTGCAGGCCTTGGCCCAGTCTCACCAGGTCATTGGCCAGTTGCAGCAGTCAGTCGCCGAGAGCATCAACCGCCTGACACATGTGCTGGATGGCGTCGTGCACACACAGGTTGAGGTCGCACAGTCCCTGGCGGGAATGTCTAACTCCCTGGACTCCGTGTCTGCAAACGTTCGGATCCTGGTGGATACCGTCGCAGGCCTCCAGGACTGGCAGCGCCAGGTGTCGGTGGCGCAACGGGGCACCTCCCCGCTCGCACCTCTGTCCCAAAGTGAGGCCTGGGGGCCACCGGGCTCCCCAAGGGAGGAGGAGGTTTCGGGGCCCGTCCCATTAAGTCCATCACGGGACGTCCCGGAATTCTCGGCCTCCCCCCGTCCCATCCCTGGTGCATTCGGTGGGCAGCAGGCAGAGCAGGGTGGCACAACATCACCCGAGACGCCCGCAGAGCAGCCTGGCCCATCAAGGCCGGGTCGCCCCAGGAAACGCTTGGCCAAGGAGAAACGAGTCGAAGGGGGCGATTCGCAGCAGTCCTCCTCCACTCCTGCTGTATCATCTGGGGACTCACGTAGACGTAGTGGTAGGGCCCGTAAGGCAACAAAGTGAGACACAGAGTAAGTTGGCATGGGTGAAGGGCACAGTTTAGTTGAAGGGGCTAGGGCACCTGTAAATTATTGTTAACATTAAACGCACTGTTCCACCTTACTTGTAAAACTGTGTGATTGTTCCACAGCCACAGGAATCGTGATGGTGACCGAGTGTCGCTGGGGGTGACGGGTGGTGAAACCTCGGTGCCGGGTGTGCAGTCCCTGCCTCTCCCCCCACCCCCTCCCACAGCTAGCCCACGTGGGCACGTGATGGAGTGTCCATGACGAACTCAGTGGCCACCAAGGTGGATGGTTCAGCTATTGCCATGGGTCAGACTCTCTCTAACGATTCTGAGCTCACAGCTCTTCGCAGAGCGGGCTGTCATCATTCCACATGGCACTGATCACACCCGCTGACACAACCATCAATGTTGTGCCATACCATCTGGACCCAGTGGTAAGGGTGATGTCGAAGTGGAGCAGTGTACACTGAGAGGGGGTGGGGGCGGGGGGTGGGGGCCGGGGGGGGGGGGGGGGGGGGTTGTGGTGGTGGCAGTTGTGTGTGGTGACCCTCTGCATGACTAGCGATGCAGGTGGTGGTTTGGTGTTCAGCGGTGACGTCACATGCGATGCATGAACTGTGCTGCCACCAAGGCATCGCGTGCCCGCCGTCCTCGCCGGGTCCGTCGTGCCGCCTCCTGGACATCACCAGCACCTGGGTCGTGTCTGCGTGCTACGCCCGCCACTCCACCAGCCTCCTCCTCCTCCTGCTCCTCCTCCCTCTCCTCCTCCTCCTCCTCCTCCCTCTCCTCCTCCTCCTCCTCCTCTGTGCTGGCACCACTGCCACTGGCTTCTCCCTCCGCCTCCTGCAGCAGGTTATCTCCCCTCTGCATCGCGATGTTGTGCAGCGCACAGCAGACCACAACAATGCGAGCGACCCTGTCGGGCTGGTACTGCAGGGCCCCTCCGGAGCGGTCCAGGCACCTGAATCTCATCTTCAGGAGGCCAAGGCAGCGCTCCACCACACCCCTGGTTTCTGCATGGGCCTCGTTGTATCGGGTTTCCGCATTGGTCTGAGGCCTCTGTATAGGCGTCATCAGCCAAGACCTCAGCGGATAACCCCTGTCGCCTAGCAACCAGCCCCTCAGCCGGGGGGGGACGTCCCTCAAACATCGCAGGGATGAACGACTGCGCCAGTATGTAGGAGTCATGCACACTCCCTGGGAACCTTGCACAGACATTCATGATCCTCATGTGGGGGTCGCATACCACCTGGATATTCATGGAATATGTCCCCCTTCTGTTTGTGAACACCTCCCTGTCCCCTGCAGGCGGGCGCATGGAGACATGAACACAATTGATTGCCCCGTGCACCATCGGTATCCCGGCCACGCTGGCAAATCCACGAGCTTGTGCGTCTTGAGTTGCTCGGTCCTCGGGAAAGGTGATGTAGCGATCCGCGATGGCATAGAGGGCATCGGTCACATCCCGGATGCACCTGTGCACCGATGACTGGGAGATCCCGGAGAGGTCCCCGCTCGGAGACTGGAAGGAGCCAGTCGCATAGAAGTTAAGAGCGACCGTCACCTTGATGGCAACTGGGATCGCGTGTCCTCCCCCCGTTCCACGTGGGGCGAGGTGCACCACGAGGTGACAGATATGTATCACCGTCCGCCTACTCAGCCGGTGTCTCCTCCTGTAGGTGATGTCCGTCATTATTAGGAAAGAGACCCGGACACGGTACACCCTCGGCCTTGGTCGTCGCCTCTGGCGCCGTGGCTGCACCCTCACTCTCTCCTCCTCCCCTTCCTCCTCCTCCCCCCCATGCTGCTCGACGACTGGCAACTCCTCGGCCCTTCCCTCTGCTGCTGCAGCTGGCCCTGCATCCACTGCGGGTTGTGGGTGTGGATGCTGCTGCATCGCCAAATGCAGTGCAGCGGCCCCAACCACTGCACAGAACATCGCCGTTCTGTTCACAGACATTGTGCTAACCTACAGAAGGGTGGTGGGGGCAGAGAAACGGGAATGTTAGACGGAAGTTAGTCGACACCTCGGCAGCCGCCTGCCACGGGATACCTGTGTGTTCCGGTGGCCTGGGCGCGCTGCTGATACGCGGGCAGCCTAACCCCTGGTCACTTTCTGCATCCAACGGGCAGTTAAATATGTCCTCCTCACCGGTGTGTCAGTGGCCTGTGGCCGTAAGCCACAGGGGAACCAGCGGCCTTGTCCTTGTGACCGGCACGCCATGGCATGGTGGCAGACATTTTGTTACGGGGTTGGACGGGTCACTCGCTCACTCTCTCCCTAACCCCCCCCCCACTCCCACTCCCCCCCCTCCATCTCCCCCACTACCCCCTCCGTCTCCCCCACTCCCCCCTCCGTCTCCCCCACTCCCCCCTCCATCTCCCCCACTCCCCCCTCCGTCTCCCCCACTCCCCCCCCTCCGTCTCCCCCACTCCCCCCCCCCGCTCTGGACCCCCCTCCCATTCTCAGGGATGCCTTTCCCGTTGTGGCCAGACCCCAGCAGTGCGCTGAGCGGTGTGCTGAGCGGTGCGCTGAGCTGTGCGCTGAGCGGTGCGCTCACCTCCTCGAAGCTGTCATCAGCCAGCACGACTGGTTGACGAACTTGAAAAGCAGGTGTGTTGGACGCCGTGTAAACAGCGCGTGATGACATTGGGACTTCGGCCCATCCGGGCCGGAGACTAGCGGGGGGCCAAAAACTAGCGATTCTGGTCGTGTCGGGGGCGCGTTCGAGGCGTTTGACGGGAATGGCGACTTGGAGTTTGTGCGGGGTTCGGAGAATAGCGGGAGGGCATCGGACCAGCGTCGCCGTGAAAATTTGCGCCGCCCGCTATTCTCCGATCTGTCGTGAGTGCGGAGAATCGCACCCCATGAGAATGGAGCTATGAATGTGGTGGGCGTATCAGTTAAGAGTGATGAACATGATTACCGCCTCACAAATCCATTGGCTGCAATACTATAGTTGTCCATGATAGTAACCACAAGATTACTCAAGACAAGACTGTAATTTGTCCCTCAAAATGGTAGCTTTCAGTTCTGCATTAGACCCACTGCATTAGGTTGAGTACAATTCCAGCAATACTCAAGAAGCTCAACACTGTCCAGGACAAAACATGCCACCCACCATCTCAATCAACAGCACATAGTGGCAGCAGTGTGCACCGTCTGCAAATTGCACTGCAGCAACTCGACAAGGTTCCTTCAACAGCATCTTCCAAATCCGCAATCCCCACCAACAAGAAGGATAAGGACAACAAGCGCATGGGAACACCACTAGAATTAGATTTCAATTTGTCATGTGTTAGGGCAGCACGGTGGCGCAGTGGGCTAGCACTGCGGCCTCTCGGCGCTGAGGTCTCAGGTTCGATCCCAGCTCTGGGTCACTGACCGGGTGGAGTTTGCAGGTTCTCCCTGTGTTTGCGTGGGTTTTTCCCCCACAACCCAAAAATGTGCTGGCTAGGTGGATTGGCCATGCTAAATTGCCCCTTAATTGGAAAAATGAATTGGGTAATGTAAATTTTTGTTTTAATTGTCATGTGTACTGAAGTACAGTGAAAAGCATTGTTCTGCATACAGTCCAGTCAGATCGTTCCATACATGAAAATCATAGGACATATGATAAATACACAATGTAAATACATAGACATAGACATCAGGTGAAGCAGATGGTGCTACAACAGTAGAGAAGATGCGAGGAGAGATCAGTTCAGTCCATAAGAGAGTCATTGAGGAGTCTGGTAACAGCGGGGAAGAAGCTGTTTTTGAATCTGTTAGTGAGTGTTCTCAGACTTTTGTATCTCCTGCCCGATGGAAGAGGCTGGAAGAGAGAATGACCCAGGTGGGAGGGGTCTTTGATTATGATGCCCACTTTCCCCAGGCAGCGGGAGGTGTAGACAATCAATGGATGGGAGGTGGGTCCGTGTGATGGACTGGGCTGTGTTCACAACTCTCTGTAGTTTCTTACAGTCTTGGGCCGAGCAGTTGCCATGCCAACCGGAAAGTTGCCCACCAAATCACTAAACATCTTGACTCAGAAATGTATTGCCATTCCTTCATCATTAGTAAAACCCTGGAGCATCCTCATAGTGAGGGATTAGTACTGCAATAGTTAAAGAATGTGGCTCCCAACCTCCTTTTCAGGGGAAATTAGAAATGGATGATAAATGCTGGCCTTGTCAGTGACATTTACACTCCTTGAACGAATAAAAAATAGACCAAGGGCATTACTCCCCTGAATTCCTGCAATGCACAACTTCAAAACTTACCGATTCCCATTTTTGGCAGTGTTTTATTTCTATGGGTGGCACGGTGACACAGTGGTTAGCACCTCTGCCTTACAGCGCCAGGGACCCCAGTTCGATTCCAGCCTTTGGTGATTGTCTCTGTGGAGTTTGCACATTTTCCCATTTCTGTTTGGGTTTCCCCCTGTTGCCCCAGTTTCCTCTCATGGTCCAAAGATGTGAGGGTTAGGTGGATTGGCTCTGCTAAATTGCCCCCCGGTGGGGTTACGGGGATAGGATGAAGGATTGAGACTGGGTAGGGCGCTCCTTCAAAAGGTTGGTGCCGATTCAATGGGCCAAGTGGCCTCCTTCTGCACTGTAGGATTCTATAATCCTAATGTACTATTCCGAGAGAAAAATGCGGTGTTGCCTAAGTAACCAACGGGTGCGCGGAATGAGAACATTCTTGGAAAAGTGCTGTTTAACCTTCCTCCATTCAGAGTTTCAGAACTGCCTCTAATTAAAACAAAACATTCTCTGCTTGCTTGAAGAGCTAAGGATGAGGTTTGTGCGTCACACTGCTCCCAGTTTGCTTCCTGCTGTTTCCAGGGATGTGACAACCCATCTGCAAACAACGTTGCTGGTCCCATCTGCTGACTAGAACGCCCTTCCTCTGTCTCCTTCTGCGACTGATGTGACTGATGCCACATGCAGCACATCCATCAAACATTAATGAATTACTTCAGAAGTGTGAAAGGTTTTGATAGAGTAACTAGGGATGAAACTGTTTTCACTGGCAGGAGGGTCAGTAATCAGAGGACACAGATTAAAGGTAATTGGCAACAAAATAAAAACGCCAGAGGTGAAATTGGGAGACATTTATTTTTAATTCAGCAAGTTGCTGTGATCTAGAATGCGCAGCCTGAAAGCCCGATGAAAGCAGATTCAACTTTCAATCGAAAATTGGATAAATACCTGAAGGGGAAAAGTTTTCAAGGCTATACGAAAAGAGCAGAGGTGTTGAAATGATTGGATAGTTCTTTCCAAGATGCAGCATAGACATACAGTCTCCTTCAGAGCTGTATCAGTCTGTGGGAAGGCTTAAAACCGACCACATTTTTGAGACCTCTGGGATTTTCCGGGTCCCCTATGGCGTGTTTCCGCACAGCGAAGTCCGCACTGGAGATCCCACAGGCAAGAACGGCTGGAAAATTCCAGCCCGAGAAATACCCTGACTGAGGGCGGCACGGTGGCGCAGTGGTTAGCACTGCTGCCTCACGGTGTCGAGGACCCGGGTTCGATCCCAGCCTCGGGACACAGCCCGTGTGGATTTTGCACATTCTCGCCATGTCTGCATGGGTCTCACCCCCACAACCCAAAGATGTGTAGGGTAGATGGATTGGCCATGCCAAACTTGCCCCTTAATTGGATTTTGTTTTAATTTAAAAAAAGATACCCTGACTGACAGAAAGTGCACAACATTAAAATTGCATTAATAATTAATAATTAGAAGCAAAAAGGTCCTAGCCGATGTCTGGCCTCCTTAGGAACACCATAATCTTTCCAGATTCAGTGACAATCAAAAAAAGAGAATGATCTTGCATTTATACAGTGCCATTCAGTCCCAAAGCACTTTCAAGGTCAATTAAGTATTTTTGAAACATAGGGCGCGATTCTCCAGAAAGATTTCTAAGTGCTGTAGTGAGCGGTGCCATGAGTATCCCGGTGCTCGGCCCAGCGAGGCCGGCTACGCTATTCAACGTTAATTGGTCCACTTAACGAGGCCTCATGGGCTTCTTGCTGCAAATGAAGGCTCGCCAGCTGATTCGCCGGCACCGCGCTCGCCACAGTCACCGCGAGCCGGCCCAGACTGGCGGTGGTGTGCCAGACATCAGGATCCTTACCACCTACGAGGAGCGTGCCCTGGAGGTGACCACTGTGGATGAGGACAGAGTGGTCACCAACATGGAAGCTGTGTATGCGCAGAGGTGAGGAACCACCAGGCTCCACCCCAAGGGCCTGTTGTTATTGCCTTACTGACTGACCCATCCCTTCCACTGACCACATGTCCATTCTCCCGCAGGTCCTTCAGGCGACGGCACCGGCCCATTCCTGGACACACCCTCACCTGCCTCCCAGGAGACCACCTCAGAAGAGAGTTCTGAGGATGCCACCATAATTGTCGCGGCACAGCTGACATCCCCACCCTTCCTCCACCACCGCAGATACATGCAACTCGGTGGGAAATGTTAGTGGTCAGGCTTCTGGGACACAATCTGGTGAGCATCACACAGCTGCTGTTGTACATACGGTGGAGGCAGGAACCCCCGGGCGAGACAGCAGTCGGAGGTCTGCAGGATCCCAGGACCCAGCTGGGTCCCAGCCTGATGCTGAGCCTGTGGAAGAGGTACACTCGGAGCTGATGCAGACGATAGGGAGCAGCCGGGACATTCAGAGGGAGATGTCAGAGATGTCAGTTGCCCTCCGGTTGCCCCCCTAGTGCACCCCCTCACCCTCCCGTCATGGCAGAGTATCCCCCACACCCAGCTGAGGGTCCCCCTCCTCCTGCCAAGCACTGGGGCGGCAAGCCTAGTACCCCCGGGTTCTTTGCCTGTGAGAAAAGATGGCTACTCACCTCCTCAGCTCACCGCAGAAGCCCTTCCGCCAGGTTCACATTTTCAAAGGTACTAATTGGTGCCAGCGTGAGCACTTGCTGGGGAGGTCGCTGAATGATGGGAGGCCATTGGATATGGGGTCGCTATCATTAATTGTATGGAAAGGGGGTTTAAGTGATGATGATTGCTTTTTTGGCACGCTACAGCGAGATCCCGATTTCACCAATGGGAGTGGGGCTGGTTACATCACAAATGTTTTGGTGCCTGGGGCGGTTCTTGTTTTTGGCCTCTCCTGCTATACACCTGCCTCATTTCACTTGAGCAAGAGTGCAAGGAGGCCAGAGAATTGCACCCATAGTCATTCTCGTAAATTAAGAAACACAGCAGCTAATTTGTACACAGTAAGCTCTCACAAATATTAGGTAAATTAGGAGCAGCACGGTGGCACAGTGATTAGCACTGCTGTCTCACAACGCCAGGGACCCGGGTCGAATTCTGGCCTTGAGTCACTGTCTGTGCGGAGGCTGCTCATTCTCCCCCGTGTCTGCCTGGGTTTCCTCCGGATTCTGTGGGAAAGCTTAAATACTCAATGTAAATACATAGACATAGACATCAGGTGAAGCAGATGGTGCTACAACAGTAGAGAAGATGCGAGGAGAGATCAGTTCAGTCCATAAGAGAGTCATTGAGGAGTCTGGTAACAGCGGGGAAGAAGCTGTTTTTGAATCTGTTAGTGAGTGTTCTCAGACTTTTGTATCTTCTGCCCGATGGAAGAGGTTGGTGGAGAGAATAACACAGGTGGGAGGGGTCTTTGATTATGATGCCCACTTTCCCAAGGCAGCGGGAGGTGTAGACAATCAATGGATGGGAGGTGGGTCCGTGCTCCGGTTTCCTCCCAGTCTAAAGATGTGTAGGTTAGGTGGATTGGCTGTGATAAATTGCCCTCTAGTGTCCAGGGATGTGCAGATTAGTTTACGGGGATAGGGCAGGGTGGATGGGGGAGAGGAAATGGGTAGGGTGCACTTCGGAGGGTCGGTGCATACTTGATCGGCCAAATGGCCTCTTGCTGCACTCTAGGGGATTCAATGAAACAGCAATATGATCATTACTAAGCAATCCGTTTTGATCAGGTGGATTGAGGAATGAACATTAGCCAGGGAATGTGGGATAACTCTCCTGCTCTTTTTCAAAATAGCGCCATGGGAATTTTCGCATACACCTACACGGGCAAATGGGGCCTTAGTGTAACATCTCATCTGAAAGATGGCACCTCCTCAGATGTCATAAGGCACACACATATTGAAAAAGAAAACCACGCTTGCAATTTCTGTACTGCTACAAACCTGATTCTGCGCCATTCTAATATGTTAACCACGCAACCATCAGTTTCAATTGGAGTTATTTTTAAATGTACCCTGCTGCAGTTCAAATTCATTGATTAAACTTCTCTCTTCATTTTCATGGGAGACAAATGGTTTCAGGAAACCACCGGTAATCAATAAGAGATTATATGCTTAATTTAGCTTTGATGTTTTCTCAGAATCTGCGACCAAATAATAATACATAGCACCTCTGCCAATGTCTGCCTGTAAAAAGCTTTACTTTTCTTCTGGTCTCAAGATGATTAAATGATCCTCTCTCCCTGGTCACCATTTGGGCTGAGATGGGGATGGTTCATTAGCAAGTGTCTGTCATTATAATCAATTGTTGCATTGGTTACTCTGGGTCTGTGTGAGCTCATTCAACAAGGTGACAGTACAGAACATAGAACATAGAACATTACAGCGCAGTACAGGCCCTTCGGCCCTCGATGTTGCACCGACCTGTGAAACCACTCTGAAGCCCATCTACACTATTCCCTTATCATCCATATCCAGTAGGGTGCACTGTTGGGCGGCATGGTGTCACGGTGGTTAGCTCTGCTGCCTCACAGCGCCAGGGATCCAGGTTCAATTCCAGCCTTGGGTGACTGTCTGTGTGGAGTTTGCACTTCCTCCCCACAGCTGCATGGGTTTCCTCCGGGTGCTCCGGTTTCCTCCCACAGTCCAAAGATGTGCAGGTTAGGTGGATTGGCCGTGTTACATTTCCCATTAGAGTCCAAAAGGTTAGGTGGGGGTTACAGGGTTACGGCGATAGGGTAGAGACTTGGGCTTAAGTAGGGTACCCTTTCCAAGGGCCAGTGAAGACTCGATGGGCCAAATGGCCTCCTTCTGCACTGTAAATGCTATGAGGCTATGAAGCCTGAGTCACTGGCTCAGATGTTGCAGGAGCAGGGCATCTCCAAGTAACCCCACTTGTTAGATCTTTCTCCCCAAACAAGTGGCTGCAAATGATAGGCTGAGAAGTACTTTTGCCCAATCTGAGCTGGAAACTGGCATTAAACAACACTTTCTTCCTTACTAGAAAGAAGAGCCTTGTGTAATAACATGCCATTTCTGATGGGAGGGGCAAGTGTGGGAGCATGCAAGAGGCTCCCAGAATAAGACTACAAGAAGTAGGAACAGGAGTAGGCCATTCAGCCCTTCAAACCTGCACTGCCATTCAATAAGATCATGCCTGATCTAACGCTCACTAAATCCAGTTTCCTCCCTTATCTCCGTAACCCTTAATTCCCCAACTGGTTAAAACCCTATCGATCTCAGCCTTGAACATATTCAAGGGCTCGGGTTCTACAGCTTCCTGGGATAAGAAATTCCAAAGATTTGCCAATCTTTCAGAGAAGAAATTCTTCTTCAAATCCGTCTTGAATGAGCACCCCCATATTCTGCAAAAGTGTCCTCTGGTCCTACACTCCCCCATGACTGGAAACATCCTCCCAACATTAGCCCTGTCTAACCCCCAAAAAATGTTATATGTTTCAATCATATCACCTCTCATTCTTCTGAACGCCAAGGAGTACAGACACAACTTGTTTCATCTTTCCTCATATGGCAGTCCTTCCATATCCGGGTAAACCTCCAATGATAATATATCTTTCCATAAATAAGGGGACCCAAAACTGTACACAACGTGGCCTCACTAGTACCTTGCACAGTTGCAGCAACATCTCTTCACATGTATATTCCAGCCTCCTTGAAATTAAAGCCAGCATTCCATTTGCCTTCCCTATTGCCTCCTGCACCTATCTGCCAGCTTTCAGGATGTCATGAACAAGGACCACCCAAGTCCCTTGGTGCTACAGCTTTCTGCAGTCTCTCTCTATTTAAATAATAATCCGCCTTCTCGTTCTCTCTTCCAAAATAAATAATCTCACATTTTCCCACATTGAATTCCATTTGCCAATTTTCTGTCCACTCTCTGTAAACTATTTGTATCCTCCTTACAACCTGGTGAATCGGCCTGCCACTCAGATGATAATTCTCAGAACTAACCCTGATGCCCATGGCCTTAGGAGTGAGGGTATCTCAGAACTTATGTTGGGAACCACCAGCCCTCCCCTCACTACAGGGTGCTACAATTTCGGAGGACTATGAAGTCACCATGATCAGAGCTGACTCAGGCTCACAGCCAACTCAAACCAATTTCCTCAAACTCCTATTCCAATCCCGGACCAGACCCCCAACAGTGGCTAGGATACTGGACAGAAACCCTGGGCTGGATTGTCTGTCTCGACGCGCCACATTTCTGTTTCAGCACGCTGGCGGAATGTCCCATTACGCCGGCTGGTCAATGGGGTTTCCCATTGTGGGGTAGTCCCACGCCATCGGAAAACCCCCGGGCTGCCGGCAAAACGGAGCATCGCGCTGGCAGAGAATCCAGCCCCCTAACTTTTAAAAATTATTTTTAATTTTGTAAGACTGTGAGGAAAGGGCACCTCGCTCCAGGGGTGGTTTCATGCAAAGTCGGGATGTGGTATATTGAAACAAACTTTATTACTAACACAGTATTAAAATATCTTTAACATCACACAAGATAACAGATTACAATTGCCCCTTAAACAATGCTAACAGTGGCACAAT
Organism: Scyliorhinus canicula; assembly: GCF_902713615.1. Lineage (NCBI taxonomy): Eukaryota > Metazoa > Chordata > Chondrichthyes > Carcharhiniformes > Scyliorhinidae > Scyliorhinus > Scyliorhinus canicula. Next base: position 23,577,800 of record NC_052160.1, read on the forward strand.
AACCCTGAACTGCTATCTTTATTTCCATTCAAACAACAAAACCGTCTCAGGTCAACATCCCCTTTTAAATACAGTTAGCAGACTCAGGCATACTTGCTGAAGAGATGTTCTTTGAGACTTTTTAAGTGATAGACCTGATTCCTGTCAGAACAATGTACAATCTCTCGTTGAAGTCTTTAGAAACTAACTTCATGGCTTGACTTCCAGGAATGAACTGCCCTGCCTGCTTTTCTGCAAAATGCATTCTAGCTCCTCCCATTAGTTACATCATCTTACCAAGTTGAAACACAGTGGGCAGGATTCTCCCGCAACTGGACGGATGGCCCAACGCCAGCACAAAGTGTGGCGCGACCCACTCCGGCATCGGGCCAACTGAATGGTGCGGGATCTTCCGCACTTCTGGGGGCTAGGCCGACGCAGAGGGGTTGGCACCGTGCCAACCGGCGGCGAAGGTATGCGCAGCCCAGCCGGTGTGTTTCCTGCGCATGCGCACGGGGGTTCTTCTCCACGCTGGCCATGGTGGAGTCCTACCGAGGCCGGCGGGGAAGGAAAGAGCGCCCCACGGCACAGGCCCGCCCACAAAACGGTGGGCCCCGATCACGGGCAAGACCACCATGGGGGGCTCCCCCCTGGGCTGGATCCCCCCCGCAAACCCCCCCCCCCCCCAGAGGACTCACCCAAACGACCTACAAGGTCCCACCATGATGGACCATGTCCATTTCACGCCTGCGGCACTCGCCAGGAAACGATGGCCGCTCGGCCCATCTGGGCCTGGAGAATTGCCGGGGGAGTCGCTGCCAATGGCCCCCGATTGGCGCGGCGTAAACCTCGCCCCTGCCCGAAAACTCGTGCCGGAGAATACGGCTGCAGGCGTCGGAGCGGCGGGGCCGGATTCACACACCCACCCGCCCCCCCGGGGATTCTCCCACCCGGCGAGGGGTCGGAGAATCCCGGCCAGTGTCTCCAATTAAATATTCCATAGGGAACCCTCTTAATCCAAACAAAAATCCATTAGTCCAAGCTTTTATGATGCTTTAATTGCACCTCTGGCTCCCAAAAAGCCTAAGTGTCTTGCAAACCAGGATTGTGAAAAGTACTATTGCAGCAGTCGCACACACACTAACCCAGGCTTTTAATCCCTTACTGCACCATGACTGCAGCAGTCATACACACACTAACCCAGGCTTTTAATCCTTTACTGCACCATGGCTGCAGCAGTCATGCACACACTAACCCAGGCTTTTAATCCCTCACTGCACCATGACTGCAGCAGTCGCACACACACTAACCCAGGCTTTTAATCCCTCACTGCACCATGACTGCAGCAGTCATACACACACTAACCCAGGTTTTTAATCCCTGCAGCACCAAATACAAATAATATCTGACAACAACATATCTGAAATTTCTACATTCATTACACACCCATCTACTTTCATTAATCAGAGACTCTCTAAACGTATGCTCTGTAATAGACTGCGGAACAAGTGGTTGCAATCCTACATTAGTTAGAGAGTAATAAGAAGGAAATATCCCCTTGTGACCAAGGCAGTTAGATCACACAGAAAGCTTTCCAAAAAAATTGGAGTTGAATCAGATAGATTGGAGCCATTTGTAAACTTTTACTGATGTAAGGTCTTAATGAATTTCATTTTAATGTATAACTGACATCTGTCACTGACTAAAGTCTTGGCGAGCCCATTCCTGGAATTTTGTGTAGTTTATCATCTCTTTACCTAAGGAAGGATATATTTGCCTTCCAGGGAATGTAACAATGTTTCACGGACTGGTTCCCACGAAGCAGAGATTGCCCAATAAGGGCAGATGGAGTAGACTATGTCTATACTGTATTGCATAACACTTTAACAATTTGGACTTTGGAATCAAAAACATAATTGAGGGCGGTAGTCAATTCTGAGAACTGTAGCAAATTACAGGAGGATAGGAATATACTTGCAGAATGGGCAAATAATTAACAAATCAAGTTTCACACAAATAAATGTGAGGTAATACATTTTGGTCAGGAAAATAGGGAGGTCACTTGTTTCTTGAATGATGCAAGTCTAGATCAGATAGAAGAAAAAGGGGATCTCAGAGTACAGCCACACCAATCACTGAATATTGGGCTAGCAAGGTCATGAAGAAACCCTTCAATGGTTGAAGTTATACGCAGCACAAAGCAAAATGGTTGTGATTATTTGAGGCGAACCATCTCAGCCCCAAGACATTGTTGTGGGTGTCCCTCGGGGTAGTGCCTAGGCCCAACCATCTTCAGCTGCTTCAACAATGATCTTCCCTCCATCATAAGTTCAGAAGTGAAGATGTTTGCTGATGATTGCATGGTGTTCAGCACCATTTGCATCTCCCCAGATACTGAAGCAATCCGAGTCCATTTGCAACAAGGCCTGCACAGCACTCAGGTATGGGCTGATAAATGACAAGTAACATTCACACCACACAAATGCCAGGCAATGACCATCAGCAACAAGAGAGAATCTAACAGCCCTTTGACATTCAACCATTGCTGAGTCCCACATCATAAACGTCCTGGTAGTTACCATTGACAAAAAAACTTAACACGACCAGCCACATAAATACTTTGGCTCCAAGAGACTGGGAGTTCTGCAGCAAGTAACTCACCTTCTGACTCCCCAAAGCCTGTCCACCAACCACAAAGCACAAGTCAGGAGTGTAATGGAATACGCTCTACTTGCCATGATGAGTGCAGTCAAAAAGCCCGACACAGCCCCAAGACAGAGCCGCTCACTTGATCGGCATCCATCCTCCACCTCGAGAATTCAGTCTCTCCATCTCTGACTGATGCGCAGCAGTATCATCTACAAGATACACTACAGCCACTCATCAGCACCTTCCAACCTGCGGCCTCAACCACCTTGAAGGACAAAGGCAGCAGGCACATGGGAACACCACCATGGCTTGACATATCATCCATACTTTACATAACTTGCTTGAGACAGCTGTTGTCTGCATGGGATCCAGGCTAATACTTGCCAGCAGCCCTTCCCCAGCTTCGTTCGTGAGTCTTGTCTCTGTCAGATTAGAATCGGGAAGTTTATTTATTGAAAAGAAGTTAGAGGTTCCATTTTCCCATTGGTAGAAACGATGTGCCCTGACGATATGCCCTGTCATTGTGCCCTGATGATGTGCCCTGGCGATGTGCCCTGGCGTTCTGCCCTGACGATGTGCCCTGACGATGTGCCCTGGCGATGTGCCCTGACGTTCTGCCCTGTCATTGTGCCCTGACGTTCTGCA